>NC_086449.1:835518493-836718493 GCF_028390025.1 Pseudophryne corroboree | reverse complement strand
CCTAGTCCTCACTTGCAGTGCACTGGTTCAGCTTACTGCCACTAAACTGACACCAGAACACCTTGCACAATGAGAAAGGATTTTGGCAGGCAAGTCTGAGAATACAGCCACAAACTTGCTAAGTTCACAGAGTAGCAAAAGAACCCCAGCAAGTTAAACGACTGACTCCAGTCTTACTGCTAGATCTGGATTGGCAGAGTGTAGTACCAAATCCCAAGGCCTATTTGCAGTAAGCAACAAACAAATACAAAGCTACACAGTACTGGCTAACTTTCAGGAACTGACTAACCAACAAAGATTCAGCAGCATCTGCTTAACCTGAGAAGAGGCCTTATAAAGCAGGTGCTGTCCACGCCCCACTCAGACCTCACAGACTGTGAGCACAAAAACCAGCACCGGATCCCCTGCCGTGCACAAAGCCTGTAACCACTGCACAGCAAAAGACCCGAACCGGAGTATCAGCTGCGCTCAGGCCACTCCGCTAGCACTTGTCTCCCGGTTGCCATGACGACGTGGCAGCACAGGGCAGGAGACCCTAACAATAACATTAAAAACTTATGTCGACCTTTTGACCTGTCGACCTAGAACATGTCGACCTAAAGAACCTGTTGACCTAGACACCCTGTCGACCTAGTTACTGTCGACCAATAGTGGTCGACCTAGACATTGTCGACCTAGTTACTGTCGACTTTCAATACCACACCTGCCGTCCCACCCTGTCCCCCCGTTTACGATGAGGAGATCCATTTTGCAGATGTGCATAATATAATGTTTAAAATAAATATTTAGAAAAATACTTTTTAAACTTTATTAAATAAAATACATTTTAAAAAACAATGTTGTTAACAGTTTTGAAGGGAAAAATCGACAGTTAAGTGGTTTTAACCATTTCTATTAATCCATTGTGGATGTAAATGGACTCAATGTGAAGAACATTTATTAATTATAGTTAGAAAATGAGTAGTTTTAACCACGTGTTTCCGTATTTCATGGAACCTTGGTACTTCCAGTTGTAATCACTACAACTTGTCTGCTACCTTTAAAAATGTGTTTGTTCAGTAGGTCATTGCTCCTTACTTGTAAATCCAGCATGTATTGTGTAACTTGCCTGAGGTGGAAACAAAGTGAGCTGGAGTGTACTCCGTCTACGTGGTTCTGTCACATTTGGCACCTGAACAGGGACCAAAATTACTAGATGGTATCCGCAGCAAAACCCTGAAACTTTACTCAGATCCACCTCAGGCAGATTACACAATACATGCCAGTTAGATGTGATGGGCCCCAGTAAAGCCCAGTAGTTACAAGACTGGTGGCTGAAGACATCTGAGCCTCCAAGAGTTTAGCTGGCCAAGCAAGCCAGACTGAGTAAAGCATGGCTACAGCCGAAGAAACAAACAGCTCCACGTATAGTAGAGATTATTGCTTTGGACCATGCTATTCGGGTATTATACAGTGGTGTACAACACTAGGCCCTGCAGGCTGACCCCCAGACATTTGAGGAGTTGGTAGTGGTGATTGAAAGGAACCTGACCCTGGGATACCTGAATAAAGCCAAGCAAGGTACACAGCCAGTACCTAAGCCCAGAACCCAGGTCCCCGTTCTTAGACTAAACAACCTGCCTCCAGCGGTAAGTTTTGAACGTGGTGAGCACGGTTATGTACGGTGGGTCTGACCAAAGCAGGGTGGGCTGATGGGTTGCAGCACAGGAAACACAGCATGACCTGTAGTCAGAATGGCAGCTAGAAGTATTTCCCCAGCTGAAACCACCCTGTATTGTCTGATGGTATAGATTCAAGGCTGGAATATCTAGGCCTTGGCTGACACTGGCAGTGAATTGACTATCATTTCTGCTAACCTGGTTCTTCCCGAGTCTGACCAGGTTTTCCCCTAGTAAAGGTGCTGGGTATACATGGGGACATAGAAGAATGCAGACGAGTGCACCAGCTGGTGGTGATTAAAGAATGACTAGTAAATATGGTAGCCACAGTAGCACCCAAGCTGATCTTGGGCCATGACTTCCCGCTGTTACAGGAGGTGGTTACCTGGCATAACATTGACAGACAGAGGCTGAGCTGACCCTTGGGCCGAGATCTACTGGAGGACAAGGTTGTATGACTGCAAAGCCTTCTTTTGAAAGTGAGCAGCAGAGGGAACGTGAGATTGAGACACATTGGTCCCCCATTGGTGAAAGTGTGTCTTTGCAGGACTTTGGGCGGATCAATAGATCGATGGCAACTTGTCTAAAACTTTTGAAAATGTGGTAGCAGTAAATGGTCAGGTAAACTGTACTTTACCACGTGAAGGTGTCCCTTACCTTGTTTTGAAAAATTATTTGTTTTACCTTGTACCTTATTTGCAAGGTAAAAGGGTAGACCAGTTGCTGGTTCCCCCGGAAACACGATCAGCAGGTATTTAGGGTGGCTCACATGCATTTATGGGGCAGTCATTTAGGGGAGGAAAAAACTATCCAGCGTATCCAGCTATGGTTCTCCTGGTCAGGCATTCATGCTGTAGTAGAAAAATATGGTTAGGAATGCACAGTGTGCCAAAAGGCTGCACCCCAGACAGAATTTAGGGGGCCCTTGGTTCCCCTGCCTGTCATTTGTGTGCCTTTTGAATGAATTGATATGGATCTGTTAGGGCCAGCAGAAAAATCTACTTGTGGGCATCAGTATATATTGGTGGTAGTGGACCACCAGGTACCCAGAGGCCATACCACTATGTAGTATGAACTTTAGCACTATTGCCCATGAGTTGTTGATGCTTTATACCCATCTGGGAATACTAAAAGAGGTCCTGATGGACCAAGGTACCCCTTTTATGTCTAGTCTAAATTAATGAAAGACATGTGTCATCTGTTAAAGGTGGATAGAATTACCACTTCAGTTTACCACCCGCAGACAGATGGCTTGGTCGAACGCTTTAACCAAACCCTCAAGCAGATGATAAAAAGGGCGTTGTCACAGGAGAAGCTGGATTGGGACCTACTCTTACCGTAGCTAATATTACTGGTTCGAGAGGTACACCAAGCCTCTACTGCGTTTAACCTTTTTCAAGCTCCTATATGATAGAGTGCCAAGGGGGATAATAGATCTATTAAAAGAAGGATGGGAGCAGCAATCGTTCCAAGAGCCTACATCATGCTATTTGTGTCCAAATTGTAAGGCAAATTGTGCCACTTCTGAATTAACATATGGGAAGGTCTCAACAGGGTCAGAAACGCAGCTACAGTATGACGTTACCGCTGTCATTCTGACTTTTAATCTGGCTGACAAGAACTTGTGTCTACTACTGAAAGTAAACTGTATGGTAAATTATGGTGGTGGTGGCACCTGTGAACTATAAGGTATGGCAGGAGGGTAGAAGGAAAGAGCAGTGCCGTAACTAGGTGTGTGCTGGCGGTGCCTGGCACACAGCACATGTGCACTGAGGGTGCAGGACTGCCGGCAACACCTGCAGGTCCGCGCTGCTCAGTGCTTGCCTGCAGGAGTACCATAGCTGCAGCAGCGGATCAGCACGCTGGATGAGATTACTGTATGTCCTGTCCTGCACCTCCTCCTCTCCCAGTCCGCCTATTGGTGCTGAAAGGGGGCATGGCCACGGGTCCACGATTAGGTCATGCCCCCCAACTTTGCTGTTTGGTCTGTCGGTGTCCATCTCTGCTACAGCTCTCCTGGAGGTAACACAGTGGGCCTGGGGGACAGGAGGGGTGTGTGTGTGTGTGTGTGTGTGTGTGTGTGTGTGTGTGTGTGTGTGTGTGTGTGTGTGTGTGTGTGTAGTCGCTGGATGGGACTAGCTGTGTGGTGGGGGGGACCTTCTGCTGTAATGTGTAAAAAGGGGATGCTGTCTGCTGTAATGTGTAAAAAGGGGATGCTGTCTGCCATAATGTGTAAGAAGGGGGATGCTGTCTGCCGTAATGTGTAAGAAGGGGGGCGCTGTCTGCTGTAATGTGTAAAAAGGGGAAGCTGTCTGCCGTAATGTGTAATAAGTGGACATAGTCTGCCTTTATGTGTAATAAGGGGATGCTGTCTGCCATAATAAGTAATAAGGAGACGCTGGCTGCCTTAATGTGTAATAAGGGGGACGCTGTCTGCCATAATGTGTAAAAAGGGTGACGCCATCTGCCGTAATGTGTAATAAGGGGGACGCTGTCTGCCGTAATGTGTAAAAAGGGGACGCTATCTGACGTAACGTGTAATAAGGGGACACTGGCTGCAGTAATGTGTAAAAAGGGGACGCTATCTGCCGTAACGTGTAATAAGGGGACACTGGCTGCCGTAATGTGTAAAAAGGTGACTGGCTGGCGAAATGTCTAAAAGGTGGACTCTGGCTGACGTAATGTGTAAAAAAGGGGACTGGCTGCCATAATGTGTAAAAACTAAAAAGGGGACTCTGTCTGACGTAAATTGTAAAAAGGGGGACTGGCTGCCGTAATGTGTAAAAAGGGCAATTTGTCTGCCATAATGTGTAAAAGTGGCTCTACCTGGTGTAGTGGCGCTACTGTGTGGCGTAATTTGAATAAAAGACTACTGTGCTCCGTAATATGAATTGGTATAATTTTGTGGCCACGCCCCTTCCTCATGAAGCCACGCACCTATATACGGCGCGCACTACCCCTGTTTTGTATAGGGGGGGGTCGCAGAGGCCGTTTCTAGCACACAGCGCTAAAATGTCTAGTTACGGCACTGTGAAAGAGGTACAAGTCTTCCATGTTAGTTTGTTGAAACTTTGGAAAGAAAATGCCAGTCAGCCCTCTTTAGTGGCCGTGAAAACCCCAGAATGTCAGGTGCCCGTTGAAGTCACCTTGAGTCCTAGCCAGAAACAAGAAGTGGTAAACTTAGTGGCACAATACCAGGTTTTGTTCTCTGTCCTCCCAGGGAAAACTTGCATCATGGAGTATGATATTGTTATTGCTGCTGGGGCGGTGATAAAAAAAAAAGGCCACATCATATACCTGAGACCAAACAGGCAGCAGTAACCTGGGAAGTGGAAGAGATGCTGCGCTTAGGGGTAATAGAAGAATCAAACAGTGAATGGAATAATTCCATTCTTTTAGGGCCTGATTCAGACCTGATCGGTGCTGGGCGATGCTTTGGTACTTGTGCGGTGGGGCCGGGCCTGACACGCACGGCGGACTAGCCCTATGCTTAGCGTCCCCCCGCATGTCAGGGAAGCTGGTCGTAGATGTGCTAACTTCAGGTCTGAATCACCCCCCATGTGCCTAAGCCTTTGGAAGCTTTGAGATTCTGAAATGACTTCAGAAAGCTAGATAAAGTTTTCCAGTTTTATTCCTATACTATGCCCTTATGGAGTGGGGTAGTGCGTTCCACTGAAGGGGTGCAGCACGGGCAAAATCTTGAACTTGTGCATGGGTAGCAGTGACCAAGGCAGAGGAGAAGCGGCGGTCATCGGCCGACCATAGTGGGTGAGAGGGAGTATGAAGGGAGAGGAGGTTGGAGATGTAGGGAGCAGTGGAGATAGAGATGGCCTTGTATGTGAGGGTGAGGAGTTTGAAGAGGATTCTGTAGGGGAATGGGAGCCAGTGCAGATTTTGTCGAAGGGGAGTGGCAGAAGTGGAGCGGCAGGAGAGGAAGATAAGCCTAGCTGCAGAGTTCAGGGCAGATTGGAGGGGAGCAAGATGGGAGAAAGCGAGGTCAGTGAGGAGAACATTGCAGTAGTCGAGTCGTGAGATGACCAGTGAGTGGAAGATGAGTTTAGTTGCACTCTGGGAGAGAAATGGCCTGATGCAAGCAATGTTGCGAAGCTGGAACCGACAACATTGCGTTAGAGCTTGGATGTAGGGTGCAAAGGAGAGGGAGGAGTAAAGAGTGATGCCGCCCAGGCAGCGGAGTTGGGGAACGGGGGAGATCATTGTGTTGTCAACAGTGATAGAGATATTTGTAGGGGGTGTTGCTCTGGCTGGGGGAAAGATAATGAGTTCAGTTTTGTCCATATTGAGCTTCAGAGAGAGCTCAGACATCCAGGAGGAGATTGCAGAGATGCAGCTGGAGACCTGAGAGAGGACAGAGGGGGACAGATCAGGAGAGGAGAGGTAGAGTTGGGTGTCATCAGCATAGAGGGGGTATTAAAGGTCAAAGGAGTTAATGAGCGCACCCCGGGAAGAGGTGTACAGGGAGAACAGAAGGGGGCTTAGGACAGAACAGGAACACCAACACCAACAGGAAGGATGGAATGGTGTGAGGTGGTTCCAGAGGCAGACACAGAGAAGGAGCAGTTAGTGAGGTATGAAGTAAACCAGTCAAGGACGGTGCTAGAGAGGCCAACGTTTTGGAGTGTGCGGAGGAGGAGAGGGTGATCCATGGTGTCAAAGGCAGCAGAGAGGTCCAGAAGGATGAGCAGAGAGAAGTGGCCCTTGGATTTGGCCAAAAGCAGGTCATTGGTGACTTTCAACAGCCCTGTCTCTGTGGAGTGGAGTAGGCGAAAGCCAGATTGTAGTGGATCAAGGATGGAGTTGTCAGAGAGGTAGCTAGTGAGATGGCTGTAGACCAGTCGTTCAAGCAATTTGTAGGCAAAAGGGAGAAGAGAGATGGGGTGGTAGCTAGTGAGTGATGAAGGGTCGAGGTTGTTTTTTTTGAGAATAGGGGAGACCAGAGCATATTTGAATGTTGAGGGAAAGATGCCAGTAGAGAGCGAAAGGTTAAAGAGGTGAACAAGATGGAAGCAGGCAGTGGGGGGGAGGGAGTGGAGAAGATGGGAGGGGAAGGGGTCCAAAGGGCAGGTTGAGAGGGATGAAGGATAAGATGAGGAAGTGGACTTCCTTGTCTGAGGTGGGACAGAAGCAGGACAGGGTGGGATAGATGGAGGGGAGGGATAGTGGGGGCATAGGGGCAGCAGAGGGGTGACAGGAGGAGATGTAATTTTGGATATCCTCAATTTTGGAGATGAAGAAGGAGGCAAAGTCAGTGGCAGTGAGGGAGGATAGGAGGGGAGGAGGAGGGGGGTGAAGGAGAGTGTTGAAAATTGCAAAGAGTCGGCGTGGACTAGAGGATGAGTGCTTGAAAAAAAGGATTGCTTGGTGAGAGAAAGACCAGAGCTGTAGGAGGATAGAATAACTTGAAGTGGAGGAAATCCACCAGAGAGTGGGATCTCCTCCAGGAGCGTTCTGCGGACCGTGAACATTTTTTGTAGGAATCGTGTTAGTTTGATGTGCCAGTGTTGGGGTTTGGAGCGGCGGAGGGGGACAGAGGAGAGGGGGGCCACAGAGTCGAGAGCAATGGTAAGGGAAGAGATATAGAAGGAGGCTGCCTGGTTGGGAAAAGTCATAGTGGAAAAAGGAGAGAGGAAGGTCTCGAGCTAGGACAGGATAGCGGGGTTGAGAGACCCGAAATTACGTCTGATGATGATGGGTCTGGACATGGAGAGGAGAGGGGAAGCTGAGAGGGTGAAATAAAGTAGATGGTGGTCAGAGAGAGAAGGAAGAGTTAGACAAATCAGAGAGATCACATCGGTGGGTGAATACAAGGTTGATGGAGTGTCCGCGATTGTGAGTAGGGGTGGAGGACCATTAAGAAAGTCCAAAGGAGGTGGAGAGGGCAAGAAGATTAGTGGAATTTGAAAAAACTCTTGCGCTATAGTTATATAATTACAAGATATGGCTGACAAGAATGACAAACTCCTGATAAATTCAAAATATATTTACTATTGTATAAATTATCATATAATAAAACAAGACCGGTCTTTAAAACATCAAAAAATAATAACAAATATGTATACTTTCTAATACATGGAGGTGGACTTAAGCATACTCTGTGCACAGACGTGTAAAAAAACAAGCTCTATAGCTATATGGCTTAATGAGGTCAAAGAATGTTTTGAATCAAGTGTGGCTGCTGGTAAGACCCATATATTAATTGTTCCCAATGGATAGTCACTTTGTATCAAAGATCTTTATGATGTGAAGATCCAACATGTAACAATAGAATGGATATGAGCTTTTTGTAACCGGAAACTTTACGTGAGATGTGAGCAAGTGGTATCAGCACAAATGCATCCCGACGACCACCGCAGTGGCTTGGAGCTGCGGGAAATAAAGGCACCTGCAATGGCGCCCGCTGTGATTTAACCTGCTCAGTCGCGATGCTCCACGAGTATCCACCTCTACGTGCCGTTTGCAGGCACCGGTCAGCGGCTCCTCTTTGTATGAAAACAAATTCCAGGCAGAAGAATGCTGCAGCCAGTTCGTGATACGGGTCTAACTTCAGCTGGGGTCCAACAGAATCAACTTCTGACGCGTTTCGCTCCTCCCACAGGGGCTTCCTCAAAGAATGAATATCTACAGTCCAGGGACCCTTTTTATATGGCTGGTATCAAATGCCATTGGTAAATTGGGTGATGAATTCACATCACCTGTTAATACACCTGCTTAGCCACCTCCTAGTCCAACCTCCTTAATTGAGACTCCTAACAGTCCTATTAACCCAATATGCAAAGGATATATACCTTGCTCAAATTAAATTAATTAAACTTCTGAATACAATCTTAGGGAAATAATTATACTCATATACATAAAAACAAATAAATATACTCATATACAAGACCGGTCTTGTTTTATTATATGATAATTTATACAATAGTAAATATATTTTGAATTTATCAGGAGTTTGTCATTCTTGTCAGCCATATCTTGTAATTATATAACTATAGCGCAAGAGTTTTTTCAAATTGGAGTTTTGTGGTTAATTGCACTTGGGTGGTCCAGTGTAATTTATTTGACCTGTGAACCCCAGGTCATTAACTTTTTGCAGCTGAGTTTTACTATATTCAAAATGTTTTTTAACAGAAAATACTATTAGCGCCCGATATAAAGAGGCTTTTTTAAGAAGATTAGTGGAAGCTGCATTAGTGATGTCGATAGGGATGTTAAAGTCACCGAGGATGATAGAGGGGAGGTCGGAGGAGAGAAAGTGGGGAAGCGTTTGCGTCGTTATGTCACAATGACGCGTTTGCGTCATTATGTCACAACACAACGCGTCATTACATGAAAATTCCACCCCTGAGCGGAGTAGTAATGACAGGGAGGAGGGGGAGCCACCCGGGACATGGAAGGAGAAGAGGGCCGGCGCAGGCTGAAGAGCAAGAGTGGGATGGAAGAGGACGGATGCTGCTGCAAATGGAAGTATAGCTTTCTTTTTCTCTCTCTATCTCTTTGTAGAAGGGGACTCTGCCTGCTATAATGTGTGAAATGGGGACTCTGCCTGCTATAATGTGTAAAATGGGTACTCTGCCTGCCGTAATGTGTAAAATGGGGACTCTTGCCAGCCGTAATGTGTAAAATGGGGACTCTTGCATGCCCTAATGTGTAAAATGGGGACACTTGCTCGCCGTAATGTGTAAAATGGGGACACTTTCCTGCCGTATGTGGAAAATCGGGACTCTTGCCTATCTTAATGTGTAAAATGGAGACTCTTGCCTGCCGTAATCTGTAAAATGGGGAGACTTGCCTGCCATAATGTGTAAAATGGGTACTCTGCCTGCCGTAATGTGTAAAATGTGGACTCTTGCCAGCCGTAATGTGTAAAATGGGGACTCTTGCCTGCCGTAATGTGTAAAATGGGGGCTCTTGCATGCCCTAATGTGTAAAATGGGGACTCTTGCCTGCAGTAATGTGTAAAATAGGGACTCTTGCCTGCCGTAATGTGTAAAATGGGGAGACTTGCCTGCCGTAATGTGTAAAATGGGGACTCTTGCCTGCAGTAATGTGTAAAATGGGGACTCTGCCTGCCGTAATGTGTAAAATGGGGACACTTGCCTGTCTAATGTTTAAAATGGGGAGACTTGCCTGCCATAATGTGTAAAATGGGGACTCTTGCCTGCAGTAATGTGTAAAATGGGGACTCTGCCTGCTGTAATGTGTAAAATGGGGAGACTTGCCTGCCATAATGTGTAAAATGGGGACTCTTGCCTGCAGTAATGTGTAAAATGGGGATTCAATGTAGCAAGTGCATTACTGTGTGGGACTTAATATGGTAGATTTTTTTTTTCTGTGTTGGGCGTGATCTGTTGGTGCAGGGTCAAAACCTGGGGTATAAGTTAGTCTTTTTAGGCGAGACCATACCCATTTTAATGAGGCCATGCCCCTTACCGGGAGCACTCTGGCAAATTTTTTGGTTTTATATTTATGTGTGGGGGGGTATGCATTTTTTTTATGTAAAAGGGGGGGTGCATTTTTAAATCTCGCACTGGCAGCCAAATTGGCTAGAAGCAGCCCTGCACACAGGGAATACGCAGCAGTGTATTTAGATGCCATTGGTAGAGGCAGTGTTACAGTCTCTATGGGCACAGGGTTTCACCAGAGGTGTAGCCAGAACTTTGTGGGCCCCGTAGCAACATTTTGAAGGGGCCCCCGTCCCAATACTTCCAGAGAGACACTTTTTTGCAATATATATATTCTCTGTCCTATAGTAGTGCCCTAGTTCATTTTCTGAACCATAGCAGAGCCTTATCTAATGTAATGCCCTATAGTAGTTCCCCAGATCCTTTTATGAATCGCAGTAGTGCTTAAGTTCCCCATATGTCACATTTCAGAGCTGCCAGTACACATTATGCCGCACACTACTCCCAATTCACATTATGCCGCACAGTACCCCCAATTCACATTATGCTAAATAGTGCTCCCTGTTCATATTGTGCCTCATTACAATGCCCCGGTTCATATTATATAACATTGCAGACCCCAAGGAAGAAGATTGAAAGGACCCTTACGTACCACCAAATTGCAAAAAATGTATATAACACATGTAACTGTGACAGAGAAGGTGGCCCCTCTCAACTCTGGGCCCCATAGCAGCTGCACCCCCTGCAACTATGGTAGCTACACCCTGTATATAACACATGTAACTGTGACAGAGAAGGTGGCCCCTCTCAACTCTGGGCCCCATAGCAGCTGCACTCCCTGCACCTATGGTAGCTACACCTATGTATATAATACATGTAACTGTGACAGGGAAGGTGGCCCCTCTCAGCTCTAAGCCCCATAGCAGCTGCACTCCCTGCACCTATGGTAGCTACGCCCTGTATATAACACATGTAACTGTGACAGGGAAGGTGGACCCTCTCACCTCTGGCCCCATAGCAGCTGCACTCCCTGCACCTATGGTAGCTACACCCTGTATATAACACATGTAACTGTGACAGGGAAGGTGGCCCCTCTCAGCTCTGGCCCCATAGCAGCTGCACTCCCTGCACCTATGGTAGCTACACCCTGTATATAACACATGTAACTGTGACAGGGAAGGTGGACCCTCTCAGCTCTGGCCCCATAGCAGCTGCACCCCCTGCAACTATGGTAGCTACGCCCTGTATATAACACATGTAACTGTGACAGGGAAGGTGGACCCTCTCACCTCTGGCACCATAGCAGCTGCACTCCCTGCACCTATGGTAGCTTCGCTCTATATATAACACATGTAACTTTGACAGGAAAGGAGGCCCCTCTCAGCTCTGGGCCCCATAGCAGCTGCACGCCCTGCACCTATGGTAGCTACACCCTGTATATAACACATGTAACTGTGACAGGGAAGGTGGCCCCTCTCAGCTCTGGCCCCATAGCAGCTGCACTCCCTGCACCTATGGTAGCTACACCCTGTATATAACACATGTAACTGTGACAGGGAAGGTGGCCCCTCTCAGCTCTGGCCCCATAGCAGCTGCACTCCCTGCACCTATGGTAGCTACACCCTGTATATAACACATGTAACTGTGACAGGGAAGGTGGCCCCTCTCAGCTCTGGCCCCATAGCAGCTGCACTCCCTGCACCTATGGTAGCTACACCCTGTATATAACACATGTAACTGTGACAGGGAAGGTGGCCTCTCTTAGCTCTGGCCCCATAGCAGCTGCATTCCCTGCACCTATGGTAGCTACACCCTGTATATAAGACATGTAACTGTGACAGGGAAGGTGGCCCCTCTCAGCTCTGGACCCCATAGCAGCTGCACTCCCTGCACCTATGATAGCTACACCCTGTATATAACACATATAACTGTGACAGGGAAGGTGGCCCCTCTCAGCTCTGGGCCCCATAGCAGCTGCACTACCTGTACCTATGGTAGCTACACCATGTATATAACACATGTAACTGTGACAGGGAAGGTGGCCCCTCTCAGCTCCGGGCCCCATATCAGCTGCACTCCCTGCACCTATGGTAGCTACACCCTGTATATAACACATGTAACTGTGATAGGGAAGGTGGCCCCTCTCAGCTCTGGCCCCATAGCAGCTGCACTCCCTGCACCTATGGTAGCTTCGCTCTATATATATAACACATGTAACTGTGACAGGAAAGGTGGCCCCTCTCAGGTCTGGCCCCATAACAGCTGCACTCCCTGCACCTATGGCAGCAACACCCTGTATATAACATGTGTAACTGTGACAGGGAAGGTGGCCTCTCTCAGCTCTGGGCCCCATAGTAGCTGCACTCCCTGCACCTATGGTAGCTACACCCTGTATTTAACACATGTAATTATGTCAGGGAAGGTGGCCCCTCTCAGCTCTGGGCCCCATAGAAGCTGCACTCCCTGCACCTATGGTAACTAAACACTGTATATAACACATGTAACTGTGACAGGGAAGGTGGCCCCTCTCAGCTCTGGGCCCCATAGTAGCTTCACTGCCTGCACCTATTATAGCTTCACCCTGTATATAACATATGTATCTATGACAGGGACGTTGGTTCCATTCAGCTCTGGGCCCCATAGCAGCTGCACTACTTGCATCTATGGTAGCTACACCCTGTATATAACATATGTATCTGTTAGAGATGAGCGGGTTCGGTTCGTTGAGATCCGAACACCCCCGAACTTCACGTGGTTTACACGGGTCTGAGGCAGCCTCAGTTCTTCCCGCCTAACACGCAAAACCTGAACGGGGAAAACGCCATCATCCCGCTGTCGGATTCTCGCGAGATTCGGATTGCATATAAAGAGCCATGCGTCGCCACCATTTTCACTCATGCATTGTCGATTGAGCGTAGAGGACGTGGCTACGTTCTCTGCCTGAAAAGCTCAATATCTGTGCTCAGTGTGCTGCATTGTGGGGACCAGTATATAGTAGTACAGTGTTGCATTGTGATGACCACCAGTATATAGTAGTACAGTACAGTAGGCTATAGCGTTATCTTGCAGCTCCGTGTCAGACTCAGTTCTATTCTCTGGATCAGTGCTCAATATCTTTACTGCATTGTGGGGACCAGTATATAGTAGTACAGTGTTGCATTGTGATGACCACCAATATATAGTAGTACAGTACAGTAGGCTATAGCATTATCTTGCAGCTCCGTGTCAGACTCAGTTCTATTCTCCGGATCAGTGCTCAATATCTTTGCTGCATTGTGGGGACCAGTATGTAGTAGTACAGTGCTGCATTGTGGTGACCACCAGTATATAGTAGTACAGTACAGTTGTCCATTGCTGTATCTCTCAGCTCTGTGTCAGACTCAGTTTTATTCCTCTGATCAGTGCTCAATATCTGTGCTGCATTGTGGGGACCAGTATATAGTAGTACAGTGCTGCATTGTGGTGACCACCAGTATATAGTAGTACAGTTGTCCATTGCTGTATCTTGCAGCTCTGTGTCAGACTCAGTTTTATTCCTCTGATCAGTGCTCAATGTCTGTGCTGCATTGTGGGGACCAGTATATAGTAGTACAGTGCTGCATTGTTGGGACTGCCAGTATATAATAGTACAGTACAGTAGGCCATAGCGTTATCTTGCAGCTCCATGTCAGACTCAGTTCTATTCTCCGGATCAGTGCTCAATATCTTTACTGCATTGTGGGGACCACTATATAGTAATACAGTGTTGCATTGTGATGACCACCAGTATATAGTAGTACAGTACAGTAGGCTATAGCGTTATCTTGCAGCTCCGTGTCAGACTCAGTTCTATTCTCCGGATCAGTGCTCAATATCTTTGCTGCATTTTGGGGACCAGTATATAGTAGTACAGTGCTGCTTTGTGGTGAACACCAGTATATAGTAGTACAGTGCTGCATTGTGGTGACCACCGGTATATAGTAGTACAGTACAGTTGTCCATTGCTGTATCTTGCAGCTCCGTGTCAGACTCAGTTCTATTCTCCGGATCAGTGCTCAATATCTGTGCTGCAGTGTGGGGACCAGTATATAGTAGTACAGTGCTGCATTGTGGTGACCACCAGTATATAGTAGTACAGTACAGTTGTCCATTGCTGTATCTTGCAGCTCCGTGTCAGACTCAGTTCTATTTTCTGGATCAGTGCTCAATATCTTTGCTGCATTGTGGGGGCCAGTATGTAGTAGTATAGTGTTGCATTGTGGTGACCACCAGTATATAGTAGTACAGTACATTTGTCCATTTGCTGTATCTTGCAGCTCCGTGTCAGACTCAGTTCTATTCTCCGGATTAGTGCTCAATATCTTCGCTGCATTGTGGGGACCAGTATATAGTAGTACAGTGCTGCATTGTGATGACCACCGGTATATAGTAGTACAGTACAGTTGTCCATTGCTGTATCTTGCAGCTCCGTGTCAGACTCAGTTCTATTCTCCAGATCAGTGCTCAATATCTTTATTGCATTGTGGGGACCAGTATATAGTAGTACAGTGCTGCATTGTGGTGACCACCAGTATATATTAGTACAGTACAGTAGTCCATTGCTGTATCTTGCAGCTCCGTGTCAGACTCAGTTCTATTCTCCTGATCAGTGCTCAATATCTGTGCTGCATTATGGGGACCAGTATATAGTAGTACAGTGCTGCATTGTGATGACCACCAGTATATAGTAGTACAGTACAGTTGTCCATTGCTGTATCTTGCAGCTCCATGTCAGACTCAGTTTTATTCTCCGGATCAGTGCTCAATATCTTTGCTGCATTGTGGGGACCAGTATGTAGTAGTACAGTGCTGCATTGTGGTGACCACCAGTATATAGTAGTACAGTACAGTTGTCCATTGCTGTATCTCTCAGCTCTGTGTCAGACTCAGTTCTATTCCTCTGATCAGTGCTCAATATCTGTGCTGCATTGTGGGGACCAGTATATAGTAGTACAGTGCTGCATTGTTGGGACTGCCAGTATATAATAGTACAGTACAGTAGGCCATAGCGTTATCTTGCAGCTCCATGTCAGACTCAGTTCTATTCTCCGGATCAGTGCTCAATATCTGTGCTGCATTGTGGGGACCAGTATATAGTAGTACAGTGCTGCATTGTGGTGACCACCAGTATATAGTAGTACAGTTGTCCATTGCTGTATCTTGCAGCTCCGTGTCAGACTCAGTTCTATTCTCCGGATCAGTGCTCAATATCTTTACTGCATTGTGGGGACCACTATATAGTAATACAGTGTTGCATTGTGATGACCACCAGTATATAGTAGTACAGTACAGTAGGCTATAGCGTTATCTTGCAGCTCCGTGTCAGACTCAGTTCTATTCTCCGGATCAGTGCTCAATATCTTTGCTGCATTTTGGGGACCAGTATATAGTAGTACAGTGCTGCTTTGTGGTGAACACCAGTATATAGTAGTACAGTGCGGCATTGTGGTGACCACCGGTATATAGTAGTACAGTACAGTTGTCCATTGCTGTATCTTGCAGCTCCGTGTCAGACTCAGTTCTATTCTCCGGATCAGTGCTCAATATCTGTGCTGCAGTGTGGGGACCAGTATATAGTAGTACAGTGCTGCATTGTGATGACCACCGGTATATAGTAGTACAGTACAGTTGTCCATTGCTGTATCTTGCAGCTCCATGTCAGACTCAGTTCTATTCTCCAAATCAGTGCTCAATATCTTTATTGCATTGTGGGGACCAGTATATAGTAGTACAGTGCTGCATTGTGGTGACCACCAGTATATAGTAGTACAGTACAGTTGTCCATTGCTGTATCTTGCAGCTCCATGTCAGACTCAGTTTTATTCTCCGGATCAGTGCTCAATATCTTTGCTGCATTGTGGGGATCAGTATATAGTAGTACAGTGCTGCATTGTGGGGACCAGTATGTAGTAGTACAGTGCTGCATTGTGGTGACCACCAGTATATAGTAGTACAGTACAGTAGTCCATTGCTGTATCTTGCAGCTCCGTGTCAGACTCAGTTCTATTCTCCGGATCAGTGCTCAATATCTGTGCTGCAGTGTGGGGACCAGTATATAGTAGTACAGTGCTGCATTGTGGTGACCACCAGTATATAGTAGTACAGTACAGTAGTCCATTGCTGTATCTTGCAGCTCCGTGTCAGACTCAGTTCTATTCTCCAGATCAGTGCTCAATATCTTTATTGCATTGTGGGGACCAGTATATAGTAGTACAGTGCTGCATTGTGGTGACCACCAGTATATAGTAGTACAGTACAGTAGTCCATTGCTGTATCTTGCAGCTCCATGTCAGACTCAGTTTTATTCTCCGGATCAGTGCTCAATATCTTTGCTGCATTGTGGGGACCAGTATATAGTAGTATAGTGCTGCATTGTGGTGACCACCAGTATATAGTAGTACAGTACAGTTGTCCATTGCTGTATCTTGCAGCTCCGTGTCAGACTCAGTTCTATTCTCCGGATCAGTGCTCAATATCTGTGCTGCAGTGTGGGGACCAGTATATAGTAGTACAGTGCTGCATTGTGGTGACCACAAGTATATAGTAGAATAGTACAGTTGTCCATTGCTGTATCTTGCAGCTCCGTGTCAGACTCAGTTCTATTCTCCGGATCAGTGCTCAATATCTGTGCTGCAGTGTGGGGACCAGTATATAGTAGAGATGAGCGGGTTCGGTTTCTCTGAATCCGAACCCGCCAGAACTTCATGTTTTTTTTCACGGGTCCGAGCGACTCGGATCTTCCCGCCTTGCTCGGTTAACCCGAGCGCGCCCGAACGTCATCATGACGCTGTCGGATTCTCGCGAGGCTCGGATTCTATCGCGAGACTCGGATTCTATATAAGGAGCCGCGCGTCGCCGCCATTTTCACACGTGCATTGAGATTGATAGGGAGAGGACGTGGCTGGCGTCCTCTCCATTTAGATTATAAGAGACTGAGAGAGATTTACTGGAGCTGACTAGGAGGAGTACTGTTACTGTAGAAGTGTAGAGACTGAGTGGAGAGAGTTTACTAGTGAGGACAGTGCAGTTTACTTTATAATCCGTTCTCTGCCTGAAAAAAGCGATACACAGCACACAGTGACTCAGTCACATACCATATCTGTGTGCACTGCTCAGGCTCAGGCCAGTGTGCTGCATCATCTATATATATTATATATCTGTCTGACTGCTCAGCTCACACAGCTTATAATTGTGGGGGAGACTGGGGAGCACTACTGCAGTGCCAGTTATAGGTTATAGCAGGAGCCAGGAGTACATAATATTATATTAAAATTAAACAGTGCACACTTTTGCTGCAGAAGTGCCACTGCCAGTGTGACTAGTGACCAGTGACCTGACCACCAGTATATATAATATTAGTAGTATACTATCTCTTTATCAACCAGTCTATATTAGCAGCAGACACAGTACAGTGCGGTAGTTCACGGCTGTGGCTACCTCTGTGTCGGCACTCGGCAGCCCGTCCATAATTGTATATACCACCTAACCGTGGTTTTTTTTTCTTTCTTTATACATACATACTAGTTACGAGTATACTATCTCTTTATCAACCAGTCTATATTAGCAGCAGACACAGTACAGTGCGGTAGTTCACGGCTGTGGCTACCTCTGTGTCGGCACTCGGCAGCCCGTCTATAATTGTATATACCACCTAACCGTGGTTTTTTTTTCTTTCTTTATACATACATACTAGTTACGAGTATACTATCTCTTTATCAACCAGTCTATATATTAGCAGCAGACACAGTACAGTGCGGTAGTTCACGGCTGTGGCTACCTCTGTGTCGGCACTCGGCAGCCCGTACATAATTGTATATACCACCTAACCGTGGTTTTTTTTTCTTTCTTTATACATACATACTAGTTACGAGTATACTATCTCTTTATCAACCAGTCTATATATTAGCAGCAGACACAGTACAGTGCGGTAGTTCACGGCTGTGGCTACCTCTGTGTCGGCACTCGGCAGCCCGTCCATAATTGTATACTAGTATCCAATCCATCCATCTCCATTGTTTACCTGAGGTGCCTTTTAGTTGTGCCTATTAAAATATGGAGAACAAAAATGTTGAGGTTCCAAAATTAGGGAAAGATCAAGATCCACTTCCACCTCGTGCTGAAGCTGCTGCCACTAGTCATGGCCGAGACGATGAAATGCCAGCAACGTCGTCTGCCAAGGCCGATGCCCAATGTCATAGTACAGAGCATGTCAAATCCAAAACACCAAATATCAGTAAAAAAAGGACTCCAAAACCTAAAATAAAATTGTCGGAGGAGAAGCGTAAACTTGCCAATATGCCATTTACCACACGGAGTGGCAAGGAACGGCTGAGGCCCTGGCCTATGTTCATGGCTAGTGGTTCAGCTTCACATGAGGATGGAAGCACTCAGCCTCTCGCTAGAAAAATGAAAAGACTCAAGCTGGCAAAAGCAGCACAGCAAAGAACTGTGCATTCTTCGAAATCCCAAATCCACAAGGAGAGTCCAATTGTGTCGGTTGCGATGCCTGACCTTCCCAACACTGGACGTGAAGAGCATGCGCCTTCCACCATCTGCACGCCCCCTGCAAGTGCTGGAAGGAGCACCCGCAGTCCAGTTCCTGATAGTCAGATTGAAGATGTCAGTGTTGAAGTACACCAGGATGAGGAGGATATGGGTGTTGCTGGCGCTGGGGAGGAAATTGACCAGGAGGATTCTGATGGTGAGGTGGTTTGTTTAAGTCAGGCACCCGGGGAGACACCTGTTGTCCGTGGGAGGAATATGGCCGTTGACATGCCAGGTGAAAATACCAAAAAAATCAGCTCTTCGGTGTGGAGGTATTTCACCAGAAATGCGGACAACAGGTGTCAAGCCGTGTGTTCCCTTTGTCAAGCTGTAATAAGTAGGGGTAAGGACGTTAACCACCTCGGAACATCCTCCCTTATACGTCACCTGCAGCGCATTCATAATAAGTCAGTGACAAGTTCAAAAACTTTGGGTGACAGCGGAAGCAGTCCACTGACCAGTAAATCCCTTCCTCTTGTAACCAAGCTCACGCAAACCACCCCACCAACTCCCTCAGTGTCAATTTCCTCCTTCCCCAGGAATGCCAATAGTCCTGCAGGCCATGTCACTGGCAATTCTGACGAGTCCTCTCCTGCCTGGGATTCCTCCGATGCATCCTTGCGTGTAACGCCTACTGCTGCTGGCGCTGCTGTTGTTGCCGCTGGGAGTCGATGGTCATCCCAGAGGGGAAGTCGTAAGCCCACTTGTACTACTTCCAGTAAGCAATTGACTGTTCAACAGTCCTTTGCGAGGAAGATGAAATATCACAGCAGTCATCCTACTGCAAAGCGGATAACTGAGTCCTTGACAACTATGTTGGTGTTAGACGTGCGTCCGGTATCCGCCGTTAGTTCACAGGGAACTAGACAATTTATTGAGGCAGTGTGCCCCCGTTACCAAATACCATCTAGGTTCCACTTCTCTAGGCAGGCGATACCGAGAATGTACACGGACGTCAGAAAAAGACTCACCAGTGTCCTAAAAAATGCAGTTGTACCCAATGTCCACTTAACCACGGACATGTGGACAAGTGGAGCAGGGCAGGGTCAGGACTATATGACTGTGACAGCCCACTGGGTAGATGTATGGACTCCCGCCGCAAGAACAGCAGCGGCGGCACCAGTAGCAGCATCTCGCAAACGCCAACTCTTTCCTAGGCAGGCTACGCTTTGTATCACCGCTTTCCAGAATACGCACACAGCTGAAAACCTCTTACGGCAACTGAGGAAGATCATCGCGGAATGGCTTACCCCAATTGGACTCTCCTGTGGATTTGTGGCATCGGACAACGCCAGCAATATTGTGTGTGCATTAAATATGGGCAAATTCCAGCACGTCCCATGTTTTGCACATACCTTGAATTTGGTGGTGCAGAATTTTTTTAAAAACGACAGGGGCGTGCAAGAGATGCTGTCGGTGGCCAGAAAAATTGCGGGACACTTTCGGCGTACAGGCACCACGTACAGAAGACTGGAGCACCACCAAAAACTACTGAACCTGCCCTGCCATCATCTGAAGCAAGAAGTGGTAACGAGGTGGAATTCAACCCTCTATATGCTTCAGAGGTTGGAGGAGCAGCAAAAGGCCATTCAAGCCTATACAATTGAGCACGATATAGGAGGTGGAATGCACCTGTCTCAAGTGCAGTGGAGAATGATTTCAACGTTGTGCAAGGTTCTGATGCCCTTTGAACTTGCCACACGTGAAGTCAGTTCAGACACTGCCAGCCTGAGTCAGGTCATTCCCCTCATCAGGCTTTTGCAGAAGAAGCTGGAGGCATTGAAGAAGGAGCTAAAAGGGAGCGATTCCGCTAGGCATGTGGGACTTGTGGATGCAGCCCTTAATTCGCTTAACAAGGATTCACGGGTGGTCAATCTGTTGAAATCAGAGCACTACATTTTGGCCACCGTGCTCGATCCTAGATTTAAAGCCTACCTTGGATCTCTCTTTCCGGCAGACACAGGTCTGCTGGGGTTGAAAGACCTGCTGGTGACAAAATTGTCAAGTCAAGCGGAACGCGACCTGTCAACATCTCCTCCTTCACATTCTCCCGCAACTGGGGGTGCGAGGAAAAGGCTCAGAATTCCGAGCCCACCCGCTGGCGGTGATGCAGGGCAGTCTGGAGCGACTGCTGATGCTGACATCTGGTCCGGACTGAAGGACCTGACAACGATTACGGACATGTCGTCTACTGTCACTGCATATGATTCTCTCAACATTGATAGAATGGTGGAGGATTATATGAGTGACCGCATCCAAGTAGGCACGTCACACAGTCCGTACTTATACTGGCAGGAAAAAGAGGCAATTTGGAGGCCCTTGCACAAACTGGCTTTATTCTACCTAAGTTGCCCTCCCACAAGTGTGTACTCCGAAAGAGTGTTTAGTGCCGCCGCTCACCTTGTCAGCAATCGGCGTACGAGGTTACATCCAGAAAATGTGGAGAAGATGATGTTCATTAAAATGAATTATAATCAATTCCTCCGCGGAGACATTGACCAGCAGCAATTGCCTCCACAAAGTACACAGGGAGCTGAGATGGTGGATTCCAGTGGGGACGAATTGATAATCTGTGAGGAGGGGGATGTACACGGTGATATATCGGAGGGTGAAGATGAGGTGGACATCTTGCCTCTGTAGAGCCAGTTTGTGCAAGGAGAGATTAATTGCTTCTTTTTTGGGGGGGGTCCAAACCAACCCGTCATATCAGTCACAGTCGTGTGGCAGACCCTGTCACTGAAATGATGGGTTGGTTAAAGTGTGCATGTCCTGTTTTGTTTATACAACATAAGGGTGGGTGGGAGGGCCCAAGGACAATTCCATCTTGCACCTCTTTTTTATTTTCTTTTTCTTTGCATCATGTGCTGATTGGGGAGGGTTTTTTGGAAGGGACATCCTGCGTGACACTGCAGTGCCACTCCTAGATGGGCCCGGTGTTTGTGTCGGCCACTAGGGTCGCTAATCTTACTCACACAGCTACCTCATTGCGCCTCTTTTTTTCTTTGCGTCATGTGCTGTTTGGGGAGGGTTTTTTGGAAGGGACATCCTGCGTGACACTGCAGTGCCACTCCTAGATGGGCCCGGTGTTTGTGTCGGCCACTAGGGTCGCTAATCTTACTCACACAGCTACCTCATTGCGCCTCTTTTTTTCTTTGCGTCATGTGCTGTTTGGGGAGGGTTTTTTGGAAGGGCCATCCTGCGTGACACTGCAGTGCCACTCCTAGATGGGCCCGGTGTTTGTGTCGGCCACTAGGGTCGCTAATCTTACTCACACAGCTACCTCATTGCGCCTCTTTTTTTCTTTGCGTCATGTGCTGTTTGGGGAGGGTTTTTTGGAAGGGACATCCTGCGTGACACTGCAGTGCCACTCCTAGATGGGCCCGGTGTTTGTGTCGGCCACTAGGGTCGCTTATCTTACTCACACAGCGACCTCGGTGCAAATTTTAGGACTAAAAATAATATTGTGAGGTGTGAGGTATTCAGAATAGACTGAAAATGAGTGTAAATTATGGTTTTTGAGGTTAATAATACTTTGGGATCAAAATGACCCCCAAATTCTATGATTTAAGCTGTTTTTTAGTGTTTTTTGAAAAAAACACCCGAATCCAAAACACACCCGAATCCGACAAAAAAAATTCGGTGAGGTTTTGCCAAAACGCGTTCGAACCCAAAACACGGCCGCGGAACCGAACCCAAAACCAAAACACAAAACCCGAAAAATTTCAGGCGCTCATCTCTAGTATATAGTAGTACAGTGCTGCATTGTGGTGACCACAAGTATATAGTAGAATAGTACAGTTGTCCATTGCTGTATCTTGCAGCTCCGTGTCAGACTCAGTTCCATTTTCTGGATCAGTGCTCAATATCTTTGTTGCATTGTGGGGGGCCAGTATATAGTAGTACAGTGTTGCATTGTGGTGACCACCAGTATATAGTAGTACAGTACAGTTGTCCATTGCTGTATCTTGCAGCTCATTGTCAGACTCAGTTCTATTCTCCGGATTGGTGCTCAATATCTTTGCTGCATTGTGGGGACCAGTATATAGTAGTACAGTGCTGCATTGTGATGACCACCGGTATATAGTAGTACAGTACAGTTGTCCATTGCTGTATCTCGCAGCTCTGTGTCAGACTCAGTTCTATTCTCCAGATCAGTGCTCAATATCTTTATTGCAGTGTGGGGACCAGTATATAGTAGTACAGTGCTGCATTGTGGTGACCACCAGTATATAGTAGTACAGTACAGTTGTCCATTGCTGTATCTTGCAGCGCCATGTCAGACTTAGTTATATTCTTCGGATCAGTGCTCAACATCTTTGCTGCATTGTGGGGAACAGTATATAGTAGTACAGTGCTGCATTGTGGTGACCACCAATATATAGTAGTACAGTACAGTAGTCCATTGCTGTATCTTGCAGCTGGCATATAATTCCACACATTAAAAAATGGAGAACAAAAATGTGGTGGGTAAAATAGGGAAAGATCAAGATCCACTTCCACCTAGTGCTGAAGCTGCTGCCACTAGTCATGGCAGAAACGATGAAATGCCATCAACGATGTCTGCCAATGCCGATGCCCAATGTCATAGTAGAGAGCATGTAAAATCCAAAAAACAAAAGTTCAGTAAAATGACCCAAAAATCTAAATTAAAAGCATCTGAGGAGAAGCGTAAACTGCCAATATGCCATTTACGACACAGAGTGGCAAGGAACGGCTAAGGCCCTCTCCTATGTTCCTCATGGCTAGTGGTTCAGCTTCACATGAGGATGGAAGCACTCATCCTCCCGATAGAAAAATGAAAAGAGTTAAGCTGGCAAAAGCACAGCAAAGAACTGTGCGTTCTTCTAAATCACAAATCCCCAAGGAGAGTCCAATTGTGTCGGTTGCGATTCCTGACCTTCCCAACACTGGATGGGAAGAGGTGGCTCCTTCCACCATATGCACGCCCCCTGCAAGTGCTGGAAGGAGCACCCGCAGTCCAGTTCCTGATAGTCAAATTGAAGATGTCACTGTTGAAGTACACCAGGATGAGGATATGGGTGTTGCTGGCGCTGAGGGGGAAATTGGCAAGGAGGATTCTGATGGAGAGGTGGTTTGTTTAAGTCAGGCACCCAGGGAGACACCTGTTGTCCGTGGGATGAATAAGGCCATTGACATGCCTGGTCAAAATACCAAAAAAATCACCTCTTCGGTGTGGAATTATTTCAACAGAAATGCAGACAACTGGTATCAAGCCATGTGTTGCCTTTGTCAAGCTGTAATAAGTAGGGGTAACCACCTAGGAACATCCTCCCTTATACGTCACCTGCAGCGCATTCATCAGAAGTAATTGACAAGTTCAAAAATTTTGGATGACAGTGGAAGCAGTCCACTGACAACTAAATTCCTTCTTCCTCTTGTACCCAAGCTCCCGCAAACCACACCACCAACTCCCTCAGTGTCAATTTCCTCCTTAGACAGGAACGCCAATAGTCCTGCAGGCCATGTCACTGGCAAGTCTGACAAACTTCTGTTTATATACCTGATACTGTGCACAATCCAGTGTACTCCAGACTGTATTTACTCTACTAGAGCTTCTGTTTATGTACCTGATACTGTGCACAATCCGGTGTACTCCAGACTGTATTTACTCTACTAGAGATTCTGTTTATATACCTGATACTGTGCACAATCCGGTGTACTCCAGCCTGTATTTACTCTACTAGAGCTTCTGTTTATGTACCTGATACTGTGCACAATCCAGTGTACTCCAGCCTGTATTTACTCTACTAGAGCTTCTGTTTATGTACCTGATACTGTGCACAATCCGGTGTACTCCAGCCTGTATATACTCTACTAGAGCTTCTGTTTATGTGCCTGGTACTGTGCACAATCCGGTGTACTCCAGCCTGTATTTACTCTACTAGAGCTTCTGTTTATGTACCTGATACTGTGCACAATCCAGTGTACTCCAGTCTGTATATACTCTACTAGAGCTTCTGTTTATGTACCTGATACTGTGCACAATCCAGTGTACTCCAGCCTGTATATACTCTACTAGAGCTTCTGTTTATGTACCTGATACTGTGCACAATCCGGTGTACTCCAGCCTGTATATACTCTACTAGAGCTTCTGTTTATGTGCCTGGTACTGTGCACAATCCGGTGTACTCCAGCCTGTATTTACTCTACTAGAGCTTCTGTTTATGTACCTGATACTGTGCACAATCCAGTGTACTCCAGTCTGTATATACTCTACTAGAGCTTCTGTTTATGTACCTGATACTGTGCACAATCCAGTGTACTCCAGCCTGTATATACTCTACTAGAGCTTCTGTTTATGTACCTGATACTGTGCACAATCCAGTGTACTCCAGCCTGTATATACTCTACTAGAGCTTCTGTTTATGTACCTGATACTGTGCACAATCCAGTGTACTCCAGCCTGTATTTACTCTACTAGAGCTTCTGTTTATGTACCTGATACTGTGCACAATCCGGTGTACTCCAGCCTGTATTTACTCTACTAGAGCTTCTGTTTATATACCTGATACTGTGCACAATCCGGAGTACTCCAGACTGTATTTACTCTACTAGAGCTTCTGTTTATGTACCTGATACTGTGCACAATCCGGTGTACTCCAGCCTGTATTTACTCTACTAGAGCTTCTGTTTATATACCTGATACTGTGCACAATCCGGTGTACTCCAGCCTGTATTTACTCTACTAGAGCTTCTGTTTATGTACCTGATACTGTGCACAATCCGGAGTACTCCAGCCTGTACTTACTCTACTAGAGCTTCTGTTTATGTACCTGATACTGTGCACAATCCAGTGTACTCCAGCCTGTATTTACTCTACTAGAGCTTCTGTTTATGTACCTGATACTGTGCACAATCCGGTGTACTCCAGCCTGTATTTACTCTACTAGAGCTTCTGTTTATGTACCTGATACTGTGCACAATCCGGTGTACTCCAGCCTGTATTTACTCTACTAGAGCTTCTGTGTATGTACCTGATACTGTGCACAATCCGGTGTACTCCAGCCTGTATTTACTCTACTAGAGCTTCTGTGTATGTACCTGATACTGTGCACTATCCAATGTACTCCAGCCTGTATTTACTCTACTAGAGCTTCTGTTTATGTACCTGATACTGTGCACAATCCGGTGTACTCCAGCCTGTATTTACTCTACTAGAGCTTCTGTTTATGTACCTGATACTGTGCACAATCCGGTGTACTCCAGCCTGTATTTACTCTACTAGAGCTTCTGTTTATGTCCCTGATACTGTGCACAATCCAGTGTACTCCAGCCTGTATTTACTCTACTAGAGCTTCTGTTTATGTACCTGATACTGTGCACAATCCGGTGTACTCCAGCCTGTATTTACTCTACTGGAGCTTCTGTGTATGTACCTGATACTGTGCACAATCCGGTGTACTCCAGCCTGTATTTACTCTACTAGAGCTTCTGTTTATGTACCTGATACTGTGCACAATCCGGAGTACTCCAGCCTGTATTTACTCTACTAGAGCTTCTGTGTATGTACCTGATACTGTGCACAATCCGGTGTACTCCAGCCTGTATTTACTCTCCTAGAGCTTCTGTTTATATACCTGATACTGTGCACAATCCAGTGTACTCCAGCCTGTATTTACTCTACTAGAGCTTCTGTTTATGTACCTGATACTGTGCACAATCCGGAGTACTCCAGCCTGTATTTACTCTCCTAGAGCTTCTGTTTATGTACCTGATACTGTGCACAATCCAGTGTACTCCAGCCTGTATTTACTCTACTAGAGCTTCTGTTTATGTACCTGATACTGTGCACAATCCGGTGTACTCCAGCCTGTATTTACTCTACTAGAGCTTCTGTTTATGTACCTGATACTGTGCACAATCCGGTGTACTCCAGCCTGTATTTACTCTACTAGAGCTTCTGTTTATATACCTGATACTGTGCACAATCCGGTGTACTCCAGCCTGTATTTACTAGAGCTTCTGTTTATGTACCTGATACTGTGCACAATCCAGTGTACTCCAGCCTGTATTTACTCTACTAGAGCTTCTGTTTATGTACCTGATACTGTGCACAATCCGGTGTACTCCAGCCTGTATATACTCTACTAGAGCTTCTGTTTATGTACCTGATACTGTGCACAATCCGGTGTACTCCAGCCTGTATTTACTCTACTAGAGCTTCTGTGTATGTACCTGATACTGTGCACAATCCGGTGTACTCCAGCCTGTATTTACTCTACTAGAGCTTCTGTTTATATACCTGATACTGTGCACAATCCGGTGTACTCCAGCCTGTATTTACTCTACTAGAGCTTCTGTTTATGTACCTGATACTGTGCACAATCCGGTGTACTCCAGCCTGTATTTACTCTACTAGAGCTTCTGTTTATGTGCCTGATACTGTGCACAATCCGGTGTACTCCAGCCTGTATTTACTCTACTAGAACTTCTGTTTATGTACCTGATACTGTGCACAATCCGGTGTACTCCAGCCTGTATTTACTCTACTAGAGCTTCTGTTTATGTACCTGATACTGTGCACAATCCGGTGTACTCCAGCCTGTATTTACTCTACTAGAGCTTCTGTGTATGTACCTGATACTGTGCACAATCCGGTGTACTCCAGCCTGTATTTACTCTACTAGAGCTTCTGTTTATGTACCTGATACTGTGCACAATCCAGTGTACTCCAGCCTGTATTTACTCTACTAGAGCTTCTGTTTATATACCTGATACTGTGCACAATCCAGTGTACTCCAGCCTGTATTTACTCTACTAGAGCTTCTGTTTATATACCTGATACTGTGCACAATCCGGTGTACTCCAGCCTGTATTTACTCTACTAGAGCTTCTGTTTATGTACCTGATACTGTGCACAATCCGGTGTACTCCAGCCTGTATTTACTCTACTAGAGCTTCTGTGTATGTACCTGATACTGTGCACAATCCGGTGTACTCCAGCCTGTATATACTCTACTAGAACATCTGTTTATGTACCTGATACTGTGCACAATCCGGTGTACTCCAGCCTGTATTTACTCTACTAGAGATTCTGTTTATGTACCTAATACTGTGCACAATCCGGTGTACTCCAGCCTGTATTTACTCTACTAGAGCTTCTGTTTATATACCTGATACTGTGCACAATCCGGTGTACTCCAGCCTGTATTTACTCTACTAGAGCTTCTGTGTATGTACCTGATACTGTGCACAATCCAGTGTACTCCAGCCTGTATTTACTCTACTAGAGCTTCTGTTTATGTACCTGATACTGTGCACAATCCGGTGTACTCCAGCCTGTATTTACTCTACTAGAGCTTCTGTTTATATACCTGATACTGTGCACAATCCGGTGTACTCCAGCCTGTATTTACTCTACTAGAGCTTCTGTTTATATACCTGATACTGTGCACAATCCGGTGTACTCCAGCCTGTATTTACTCTACTAGAGCTTCTGTTTATGTACCTGATACTGTGCACAATCCGGTGTACTCCAGCCTATATTCACTCTACTAGAGCTTCTGTGTATGTACCTGATACTGTGCACAATCCGTTGTACTCCAGCCTGTATTTACTCTACTAGAGCTTCTGTTTATGTACCTGATACTGTGCACAATCCGTTGTACTCCAGCCTGTATTTACTCTACTAGAGCTTCTGTGTATGTACCTGATACTGTGCACAATCCGGTGTACTCCAGCCTATATTCACTCTACTAGAGCTTCTGTGTATGTACCTGATACTGTGCACAATCCGGTGTACTCCAGCCTGTATTTACTCTACTAGAACATCTGTTTATATACCTGATACTGTGCACAATCCGGTGTACTCCAGCCTGTATTTACTCTACTAGAGCTTCTGTTTATGTACCTGATACTGTGCACAATCCGGTGTACTCCAGCCTGTATTTACTCTACTAGAGCTTCTGTGTATGTACCTGATACTGTGCACAATCCGGTGTACTCCAGTCTGTATTCACTCTACTAGAGCTTCTGTTTATGTACCTGATACTGTGCACAATCCGGTGTACTCCAGCCTGTATTCACTCTACTAGAGCTTCTGTTTATGTCCCTGATACTGTGCACAATCCGGAGTACTCCAGCCTGTATTTACTCTACTAGAGCTTCTGTTTATGTACCTGATACTGTGCACAATCCGGTGTACTCCAGCCTGTATTTACTCTACTAGAGCTTCTGTGTATGTACCTGATACTGTGCACAATCCGGTGTACTCCAGTCTGTATTCACTCTACTAGAGCTTCTGTTTATGTACCTGATACTGTGCACAATCCAGTGTACTCCAGCCTGTATTCACTCTACTAGAGCTTCTGTTTATGTCCCTGATACTGTGCACAATCCGGAGTACTCCAGCCTGTATTTACTCTACTAGAGCTTCTGTTTATGTACCTGATACTGTGCACAATCCGGTGTTCTCCAGCCTGTATTTACTCTACTAGAGCTTCTGTTTATATACCTGATACTGTGCACAATCCGGTGTACTCCAGCCTGTATTTACTCTACTAGAGCTTCTGTTTATATACCTGATACTGTGCACAATCCGGTGTACTCCAGCCTGTATTTACTCTACTAGAGCTTCTGTTTATGTACCTGATACTGTGCACAATCCGGTGTACTCCAGCCTGTATTTACTCTACTAGAGCTTCTGTTTATATACCTGATACTGTGCACAATCCGGTGTACTCCAGCCTGTATTTACTCTACTAGAGCTTCTGTTTATGTCCCTGATACTGTGCACAATCCGGTGTAGTCCAGCCTGTATTTACTCTACTAGAGCTTCTGTTTATATACCTGATACTGTGCACAATCCGGTGTACTCCAGCCTGTATTTACTCTACTAGAGCTTCTGTTTATGTACCTGATACTGTGCACAATCCGGTGTACTCCAGCCTGTATTTACTCTACTAGAGCTTCTATTTATGTACCTGATACTGTGCACAATCCGGTGTACTCCAGCCTGTATTTACTCTACTAGAGCTTCTGTTTATGTACCTGATACTGTGCACAATCCGGTGTACTCCAGCCTGTATTTACTCTACTGGAGCTTCTGTTTATGTACCTGATACTGTGCACAATCCGGTGTACTCCAGCCTGTATTTACTCTACTAGAACATCTGTTTATATACCTGATACTGTGCACAATCCGGTGTAGTCCAGCCTGTATTTACTCTACTAGAGCTTCTGTTTATGTACCTGATACTGTGCACAATCCGGTGTAGTCCAGCCTGTATTTACTCTACTAGAGCTTCTGTTTATGTACCTGGTACTGTGCACAATCCGGTGTACTCCAGCCTGTATTTACTCTACTAGAGCTTCTGTTTATGTACCTGATACTGTGCACAATCCGGTGTACTCCAGCGTCTATTTACTCTACTAGAGCTTCTGTTTATGTACCTGATACTGTGCACAATCCGGTGTTCTCCAGCCTGTATTTACTCTACTAGAGCTTCTGTTTATATACCTGATACTGTGCACAATCCGGTGTACTCCAGCCTGTATTTACTCTACTAGAGCTTCTGTTTATGTACCTGATACTGTGCACAATCCGGTGTACTCCAGCCTGTATTTACTCTACTAGAGCTTCTGTTTTTGTCCCTGATACTGTGCACAATCCGGTGTACTCCAGCCTGTATTTACTCTACTAGAGCTTCTGTTTATGTACCTGATACTGTGCACAATCCGGTGTACTCCAGCCTGTATTTACTCTACTAGAGCTTCTGTTTATATACCTGATACTGTGCACAATCCGGTGTACTCCAGCCTGTATTTACTCTACTAGAGCTTCTGTTTATGTACCTGATACTGTGCACAATCCGGTGTACTCCAGCCTGTATTTACTCTACTAGAGCTTCTGTTTATGTACCTGATACTGTGCACAATCCGGTGTACTCCAGCCTGTATTTACTCTACTAGAGCTTCTGTTTATGTACCTGATACTGTGCACAATCCGGTGTACTCCAGCCTGTATTTACTCTACTAGAGCTTCTGTTTATATACCTGATACTGTGCACAATCCGGTGTACTCCAGCCTGTATTTACTAGAGCTTCTGTTTATATACCTGATACTGTGCACAATCTGGTGTACTCCAGCCTGTATTCACTCTACTAGAGCTTCTGTTTATGTGCCTGATACTGTGCACAATCCGGTGTACTCCAGCCTGTATTTACTCTACTGGAGCTTCTGTTTATATACCTGATACTGTGCACAATCCGGTGTACTCCAGCCTGTATTTACTCTACTAGAGCTTCTGTTTATGTACCTGATACTGTGCACAATCCGGTGTACTCCAGCCTGTATTTACTCTACTAGAGCTTCTGTTTATGTACCTGATACTGTGCACAATCCGGTGTACTCCAGCCTGTACTTACTCTACTAGAGCTTCTGTTTATGTACCTGATACTGTGCACAATCCGGTGTACTCCAGCCTGTACTTACTCTACTAGAGCTTCTGTTTATATATCTGATACTGTGCACAATCCGGTGTACTCCAGCGTCTATTTACTCTACTAGAGCTTCTGTTTATGTACCTGATACTGTGCACAATCCGGTGTACTCCAGCCTGTATTTACTCTACTAGAGCTTCTGTTTATATACCTGATACTGTGCACAATCCGGTGTACTCCAGCCTGTATTCACTCTACTAGAGCTTCTGTTTATATACCTGATACTGTGCACAATCCAGAGTACTCCAGCCTGTATATACTCTACTAGAGCTTCTGTTTATATACCTGATACTGTGCACAATCCGGTGTACTCCAGCCTGTATTCACTCTACTAGAGCTTCTGTTTATATATCTGATACTGTGCACAATCCGGTGTACTCCAGCGTCTATTTACTCTACTAGAGCTTCTGTTTATGTACCTGATACTGTGCACAATCCGGTGTACTCCAGCCTGTACTTACTCTACTAGAGCTTCTGTTTATGTCCCTGATACTGTGCACAATCCGGTGTACTCCAGCCTGTATTCACTCTACTAGAGCTTCTGTTTATGTACCTGATACTGTGCACAATCCGGTGTACTCCAGCCTGTATTTACTCTACTAGAGCTTCTGTTTATATACCTGATACTGTGCACAATCCGGTGTACTCCAGCCTGTATTCACTCTACTAGAGCTTCTGTTTATGTACCTGATACTGTGCACAATCCGGTGTACTCCAGCCTGTATTTACTCTACTAGAGCTTCTGTTTATGTACCTGATACTGTGCACAATCCGGTGTACTCCAGCCTGTATTTACTCTACTAGAGCTTCTGTTTATGTACCTGATACTGTGCACTATCCGGTGTACTCCAGCCTGTATTTACTCTACTAGAGCTTCTGTTTATATACCTGATACTGTGCACAATCCGGTGTACTCCAGCCTGTATATACTCTACTAGAGCTTCTGTTTATATACCTGATACTGTGCACAATCCGGTGTACTCCAGCGTCTATTTACTCTACTAGAGCTTCTGTTTATGTACCTGATACTGTGCACAATCCGGTGTACTCCAGCCTGTATTTACTCTACTAGAGCTTCTGTGTATGTACCTGATACTGTGCACAATCCGGTGTACTCCAGCCTGTATTTACTCTACTAGAGCTTCTGTTTATATACCTGATACTGTGCACAATCCGGTGTACTCCAGCCTGTATTTACTCTACTAGAGCTTCTGTTTATGTACCTGATACTGTGCACAATCCGGTGTACTCCAGCCTGTATATACTCTACTAGAGCTTCTGTTTATATACCTGATACTGTGCACAATCCGGAGTACTCCAGCCTGTATTTACTCTACTAGAGCTTCTGTTTATGTACCTGATACTGTGCACAATCCGGTGTACTCCAGCCTGTATTTACTCTACTAGAGCTTCTGTGTATGTACCTGATACTGTGCACAATCCGGTGTACCCCAGCCTGTATTTACTCTACTAGAGCTTCTGTTTATATACCTGATACTGTGCACAATCCGGTGTACTCCAGCCTGTATTTACTCTACTAGAGCTTCTGTTTATGTACCTGATACTGTGCACAATCCAGTGTACTCCAGCCTGTATTTACTATACTAGAGCTTCTGTTTATGTACCTGATACTGTGCACAATCCGGTGTACTCCAGCCTGTATTTACTCTACTAGAGCTTCTGTTTATGTACCTGATACTGTGCACAATCCGGTGTACTCCAGCCTGTATATACTCTACTAGAGCTTCTGTTTATATACCTGATACTGTGCACAATCCGGTGTACTCCAGCGTCTATTTACTCTACTAGAGCTTCTGTTTATGTACCTGATACTGTGCACAATCCGGTGTACTCCAGCCTGTATTTACTCTACTAGAGCTTCTGTGTATGTACCTGATACTGTGCACAATCCGGTGTACTCCAGCCTGTATTTACTCTACTAGAGCTTCTGTTTATATACCTGATACTGTGCACAATCCGGTGTACTCCAGCCTGTATTTACTCTACTAGAGCTTCTGTTTATGTACCTGATACTGTGCACAATCCGGTGTACTCCAGCCTGTATATACTCTACTAGAGCTTCTGTTTATATACCTGATACTGTGCACAATCCGGAGTACTCCAGCCTGTATTTACTCTACTAGAGCTTCTGTTTATATACCTGGTACTGTGCACAATCCGGTGTACTCCAGCCTGTATTTACTCTACTAGAGCTTCTGTTTATATACCTGATACTGTGCACAATCCGGTGTACTCCAGCCTGTATTTACTCTACTAGAGCTTCTGTTTATGTACCTGATACTGTGCACAATCCGGTGTACTCCAGCCTGTATTTACTCTACTAGAGCTTCTGTTTATGTACCTGATACTGTGCACAATCCGGTGTACTCCAGCCTGTATTTACTATACTAGAGCTTCTGTTTATGTACCTGATACTGTGCACAATCCGGTGTACTCCAGCCTGTATTTACTCTACTAGAGCTTCTGTTTATATACCTGATACTGTGCACAATCCGGTGTACTCCAGCCTGTATTTACTATACTAGAGCTTCTGTTTATGTACCTGATACTGTGCACAATCCGGTGTACTCCAGCCTGTATTTACTCTACTAGAGCTTCTGTTTATGTACCTGATACTGTGCACAATCCAGTGTACTCCAGCCTGTATTTACTATACTAGAGCTTCTGTTTATGTACCTGATACTGTGCACAATCCAGTGTACTCCAGCCTGTATTTACTATACTAGAGCTTCTGTTTATGTACCTGATACTGTGCACAATCCAGTGTACTCCAGCCTGTATTTACTCTACTAGAGCTTCTGTTTATGTACCTGATACTGTGCACAATCCAGTGTACTCCAGCCTGTATTTACTCTACTAGAGCTTCTGTTTATATACCTGATACTGTGCACAATCCGGTGTACTCCAGCCTGTATTTACTCTACTAGAGCTTCTGTGTATGTACCTGATACTGTGCACAATCCGGTGTACTCCAGCCTGTATTCACTCTACTAGAGCTTCTGTTTATGTGCCTGATACTGTGCACAATCCGGTGTACTCCAGCCTGTATTTACTCTACTAGAGCTTCTGTTTATGTACCTGATACTGTGCACAATCCGGTGTACTCCAGCCTGTATTTACTCTACTAGAGCTTCTGTTTATGTACCTGATACTGTGCACAATCCAGTGTACTCCAGCCTGTATTTACTCTACTAGAGCTTCTGTTTATGTACCTGATACTGTGCACAATCCGGAGTACTCCAGCCTGTATTTACTCTACTAGAGCTTCTGTTTATGTACCTGATACTGTGCACAATCCGGAGTACTCCAGCCTGTATTTACTCTACTAGAGCTTCTGTTTATGTACCTGATACTGTGCACAATCCGGTGTACTCCAGCCTGTATTTACTCTACTAGAGCTTCTGTTTATGTACCTGATACTGTGCACAATCCGGTGTACTCCAGCCTGTATTTACTCTACTAGAGCTTCTGTTTATATACCTGATACTGTGCACAATCCGGTGTACTCCAGCCTGTATTTACTCTACTAGAGCTTCTGTTTATATACCTGATACTGTGCACAATCCAGTGTACTCCAGCCTGTATTTACTCTACTAGAGCTTCTGTTTATATACCTGATACTGTGCACAATCCGGTGTACTCCAGCCTGTATTTACTCTACTAGAGCTTCTGTTTATGTACCTGATACTGTGTACAATCCAGTGTACTCCAGCCTGTATTTACTCTACTAGAGCTTCTGTTTATGTACCTGATACTGTGCACAATCCAGTGTACTCCAGCCTGTATTTACTCTACTAGAGCTTCTGTTTATGTACCTGATACTGTGCACAATCCGGTGTACTCCAGCCTGTATTTACTCTACTAGAGCTTCTGTTTATGTACCTGATACTGTGCACAATCCGGTGTACTCCAGCCTGTATTTACTCTACTAGAGCTTCTGTTTATATACCTGATACTGTGTACAATCCGGTGTACTCCAGCCTGTATTTACTCTACTAGAGCTTCTGTTTATGTCCCTGATACTGTGCACAATCCGGTGTACTCCAGCCTGTATTTACTCTACTAGAGCTTCTGTTTATATACCTGATACTGTGCACAATCCGGTGTACTCCAGCCTGTATTCACTCTACTAGAGCTTCTGTTTATATATCTGATACTGTGCACAATCCGGTGTACTCCAGCCTGTATTCACTCTACTAGAGCTTCTGTTTATGTACCTGATACTGTGCACAATCCGGTGTACTCCAGCCTGTATTTACTCTACTAGAGCTTCTGTTTATATACCTGATACTGTGCACAATCCGGTGTACTCCAGCCTGTATTTACTCTACTAGAGCTTCTGTTTATATACCTGATACTGTGCACAATCCGGTGTACTCCAGCCTGTATTTACTCTACTAGAGCTTCTGTTTATGTACCTGATACTGTGCACAATCCGGTGTACTCCAGCCTGTATTTACTCTACTAGAGCTTCTGTTTATATACCTGATACTGTGCACAATCCGGTGTACTCCAGCCTGTATTTACTCTACTAGAGCTTCTGTTTATATACCTGATACTGTGCACAATCCGGTGTACTCCAGCCTGTATTTACTCTACTAGAGCTTCTGTGTATGTACCTGATACTGTGCACAATCCGGTGTACTCCAGCCTGTATTTACTCTACTAGAGCTTCTGTTTATGTACCTGATACTGTGCACAATCCGGTGTACTCCAGTCTGTATTTACTCTACTAGAGCTTCTGTTTATGTACCTGATACTGTGCACAATCCGGTGTACTCCAGTCTGTATTTACTCTACTAGAGCTTCTGTGTATATACCTGATACTGTGCACAATCCGGTGTACTCCAGCCTGTATTTACTCTACTAGAGCTTCTGTTTATGTACCTGATATTGTGCACAATCCGGTGTACTCCAGCCTGTATTTACTCTACTAGAGCTTCTGTGTATGTACCTGATACTGTGCACAATCCAGTGTACTCCAGCCTGTATTTACTAGAGCTTCTGTTTATGTACCTGATACTGTGCACAATCCGGTGTACTCCAGCCTGTATTCACTCTACTAGAGCTTCTGTTTATGTACCTGATACTGTGCACAATCCGGTGTACTCCAGCCTGTATTCACTCTACTAGAGCTTCTGTTTATATATCTGATACTGTGCACAATCCGGTGTACTCCAGCCTGTATTTACTCTACTAGAGCTTCTGTTTATGTACCTGATACTGTGCACAATCCGGTGTACTCCAGCCTGTATATACTCTACTAGAGCTTCTGTTTATGTACCTGATACTGTGCACAATCCGGTGTACTCCAGCCTGTATTTACTCTACTAGAGCTTCTGTGTATGTACCTGATACTGTGCACAATCCGGTGTACTCCAGCCTGTATTCACTCTACTAGAGCTTCTGTTTATGTACCTGATACTGTGCACAATCCGGTGTACTCCAGCCTGTATTCACTCTACTAGAGCTTCTGTTTATATATCTGATACTGTGCACAATCCGGTGTACTCCAGCCTGTATTTACTCTACTAGAGCTTCTGTTTATGTACCTGATACTGTGCACAATCCGGTGTACTCCAGCCTGTATATACTCTACTAGAGCTTCTGTTTATGTACCTGATACTGTGCACAATCCGGTGTACTCCAGCCTGTATTTACTCTACTAGAGCTTCTGTGTATGTACCTGATACTGTGCACAATCCAGTGTACTCCAGCCTGTATTCACTCTACTAGAGCTTCTGTTTATATACCTGATACTGTGCACAATCCGGTGTACTCCAGCCTGTATTTACTCTACTAGAGCTTCTGTTTATGTACCTGATACTGTGCACAATCCGGTGTACTCCAGCCTGTATTTACTCTACTAGAGCTTCTGTTTATGTACCTGATACTGTGCACAATCCGGTGTACTCCAGCCTGTATTTACTCTACTAGAGCTTCTGTTTATGTACCTGATACTGTGCACAATCCGGAGTACTCCAGCCTGTATTTACTCTACTAGAGCTTCTGTTTATATACCTGATACTGTGCACAATCCAGTGTACTCCAGCCTGTATTTACTCTACTAGAGCTTCTGTTTATGTACCTGATAATGTGCACAATCCAGTGTACTCCAGCCTGTATTTACTCTACTAGAGCTTCTGTTTATGTACCTGATACTGTGCACAATCCGGTGTACTCCAGCCTGTATTTACTCTACTAGAGCTTCTGTTTATGTACCTGATACTGTGCACAATCCGGTGTACTCCAGCCTGTATATACTCTACTAGAGCTTCTGTTTATGTACCTGATACTGTGCACAATCCGGAGTACTCCAGCCTGTATTTACTCTACTAGAGCTTCTGTTTATGTACCTGATATTGTGCACAATCCCGTGTACTCCAGCCTGTATTTACTCTACTAGAGCTTCTGTTTATGTACCTGATACTGTGCACAATCCGGTGTACTCCAGCCTGTATTTACTCTACTAGAGCTTCTGTTTATGTACCTGATACTGTGCACAATCCGGTGTACTCCAGCCTGTATTTACTCTACTAGAGCTTCTGTTTATGTACCTGATACTGTGCACAATCCGGTGTACTCCAGCCTGTATTTACTCTACTAGAGCTTCTGTGTATGTACCTGATACTGTGCACAATCCGGTGTACTCCAGCCTGTATATACTCTACTAGAGATTCTGTTTATATACCTGATACTGTGCACAATCCGGTGTACTCCAGCCTGTATTTACTCTTTTCTGTTTATGTACCTGGTACTGTGCACAATCCGGTGTACTCCAGCCTGTATATACTCTACTAGAGCTTCTGTGTATGTACCTGATACTGTGCACAATCCGGTGTACTCCAGCCTGTATATACTCTACTAGAGCTTCTGTTTATATATCTGATACTGTGCACAATCCGGTGTACTCCAGCCTGTATTCACTCTACTAGAGCTTCTGTTTATATACCTGATACTGTGCACAATCCGGTGTACTCCAGCCTGTATTTACTCTACTAGAGATTCTGTTTATGTACCTGATACTGTGCACAATCCGGTGTACTCCAGCCTGTATTTACTCTACTAGAGCTTCTGTTTATATACCTGATACTGTGCACAATCCGGTGTACTCCAGCCTGTATTTACTCTACTAGAGCTTCTGTTTATGTACCTGATACTGTGCACAATCCAGTGTACTCCAGCCTGTATTTACTCTACTAGAGCTTCTGTTTATGTACCTGATACTGTGCACAATCCAGTGTACTCCAGCCTGTATTTACTCTACTAGAGCTTCTGTTTATGTACCTGATACTGTGCACAATCCGGAGTACTCCAGCCTGTATTTACTCTACTAGAGCTTCTGTTTATGTACCTGATACTGTGCACAATCCAGTGTACTCCAGCCTGTATTTACTCTACTGGAGCTTCTGTTTATGTACCTGATACTGTGCACAATCCAGTGTACTCCAGCCTGTATATACTCTACTAGAGCTTCTGTTTATGTACCTGATACTGTGCACAATCCAGTGTACTCCAGCCTGTATATACTCTACTAGAGATTCTGTTTATGTACCTGATACTGTGCACAATCCGGTGTACTCCAGCCTGTATTTACTCTACTAGAGCTTCTGTTTATGTACCTGATACTGTGCACAATCCAGTGTACTCCAGTCTGTATATACTCTACTAGAGCTTCTGTTTATATACCTGATACTGTGCACAATCCGGTGTACTCCAGCCTGTATTCACTCTACTAGAGATTCTGTTTATATACCTGATACTGTGCACAATCCGGTGTACTCCAGCCTGTATTCACTCTACTAGAGCTTCTGTTTATATACCTGATACTGTGCACAATCCGGTGTACTCCAGCCTGTATTTACTCTACTAGAGCTTCTGTTTATGTGCCTGGTACTGTGCACAATCCAGTGTACTCCAGCCTGTATTTACTCTACTAGAGCTTCTGTTTATATACCTGATACTGTGCACAATCCGGTGTACTCCAGCCTGTATATACTCTACTAGAGCTTCTGTTTATATACCTGATACTGTGCACAATCCAGTGTACTCCAGCCTGTATTCACTCTACTAGAGATTCTGTTTATATACCTGATACTGTGCACAATCCGGTGTACTCCAGCCTGTATTTACTCTACTAGAGCTTCTGTTTATGTACCTGATACTGTGCACAATCCGGTGTACTCCAGCCTGTATTCACTCTACTAGAGATTCTGTTTATATACCTGATACTGTGCACAATCCGGTGTACTCCAGCCTGTATTTACTCTACTAGAGCTTCTGTTTATGTACCTGATACTGTGCACAATCCGGTGTACTCCAGCCTGTATTCACTCTACTAGAGCTTCTGTTTATGTGCCTGGTACTGTGCACTATCCGGTGTACTCCAGCCTGTATTTACTCTACTAGAGCTTCTGTTTATGTACCTGATACTGTGCACAATCCGGTGTACTCCAGCCTGTATTCACTCTACTAGAGCTTCTGTTTATATACCTGATACTGTGCACAATCCGGTGTACTCCAGCCTGTATTTACTCTACTAGAGCTTCTGTTTATGTGCCTGGTACTGTGCACAATCCGGTGTACTCCAGCCTGTATTTACTCTACTAGAGCTTCTGTTTATGTACCTGGTACTGTGCACAATCCGGAGTACTCCAGCCTGTATTTACTCTACTAGAGCTTCTGTTTATATACCTGATACTGTGCACAATCCGGTGTACTCCAGCCTGTATTTACTCTACTAGAGCTTCTGTTTATATACCTGATACTGTGCACAATCCGGTGTACTCCAGCCTGTATATACTCTACTAGAGCTTCTGTTTATATACCTGATACTGTGCACAATCCAGTGTACTCCAGCCTGTATTTACTCTACTAGAGCTTCTGTTTATATACCTGATACTGTGCACAATCCAGTGTACTCCAGCCTGTATTTACTCTACTAGAGCTTCTGTGTATGTACCTGATACTGTGCACAATCCGGTGTACTCCAGCCTGTATTTACTCTACTAGAGCTTCTGTTTATGTACCTGATACTGTGCACAATCCAGTGTACTCCAGCCTGTATTTACTCTACTAGAGCTTCTGTTTATGTACCTGATACTGTGCACAATCCGGTGTAGTCCAGCCTGTATTTACTCTACTAGAGCTTCTGTTTATGTACCTGATACTGTGCACAATCCAGTGTACTCCAGCCTGTATTTACTCTACTAGAGCTTCTGTTTATGTACCTGATACTGTGCACAATCCGGTGTAGTCCAGCCTGTATTTACTCTACTAGAGCTTCTGTTTATGTACCTGATACTGTGCACAATCCAGTGTACTCCAGCCTGTATTTACTCTACTAGAGCTTCTGTTTATGTACCTGATACTGTGCACAATCCGGTGTACTCCAGCCTGTATTTACTCTCCTAGAGCTTCTGTTTATGTACCTGATACTGTGCACAATCCGGTGTACTCCAGCCTGTATTTACTCTACTAGAGCTTCTGTGTATGTACCTGATACTGTGCACAATCCAGTGTACTCCAGCCTGTATTTACTCTACTAGAGCTTCTGTTTATGTACCTGATACTGTGCACAATCCGGTGTACTCCAGCCTGTATTTACTCTCCTAGAGCTTCTGTTTATGTACCTGATACTGTGCACAATCCGGTGTACTCCAGCCTGTATTTACTCTACTAGAGCTTCTGTGTATGTACCTGATACTGTGCACAATCCGGTGTACTCCAGCCTGTATTTACTCTACTAGAGCTTCTGTTTATGTACCTGATACTGTGCACAATCCGGTGTACTCCAGCCTGTATTTACTCTACTAGAGCTTCTGTTTATGTGCCTGGTACTGTGCACTATCCGGTGTACTCCAGCCTGTATTCACTCTACTAGAGCTTCTGTTTATATACCTGATACTGTGCACAATCCGGTGTACTCCAGCCTGTATTTACTCTACTAGAGCTTCTGTTTATGTACCTGATACTGTGCACAATCCAGTGTACTCCAGCCTGTATTTACTCTACTAGAGCTTCTGTTTATATACCTGATACTGTGCACAATCCGGTGTACTCCAGCCTGTATTTACTCTACTAGAGCTTCTGTTTATGTACCTGATACTGTGCACAATCCGGTGTACTCCAGCCTGTATTTACTCTACTAGAGCTTCTGTGTATGTACCTGATACTGTGCACAATCCGGTGTACTCCAGCCTGTATATACTCTACTAGAGATTCTGTTTATATACCTGATACTGTGCACAATCCGGTGTACTCCAGCCTGTATTTACTCTTTTCTGTTTATGTACCTGGTACTGTGCACAATCCGGTGTACTCCAGCCTGTATATACTCTACTAGAGCTTCTGTGTATGTACCTGATACTGTGCACAATCCGGTGTACTCCAGCCTGTATATACTCTACTAGAGCTTCTGTTTATATATCTGATACTGTGCACAATCCGGTGTACTCCAGCCTGTATTTACTCTACTAGAGCTTCTGTTTATGTACCTGATACTGTGCACAATCCGGTGTACTCCAGCCTGTATTCACTCTACTAGAGCTTCTGTTTATATACCTGATACTGTGCACAATCCAGTGTACTCCAGCCTGTATTTACTCTACTAGAGCTTCTGTTTATATACCTGATACTGTGCACAATCCGGTGTACTCCAGCCTGTATTTACTCTACTAGAGCTTCTGTGTATGTACCTGATACTGTGCACAATCCGGTGTACTCCAGCCTGTATTTACTCTACTAGAGCTTCTGTTTATGTACCTAATACTGTGCACAATCCGGTGTACTCCAGCCTGTATTTACTCTACTAGAGCTTCTGTTTATGTACCTAATACTGTGCACAATCCGGAGTACTCCAGCCTGTATTTACTCTACTAGAGCTTCTGTTTATGTACCTGATACTGTGCACAATCCGGAGTACTCCAGCCTGTATTTACTCTACTGGAGCTTCTGTTTATGTACCTGATACTGTGCACAATCCGGTGTACTCCAGCCTGTATTTACTCTACTAGAGCTTCTGTTTATGTACCTGATACTGTGCACAATCCGGTGTACTCCAGCCTGTATATACTCTACTAGAGCTTCTGTTTATGTACCTGATACTGTGCACAATCCAGTGTACTCCAGCCTGTATATACTCTACTAGAGCTTCTGTTTATATACCTGATACTGTGCACAATCCGGTGTACTCCAGCCTGTATTTACTCTACTAGAGCTTCTGTTTATGTACCTGATACTGTGCACAATCCGGTGTACTCCAGCCTGTATTTACTCTACTAGAGCTTCTGTTTATGTACCTGATACTGTGCACAATCCGGTGTACTCCAGCCTGTATTTACTCTACTAGAGCTTCTGTTTATGTACCTAATACTGTGCACAATCCGGTGTACTCCAGCCTGTATTTACTCTACTAGAGCTTCTGTTTATGTACCTGATACTGTGCACAATCCAGTGTACTCCAGCCTGTATATACTCTACTAGAGCTTCTGTTTATGTACCTGATACTGTGCACAATCCAGTGTACTCCAGCCTGTATATACTCTACTAGAGCTTCTGTTTATGTACCTGATACTGTGCACAATCCAGTGTACTCCAGCCTGTATATACTCTACTAGAGCTTCTGTTTATGTACCTGATACTGTGCACAATCCAGTGTACTCCAGCCTGTATATACTCTACTAGAGATTCTGTTTATGTACCTGATACTGTGCACAATCCAGTGTACTCCAGCCTGTATTTACTCTACTAGAGCTTCTGTTTATGTACCTGATACTGTGCACAATCCGGTGTACTCCAGCCTGTATTTACTCTACTAGAGCTTCTGTTTATGTACCTGATACTGTGCACAATCCAGTGTACTCCAGTCTGTATATACTCTACTAGAGCTTCTGTTTATATACCTGATACTGTGCACAATCCGGTGTACTCCAGCCTGTATTCACTCTACTAGAGATTCTGTTTATATACCTGATACTGTGCACAATCCGGTGTACTCCAGCCTGTATTCACTCTACTAGAGCTTCTGTTTATATACCTGATACTGTGCACAATCCGGTGTACTCCAGCCTGTATTTACTCTACTAGAGCTTCTGTTTATGTGCCTGGTACTGTGCACAATCCAGTGTACTCCAGCCTGTATTTACTCTACTAGAGCTTCTGTTTATGTGCCTGGTACTGTGCACTATCCGGTGTACTCCAGCCTGTATTCACTCTACTAGAGCTTCTGTTTATATACCTGATACTGTGCACAATCCGGTGTACTCCAGCCTGTATTTACTCTACTAGAGCTTCTGTTTATGTACCTGATACTGTGCACAATCCGGTGTACTCCAGCCTGTATTTACTCTACTAGAGCTTCTGTTTATGTACCTGATACTGTGCACAATCCGGTGTACTCCAGCCTGTATTTACTCTACTAGAGCTTCTGTTTATATACCTGATACTGTGCACAATCCGGTGTACTCCAGCCTGTATTTACTCTACTGGAGCTTCTGTTTATATACCTGATACTGTGCACAATCCAGTGTACTCCAGCCTGTATTTACTCTACTAGAGCTTCTGTGTATGTACCTGATACTGTGCACAATCCGGTGTACTCCAGCCTGTATTCACTCTACTAGAGATTCTGTTTATATACCTGATACTGTGCACAATCCGGTGTACTCCAGCCTGTATTTACTCTACTAGAGCTTCTGTTTATGTACCTGATACTGTGCACAATCCGGTGTACTCCAGCCTGTATTCACTCTACTAGAGATTCTGTTTATATACCTGATACTGTGCACAATCCGGTGTACTCCAGCCTGTATTTACTCTACTAGAGCTTCTGTTTATGTACCTGATACTGTGCACAATCCGGTGTACTCCAGCCTGTATATACTCTACTAGAGCTTCTGTTTATATACCTGATACTGTGCACAATCCGGTGTACTCCAGCCTGTATTTACTCTACTAGAGCTTCTGTTTATGTACCTGATACTGTGCACAATCCGGTGTACTCCAGCCTGTATTTACTCTACTAGAGCTTCTGTTTATGTACCTGATACTGTGCACAATCCAGTGTACTCCAGCCTGTATTCACTCTACTAGAGCTTCTGTTTATGTACCTGATACTGTGCACAATCCGGTGTACTCCAGCCTGTATTTACTCTACTAGAACTTCTGTTTATGTACCTGATACTGTGCACAATCCGGTGTACTCCAGCCTGTATTTACTCTACTAGAGCTTCTGTTTATATACCTGATACTGTGCACAATCCGGTGTACTCCAGCCTGTATTTACTCTACTAGAGCTTCTGTTTATGTACCTGATACTGTGCACAATCCGGTGTACTCCAGCCTGTATTCACTCTACTAGAGCTTCTGTTTATGTACCTGATACTGTGCACAATCCGGTGTACTCCAGCCTGTATTTACTCTACTAGAGCTTCTGTTTATGTACCTGATACTGTGCACAATCCGGTGTACTCCAGCCTGTATTTACTCTACTAGAGCTTCTGTTTATATACCTGATACTGTGCACAATCCGGTGTACTCCAGCCTGTATATACTCTACTAGAGATTCTGTTTATGTACCTGATACTGTGCACAATCCGGTGTACTCCAGCCTGTATTTACTCTACTAGAGCTTCTGTTTATATACCTGATACTGTGCACAATCCGGTGTACTCCAGCCTGTATTTACTCTACTAGAGCTTCTGTTTATGTACCTGATACTGTGTACAATCCGGTGTACTCCAGCCTGTATTTACTCTACTAGAGCTTCTGTTTATGTACCTGATACTGTGCACAATCCGGTGTACTCCAGCCTGTATTTACTCTACTAGAGCTTCTGTTTATGTACCTGATACTGTGCACAATCCGGAGTACTCCAGCCTGTATTTACTCTACTAGAGCTTCTGTTTATGTACCTGATACTGTGTACAATCCGGTGTACTCCAGCCTGTATTTACTCTACTAGAGCTTCTGTTTATGTACCTGATACTGTGCACAATCCGGTGTACTCCAGCCTGTATATACTCTACTAGAGCTTCTGTTTATATACCTGATACTGTGCACAATCCGGTGTACTCCAGCCTGTATTTACTCTACTAGAGCTTCTGTTTATGTACCTGATACTGTGCACAATCCGGTGTACTCCAGCCTGTATTTACTCTACTAGAGCTTCTGTGTATATACCTGATACTGTGCACAATCCGGTGTACTCCAGCCTGTATTTACTCTACTAGAGCTTCTGTTTATGTACCTGATACTGTGCACAATCCGGTGTACTCCAGCCTGTATTCACTCTACTAGAGCTTCTGTTTATATACCTGATACTGTGCACAATCCGGTGTACTCCAGCCTGTATTTACTCTACTAGAGCTTCTGTTTATATACCTGATACTGTGCACAATCCAGTGTACTCCAGCCTGTATTTACTCTACTAGAGCTTCTGTTTATATACCTGATACTGTGCACAATCCGGAGTACTCCAGCCTGTATTTACTCTACTAGAGCTTCTGTTTATATACCTGATACTGTGCACAATCCGGTGTACTCCAGCCTGTATTTACTCTACTAGAGCTTCTGTTTATGTACCTGATACTGTGCACAATCCGGTGTACTCCAGCCTGTATTTACTCTACTAGAGCTTCTGTTTATATACCTGATACTGTGCACAATCCGGTGTACTCCAGCCTGTATTTACTCTACTAGAGCTTCTGTTTATATACCTGATACTGTGCACAATCCGGTGTACTCCAGCCTGTATTTACTCTACTAGAGCTTCTGTTTATATACCTGATACTGTGCACAATCCGGTGTACTCCAGCCTGTATTTACTCTACTAGAGCTTCTGTTTATATACCTGATACTGTGCACAATCCGGTGTACTCCAGCCTGTATTTACTCTACTAGAGCTTCTGTTTATGTACCTGATACTGTGCACAATCCGGTGTACTCCAGCCTGTATTTACTCTACTAGAGCTTCTGTTTATATACCTGATACTGTGCACAATCCGGTGTACTCCAGCCTGTATATACTCTACTAGAGCTTCTGTTTATGTACCTGATACTGTGCACAATCCAGTGTACTCCAGCCTGTATATACTCTACTAGAGCTTCTGTTTATGTACCTGATACTGTGCACAATCCAGTGTACTCCAGCCTGTATATACTCTACTAGAGCTTCTGTTTATGTACCTGATACTGTGCACAATCCGGTGTACTCCAGCCTGTATTCACTCTACTAGAGCTTCTGTTTATATACCTGATACTGTGCACAATCCGGTGTACTCCAGCCTGTATTCACTCTACTAGAGCTTCTGTTTATATACCTGATACTGTGCACAATCCGGTGTACTCCAGCCTGTATTTACTCTACTAGAGCTTCTGTTTATATACCTGATACTGTGCACAATCCGGTGTACTCCAGCCTGTATTTACATAACTAGAGCTTCTGTTTATGTACCTGATACTGTGCACAATCCGGTGTACTCCAGCCTGTATTTACTCTACTAGAGCTTCTGTTTATATACCTGATACTGTGCACAATCCGGTGTACTCCAGCCTGTATATACTCTACTAGAGCTTCTGTTTATGTACCTGATACTGTGCACAATCCAGTGTACTCCAGCCTGTATATACTCTACTAGAGCTTCTGTTTATGTACCTGATACTGTGCACAATCCAGTGTACTCCAGCCTGTATATACTCTACTAGAGCTTCTGTTTATGTACCTGATACTGTGCACAATCCGGTGTACTCCAGCCTGTATTCACTCTACTAGAGCTTCTGTTTATATACCTGATACTGTGCACAATCCGGAGTACTCCAGCCTGTATTTCCTCTACTAGAGCTTCTGTTTATGTACCTGATACTGTGCACAATCCAGTGTACTCCAGCCTGTATTCACTCTACTAGAGCTTCTGTTTATATACCTGATACTGTGCACAATCCTGTGTACTCCAGCCTGTATTTACTCTACTAGAGCTTCTGTTTATATACCTGATACTGTGCACAATCCAGTGTACTCCAGCCTGTATTTACTCTACTAGAGCTTCTGTTTATGTACCTGATACTGTGCACAATCCGGTGTACTCCAGCCTGTATTTACTCTACTAGAGCTTCTGTTTATATACCTGATACTGTGCACAATCCGGTGTACTCCAGCCTGTATTCACTCTACTAGAGCTTCTGTTTATGTACCTGATACTGTGCACAATCCGGTGTACTCCAGCCTGTATTTACTCTACTAGAGCTTCTGTTTATATACCTGATACTGTGCACAATCCGGTGTACTCCAGCCTGTATTTACTCTACTAGAGCTTCTGTTTATGTACCTGATACTGTGCACAATCCAGTGTACTCCAGCCTGTATATACTCTACTAGAGCTTCTGTTTATATACCTGATACTGTGCACAATCCAGTGTACTCCAGCCTGTATTTACTCTACTAGAGCTTCTGTTTATGTACCTGATACTGTGCACAATCCGGTGTACTCCAGCCTGTATATACTCTACTAGAGCTTCTGTTTATGTACCTGATACTGTGCACAATCCAGTGTACTCCAGCCTGTATTTACTCTACTAGAGCTTCTGTTTATGTACCTGATACTGTGCACAATCCGGTGTACTCCAGCCTGTATATACTCTACTAGAGCTTCTGTTTATATACCTGATACTGTGCACAATCCGGTGTACTCCAGCCTGTATTTACTCTACTAGAGCTTCTGTTTATATACCTGATACTGTGCACAATCCAGTGTACTCCAGCCTCTATATACTCTACTAGAGCTTCTGTTTATATACCTGATACTGTGCACAATCCGGTGTACTCCAGCCTGTATTTACTCTACTAGAGCTTCTGTTTATGTACCTGATACTGTGCACAATCCAGTGTACTCCAGCCTGTATTTACTCTACTAGAGCTTCTGTTTATGTACCTGATACTGTGCACAATCCGGTGTACTCCAGCCTGTATTTACTCTACTAGAGCTTCTGTGTATGTACCTGATACTGTGCACAATCCAGTGTACTCCAGCCTGTATTTACTCTACTAGAGCTTCTGTTTATGTACCTGATACTGTGCACAATCCGGTGTACTCCAGCCTGTATTTACTCTACTAGAGCTTCTGTTTATGTACCTGATACTGTGCACAATCCGGTGTACTCCAGCCTGTATTTACTCTACTAGAGCTTCTGTTTATGTACCTGATACTGTGCACAATCCGGTGTACCCCAGCCTGTATTTACTCTACTAGAGCTTCTGTTTATATATCTGATACTGTGCACAATCCGGTGTACTCCAGCCTGTATTTACATAACTAGAGCTTCTGTTTATGTACCTGATACTGTGCACAATCCGGTGTACTCCAGCCTGTATTTACTCTACTAGAGCTTCTGTTTATATATCTGATACTGTGCACAATCCGGTGTACTCCAGCCTGTATTTACATAACTAGAGCTTCTGTTTATGTACCTGATACTGTGCACAATCCGGTGTACTCCAGCCTGTATTTACTCTACTAGAGCTTCTGTTTATATACCTGATACTGTGCACAATCCGGTGTACTCCAGCCTGTATTTACTCTACTAGAGCTTCTGTTTATATACCTGATACTGTGCACAATCCGGTGTACTCCAGCCTGTATTTACTCTACTAGAGCTTCTGTTTATGTACCTGATACTGTGCACAATCCGGTGTACTCCAGCCTGTATATACTCTACTAGAGATTCTGTTTATGTACCTGGTACTGTGCACAATCCGGTGTACTCCAGCCTGTATATACTCTACTAGAGCTTCTGTTTATGTACCTGGTACTGTGCACAATCCGGTGTACTCCAGCCTGTATATACTCTACTAGAGCTTCTGTTTATGTACCTGATACTGTGCACAATCCGGTGTACTCCAGCCTGTATTTACTCTACTAGAGCTTCTGTTTATGTACCTGATACTGTGCACAATCCGGTGTACTCCAGCCTGTATTTACTCTACTAGAGCTTCTGTTTATATACCTGATACTGTGCACAATCCAGTGTACTCCAGCCTGTATTTACTCTACTAGAGCTTCTGTTTATATACCTGATACTGTGCACAATCCGGTGTACTCCAGCCTGTATTTACTCTACTAGAGCTTCTGTTTATGTACCTGATACTGTGCACAATCCGGTGTACTCCAGCCTGTATTTACTCTACTAGAGCTTCTGTTTATGTACCTGATACTGTGCACAATCCGGTGTACTCCAGCCTGTATTTACTCTACTAGAGCTTCTGTGTATATACCTGATACTGTGCACAATCCAGAGTACTCCAGCCTGTATTTACTCTACTAGAGCTTCTGTTTATGTACCTGATACTGTGCACAATCCGGTGTACTCCAGCCTGTATATACTCTACTAGAGCTTCTGTTTATGTACCTGATACTGTGCACAATCCGGTGTACTCCAGCCTGTATTTACTCTACTAGAGCTTCTGTTTATATATCTGATACTGTGCACAATCCGGTGTACTCCAGCCTGTATATACTCTACTAGAGCTTCTGTTTATGTACCTGATACTGTGCACAATCCAGTGTACTCCAGCCTGTATTTACTCTACTAGAGCTTCTGTTTATATATCTGATACTGTGCACAATCCGGAGTACTCCAGCCTGTATATACTCTACTGGAGCTTCTGTTTATGTACCTGATACTGTGCACAATCCGGTGTACTCCAGCCTGTATTTACTCTACTAGAGCTTCTGTGTATGTACCTGATACTGTGCACAATCCGGTGTACTCCAGCCTGTATTTACTCTACTAGAGCTTCTGTGTATGTACCTGATACTGTGCACAATCCGGTGTACTCCAGCCTGTATTTACTCTACTAGAGATTCTGTTTATGTACCTGATACTGTGTACAATCCGGTGTACTCCAGTCTGTATATACTCTACTAGAGCTTCTGTTTATGTACCTGATACTGTGCACAATCCGGTGTACTCCAGCCTGTATTTACTCTACTAGAGCTTCTGTTTATGTACCTGATACTGTGCACAATCCGGTGTACTCCAGCCTGTATTTACTCTACTAGAGCTTCTGTTTATGTGCCTGGTACTGTGCACAATCCGGTGTACTCCAGCCTGTATTTACTCTACTAGAGCTTCTGTTTATATACCTGATACTGTGCACAATCCAGTGTACTCCAGCCTGTATTTACTCTACTAGAGCTTCTGTTTATGTAGCTGATACTGTGCACAATCCGGTGTACTCCAGCCTGTATTTACTCTACTGGAGCTTCTGTTTATGTACCCGATACTGTGCACAATCCAGTGTACTCCAGCCTGTATTTACTCTACTAGAGCTTCTGTTTATATACCTGATACTGTGCACAATCCGGAGTACTCCAGCCTGTATTTACTCTACTAGAGCTTCTGTTTATGTACCTGATACTGTGCACAATCCGGTGTACTCCAGCCTGTATTTACTCTACTAGATCTTCTGTGTATATACCTGATACTGTGCACAATCCGGTGTACTCCAGCCTGTATTCACTCTACTGGAACTTCTGTTTATGTACCTGATACTGTGCACAATCCGGTGTACTCCAGCCTGTATTCACTCTACTGGAACTTCTGTTTATGTACCTGATACTGTGCACAATCCGGTGTACTCCAGCCTGTATTCACTCTACTAGAGCTTCTGTTTATGTACCTGATACTGTGCACAATCCAGTGTACTCCAGTCTGTATATACTCTACTAGAGCTTCTGTTTATGTACCTGATACTGTGCACAATCCGGTGTACTCCAGCCTGTATTTACTCTACTAGAGCTTCTGTTTATGTACCTGATACTGTGCACAATCCGGTGTACTCCAGCCTGTATTTACTCTACTAGAGCTTCTGTTTATATACCTGATACTGTGCACAATCCGGTGTACTCCAGCCTGTATTTACTCTACTAGAGCTTCTGTTTATATACCTGATACTGTGCACAATCCAGTGTACTCCAGCCTGTATTTACTCTACTAGAGCTTCTGTTTATGTACCTGATACTGTGCACAATCCGGTGTACTCCAGCCTGTATTTACTCTACTGGAGCTTCTGTTTATGTACCTGATACTGTGCACAATCCGGTGTACTCCAGCCTGTATTTACTCTACTAGAGCTTCTGTTTATGTACCCGATACTGTGCACAATCCGGTGTACTCCAGCCTGTATTTACTCTACTAGAGCTTCTGTGTATGTACCTGATACTGTGCACAATCCGGAGTACTCCAGCCTGTATTTACTCTACTAGAGCTTCTGTTTATATACCTGATACTGTGCACAATCCGGAGTACTCCAGCCTGTATTTACTCTACTAGAGCTTCTGTTTATATACCTGATACTGTGCACAATCCGGTGTACTCCAGCCTGTATTTACTCTACTAGAGCTTCTGTTTATATACCTGATACTGTGCACAATCCGGTGTACTCCAGCCTGTATTCACTCTACTAGAGCTTCTGTTTATGTACCTGATACTGTGCACAATCCGGTGTACTCCAGCCTGTATTTACTCTACTAGAGCTTCTGTTTATATACCTGATACTGTGCACAATCCGGTGTACTCCAGCCTGTATATACTCTACTAGAGCTTCTGTTTATGTACCTGATACTGTGCACAATCCGGTGTACTCCAGCCTGTATTTACTCTACTAGAGCTTCTGTGTATGTACCTGATACTGTGCACAATCCGGTGTACTCCAGCCTGTATATACTCTACTAGAGCTTCTGTTTATATATCTGATACTGTGCACAATCCGGTGTACTCCAGCCTGTATATACTCTACTAGAGCTTCTGTTTATGTACCTGATACTGTGCACAATCCGGTGTACTCCAGCCTGTATATACTCTACTAGAGCTTCTGTTTATATACCTGATACTGTGCACAATCCGGTGTACTCCAGCCTGTATATACTCTACTAGAGCTTCTGTTTATGTACCTGATACTGTGCACAATCCGGTGTACTCCAGCCTGTATTTACTCTACTAGAGCTTCTGTTTATATACCTGATACTGTGCACAATCCAGAGTACTCCAGCCTGTATATACTCTACTAGAGCTTCTGTTTATGTACCTGATACTGTGCACAATCCGGTGTACTCCAGCCTGTATTTACTCTACTAGAGCTTCTGTTTATATACCTGATACTGTGCACAATCCAGAGTACTCCAGCCTGTATATACTCTACTAGAGCTTCTGTTTATGTACCTGGTACTGTGCACTATCCGGTGTACTCCAGCCTGTATTTACTCTACTAGAGATTCTGTTTATGTACCTGATACTGTGCACAATCCGGAGTACTCCAGCCTGTATTCACTCTACTAGAGCTTCTGTTTATATACCTGATACTGTGCACAATCCAGTGTACTCCAGCCTGTATTTACTCTACTAGAGATTCTGTTTATGTACCTGATACTGTGCACAATCCGGTGTACTCCAGCCTGTATATACTCTACTGGAGCTTCTGTTTATGTACCTGATACTGTGCACAATCCAGTGTACTCCAGCCTGTATTTACTCTACTAGAGATTCTGTTTATGTACCTGATACTGTGCACAATCCAGTGTACTCCAGCCTGTATTTACTCTACTAGAGCTTCTGTTTATATACCTGATACTGTGCACAATCCGGTGTACTCCAGCCTGTATTTACTCTCCTAGAGCTTCTGTTTATGTACCTGATACTGTGCACAATCCGGTGTACTCCAGCCTGTATTTCCTCTACTAGAGCTTCTGTTTATGTACCTGATACTGTGCACAATCCGGTGTACTCCAGCCTGTATTTACTCTACTAGAGCTTCTGTTTATGTACCTGATACTGTGCACAATCCGGTGTACTCCAGCCTGTATTTACTCTACTAGAGCTTCTGTGTATGTACCTGATACTGTGCACAATCCGGTGTACTCCAGCCTGTATTTACTCTACTAGAGCTTCTGTTTATGTACCTGATACTATGCACAATCCGGTGTACTCCAGCCTGTATTTACTCTACTAGAGCTTCTGTTTATATACCTGATACTGTGCACAATCCGGTGTACTCCAGCCTGTATTTACTCTACTAGAGCTTCTGTTTATATACCTGATACTGTGCACAATCCGGTGTACTCCAGCCTGTATTTACTCTACTAGAGCTTCTGTTTATGTACCTGATACTGTGCACAATCCAGTGTACTCCAGCCTGTATTTACTCTACTAGAGCTTCTGTTTATGTACCTGATACTGTGCACAATCCGGTGTACTCCAGCCTGTATTTACTCTACTAGAGCTTCTGTTTATGTACCTGATACTGTGCACAATCCAGTGTACTCCAGCCTGTATTTACTCTACTAGAGCTTCTGTTTATGTACCTGATACTGTGCACAATCCAGTGTACTCCAGCCTGTATTTACTCTACTAGAGCTTCTGTTTATGTACCTGATACTGTGCACAATCCGGTGTACTCCAGCCTGTATTTACTCTACTAGAGCTTCTGTTTATATACCTGATACTATGCACAATCCGGTGTACTCCAGCCTGTATTTACTCTACTAGAGCTTCTGTTTATATACCTGATACTGTGCACAATCCGGTGTACTCCAGCCTGTATTTACTCTACTAGAGCTTCTGTGTATGTACCTGATACTGTGCACAATCCGGTGTACTCCAGCCTGTATTTACTCTACTAGAGCTTCTGTGTATGTACCTGATACTGTGCACAATCCGGTGTACTCCAGCCTGTATTTACTCTACTAGAGCTTCTGTTTATGTACCTGATACTGTGCACAATCCGGTGTACTCCAGCCTGTATTTACTCTACTAGAGCTTCTGTTTATGTACCTGATACTGTGCACAATCCAGTGTACTCCAGCCTGTATTTACTCTACTAGAGCTTCTGTTTATGTACCTGATACTGTGCACAATCCAGTATACTCCAGCCTGTATTTACTCTACTAGAGCTTCTGTTTATATACCTGATACTGTGCACAATCCAGTGTACTCCAGTCTGTATTTACTCTACTAGAGCTTCTGTTTATATACCTGATACTGTGCACAATCCGGTGTACTCCAGCCTGTATTTACTCTACTAGAGCTTCTGTTTATGTACCTGATACTGTGCACAATCCGGTGTACTCCAGCCTGTATTTACTCTACTAGAGATTCTGTGTATGTACCTGATACTGTGCACAATCCGGTGTACTCCAGCCTGTATTTACTCTACTAGAGCTTCTGTTTATGTACCTGATACTGTGCACAATCCGGTGTACTCCAGCCTGTATTTACTCTACTAGAGCTTCTGTTTATATACCTGATACTGTGCACAATCCGGAGTACTCCAGCCTGTATATACTCTACTAGAGCTTCTGTTTATGTACCTGATACTGTGCACAATCCGGTGTACTCCAGCCTGTATTTACTCTACTAGAGCTTCTGTGTATGTACCTGATACTGTGCACAATCCGGTGTACTCCAGCCTGTATATACTCTACTAGAGCTTCTGTTTATGTACCTGATACTGTGCACAATCCGGTGTACTCCAGCCTGTATTTACTCTACTGGAGCTTCTGTGTATGTACCTGATACTGTGCACAATCCGGTGTACTCCAGCCTGTATTTACTCTACTAGAGCTTCTGTTTATGTACCTGATACTGTGCACAATCCGGAGTACTCCAGCCTGTATTTACTCTACTAGAGCTTCTGTTTATGTACCTGATACTGTGCACAATCCGGTGTACTCCAGCCTGTATTTACTCTACTAGAGCTTCTGTTTATGTACCTGATACTGTGCACAATCCGGTGTACTCCAGCCTGTATTTACTCTACTAGAGCTTCTGTTTATGTACCTGATACTGTGCACAATCCGGTGTACTCCAGCCTGTATTTACTCTACTAGAGCTTCTGTTTATGTACCTGATACTGTGCACAATCCGGTGTACTCCAGCCTGTATTTACTCTACTAGAGCTTCTGTTTATATACCTGATACTGTGCACAATCCGGTGTACTCCAGCCTGTATTTACTCTACTAGAGCTTCTGTTTATGTACCTGATACTGTGCACAATCCGGTGTACTCCAACCGGTATTTACTCTACTAGAGCTTCTGTTTATATACCTGATACTGTGCACAATCCGGTGTACTCCAGCCTGTATTTACTCTACTAGAGCTTCTGTTTATGTACCTGATACTGTGCACAATCCGGTGTACTCCAGCCTGTATTTACTCTACTAGAGCTTCTGTTTATATACCTGATACTGTGCACAATCCAGTGTACTCCAGCCTGTATTTACTCTACTAGAGCTTCTGTTTATGTACCTGATACTGTGCACAATCCAGTGTACTCCAGCCTGTATTTACTCTACTAGAGCTTCTGTTTATGTACCTGATACTGTGCACAATCCGGTGTACTCCAGCCTGTATTTACTCTCCTAGAGCTTCTGTTTATGTACCTGATACTGTGCACAATCCGGTGTACTCCAGCCTGTATTTACTCTACTAGAGCTTCTGTTTATATACCTGATACTGTGCACAATCCGGTGTACTCCAGCCTGTATTTACTCTACTAGAGCTTCTGTTTATGTACCTGATACTGTGCACAATCCGGTGTACTCCAGCCTGTATTTACTCTACTAGAGCTTCTGTTTATGTACCTGATACTGTGCACAATCCGGTGTACTCCAGCCTGTATTCACTCTACTAGAGCTTCTGTTTATATACCTGATACTGTGCACAATCCGGTGTACTCCAGCCTGTATTTACTCTACTAGAGCTTCTGTTTATGTACCTGATACTGTGCACAATCCGGTGTACTCCAGCCTGTATTCACTCTACTAGAGATTCTGTTTATATACCTGATACTGTGCACAATCCGGTGTACTCCAGCCTGTATTCACTCTACTAGAGCTTCTGTTTATATACCTGATACTGTGCACAATCCGGTGTACTCCAGCCTGTATTTACTCTACTAGAGCTTCTGTTTATATACCTGATACTGTGCACAATCCAGTGTACTCCAGCCTGTATTTACTCTACTAGAGCTTCTGTTTATGTACCTGATACTGTGCACAATCCGGTGTACTCCAGCCTGTATATACTCTACTAGAGATTCTGTTTATGTACCTGGTACTGTGCACAATCCAGTGTACTCCAGCCTGTATTTACTCTACTAGAGCTTCTGTTTATGTACCTAATACTGTGCACAATCCAGTGTACTCCAGCCTGTATTTACTCTACTAGAGGTTCTGTTTATATACCTGATACTGTGCACAATCCGGTGTACTCCAGCCTGTATTTACTCTACTAGAGCTTCTGTTTATGTACCTGATACTGTGCACAATCCGGTGTACTCCAGCCTGTATTTACTCTACTAGAGCTTCTGTTTATGTACCTGATACTGTGCACAATCCGGTGTACTCCAGCCTGTATTTACTCTACTAGAGCTTCTGTTTATGTACCTGATACTGTGCACAATCCAGTGTACTCCAGCCTGTATATACTCTACTGGAGCTTCTGTTTATATACCTGATACTGTGCACAATCCGGTGTACTCCAGCCTGTATTTACTCTACTGGAGCTTCTGTTTATGTACCTGATACTGTGTACAATCCGGTGTACTCCAGCCTGTATTTACTCTACTAGAGCTTCTGTTTATATACCTGATACTGTGCACAATCCAGTGTACTCCAGCCTGTATTTACTCTACTAGAGCTTCTGTTTATATACCTGATACTGTGCACAATCCGGTGTACTCCAGCCTGTATTCACTCTACTAGAGCTTCTGTTTATATACCTGATACTGTGCACAATCCGGTGTACTCCAGCCTGTATATACTCTACTAGAGCTTCTGTTTATGTACCTGATACTGTGCACAATCCGGTGTACTCCAGCCTGTATTTACTCTACTAGAGCTTCTGTTTATATACCTGATACTGTGCACAATCCGGTGTACTCCAGTCTATATTTACTCTACTAGAGCTTCTGTTTATGTACCTGATACTGTGCACAATCCGGTGTACTCCAGCCTGTATTTACTCTACTAGAGCTTCTGTTTATGTACCTGATACTGTGCACAATCCGGTGTACTCCAGCCTGTATTTACTCTACTAGAGCTTCTGTTTATGTACCTGATACTGTGCACAATCCAGTGTACTCCAGCCTGTATTTACTCTACTAGAGCTTCTGTTTATATACCTGATACTGTGCACAATCCGGTGTACTCCAGCCTGTATTTACTCTACTAGAGCTTCTGTTTATATACCTGATACTGTGCACAATCCGGTGTACTCCAGCCTGTATTTACTCTACTAGAGCTTCTGTTTATGTACCTGATACTGTGCACAATCCGGTGTACTCCAGCCTGTATTTACTGTACTAGAGCTTCTGTTTATATACCTGATACTGTGCACAATCCAGTGTACTCCAGCCTGTATTTACTGTACTAGAGCTTCTGTTTATATACCTGATACTGTGCACAATCCGGTGTACTCCAGCCTGTATTTACTCTACTAGAGATTCTGTTTATGTACCTGATACTGTGCACAATCCGGTGTACTCCAGCCTGTATTTACTCTACTAGAGCTTCTGTGTATGTCCCTGATACTGTGCACAATCCGGTGTACTCCAGCCTGTATTTACTCTACTGGAGCTTCTGTTTATGTACCTGATACTGTGCACAATCCGGTGTACTCCAGCCTGTATTTACTCTACTAGAGCTTCTGTTTATGTACCTGATACTGTGCACAATCCGGTGTACTCCAGCCTGTATTTACTCTACTAGAGCTTCTGTTTATGTACCTGATACTGTGCACAATCCGGTGTACTCCAGCGTCTATTTACTCTACTAGAGCTTCTGTTTATGTACCTGATACTGTGCACAATCCGGTGTACTCCAGCCTGTATTTACTCTACTAGAGCTTCTGTTTATGTACCTGATACTGTGCACAATCCGGTGTACTCCAGCGTCTATTTACTCTACTAGAGCTTCTGTTTATATACCTGATACTGTGCACAATCCGGTGTACTCCAGCCTGTATTTACTCTACTAGAGCTTCTGTTTATGTACCTGATACTGTGCACAATCCGGTGTACTCCAGCCTGTATTTACTCTACTGGAGCTTCTGTTTATGTACCTGATACTGTGCACAATCCGGTGTACTCCAGCCTGTATTTACTCTACTAGAGCTTCTGTTTATGTACCTGATACTGTGCACAATCCGGTGTACTCCAGCCTGTATTTACTCTACTAGAGCTTCTGTTTATATACCTGATACTGTGCACAATCCGGTGTACTCCAGCCTGTATTTACTCTACTAGAGCTTCTGTTTATGTACCTGATACTGTGCACAATCCGGAGTACTCCAGCCTGTATTTACTCTACTAGAGCTTCTGTTTATATACCTGATACTGTGCACAATCCGGTGTACTCCAGCCTGTATTTACTCTACTAGAGCTTCTGTTTATGTACCTGATACTGTGCACAATCCGGTGTACTCCAGCCTGTATTTACTCTACTAGAGCTTCTGTGTATGTACCTGATACTGTGCACAATCCGGTGTACTCCAGCCTGTATTTACTCTACTAGAACTTCTGTTTATGTACCTGATACTGTGCACAATCCAGTGTACTCCAGCCTGTATTTACTCTACTAGAGCTTCTGTTTATATACCTGATACTGTGCACAATCCGGTGTACTCCAGCCTGTATTTACTCTACTAGAGCTTCTGTTTATGTACCTGATACTGTGCACAATCCGGTGTACTCCAGCCTGTATTTACTCTACTAGAGCTTCTGTGTATGTACCTGATACTGTGCACAATCCGGTGTACTCCAGTCTGTATTTACTCTACTAGAGCTTCTGTTTATATACCTGATACTGTGCACAATCCGGTGTACTCCAGCCTGTATTTACTCTACTAGAGCTTCTGTTTATGTACCTGATACTGTGCACAATCCGGTGTACTCCAGCCTGTATTTACTCTACTAGAGCTTCTGTTTATATACCTGATACTGTGCACAATCCGGTGTACTCCAGCCTGTATTTACTCTACTAGAGCTTCTGTTTATGTACCTGATACTGTGCACAATCCAGTGTACTCCAGCCTGTATTTACTCTACTAGAGCTTCTGTTTATATACCTGATACTGTGCACAATCTGGTGTACTCCAGCCTGTATTTACTCTACTAGAGCTTCTGTTTATGTACCTGATACTGTGCACAATCCGGTGTACTCCAGCCTGTATTTACTCTACTAGAGCTTCTGTTTATGTACCTGATACTGTGCACAATCCGGTGTACTCCAGCCTGTATTTACTCTACTAGAGCTTCTGTTTATATACCTGATACTGTGCACAATCCAGTGTACTCCAGCCTGTATTTACTCTACTAGAGCTTCTGTTTATATACCTGATACTGTGCACAATCCGGTGTACTCCAGCCTGTATTTACTCTACTAGAGCTTCTGTTTATGTACCTGATACTGTGCACAATCCGGTGTACTCCAGCCTGTATTTACTCTACTAGAGCTTCTGTTTATGTACCTGATACTGTGCACAATCCAGTGTACTCCAGCCTGTATTTACTCTACTAGAGCTTCTGTTTATGTACCTGATACTGTGCACAATCCGGTGTACTCCAGCCTGTATTTACTCTACTAGAGCTTCTGTTTATATACCTGGTACTGTGCACAATCCGGTGTACTCCAGCCTGTATTTACTCTACTAGAGCTTCTGTTTATATACCTGATACTGTGCACAATCCGGTGTACTCCAGCCTGTATTTACTCTACTAGAGCTTCTGTTTATGTACCTGATACTGTGCACAATCCGGTGTACTCCAGCCTGTATTTACTCTACTAGAGCTTCTGTTTATGTACCTGATACTGTGCACAATCCAGTGTACTCCAGCCTGTATTTACTCTACTAGAGATTCTGTTTATGTACCTGATACTGTGCACAATCCGGTGTACTCCAGCCTGTATTTACTCTACTAGAGCTTCTGTTTATGTACCTGATACTGTGCACAATCCGGTGTACTCCAGCCTGTATTTACTATACTAGAACATCTGTTTATATACCTGATACTGTGCACAATCCGGTGTACTCCAGCCTGTATTTACTCTACTAGAGCTTCTGTTTATGTACCTGATACTGTGCACAATCCGGTGTACTCCAGCCTGTATTTACTCTACTAGAGCTTCTGTTTATATACCTGATACTGTGCACAATCCGGTGTACTCCAGCCTGTATTTACTCTACTAGAGCTTCTGTTTATGTACCTGATACTGTGCACAATCCGGTGTACTCCAGCCTGTATTTACTCTACTAGAGCTTCTGTTTATGTACCTGATACTGTGCACAATCCGGAGTACTCCAGCCTGTATTTACTCTACTAGAGCTTCTGTTTATATACCTGATACTGTGCACAATCCAGTGTACTCCAGCCTGTATTTACTCTACTAGAGCTTCTGTTTATATACCTGATACTGTGCACAATCCGGTGTACTCCAGCCTGTATTTACTCTACTAGAGCTTCTGTTTATATACCTAATACTGTGCACAATCCGGTGTACTCCAGCCTGTATTCACTCTACTAGAGCTTCTGTTTATGTACCTGATACTGTGCACAATCCAGTGTACTCCAGTCTGTATATACTCTACTAGAGCTTCTGTTTATGTACCTGATACTGTGCACAATCCGGTGTACTCCAGCCTGTATTTACTCTACTAGAGCTTCTGTTTATATACCTGATACTGTGCACAATCCGGTGTACTCCAGCCTGTATTTACTCTACTAGAGCTTCTGTTTATGTACCTGATACTGTGCACAATCCAGTGTACTCCAGTCTGTATATACTCTACTAGAGCTTCTGTTTATGTACCTGATACTGTGCACAATCCAGTGTACTCCAGTCTGTATATACTCTACTAGAGCTTCTGTTTATGTACCTGATACTGTGCACAATCCGGTGTACTCCAGCCTGTATTTACTCTACTAGAGCTTCTGTTTATATACCTGATACTGTGCACAATCCGGTGTACTCCAGCCTGTATTTACTCTACTAGAGCTTCTGTTTATGTACCTAATACTGTGCACAATCCGGTGTACTCCAGCCTGTATATACTCTACTAGAGCTTCTGTGTATGTACCTGATACTGTGCACAATCCGGAGTACTCCAGCCTGTATTTACTCTACTAGAGCTTCTGTTTATGTACCTGATACTGTGCACAATCCGGAGTACTCCAGCCTGTATTTACTATACTAGAACATCTGTTTATATACCTGATACTGTGCACAATCCGGTGTACTCCAGCCTGTATTCACTCTACTAGAGCTTCTGTTTATATACCTGATACTGTGCACAATCCGGTGTACTCCAGCCTGTATTTACTCTACTAGAGCTTCTGTTTATATACCTGATACTGTGCACAATCCGGTGTACTCCAGCCTGTATTTACTCTACTAGAGCTTCTGTGTATGTACCTGATACTGTGCACAATCCGGAGTACTCCAGCCTGTATTTACTATACTAGAACATCTGTTTATATACCTGATACTGTGCACAATCCGGTGTACTCCAGCCTGTATTCACTCTACTAGAGCTTCTGTTTATATACCTGATACTGTGCACAATCCGGTGTACTCCAGCCTGTATTTACTCTACTAGAGCTTCTGTTTATATACCTGATACTGTGCACAATCCGGTGTACTCCAGCCTGTATTTACTCTACTAGAGCTTCTGTTTATGTACCTGATACTGTGCACAATCCAGTGTACTCCAGCCTGTATTTACTCTACTAGAGCTTCTGTTTATGTACCTGATACTGTGTACAATCCGGTGTACTCCAGCCTGTATTCACTCTACTAGAGCTTCTGTTTATGTACCTGATACTGTGCACAATCCGGTGTACTCCAGCCTGTATTTACTCTACTAGAGCTTCTGTTTATGTACCTGATACTGTGCACAATCCGGAGTACTCCAGCCTGTATTCACTCTACTAGAGCTTCTGTTTATGTACCTGATACTGTGCACAATCCGGTGTACTCCAGCCTGTATTTACTCTACTAGAGCTTCTGTTTATGTACCTGATACTGTGCACAATCCGGTGTACTCCAGCCTGTATTTACTCTACTAGAGCTTCTGTTTATATACCTGATACTGTGCACAATCCGGTGTACTCCAGCCTGTATTTACTCTACTAGAGCTTACGTTTATATACCTGATACTGTGCACAATCCGGTGTACTCCAGCCTGTATTTACTCTACTAGAGCTTCTGTTTATGTACCTGATACTGTGCACAATCCAGTGTACTCCAGCCTGTATTTACTCTACTAGAGCTTCTGTTTATATACCTGATACTGTGCACAATCCGGTGTACTCCAGCCTGTATTTACTCTACTAGAGCTTCTGTTTATGTACCTGATACTGTGCACAATCCGGTGTAATCCAGCCTGTATATACTCTACTAGAGCTTCTGTTTATATACCTGATACTGTGCACAATCCAGTGTACTCCAGCCTGTATTTACTCTACTAGAGCTTCTGTTTATATACCTGATACTGTGCACAATCCGGTGTACTCCAGCCTGTATTTACTCTACTAGAGCTTCTGTTTATGTACCTGATACTGTGCACAATCCGGTGTACTCCAGCCTGTATTTACTCTACTAGAGCTTCTGTTTATATACCTGATACTGTGCACAATCCGGTGTACTCCAGCCTGTATTTACTCTACTAGAGCTTCTGTTTATGTACCTGATACTGTGCACAATCCGGTGTACTCCAGCCTGTATTTACTATACTAGAACATCTGTTTATGTACCTGATACTGTGCACAATCCGGTGTACTCCAGCCTGTATTTACTCTACTAGAGCTTCTGTTTATATACCTGATACTGTGCACAATCCAGTGTACTCCAGCCTGTATATACTCTACTAGAGCTTCTGTTTATATATCTGATACTGTGCACAATCCGGTGTACTCCAGCCTGTATTTACTCTACTAGAGCTTCTGTTTATATATCTGATACTGTGCACAATCCGGTGTACTCCAGCCTGTATTTACTCTACTAGAGCTTCTGTTTATATACCTGATACTGTGCACAATCCGGTGTACTCCAGCCTGTATTTACTCTACTAGAGCTTCTGTTTATATACCTGATACTGTGCACAATCCGGTGTACTCCAGCCTGTATTTACTCTACTAGAGCTTCTGTTTATGTACCTGATACTGTGCACAATCCGGAGTACTCCAGCCTGTATTTACTCTACTAGATCTTCTGTTTATGTACCTGATACTGTGCACAGTCCGGAGTACTCCAGCCTGTATTTACTCTACTAGAGCTTCTGTTTATATACCTGATACTGTGCACAGTCCGGAGTACTCCAGCCTGTATATACTCTACTAGAGCTTCTGTTTATATACCTGATACTGTGCACAGTCCGGAGTACTCCAGCCTGTATTTACTCTACTAGAGCTTCTGTTTATGTACCTGATACTGTGCACAATCCGGTGTACTCCAGCCTGTATTTCCTCTACTAGAGCTTCTGTTTATATACCTGATACTGTGCACAATCCGGTGTACTCCAGCCTGTATTTACTCTACTAGAGCTTCTGTTTATGTACCTGATACTGTGCACAATCCGGTGTACTCCAGCCTGTATTTACTCTACTAGAGCTTCTGTTTATGTACCTGATACTGTGCACAATCCGGTGTACTCCAGCCTGTATTTACTCTACTAGAGCTTCTGTTTATGTACCTGATATTGTGCACAATCCGGTGTACTCCAACCGGTATTTACTCTACTAGAGCTTCTGTTTATATACCTGATACTGTGCACAATCCGGTGTACTCCAGCCTGTATTTACTCTACTAGAGCTTCTGTTTATGTACCTGATACTGTGCACAATCCGGTGTACTCCAGCCTGTATATACTCTACTAGAGCTTCTGTTTATGTACCTGATACTGTGCACAATCCGGTGTACTCCAGCCTGTATTTACTCTACTAGAGCTTCTGTTTATGTACCTGATATTGTGCACAATCCGGTGTACTCCAACCGGTATTTACTCTACTAGAGCTTCTGTTTATATACCTGATACTGTGCACAATCCAGTGTACTCCAGCCTGTATTTACTCTACTAGAGCTTCTGTTTATGTACCTGATACTGTGCACAATCCGGAGTACTCCAGCCTGTATTTACTCTACTAGAGCTTCTGTTTATGTACCTGATACTGTGCACAATCCGGAGTACTCCAGCCTGTATTTACTCTACTAGAGCTTCTGTTTATGTACCTGATACTGTGCACAATCCGGTGTACTCCAGCCTGTATTTACTCTACTAGAGCTTCTGTTTATGTACCTGATACTGTGCACAATCCGGAGTACTCCAGCCTGTATTTACTCTACTAGAGCTTCTGTTTATGTACCTGATACTGTGCACAATCCGGTGTACTCCAGCCTGTATTTACTCTACTAGAGCTTCTGTTTATGTACCTGATACTGTGCACAATCCGGTGTACTCCAGCCTGTATATACTCTACTAGAGCTTCTGTTTATGTACCTGATACTGTGCACAATCCAGTGTACTCCAGCCTGTATTTACTCTACTAGAGCTTCTGTTTATGTACCTGATACTGTGCACAATCCGGTGTACTCCAGCCTGTATTTACTCTACTAGAGCTTCTGTTTATGTACCTGATACTGTGCACAATCCGGTGTACTCCAGCCTGTATTTACTCTACTAGAGCTTCTGTTTATATACCTGATACTGTGCACAATCCGGTGTACTCCAGCCTGTATTTACTCTACTAGAGCTTCTGTTTATGTACCTGATACTGTGCACAATCCGGTGTACTCCAGCCTGTATTTACTCTACTAGAGCTTCTGTTTATATACCTGATACTGTGCACAATCCGGTGTACTCCAGCCTGTATTTACTCTACTAGAGCTTCTGTTTATGTACCTGATACTGTGCACAATCCGGTGTACTCCAGCCTGTATTTACTCTACTAGAGCTTCTGTTTATATACCTGATACTGTGCACAATCCGGTGTACTCCAGCCTGTATTTACTCTACTAGAGCTTCTGTTTATGTACCTGATACTGTGCACAATCCGGTGTACTCCAGCCTGTATTTACTCTACTAGAGCTTCTGTTTATGTACCTGATACTGTGCACAATCCGGTGTACTCCAGCCTGTATTTACTCTACTAGAGCTTCTGTTTATGTACCTGATACTGTGCACAATCCGGTGTACTCCAGCCTGTATATACTCTACTAGAGCTTCTGTTTATGTACCTGATACTGTGCACAATCCGGTGTACTCCAGCCTGTATTTACTCTACTAGAGCTTCTGTTTATGTACCTGATACTGTGCACAATCCGGTGTACTCCAGCCTGTATATACTCTACTAGAGCTTCTGTTTATGTACCTGATACTGTGCACAATCCAGTGTACTCCAGCCTGTATTTACTCTACTAGAGATTCTGTTTATGTACCTGATACTGTGCACAATCCGGTGTACTCCAGCCTGTATTTACTATACTAGAACATCTGTTTATATACCTGATATTGTGCACAATCCGGTGTACTCCAGCCTGTATTTACTCTACTAGAGCTTCTGTTTATGTACCTGATACTGTGCACAATCCGGTGTACTCCAGCCTGTATTTACTCTACTAGAGCTTCTGTTTATATACCTGATACTGTGCACAATCCGGTGTACTCCAGCCTGTATTTACTCTACTAGAGCTTCTGTTTATATACCTGATACTGTGCACAATCCGGTGTACTCCAGCCTGTATTTACTCTACTAGAGCTTCTGTTTATGTGCCTGGTACTGTGCACAATCCGGTGTACTCCAGCCTGTATTCACTCTACTAGAGCTTCTGTTTATGTACCTGATACTGTGCACAATCCGGTGTACTCCAGCCTGTATTCACTCTACTAGAGCTTCTGTTTATGTACCTGATACTGTGCACAATCCGGTGTACTCCAGCCTGTATTTACTCTTTTCTGTTTATGTACCTGATACTGTGCACAATCCGGTGTACTCCAGCCTGTATTTACTCTACTAGAGCTTCTTTTTATGTACCTGGTACTGTGAACAATCTGCTGTAATCCAGTCTGTATTTGCTCAACTGGAGCTTCTGTTTGTACCCTGTGTTATTACCCATGTCCTGTCAGTCTGGTCCAGCAGTCTTTCTGTGTCACTAGGAGCATCTATTCCTGTTATGCACACCAGTGCCAGCAGGAATGTACTGGTGTCTGAACGGAGAGGGATGCAAAACAAATGAACTCACAGACAGACTGGGGAATATGACATTACATACACAGAAGGTGATAGGGTAACAAAATAAACACAAAGTGAACAGAGAAGCCCACAAAAGCTAAGAAACTGGGGGTTAAATTTACTAAGATTCATATTTTCCCTTTTGAGGTCAAAGTTCAATCACGAATGACATCGAAAGTGTAAATATGCAACTTTTTGAATTGATTACGACTAATTTACTAAGCTGCCGTATTCTGCATTTTCGGGTTTTCCGATGTCGATGTAATTCGTTTTTTTTTGCAGTGTTTTACGGGAGTGACTTGTAAAACACTGCCGACTTTAATACAATGAATCTCGGCCGGATCTGAGAGACCCGTGCTGGGCTTCATTGTGCACCTTGTAAAAAACAAAAAAATAGTTTAAATGTTAAAAAAAAAATTGCGTGGGGTCCCCATTTCTAAGGCAAACCAGCCTCGGGCTCTTTGAGCCGATCCTGGTTGCAGAAATATGGGGAAAAAATGGACAGGGGTTCCCCCATATTTAAACAACCAGCATCAGGCTCTGCGCCTGGTCCTGCTTCCAAAAATACGGGGGACAAAAAGCGTAGGGGACCCCCGTATTTTTTAAACCAGCACCGGGCTCCACTAGCTGGACAGATAATGCCACAGCCGGGGGTCACTTTTATACAGTGCCCTGCAGCCGTGTCATCAAATATCCAACTAGTCACCCCTGGCCGGGGTACCCTGGGGGAGTGGGGACCCCTTCAATCAAGGGTCCCCCCCCAGCCACCCAAGGGCCAGGGGTGAAGCCCGAGGCTGTCCCCCCCATCCATGGGCTGCAGATGGGGGGCTGATAGCCTTTGTTGAAAGTTATGAATATTGTTTTTAGTAGCAGTACTACAAGTCCCAGCAAGCCTCCCCGCAAGCTGGTACTTGGAGAACCACAAGTACCAGCATGCGGCGGAAAAACTGGGCCGCTGGTACCTGTAGTACTACTACTAAAAAAATACCCCAATAAAGACATTACACACACACCTTGAAAGTATAACTTTAATGCATACATACACACCACCATATACACATACTTACCTTATGTTCCCACGCAGGTCGGTCCTCTTCTCCAGTAGAATCCATGGTGTACCTGTTGAAAAAATTCTACTCACCAAATCCAGGGTAGAAGGCTCCTCGGATAATCCATTTGTAATCCACGTACTTGTAAAAATAAAAAAACGGGACACCCGACCACGAACTGAAAGGGGCCCCATGTTTTCACATGGGACCCTTTCCCCGAATGCCAGAAACCCCCTCTGACTGATGTCTAAGTGGGTTTCTTCAGCCAATCAGGGAGCGCCACGTTGTGGCACCCTCCTGATCGGCTGTGTGCTCCTGTACTGACTGACAGGCGGCACACGGCAGTGTTACAATGTAGCGCCTATGCGCTCCATTGTAACCAATGGTGGGAACTTTGTGGACAGCGGTGAGGTCACTTTCGGTCAACCGCTGACCACAAAGTTCCCACCATTGGTTACAATGGACCGCATAGGCGCTACATTGTAACACTGCCGTGTGCCGCCTGTCATACAGTACAGGAGCACACAGCCGATCAGGAGGGTGCCACAACGTGGCGCTCCCTGATTGGCTGAAGAAACCCACTTAGACATCAGTCAGAGGGGGTTTCTGGCATTCGGGGAAAGGGGTCCCATGTGAAAACATGGGGCCCCTTTCAGTTCGTGGTCGGGTGTCCCGTTTTTTTATTTTTACAAGTACGTGGATTACAAATGGATTATCCGAGGAGCCTTCTACCCTGGATTTGTTGAGTAGAATTTTTTCAACAGGTACACCATGGATTCTACTGGAGAAGAGGACCGACCTGCGTGGGAACATAAGGTAAGTATGTTTATATGGTGGTGTGTATGTATGCATTAAAGTTATACTTTCAAGGTGTGTGTGTAATGTCTTTATTGGGGTATTTTTTTAGTAGTAGTACTACAGGTACCAGCGGCCCAGTTTTTCCGCCGCATGCTGGTACTTGTGGTTCTCCAACTACCAGCTTGCGGGGAGGCTTGCTGGGACTTGTAGTACTGCTACTAAAAACAATATTCATAACTTTCAACAAAGGCTATCAGCCCCACATCCGCAGCCCATTGGATGGGGGGGACAGCCTCGGGCTTCACCCCTGGCCCTTGGGTGGCTGAGGGGGGGACCCCTTTATTGAAGGGGTCCCCACTCCCCCAGGGTACCCCGGCCAGGGGTGACTAGTTGGATATTTGATGCCACGGCCACAGGGCACTGTATAAAAGTGACCCCCGGCTGTGGCATTATTTGTCCAGCTAGTGGAGCCCGGTGCTGGTTTCAAAAATACGGGGGACCCCTATGCTTTTTGTCCCCCGTATTTTTGGAACCAGGACCAGGCGCAGAGCCCGATGCTGGTTGTTTAAATATGGGGGAACCCCTGTCCATTTTTTCCCCATATTTCTGCAACCAGGATCGGCTCAAAGAGCCCGAGGCTGGTTTGCCTTAGGAGGGGGGACCCCACGCAATTTTTTTTTCAAAAATTAACACTTTCCCACCCCTTCCCACTGATATACATGCACGGATCTCATGGATCCGTGCATGCCCATCCAATCACGGCTCAAAAAAGCAGGTCTGTTTTTTTTTAACACTTTTTTACGAATTGTAATTTTTCACAGCAGTGTTTGGCTATTTTGAGATTTGCACTTTTTAGTAAATGACCGAGTTCTACTAATTTGCTGGCGTATTTGACCGATGGTGTATTCATTCGTATTTTTTTTCTTGGACTTCCAAAAAAATACGAATGCCCACATCACTGCCGTGATTTGAGTTTAGTAAATTCCCGAGATGACACTTTGAAGAAAAAACGGCATCTCAGTCAAAATCGGGAGCTTAGTAAATATACCCCTGGGTGTCTCCCTAGTATTAGGAATGCTCAGATGGAAAGAAGCGAGATGTTGTGATTTAATACGTAGAGAACCCGAAATGCTGTTGGTAAGGGCAACAGCAAAACCCTAAAGGGTTACCAACGGGTGTGGCAGTAAACTCCTTGGTCAGAGATGGAATAATAGACACAAGGAGAGTCTCCACAATCCTAGTCCTCACTTGCAGTGCACCTGTTCACCTTACTGCCACTAAACTGACACCTGGACACCTTGAACAGTGAGAAAGGATTTTTTGCAGGCAAGTCTGAGAATAGAGCCGCAAACTTGCTAGGTTCACAGAGTAGCAAAAGAACCCCAGCAAGTTAAACGACTGACTCCAGTCTGACTGCTAGGTCTGGATTGGCAGAGTGTAGTACCAAGTCCTAAGGCCTATTTGCAGTAAGCAACAAGCAAATACAAAGTTACACAGTACTAGCTAATTTTCAGGAACTGACTAACCAACAAAGATTCAGCAGCATCTGCCTAACCTGAGAAGAGGGCTTATATAGCAGGTGCTGTCCACGCCCCACTCAGACCTCACAGACTGTGAGCACAAAAACCAGCACCGGATCCCCTGCCGTGCACAGAGCCTGTAACCACTGCACAGCAAAAGACCCGAACCGGAGTATCAGCTGCGCTCAGGTTACTCCGCTAGCACTTGCCTCCCGGTTGCCATGACGACGTGGCAGCACAGGGCAGGAGACCCTAACAATTCCACCATGTTATACATGTACCGTTGGTATCGCTATTAGCGGTCACTTCAGTATTTCAGCCCTGCCTGTTTGTACGTCTGTAGCTGGTGCCACTCTATGGTCTGGTCCTGTATTTGTCTGCCTGTGCCGGAGCTGCTCCACAGTCTGGTCCAGCAAGTCCATTTGAGAGTTCCTGTATTACGTGCTATCCGGTCCTGTATTTCTGTCTGCCTGTGTTATATTTAGAAGCTACCAGGGACTGCACTGCTATTACCCCTGGCCATTATGGTTCAGTACCCAGTGCTTGGTTTCTCATCTCCAGTAGTGTGGCGCTAGTGAGTACCATCTGCCGCTGATCCCATGCCAGTCACACGTGGTAGTGTGCTGAAGCAATTTTTTGTCCTGTGTATCTTTTCCTTCCTTTTGTGTCCCAGTCTGACTCCAGTTCCGTATTTGCCTTGTCCAGCCTCCCACAGCCACCGTGTCTATCATAAAACCTGGGGGCACCTGAGTACTGGGAGGACCTAATCCTCCCGGGAAAGGCAGCTGCTTTAGGCAAATTCTTTGGCTGCCGGAGGCAGAAGGACTGCTGGGCAAGAGCAACAGCACCACCTAGTACCAGCCTGGTTCCACCCCTAACATTATAACCATCCATAAAAATATTTTCTGCAGTCCTTGCAAGAGACCAGCCCAGTCCTAACACTAACCCGGAGAAATGTGCCATCGGAATGGTGGAGGCAAAGTATCTGGGGTATATTGTAGACCAAGGGCAAGTTAAACCTCAACCCAGCAAGGTAGAAGCATACTTGCCTACCCTCCTGGAAGCTGCGGGATGCTCACGATTTTTAGGGTAGTCCCCCACTGCCCTGAAAATGTAAATGACTTTCCCGCATACTGCATAATCCATGCCTGCTTCCTAGTTCAGAGGGCAGGAGAAGGGTGAAATTGATTATCAGAGGGGTGGGGGCTAAATGTGGCAATTAGCTCCACCCCCTATCCATGGACCAGCAAATTGCTGTAATTTTCTCCTGTGGGGGTGGGACCTAGTGACATCACAGTTCGGCCCCTGACTCCCCGAAGTTGCCTGCTGCATCTCCTCTCCAGGCTTCTCCCAGAGAGGAGACTTAAAATGTAGGCATGTATGTGTAACAGGTAAGTATAGGTGGGAATGTCAGTGCAGGTGTCGGTGGACACACCTGGGTTATTCGTCCAGAATCATCTCTTCAAACGGATCTCACTCTCAGAACCCTAGGCAGAAAGGCGAGAAACCCCAACCCCAGAGGAACCAACACATAAGTCACCACATGTTAGGACGGTAACAGAAAGATTTACTATTTGGGAACAGCAGGTCATTACAATAGAATTTATGAGTTAAAAGGCCAATACAGTCTCACATTTGTGAAAAAAAAGTAGTATGATTAAAGATAAAGCATAAAATGGAAAACATAAAATGTAACATCAGAATATACTGGTAGATCACTTCCTTATACTTTGCAAGTTGCACTGGTTACTTGTTATACCCTAACCTGAGCACACGATGGCAGTATAGTCTCTGCTATTTTTATTATTCTACATAAACTCTAAGCAAGTTCTCAGTTTCTGGCTACTCTAAGTAGCTAAGGAGTCCCTCTAGCCTCTTCATGATATGCACGCTTTACACATTGCAGTCTCAGGAGTAGCCATTGCAGCTACTGCAGTATTGAAAATCAATAGCAGTGCAATAGAGTTCCAGTCAAATGCAAGATAAATAGTTTTAGGCGGACAGAATGGCAAAGCAAAGTTCATGCAGCGGGGGTAAAAGAATAGAAACTAGCATTTCGCTCCTAGTTCAGTTTTCAATCAAGACCGCAGGGTAATGTCTCTCCTTCAACTACTCGTTAACATTGTGCACAGTCTTAGTGGGTAAGGAAGGCCCCTGTTATGCTAACTGAGTGTGTCTCCCACAGCAGCGGCTCCGCTCTCCACAGCGCATCTCCTCACCACAGTCTCTCTGCTCTCCACAGCATGTCTCCTCACAGCGGTCTCCTCAGTGGCAGCTCCACTCTCTACAGCGTGTCTCCTCTCACACACAGTAGTGCGATCCCCACCTTCTCTTTTTCCTGCTCTGCCTCAGCCAATTAAAACTCTATCAGCCTTCTCACTCCCTCCTCCAGTATAAGTAGGACACAGTGCCGTAACTAGCCATTTTAGCGCTGTGTGCAAAAACGGCGATGTCGCCCCCCCCATGCAAGACAGGTGCAGTGCGCATCGTAGGTGCGCAAAAAAATATATAGGGGCATGGCTTTGTGGGGAAGGGGCGTGGCCACAAAATAATAGCAATTCATATTACGGTGCACAGTAGTCTACATTATTCAAATTACGCTGCACAGTAGCGCCACTACACCAGGTAGAGACCCTTTTACACATTATGGTAGACAGTCCCCCTTTTTACAAATTACGGCAGCCAGTACCCTTTTTTACACATTACAGCAGACAGCGTCCCCTTATTACAAATTACGGCAGCCAGTCTCCCTTTTTACACATTACAGCAGACAGCGTCCCCTTTTTACACATTACATCAGACAACGTCCCCCTTTTTACACATTGCGGCAGCCAGTACCCTTTTTTACACGTTACAGCAGACAGCGTCCCCTTATTACAAATTACGGCAGCCAGTCTCCCTTTTTACACATTACAGCAGACAGAATAGACAGAGAGAGAGAGAGATACTTACCATCTCTCCCTGCTGGAAGTCAGGCTCCTCGTGCTGGCAGATCCCGGGCAGCTGCATGGGAGAAGGAGGAGGAGGGAGGGGGGCTGGAGCCGCAGCAGCGCTATGTAATTGGTAGAGGCGCCACTGCAGCAGTCCTCTCTACTTCCGCATTGGCTGGCCGCTGCTGTGAATGCTGGGATGAGGGAAGCGCATCCCAGCATTCACAGCAGCGCCGGGCAGCCAATGCGGAAGGAGAGGGGAGTGCTGCAGTGGCGCCTCTACCAATAACATAGCGCTGCTGCGGCTCCAGCCCCCCTCCCTCCCTCCTCCTACTCTCCTGCCTCTGGCGCTGCTGCTCTCCTCCCCTGCCTCCGGATTCAGTGCGGCGCACACAGCAGAGGCAGCTTATAATGAGTCAATTTGACTCATTACAAGCCACTGGCCATTGCGCTCCCCGGGGTAACAGCGCTGTGTGCCAGGCACACCTGGCACACACGTAGTTACGGCGCTGGTAGGACAAGGGTCCTAGTGCCTGTCTGCTCACTGGTCCTGCTGGCATCTCCCAGGCAACAGCATAACGGAGTGTTAACTCCTTCAGCAGTAACAGGATGGGTAGTAATCGAAACTCAGCAAGGGGAGAATTAGGGGACCTTACTCAAGTCTTATCCAATCCGACAGTTGCCTGCAATGCATACCCTTTGTAGTACAAATTAAGGCAAAATGTAAGATGCAACTCAGGACATTCCTTGGTCTGGTGGGCTCTTCTCATAGGTTCATACACAGTTTTGCCACTAGAGCAGCACCCTTAGCTGAATGTCTGAGGAAACAGTCCCCAGACAGGATATTGTGGTCTAGGCCCGCAGAGACTGCTTGGCAGGATTTTAAGTACGCTTTCTGCGCAGAGCCTGTATGGCAAGCTCCGGATCTCAGAAAGCAGTCTGTGCTGCAAACGGATGCCTCTGGGACAAGGTTAGGCAAAGTCCTTTCCCAAGAGGTAGAAGGGGAAGAGAAACCCAGCCAGAAATTGCTGCCCAGAGAACGCACAAACTCAAGTGTGGAGCAGGAGCGCTTGGTGAGTAAATGGGCAGTAGAATCACTGAGATACTGATTGTTGTGGGTGAGAATTCCATCTAATCACCTTACAGTGGATGCACACACGCAAGGAGGTGAATGATAGTGGGACTCACTGGTTTCTGGCTTTACAGCCACTCATATTTGAGGTGCAGCATTGTCCAGGGAACCAGCACCTTAATGCAGATGCCCTGTCTAGGAAGTTTATGGGTCCTGATCCTCCTAGCAACCCTGTGGTGAAGCTAGGAAAGGAGGGTGAAGAAGGGGATCTGTGGAAGTTAGTTGAGGGGTGTGTTTCCGGACTCTTGGCACAAATAGATAAGGACGAGGCAGAGAACTCGCCGGGAGAATTCATAGCTTCACCAGAGTGGTTGAAGCTAAGGGCGAAGTGTGGCAGGGACAGCAGGATTCCACATGAGGTTAATGTGGACTGACAGGCCTCTGCGAGAGCAACAGCTCTGCTACCATTAAAAAAGTGTTTGTTCAGTAGGTCATTGCTCCTGATGCCAGCAAGTGTCCAGACAGTAGATTGGGGGCCCTGGGGTTATGTCAAAAGCCACTTGTAATCGGTACTACTTGTGCTTATTAGAACATGGAATGTTGTGCTGCTGTTTAAAGACTGCCTGTAAAACCTGACCTGCAAAACCTGCATGTATTGTGTAACCTGCCTGAGGAGGCAACAAAGTGAGTTGGTTCCTACTCCATCTATTTTGTTCTGTCACTATATATATATATATATATATATATATAGTGGGAAGGGACATCATTCAGCATGGGCATTCTCTGGGATCAATTTAGTTCAGACAAGTTCTGCACCTTATGTCCCTTTTGGATAGAAGGGGGCGCCAATTCTCTTTCTGGAACAGTATAGCGTGCCACTACTCTGATCCACTGGTGTCACCCCAGCGTGCCGCTGCTCTGAGCCACTGGTGTCACCCCAGCATACCGCTACTCTGAAACACTGGTGTCACCCCAGCGTGCCGCTGCTCTGATCCACTGGTGTCACCCCAGCGTGCCGCTGCTCTGATCCACTGGTGTCACCCCAGCGTGCCGCTGCTCTGAGCCACTGGTATCACCCCAGCATACCGCTACTCTGAAACACTGGTGTCACCCCAGCGTGCCGCTGCTCTGATCCACTGGTGTCACCCCAGCGTGCCGCTGCTCTGAGCCACTGGTGTCACCCCAGCATACCGCTACTCTGAAACACTGGTGTCACCACAGCGTGCCGCTGCTCTGATCCACTGGTGTCACCCCAGCGTGCCGCTGCTCTGAGCCACTGGTGTCACCCCAGCATACCGCTACTCTGAAACACTGGTGTCACCACAGCGGGCCACTACTCTGAAACACTGGTGTCACCCCAGCGTGCCGCTGCTCTGATCCACTGGTGTCACCCCAGCATGCCGCTGCTCTGATCCACTGCTATCACCCCAGCATGCCGCTACTCTGATCCACTGGTGTCATCCCAGCGTGCCGCTGCTCTGATCCACTGGTGTCACCCCAGCATGCCGCTACTCTGAAACACTGGTGTCACCCCAGCGTGCCGCTACTCTGAGCCACTGGTGTCACCCCAGCGTTCCGCTGCTCTGAGCCACTGGTGTCACCCCAGTGTTCCGCTGCTCTGAGCCACTGGTGTCACCCCAGCGTTCCGCTGCTCTGAGCCACTGGTGTCACCCCAGTGTGCCGCTTCTCTGAGCCACTGGTATTACACTAGCGTGCCGCTACTCTGAGCCACTGGTGTCACCCCAGCATATCGCTGCTCTGAGGCACTGGTGTCATCCCAACATGATGCTGCTCTGAGCCGCTGGTGTCACCCCAGTGTGCCGCTGCTGAGCCACTAGTGTCACCCCAGCATGCCGCTGTTCTGAGCCACTGATCAGTAGCAGGCTATTTGCCTGGGATGCCGCTGTCCTGAGGGTGCCACTGCAGCTGCGATGGCAAGAGCCACTACTGGTGCCGTGCAGTGCGCCTGACCTCAATGCGCACCGCACGGCATTGTGGGAGTGGCCGCAGATGCTAGGGGTCATAATTGACCTCTAGTGTCTGTGCTGTGTGCTGCGTTATGGGAGAGATGTCATGGCATCTCTCCCATAGATCCGAGCAGCGGCGTCCGGAGATGGAGGACAGCTGCAGCAGCGGTCGGAAAGCAGGAGCGGGGCTGGTGAGTATTTTTTTTTTATTATTATTTTTTTTTGTAAGCATCTACTAGGGGCACAGCTACAGGGGGCACAGCTACAGGGGGTACATCTGAGGGCACAGCTACTAGGGGCACAACTACTGTGGGAAAAATTACTGAGGGCACAGCTACTAGGGGTACAACTACTGTGGGAAAAATTACTGGGGGCACAGCTACAGGGGTACAACTACAGGGGGCATAATTGACCACACCCCATTCCTATGAATCCGCGCCCCTATTTTTGCTGCGCACCTATTGCGCGCACTAACCCATTTCTTCTCTTTTTTTGGGGGGAAGGGGCACCGAAGGAAACTTTCGCCCTTGACGCCACAGGGTCTAGAACCGGCCCTGCCACTGATATTACACCAATGTGCCGCTGCTCTGAGCACTCTGCACCTTCAGTCATTTTAGTCAGAAGATTAGATTGTATTTCCAACTCCACTTAATCTGCTTCTACTCCCAGACTCCCTGATCACTGGGGCACAGCTGGAGCCTGGTGCACTTGGCGTAGACAGGACCGCCTCCAGGCCTACTAGCACCCCGAACGAGAAAATTTCAAAGCACCTTCCCCCCATGCACGTGCTCCTGGAAAAGTGGGCGTGGCCTCGCAACTTCATATTATCAAACTATAAATAAATATATTTGGATGTGGCACACACAGAGCAGTCGTAGTCTCAGTCTCTATATGTCACTGATTAGACGGTGATACTGTGGCTATATGTTATTATTATCCTGTTGTATTATGCTGCTATTGAGCTGCATTGTGCTTTTTGTTTTGCAGAAGGGAGAATTAAACAGTATTAGTCTGAAGTAGAAGATAATGGTGACACAAACTCCAGTCCCTGCGCAGAAGCGATGCCGCGTCTCCAAACTCCATGTAAGTAGCCGGAATACCTCCACAGAGTCTAATGTGCTACATAATATATGTATAATGCTGGTGAGTAACGGTCAGCACATGATTACCTCCACAGAGTGTAATGTGCTACATAATATATGTATAATGCTGGTGAGTAACGGTCAGCACATGATTACCTCCACAGAGTCTAATGTGCTACATAATATATGTATAATGCTGGTGAGTAACGGTCAGCACATGATTACCTCCACAGAGTCTAATGTGCTACATAATATATGTATAATGCTGGTGAGTAACGGTCAGCGCATGATTACCTCCACAGAGTCTAATGTGCTACATAATATATGTATAATGCTGGTGAGTAACGGTCAGCGCATGATTACCTCCACAGAGTCTAATGTGCTACATAATATATGTATAATGCTGGTGAGTAACGGTCAGCACATGATTACCTCCACAGAGTCTAATGTGCTACATAATATATGTATAATGCTGGTGAGTAACGGTCAGCACATGATTACCTCCACAGAGTCTAATGTGCTACATAATATATGTATAATGCTGGTGAGTAACGGTCAGCACATGATTACCTCCACAGAGTCTAATGTGCTACATAATATATGTATAATGCTGGTGAGTAACGGTCAGCGCATGATTACCTCCACAGGGTCTAATGTGCTACATAATATATGTATAATGCTGGTGAGTAACGGTCAGCGCATGATTACCTCCACAGAGTGTAATGTGCTACATAATATATGTATAATGCTGGTGAGTAACGGTCAGCGCATGATTACCTCCACAGAGTCTAATGTGCTACATAATATATGTATAATGCTGGTGAGTAACGGTCAGCGCATGATTACCTCCACAGAGTCTAATGTGCTACATAATATATGTATAATGCTGGTGAGTAACGGTCAGCACATGATTACCTCCACAGAGTCTAATGTGCTACATAATATATGTATAATGCTGGTGAGTAACGGTCAGCACATGATTACCTCCACAGAGTCTAATGTGCTACATAATATATGTATAATGCTGGTGAGTAACGGTCAGCGCATGATTACCTCCACAGAGTGTAATGTGCTACATAATATATGTATAATGCTGGTGAGTAACGGTCAGCACATGATTACCTCCACAGAGTGTAATGTGCTACATAATATATGTATAATGCTGGTGAGTAACGGTCAGCACATGATTACCTCCACAGAGTCTAATGTGCTACATAATATATGTATAATGCTGGTGAGTAACGGTCAGCACATGATTACCTCCACAGAGTCTAATGTGCTACATAATATATGTATAATGCTGGTGAGTAACGGTCAGCGCATGATTACCTCCACAGAGTGTAATGTGCTACATAATATATGTATAATGCTGGTAACGGTCAGCGCATGATTACCTCCACAGAGTCTAATGTGCTACATAATATATGTATAATGCTGGTGAGTAACGGTCAGCACATGATTACCTCCACAGAGTGTAATGTGCTACATAATATATGTATAATGCTGGTGAGTAACGGTCAGCGCATGATTACCTCCACAGAGTGTAATGTGCTACATAATATATGTATAATGCTGGTGAGTAACGGTCAGCGCATGATTACCTCCACAGAGTCTAATGTGCTACATAATATATATATAATGCTGGTGAGTAACGATCAGCACATGATTACCTCCACAGAGTGTAATGTGCTACATAATATATGTATAATGCTGGTGAGTAACGATCAGCGCATGATTACCTCCACAGAGTCTAATGTGCTACATAATATATATATAATGCTGGTGAGTAACGGTCAGCACATGATTACCTCCACAGAGTCTAATGTGCTACATAATATATGTATAATGCTGGTGAGTAACGGTCAGCACATGATTACCTCCACAGAGTCTAATGTGCTACATAATATATGTATAATGCTGGTGAGTAACGGTCAGCGCATGATTACCTCCACAGAGTCTAATGTGCTACATAATATATGTATAATGCTGGTGAGTAACGGTCAGCACATGATTACCTCCACAGAGTCTAATGTGCTACATAATATATGTATAATGCTGGTGAGTAACGGTCAGCGCATGATTACCTCCACAGAGTCTAATGTGCTACATAATATATGTATAATGCTGGTGAGTAACGGTCAGCACATGATTACCTTCACAAAGTCTAATGTGCTACATAATATATGTATAATGCTGGTGAGTAACGGTCAGCGCATGATTACCTCCACAGAGTGTAATGTGCTACATAATATATGTATAATGCTGGTGAGTAACGGTCAGCGCATGATTACCTCCACAGAGTGTAATGTGCTACATAATATATGTATAATGCTGGTGAGTAACGCTCAGCGCATGATTACCTCCACAGAGTGTAATGTGCTACATAATATATGTATAATGCTGGTAACGGTCAGCGCATGATTACCTCCACAGAGTCTAATGTGCTACATAATATATGTATAATGCTGGTGAGTAACGGTCAGCACATGATTACCTCCACAGAGTGTAATGTGCTACATAATATATGTATAATGCTGGTGAGTAACGGTCAGCGCATGATTACCTCCACAGAGTGTAATGTGCTACATAATATATGTATAATGCTGGTGAGTAACGGTCAGCGCATGATTACCTCCACAGAGTCTAATGTGCTACATAATATATATATAATGCTGGTGAGTAACGATCAGCACATGATTACCTCCACAGAGTGTAATGTGCTACATAATATATGTATAATGCTGGTGAGTAACGATCAGCGCATGATTACCTCCACAGAGTCTAATGTGCTACATAATATATATATAATGCTGGTGAGTAACGGTCAGCACATGATTACCTCCACAGAGTCTAATGTGCTACATAATATATGTATAATGCTGGTGAGTAACGCTCAGCGCATGATTACCTCCACAGAGTGTAATGTGCTACATAATATATGTATAATGCTGGTGAGTAACGGTCAGCACATGATTACCTCCACAGAGTCTAATGTGCTACATAATATATGTATAATGCTGGTGAGTAACGGTCAGTGCATGATTACCTCCACAGAGTCTAATGTGCTACATAATATATGTATAATGCTGGTGAGTAACGGTCAGCACATGATTACCTCCACAGAGTCTAATGTGCTACATAATATATGTATAATGCTGGTGAGTAACGGTCAGCGTATGATTACCTCCACAAAGTCTAATGTGCTACATAATATATGTATAATGCTGGTAACGGTCAGCGCATGATTACCTCCACAGAGTCTAATGTGCTACATAATATATGTATAATGCTGGTGAGTAACGGTCAGCGCATGATTACCTCCACAGAGTGTAATGTGCTACATAATATATGTATAATGCTGGTGAGTAACGGTCAGCACATGATTACCTCCACAGAGTCTAATGTGCTACATAATATATGTATAATGCTGGTGAGTAACGGTCAGCGCATGATTACCTCCACAGAGTCTAATGTGCTACATAATATATGTATAATGCTGGTGAGTAACGGTCAGCGCATGATTACCTCCACAGAGTCTAATGTGCTACATAATATATGTATAATGCTGGTGAGTAACGGTCAGCACATGATTACCTCAGCTTCATGAATGCCAGATTACATTACAGAGCTACACAGACTCGCTGGCCACCTCTGACCTTCTGGGTGCTGCTCCCTAATTACCTCCAGTGGCGTAACTAGAAATTTTTCTCCCCCAAGCCAAAACATTCTCTGGCGCCCTCCCTCATACTTGGCACTAGTAAAGCGGTGAATCTGCGTGCGCCTTCGGCGCGCACCGCAAGAAAAGGACGTGACCTTGCTGAAATGGGTGTGGCTTTGCATAAAGGGGCGTAGCATTGCAGGAAAAGACTACCTTATACCCCAGTTTTGCAACCTGCACGCCCAGACATTAGCCGCCACAGGGGGGAAAAAATCCTGATTCATGCCCCTTACATTATTTGTCATTTTTCATCCTTATAGTAATGCCCCTTATACCCTATGCCAAACACCGCAATGTCCGTGATACATTATGCCATACACTGCAATGACCCTGAGACATTATACCACAATGCCCGTGATATAGTATACCACACACCGTAATGCCTGTGACACATACCGCAATGCCCGTTATACCCTATGCCACACACCACATTGCCCATTATACATTATGCCACACTCTACAATGCCCCTGAGACATTATACCACATACCACAATGCCCATGATATAGTATACCACACACCACAATGCCTGTGACACATTATGACACACACCGCAATGTCCGTGATACATTATGCCACACACCGCAATGCCCATTACACATTAAGTCCTACAGTAAGGCTTCTAATTACTTTTAAATTACCTGCTCGTTGCCAGGGGTTTCATGTTCTTGGTTCCATGCATGGTGCCAGGGGTTTTCATGCTCAGGGTGTCATGCTCGTTGCCAGGGGTTTCATGCGGTAGGTGTTATGCTTGTTGCCAGAGGTATCATGTGCTGGGTTTCAAGCTTGTTGCCAGGGGGTAATATTCATTGCCAGGGGTTTCATGCACTGGGTGTCATGCTCGTTGCTAGGGGGTAATGCTTGTTGCCATGGATTTCATGAGCTGGGTGTTGTGCTTGTATCCAGGAAAAATGCTTGTTGCTAAGCCTGTGCTCCTAGTACCAGATATTCCCCCGCAGTGCCAGATATACATATGCCCCTAGTGCTCCATATGCCCCATAGTGCCAGCTACACACATACCCCCAGTGCCAAATATCACCCCCAGTGCCTGGTACACATATACCCCCAGTGCCAAATATGCCCCCCCAGTGCCAGGTACACATATATCCCCAGTGCCAAACATGCCCCCCCCCCAGTGCCAGATACAGATATACCCCCAGTGCCAAACATGCCCCACCGGTGCCAGGTAAAGATATACCCCCAGTTCCAAACATGCCCCTCCCCCCCAGTGCAAGGTACAGATATACCCCCAGTGCCAAACATGCCCCCCAGTGCCAGGTACAAACCCCCAGTGCCAAACATGCCCCCCCCCCAGTGCCAGGTACAAACCCCCCCCCCCACTGGGCTCCCCCGCTGCTGTTTTGGGAAGGACACGGAGGGCACAGTGCGCGCCTCTTCCGTGTGTCCCTCCTGGGTCTCCAGCGGCAGCGGCGTGTCTGTCAAATGAAGTGTCGGTTCGTGAGCCAATCAGAGCTCACAAATGGGCACTTCAATTAACAGACATGCCGCTGCCTCCGGAGACCCAGGAGGGACACACAGGAGAGGCGCGCACTGTGCCCTCCGTGTCCTTCCCAAAACAGCTGCACTAGGGGGCCGCAGTCTCTGCAGTCGCTTGGAGGTGCAGGGTGGTGCCCCCCTAGTTAAACCAGTGATTACCTCATCTTCATGAATGCCAGATTACATTACAGAGCTACACAGGCTCGCTGGCCACCACTAGCCTTCTGGGTGCTGCTCCCTAATTACCTACAAATTCTGAGTGAATTCTCTATGACGCCAAATACCACTTCAATGTTTCCTGATTGTCCCAAATTTGCCCTGTATGACCTGAAATCCCCAGAATGTCTTTTAATACCCCCTAATTGCACCTGGTTTACCCCTGCATGCCTCTGGATTCACCATGACTTTCCCTGATCTCCAAATGGGATCAGTACGAGATCCCGGCGTTCAAAATACCAATGCAGGGATCCCGCTGATTAAAAAGCTGACAGGGGTGAATAAGGGGTGTTCTCCCCTTTCCCCACCCCCCTAATCTTAACCTTCCCTATCCGCAACCAAACCCTAACCTCCCCCCTTAGTGCTTAATAACCCTAACCTCCTCCCCGAGGTGCCTAAACCTAACTCCCCATCCCCGCTGCCTAAACCTAACCCTCCCCCCATAGCCTAACCCTAACCCCTTGGAACGCAGCCTACTGAGCCTAGATTACTAAACACATGGGTAAAGGTATGCAGACTTCTCAAGGAGATTTAAGAGAATATGTTCATCAGCAAAATCCTTTACAGTATCATTAAACTGCTTGCAAAAGTTCTGACTAACAAATTTACTAATACTAGACTAAAATGAAAACTGAGATCCACTGACTATATCTTGACTAAAATAAAACAAAAGAAAAAAAGACTAAAATGTGATTATAAACCAACTAAACTGTAAAGTAATGACTAAGACTAAAACTAAATTGAAAAACGTTGTCAAAATGAACACTGCATTAATCTCATATTCAAACCAATCAGGGGCGATATTAGTGCCCGGGATCACATTGCAATATGTGTTTACATCAGCGGGATGTAGTAAGAAGCACCTGCAGGAAGAGGGGCTCTGAAAGGAGCGCGTTCCTGCCATGGCTCAGTGATCTGTCGTGGTGCTGCGCGTGCGTGATCTCGCTGACCGCACATGCAAAGTGGCCATTTCGGCAAAGGTTTCTGGGAGACCTACATATGCGATGAGTACAGTCATCTTCAGATGGCAGTAGCTGCCTGGGTCAGTCTCCGGAAATGGTTTGCATTTGGAAAATTGATCAATCTGGCAGTATCGCATCCCCCACAGAATAGGCTTACCATACTATCTCCTTAAATCGTGACACTTATGTATTACACAGGTTCTGTGGCTGAGTAAAACCAGGGGAAATACAGACTTGAAGTCAGACAGCCACAGAACATGTGTAATTCATGAGTGTCCCGGTTCAAATGGATAGTATGGTAAGAAACCTATAGAAACTAGAGATGTGGGCCGACCCCCGTGTTTTGGTTTTGGATCTTTATGTCCCTTGTGTTTTGGATCTGTATTTGGTTTTTCTAAAACCGCCCTAGTGTCATTTGGTTTTGGGCCCTCATTCCGAGTTGTTCGCTCGCAAGCTGCTTTTAGCAGCTTTGCACACGCTAAGCCGCCGCCTACTGGGAGTGAATCTTAGCTTATCAAAATTGCGAACGAAAGATTCGCAATATTGCGAAAAGACTTCTCTGTGCAGTTTCTGAGTAGCTCGAGACTTACTCTTCCAGTGCGATCAGTTCAGTGCTTGTCGTTCCTGGTTTGACGTCACAAACACACCCAGCGTTCGCCCAGACACTCCTCCGTTTCTCCAGCCACTCCCGCGTTTTTCCCAGAAACGGTAGCGTTTTTTCAAACACTCCCATGAAACGGCCAGTTTCCGCCCAGAAACACCCACTTCCTGTCAATCACATTACGATCACCAGAACGAAGAAAAAACCTCGTAATGCCGTGAGTAAAATACCTAACTGCATAGCAAATTTACTTGGCGCAGTCGCAGTGCGAACATTGCCCATGCGCAGTTAGCGTAAAATCGCTGCGATGCGAAGAAAATTACCGAGCGAACAACTCGGAATGACCACCTTGGATCTGTATTTTTGTCAAAAAACAGAAAAACAACTAAAATCACATAATTGGGGCCTGTTTTTGTTCCTAGAGTATTATTAACCTCAATAACATTCATTTCCTATCAGGTCGAGTCAATTTTGACCACCTCATAGCTTATAATATTGTTTTAATCTGTTTTAAGCAAAAGGCTGCAGCGAACTGGCTGGTTACTAACCGACAGAGCAGCAGCACAAACACACGGCAGTTTATAGCACATCTATGAAACATTGCCACACAGCAGTGGCATTAAAAAAAGTGGTGCAAGATGGAATTGTCCTTGGGAACCTCCCTCCCCCATGTTGGATATTAAAAACAACATGCACAGTTAAACAAACCAAGCACTTCAGTGACAGGGACAGAAACTTTGTGGGTGAAGTGCTTGCCTTGCTTGGTCCCCCACAAAAAATATTTGGGAAGGACTACTGTACCTCAGATCACTAATGAGTACGTTGATGATGAGGGTGTTGATTACATTATAATCTTGTACAATAAATTTCATGAACTCACCACAAATTACGTAACATGGAGGAGATGTCTAGATGGCTATTGTGTGAGCATGCACTGCCACAGCCCTATGGATCTCTTGTGGGTGGACACATACATTGGTGTCTGATGATTTTGGCGAGATGCCATGAAACCCACCTGTGGGAAACCTCACCACTAGACCAACATCTGGAACACTTCTGGATGTAAAGCCCATTCTCCTGGATGAATTCCAGATAACTGAGATAATCTGCTTCTTAGTTGTCCACTCCCGGAAGGAACACTGCTGATAATATCACTTGGTGATGCTCGGTCCAATTGAAAAATTGAGCAACTTCTCACATGGCCATGCGACTTCCAGTCCCTCCTTGTTTGTTGACGTATGCGACTGCCGTCGTGTTGTCTGACTGAACCTAAACAGTCTGAAACTGGATTATTTGAACTGCCTGTTGCAGAGAGTTGTAAATTGCCCTGAGTTCCAGAACATTTATTGACAGGAATCTTTGTCGGTGTGACCATAGACACTGAACTCTCCAACCCCTGAGACTTGCATCTGCCGTTAGAGCTATCCAATTCCAGACTCTGAACAGTTTTTCCATGGTGAGAGTTTTATTTGGAGCCACCAGAGTAGCGATACTCTGGCCCTTGGAGACAACCGCACCATCTATTGAATTTGTAGATGAGAGCCTGATCACTCTGCTAGAAGATCTAGCTGAAAGGGACGTGATTGAAACCCTCCGAACTGGAGTGCTTCAAAAGACGCCACCATCTTTCCAAACAGTTAAGTGCACAAGTGCACAGAGACTGTCCGTGGTTTGAGCACTAATTGTACCAGATGACAAAAACATTGTGCTCTTCTGGCAGGTAAATTCGTTGATCTACTGTATCTAGAATCATTCCTAGAAATTGAATTTGAGGAGACGGAACCAGGCTTGATTGATTTTTTTTTTTTAACTAGTTCAGCAAACCGTGCTGAACTTGTACATTGTATGTCAGTAAGGCATTGTGAAGGAGTATTTGTGGAGATGAAACTTTGATGAGACGGTCATCTAAGTACGGAACTATTATCACTCCCAGGCATCCAAGATGAGCTATCATCACAGACCTCACTTTGTGAAACCCCGAGATGCTGACGAGAGGCCAAACGGTAGCTGAAATTGGTAATGGTTTTGCTGTACTGCAAACATTAAGTACTCCTGATGTAGTGGCCAAATGGAATGTGTAAGTAGGTATCCTTGAGATTGATAAAGCTAAATATTTATCTTACTTAAAACCCTTTAAGAGGTCTAAGAACACTGTACGCTATTGACGTATGGAATACCGTAGGGTACGCACGTTGCGTAACAATCGCTTAGCCATAGTCGAGACGCTCAAGCGTCACGTTCTCTCACGGCCAAGAGATCACAGGCAGGCACGCTATTGGCTGCCGACTAACATAATGGTTTGCTATTAGCGTAGCGGACGCTCGGGACCACGAGGAGATCACCAGCGGCGCAGACGCTCACAATGTTAAACCTTTATAACTATACCATAAAACAGTGTATTATGCAGTAAACCCTGGTGTAGTGATAAAGTGTAAATGTAACACAGTGTAACCTTATTAACTTAAAAGCTGTTCGAGCGTCTCCGACGCTCTGAGAATACTTAGAAATATAAGAAATACACTGATACCTACCTTAGGTTCTAACACCCTATATGAACGTTATATTTGCAAGAGAATAATACAATACAAGTCATACACTACCAATATAACATAGACTAACTAACCAGATAACTACACATGAAATACAATACAATACAATTACGTTTAAGGGAAAATGAGAGAGAAAGAGGAGAGGAGAGAGAGAGAGAGAGACAGAGATATGGCTCACAATAACAATAAAGACAATATGATTGCGGAGAAAACTTACGCACAAAGGAAACAATCGCATGCGCCTCTGGATATCCAGCTCCCGATTATCAGTGGTGAGAACCGTTGAAGAGAATAGAGCTGGATCAGATCGGCTTGTCCTTTTATACACTACACACAATACAGTACAATGGTCCCTACAATCTCATTGTTCATTGGACACAGGAATTCGTCTTCGCATTATAACAAAAGGTCATAGGTTGATTCATACAGGTGGGCTGTGACTATTTCCAACTGCTCAGGTGGGTGGGAAACTAGGTTTCCCGCCGCATGGATAAGTGAGTGCAAATAATAGTAAAAGTACATAAACTTCTTATGTCCATAACTATTCGCACAAGCGATTAATCCGCTTCAAACCAACACCGGAATATTGCTAATTAAATACTCTTCCGATGGATACTAAACACCACTGTATAACCCTTGTCTGACCCTTCGTATCAAACAAAGAGGGATCTCTTTGTTTATGAACATGCTACATTAACTAAACTTTCAGATTCTATCAAAGGGACCATAATCTACAAAATACATTATATGATTAAAATATGTAACGATTGAGTCGCACGCTAGGCACACATAAACTCTACCGTAAATGCGCATACCGTGCGCCTGCGGGTGCACGTAACAGCGGGTATGCGTACGCACGGGAGAGCGCACGCATGCGCAGCGCGGACCTATATGAGGTGCAAATATGGCAGTGTGCATCATGATATTTTTCTGACTTTGACAGTTCACCCTTTGGCAGTCACCAATAACTGCCACTTCCTAAAACATTTCAAAAAGAGAAAAATATATGTCATGTGTAAATACATTTCTATGGTTGGGTAGGGGAGGAGAGGAGAAGGAGAGAAAAGGGTATGACCTAGTGAGATAGCAGAAGCATGTGTGTATGAATCCATGTTTGGGGGGGTCATGTATCATCGTGCCGTACGTGTTGTAAATCAATCTTCGAGGTATTGCGAAGTATACATTTGAATTCCTTCTTATCCCGTATTTAAGGGTCTGTGGATGGGCTGTCAAACTTTACCGAGCTCTTTTCGGATTTTAGTTGTAACAAAATGGGGGAGCACATTTTAGTTGATGATACATGAATGGGGGGATATGTGATTGCTGATATCTGTGCCTGTATTCCCTATCGACTATGTGTGTCATTACCTGAAGGTTGTAGAAATGAAGATAAAGAACAATTATGGTAAATGCAGTGGTATTCTATGTCAGGTTAATGAACATTTGTCGGTTGAAGTCTTGTCTGGTGTCTGTTGAATGCAGTCTTCTTTGGGCTTTTGCCAAAAGGTGTGGGCAAAAAGCTTTGTCAATGTCCATAGACTTACAAAAGTGTTGGGCTAGCGTAAATTTAAAATTTCTAGGGAAACTGGGGGTCTATGGCATAGTTCATCAATTATCTGTGTATAAGGTTGTCAAAACTTCTTCTTTAATCCATCTGTTGTCTGTGTACAGGATCATCAAATTCCTCGTCCAAGTGGGTCTTTTTACCTTGGAGAAAACGGAGAAACAGGTGAAAGAAACGGACCGTATAATCGCATTTTTATCACATCATTGTCTCTACCGTTGGGTCATAAATCAAATCCATTGGAATTACAATTTCCTCACTCCTTAGACTCATTACCCTGGTACTCCGTTTGCACTTCATTAAAACCTGACCGCATCTAAATATCAAGCCAATCGATATGACAACACCCAAGATACATAGGAGAAACTTCCCTACATCCATTATGACTCCTTGAGCCCATTCTCCTAAACCAGAGAACCAATTTCGCGGGTTCAACCATGACACCCAACCAGTCAGCTCATTACCCACAGCAGCAAGGGTGAGATTGTGTCTCCTGCGAAATTCCCACTTTAATTGGAGAATGTCATCCATCTTTTGGTCTATGACCTCGACCGGATCCTCGGTACTATTCGTAATATATGTGCAGCATTTCACGCCGTACTGCGTTGCCAGTGTGACACAATATCCACCTGTCACAGCTGTGAGATAATTGAGAATCATCCTATGCTGAACCAGTTCTGTTTTATAAGCTTGAAGCTCTCTTCCAGTATACCTAAAAGTGTCATCATACATTTCTGTGATATTGTCTAATAAATTTGCAAGCGCAGAGATATACCTATAGTTCAGCACTCCTCTAGCGGTGCGAGTGAAATCTAGCGCAAGTAGAACCTGAATCCCGGTGGATTCATGGATCATGTCAGAGGCCGAATGCTCTGTCCTTTCTGTCAGTTGCCTTTTAACTACGTGCTCGTAATGGGTGTGAGTATAAGGAGCTTGGGCACCACGGTGTATATCTTTCATTTTGGCATGTGATACAGTCATTACTTCAGGCAGTACTTTTCCAATATAACACAATCCTTCAGAGTTTGGGGCAAGCCACTTATACGCCTTCCTCCCGCATATGAAATATGCATCATCGGGGAGAACATTTGGGACGGAGTAGGACATAACCATTTTACACATCTTCCATGTGAAATCTCCTAACCCTAATTCTCCCATCTGTCTAGTACACGTATCAGTTTGTATGATATGTGCACAGTATCCTGGTGATACCTCTCCAACTCTCGTAATCCTACTTCCTAGGGTATACCTATATCGGAAAGATTTTTCTCTACTGGCTATGTGGCGTATAAGCTCTGTATCTGTAGGCATTCTATCTGCTCTATATGAAAAGGTCATGGTTTGGTTACTCCATGACACTTCCCAATTTCCCGGCTTTCGGGGATTGGAAATGTTAAAACATATTAGGGACTTATCCACATGATATTGGTGGAGCTTCAAACTAGGAGGGCTGGAGATATTAAACCTCCTGTCCACCGGTCTCCCACCCTTTAGCTCAAGTACCTCCCCTATCGTTAAAGGGAATGGTACTAAGCCTGATTTACTATGGCCTTGAGGTACTTGAGAGCATACCCAACAATCTGTCTGATTTAACACATTACCCACTAAGGAGTGATAGTCACTCAATGGATGCCGGTCCATGTGGATATTAAAACTGGATTGGCATTTCTTGATGCACCCATCCTCAACTACATTGTCACAGAGCCTACAGATACAGTTTTCTTCAGCTAACAATCCTTCACAATTCCTTCTATTGTCAATGCTATCGGATCGTTTTCTGATACTCGCCTTTACTTGTTGATTAAGTTGTTCTTGGAAAACTACGCCTCCATCTTTGTCATCAGAACCCATTCCAGAACCTCTCTCGACCTCCATGGTACTCTCGCCGGAACAGACTGCTCTGGTCAACATCATGGTCAACAGGAAAATCCGGATCACAGTCTCTTGGGGCAAGTCCATCTTATAGGAGGAAATGGAGAAGAATGAGAAGGGGGAAAGAAATAATTTGAGGGAGATGGGATGGGAAGTTTGGAGAAAAACAATAAAAGGGAACAGGGAATCGACAACTGCTTTTGGTCTTATGATTTTCAATGCTCAGGTGCCGCCTCAGTCCTCCTGAAACAGACACTCCAGTGATACAACTTCCTCTACCGTCTGTTCCTTATCACGGGACCTCTCTGGATCAGCAACCTTCTTACAGTGGGACGAATGAACCCAAGTCTCTCTCTCGGCAACCTTCAATGCTGTAGTGCTAGTCAATAAGACTTGGTATGGTCCTTCCCATCTGTCAATAAGGCAACCTGAGCGTAGAAAATTCTGTATCATTACATAATCCCCAGGTTCAATGTCATGACAATTACTATGTGGTAAATCAGGAATCACTAACTTCAAATTATCATTTTGATTCCTTAGCTGTTTACTCATGCTAACCAGGTACTTTACAGTCACTTCATTGTTACACTTCAAATCATCCTGAGGGTTAATCATAACATGCGGTTGTCGACCAAATAAGATCTCAAAGGGAGACAGATTAAGAGGGGACCTGGGAGTGGTTCTGATGCTGTATAGTACAATGGGTAAAGCTTCTGGCCATGTCAATCCTGTCTCTGCCATAACTTTGCTCAGTTTATTTTTAATAGTGCTGTTCACTCTTTCCACCTTCGCACTCGCCTGGGGGCGGTATGGAGTGTGCAGCTTACTATCAATTCCCATTAACTTACACATTCCTTGAAAGACATCACCTGTAAAATGGGTACCCCTATCACTTTCAATTATTCTAGGGATACCGTATCTACATACAAATTCCTGCACAATTTTCTTAGCAGTAAACATAGCGGTATTTGTGGCCGCAGGAAATGCTTCGACCCAATTTGAGAATACATCTATACAAACAAGTACATATTTAAAATTTCGACAAGGGGGTAATTGTATAAAGTCAATCTGTATTACCTGAAAAGGGCCGCCTGTAGGTGGGATATGAGATGGTTCTGTTGGTATTGCCTTTCCGATATTCTTCCTCAAACAGGTAAGGCATGACATTGCTCTTTTACCTGCATGAGATGAAAATCCTGGGGCGCACCAATATGCTCTTACCAACTTACACATTCCCTCCTTGCCCAGATGAGTCAGCCCGTGTGCTGCCTCAGCTAAACATGGAAGGTATGCTCTGGGGGCCACTGGTTTACCTTGTCCATCCGTCCAGAGTCCTGAGGACTCCTGGCCATATCCTTTTGCCTTCCAGACTGCCTTTTCCTGTGTGGAACACAAATTTTGCATTTCACACAACTTTTGTGTGTTGATGGTATTAAATACCATCAATTGTGTGGTGTCTGTCTGTCTGGGGGTATCAGCTGCTAACTTAGCAGCTTCGTCTGCTCGGCTGTTACCAAGTGACACTGGGTCCTGGCTATATGTGTGTGCTTTACACTTGATAACAGCCACTCTGTCGGGTTCCTGTATCGCTGTTAGAAGCCTTTTGATGTGAGCTGCATGCGCTACCGGTGTACCAGCTGCCGTCATGAAATTTCTGAGGCGCCATAGGGCTCCGAAATCATGGACTACCCCGAATGCGTATCTAGAGTCGGTGTAGATATTGGCTGACTTGCCCTTAGCCAATTCACATGCTCTGGTTAGGGCGACCAGTTCAGCAACCTGGGCTGAGTGAGGTGGGCCTAGCGGTTCTGCTTCTATGGTGCCTTGGTCATCTACGACTGCGTATCCAGTACACAAGTCTCCCGAGTCTGACTGTCTGTGACAACTACCGTCAGTGTAGAAAGTAAGATCTACATCTTCCAGTGGGTTGTCACTGATGTCAGGCCTTGCCGTGAAATTTTGGGTCAAATATTCCATACAATCATGCATGTCATCTTTTGTATTAAATCCTCCTTCCCCACCACTCTCATCCTCCACCCTTTGTGCCTGTCCAGGCACACCTTGGAGATATGTTGCAGGATTTAATGCACTGCATCTCCTTATGGTGATGTTTACGGGGGCCATTAGTGCCAATTCCCATCTTGTAAACTGCGCTGATGAGACGTGTCTGGTTTGGGCAGAATTTAGCAAGGCTGACACTGCATGTGGTGTATGAATTGTGAGGTTGTGACCTAGCACTACATCTTCGCTTTTTGTTACTAGCAATGCTATCGCAGCAACGCTTCGCAAGCATGTGGGGAGGGATCGCGCTACCGTATCTAGCTGAGCGCTATAGTATGCTACCGGCCTGCTGGCGTCACCGTGCTTTTGGGTTAGGACGCCTGCCGCGCAACCAGCACTTTCTGTTCCGTACAGCTCAAAGGGTTTCCCATAGTCTGGCATACCTAATGCTGGCGCCTGCGTTAGGCACTGTTTAAGTCTCTCAAATGCCATCTCGGACTCGTCTGTATGCGAAATCCGATCAGGTTTGTTTGAGGAGACCATCTCCTGCAAAGGTAACGCTAGAATGGAAAATCCTGGGATCCAGTTACGGCAATACCCACACATTCCTAAAAACGTTCTGATCTGTTGCTGGGTTTGTGGCAGAGTCATGTCTCTAATTGCTTGGATTCTATCAGCGGTCAGGTGTCTCAGTCCTTGTGTTAGACAGTGTCCCAAATATTTTACCTTAGTTTGGCATAATTGCAATTTGTCTTTGGAAACCTTGTGTCCTGTGTCTGAAAGATGAAACAGGAGCTGTTTCGTATCCTTCAGGGACGCTTCCAATGAATCTGAACACAGTAGTAAATCATCCACGTACTGTATCAATATTGATCCACTCTCTGGTTGGAAAGACTGTAAACAATCATGCAAAGCCTGGGAAAATATACTTGGACTGTCTATGAAACCTTGTGGTAATCGAGTCCATGTGTATTGGACTCCTCTGTATGTAAATGCAAACAAATATTGACTGTCAGGGTGTAGAGGTACCAAAAAGAAAGCGGAGCAGAGGTCAATAACAGTGAAAAATTTCGCAGTGGGAGGGATCTGCATAAGGATGACAGCTGGATTTGGCACTACGGGGAACTGACTCTCAACTATTTTGTTAATCCCCCTTAGATCCTGCACTAGCCTGTAACCCCTCCCCCCACTCTTTTTTACAGGGAAGATGGGACTATTGGCAGTGCTGGATGTTCTTACCAGAATGCTCTGTTGTAGCAAGCGCTCTATTACGGGATACACTCCTAACTCCACCTCTGGCTTCAGAGGGTATTGTGGGATTTTTGGAGCTATCCTACCATCTGTTACTTGCACAACTACCGGAGCTACATTTGCCATTAATCCAGTGTCTTGTCCATCTTTAGTCCACAGTGACTCTGGTATCTGGGATGTCATTTCTTCTACTTGGGATGGAGTCCTATTTGTCATAACGGTATGTGTCATTAATTTTGATGGGGAGTCTAACATGTCTCGCACTTCCTGAGCGTGATTCTCAGGTATGTCCAAGAATACACCTTCAGGAGTACAATAAATGACGCACCCCATTTTACACAATAAGTCTCTTCCCAGGAGATTAGTCGGTGCCGATGCAGCCAGCAAAAAGGAATGCTTGGTATGTAAAGGCCCTATTGTAATCTCTGCTGGTTTGCTAACAGGGTAATGCTGGACTACTCCCGTTACTCCCATGGCTGGAATTGTCTTACCAGTGGTTCTCATGCCCACTGTCGAATTTATCACTGATTTGGCCGCCCCCGTATCTACAAGAAAGTTTAATGTTTTACCAGCTACGTCAATTGCAATTTCGGGTTCACTTCCAAGGCTTGCAATCAATTTTACTGGCTGCAGATTACAGGTATGGCCACACCCCTATTGGGTATGGTGACCTCCCTGAATCCCGCTGGCAGCAACTACTTGTGAAGGGGTTAACTGGGAACTGCCAGAAGTTTGCCAGTCTCCTTTTGGGGGATATCTTTTTGTTTCCCCTGCATGTGGCTCATAACTCCGTCTCTGCGGGCCCTGATCCCAATGTCGTGTGTCATGTCGTGGTCTAGGGGGTTGGTATGATTTTTGTGAATTTTTCACTCTACAGTCTCGTGCCATGTGTCCCTGTCTATGATAAGAATAACAAGTTACCACATTTGACTTACCCACAGGGTTTGGTGATTTATACAAAGGCTGCCTTGTGGTCAGGGCCTGTATACTTACGGCCATTAACTTATCACCTTGTAATTCCCTGTGTCTGGTGATATTCCGATCGTGATCAATAGCTGCCTCTCTCAAAGTAGCCACCGACAGACCTCGCCAACATGGTTGCGTGGTCTGTACCCTTGTCTTTAATGCTTCTTTTAAACCATCCAATAGCACAGATACTGCTACTTCTCTATGATTTATGTTGGTTTTAATGTCCTCTATGCCTGTGTATTTAGCCATATCTAGTAATGCCCTGTGAAAATATTCTGCAGCTGTTTCTGACTCCTTTTGTTTAATGGAGAAAATTTTGTTCCATTTAACTACAGCTGGAAAATACTCTTTTAACTGTAAATTTATTCTTTTTACATTGTCTTGGTTGTACACATCTGTAAGGGGTACATCCTGATCCAATCCACAGTCAGCTAAAAATTGAGCTGAGTCGACATTGGAGGGTAAACATGCCCTCAGCAATATCTGCCAGTCTTTGTTATTGGGCTCTACAGTGTTCCCTAGGTCTCTGATGTATTTCTGGCTAGCAACTAGATCTTTTCTAGGATCAGGGAATTCAGACACTATGGTTCTTAATTCCATTCGGGAAAATGGGCTGTACATGGCAATGTTTCTGATAGGAGTGACTCCTGTAGTGTCAGTTTTCCCATTTGGCACAGCTATTACCCTAACGGGATTAAGCCTAACAACATCATTCTGAGTAGATTCTACAGCCTGTGGTGAAATGGTTTCAGCATAGTGTAAGGTGCCGTACTTACCCGTTGATACGACCTCACCTGTCCCTCCGCTAGGGGCCTTTGCTACTAATCTTAAGGGTTGGGCCGTGCCTACTGATGTTTCGGATAAGGTGGCTGCTAGAGAGAGCGCCGATATTGTTGCCGATTCGTCCTCTTGATCACACTCCTGGGGAAAGTTTAAAACAGGGTACAACTTGCACGGGTTAATATTTGCATTGGTTAACTTATTAACATTATCTTTAACATTTATACAGTTGCTAAGTGTTTGTTTGTTTGTTACACCCTAGTGCGTCATTCTCCGCAACCAACTTCTCTCCTGATATATATGGTGGCGGCGGTGCCGTGGCTATCAGTTTCCTGATAGGGTTAGATCCCGCCGCCTGAGCCAATCCTCTCTGTATTTCTCCCTCCTGTTGCCATAACTGTAAATAATCATAATGTTTGATCCGTCTCTTTGCTGATTTAATGAGACATATCCTCCTCCTTAGATTTAGTAACACATCTGGGCTGAAGCTGCCTACTCTTGGGAACTTCTCCCCGTCATGTACCGTCATTCTCTCCCATTCACCACATAAAACCTCTGTGTGTGAACCGTATTTTTCACACATTACATACCTTGCCGACCCGATTGGTCGGTTTACTGAATCAACCCGAACCGAGGTTGATCGCCCCCTACCTGAACAATTGGCCCCCATACCTGCAGGTGTTGCTTTCACTACCTCTGACCTTAATCAGGGTCTTTCAGCGAACCCTTACAAAAACCAAAATGTTCAAGATAGGCTGACGGTGGCGGTTTACCGAGTACCCCACTCACTCGCCCACGCCGACCAATACGACCTACACACTGCCCTAGTGCTGGCGTACTCGACCCAGGGCCCCTGCGACCTGAACCTCTATTTACTGGAACATGTGAGGGTGATCCGCAGAGCACTTACTCTTTCCAGTAACTATTGGTTGCTGGATAGTTCCTTAGTGACCAGCGAACTTCCCTTAAAATAAAAAAATTACACAAATCACGTTAGAATGTACAAATAGCGTTTATGACCCCTTTCGTACACAAATGGCACTAGGTCAGATTACTAACTAATGCACACAATTACGTGCGGTACAATAGTTCTGCACATAAGCAACTAATCTTATGTGCGGAGCGACCAACGGAATCGAAAATTACGGCTGCGAATTCCTTCAGCCAGAGCTTTATGGCCTATATGGGTTCCGCACCAACCCTTCTTGGTGTTGTGCTACTTGTCTCTATAGCGGACTTCTTAGTCTGCTGTAACTGGACCTCCTGGTCTTGTTCCGGACCTCCTGGTCTGTGCTACAGTAGACCTCCTGGTCTGCTATACTCTCATGCTCAAATTTTATGTTTAACAAGGGATGCCTCCCTAGCCACCATGTATGTCACTTACATGTATGTACCTCACGAGAACTCGACTTCTTGTGGTTCAACCTCAAAAATTGTAGAACTTATATAATTGCAAACACTCACTCACCACATGTACACTTTTGTTTCTATTTCTATTTCTGCGCAGAAATTTCTTTCCTTTAGACCAGATGAGTTGTAAATTGGAGAAGGATCTATTAGCTTAGATTTCGGACACTAAAATCGATTTGCGCTATTTATCGCGTTGCCACCTTTTCGCCTGTTTAAAATAACACTATCGTGTGATTTGTTACGTGGGCGTACCCAGACGCTCCGTTGCGTAATATACGCTGCGTGCGTCGGCCTTTGGGTTGCGCACGCGGGTCTCAGCCTTTTGTTAGAGACACGTGTACGCAAAGCAGATATCCACCGTAACACAATTAACACGTTTATCAATGTAGACGATCCTCAATCATCTACCGAGCACCACACAGATCTCTCCTTGTATCTTTAGGCAGAGCTGTGTGCGTGCTTTGCAATTTACACCTTAATGCATTATTTTTACTCTTTAACTATTAAATAGCGACAAATCTCTCTTAGCACGTTTATCAATTATAAAATGGCAAACAGGAGAGTGATATGAAAATACACGAATGAAAAGAAATGCAGATATATGCGTGCGTGCGTACGCAAGACAGAAATAAACAGTTTTAAAAGACACTAGCGTTTTGTTCTTACCTCCGGTTCCGGATTCCCTCAGCACCCTTTACTAAGCGAAGCAGACGCTTATCCAGGCAGCACTACGAGGACTATGATCTCCCGCCCTTTGCTGATGGATAATGTCTGCTGAAATTACCTAGTACAGATATGTGAAGGACGGACGAGCCGCCAATTGATAAAGCTAAATATTTATCTTACTTAAAACCCTTTAAGAGGTCTAAGAACACTGTACGCTATTGACGTATGGAATACCGTAAGGGTACGCACGTTGCGTAACAATCGCTTAGCCGTAGTCGAGATGCTCAAGCGTCACGTTCGCTCACGGCCAAGAGATCACAGGCAGGCACGCTATTGGCTGCCGACTAACATAATGGTTTGCTATTAGCGTAGCGGACGCTCGGGACCACGAGGAGATCACCAGCGGCGCAGACGCTCACAATGTTAAACCTTTATAACTATACCATAAAACAGTGTATTATGCAGTAAACCCTGGTGTAGTGATAAAGTGTAAATGTAACACAGTGTAACCTTATTAACTTAAAAGCTGTTCGAGCGTCTCCGACGCTCTGAGAATACTTAGAAATATAAGAAATACACTGATACCGACCTTAGGTTCTAACACCCTATATGAACGTTATATTTGCAAGAGAATAATACAATACAAGTCATACACTACCAATATAACATAGACTAACTAACCAGATAACTACACATGAAATACAATACAATACAATTACGTTTAAGGGAAAATGAGAGAGAGAGAAAGAGGAGAGGAGAGAGAGAGAGAGAGAGAGATAGAGATATGGCTCACAATAACAATAAAGACAATATGATTGCGGAGAAAACTTACGCACAAAGGAAACAATCGCATGCGCCTCTGGATATCCAGCTCCCGATTATCAGTGGTGAGAACCGTTGAAGAGAATAGAGCTGGATCAGATCGGCTTGTCCTTTTATACACTACACACAATACAGTACAATGGTCCCTACAATCTCATTGTTCATTGGACACAGGAATTCGTCTTCGCATTATAACAAAAGGTCATAGGTTGATTCATACAGGTGGGCTGTGACTATTTCCAACTGCTCAGGTGGGTGGGAAACTAGGTTTCCCGCCGCATGGATAAGTGAGTGCAAATAATAGTAAAAGTACATAAACTTCTTATGTCCATAACTATTCGCACGAGCGATTAATCCGCTTCAAACCAACACCGGAATATTGCTAATTAAATACTCTTCCGATGGATACTAAACACCACTGTATAACCCTTGTCTGACCCTTCGTATCAAACAAAGAGGGATCTCTTTGTTTATGAACATGCTACATTAACTAAACTTTCAGATTCTATCAAAGGGACCATAATCTACAAAATACATTATATGATTAAAATATGTAACGATTGAGTCGCACGCTAGGCACACATAAACTCTACCGTAAATGCGCATACCGTGCGCCTGCGGGTGCACGTAACAGCGGGTATGCGTACGCACGGGAGAGCGCACGCATGCGCAGCGCGGACCTATATGAGGTGCAAATATGGCAGTGTGCATCATGATATTTTTCTGACTTTGACAAGATCCAGCGAAATTAGGAATGCCTGTAGTTCTGCAATCACTGACCGCAGGGATTCCATCTTGAATCTGTAAGAAGTGATGTACTGGGCAGCTTCCGGTGGGCGGACCAAGCTTTGTGGCTGTGTTTTACTGAGCTCTCCGTCCCTGCGCCTATTATCATCTCCTAACATCGGAAATACCGGGACCGGGACTTCCGCTGTCATACCTGCGGAGTCCGGAGATACTGAGGGGCCAAGCGGCGCTGCTTCCTGGCTCACCCCCTGCTTCCACACAGCCACCGGAGCCAGCACACCTAATGTGCACTGCACAGCGGCGCCATCTTGGAGTTCAGCTGCACCAGCATCCACGGGACCTCCTGCACGGCGCTGTCTCTGTGGGGAAGCCTCTTACCTCTATAACATTGGTTCAGGCTCCCCATCATACTGTGCTCCAGGCAATGCAGGATCCTGTTATATGTTCATTACTCAGCCTCCTGCAAGGAAGGGGTCCCTGTCCCCATTAACTGGGAGTACTACCTGCCTGTCTCTATTTTTCTATCCCTGCATGGGTGCACCTCCTCTCCTCCCAAATTCCCCATCACCCTCACATAGGTGGGACTGTGCTCTTTATAGGTCACCACGTGAAGTGAGCATCATCCTGCCATTCACCTCATTTCCCTGCCTGTACCAACCTATATATCTTACTCGCCTTATAGGCAGCGTGAAACGGTGTCCACAAAGCTGTGGCCCCTGAATTCCCCCACCCCGCTACTCTGATGTGCCAATATACCTTCTTCTGAGGTGCTGACGGCCACCATCCTTGAAAAGGCAGCATTCCTATGTATGCAAAGTGCCCCTGTGATCTCCGACTGCTCTGTTTCTTGTCATCGCGTGGAGCAATATTTGTTTACATACGTGGAGACTAGGCAGGTCATTGTGCACCGTCGTTGCTTTTATTGTTCTACATTACCGACTTTGCTCTCACCGCTTTACACTGAATTACGGTTTGTGACTTTTATTTCTTTTTCCCATTTATGACTTTTATTCCCTACTTTCTGGTTTGTTACATCCTCTTTTCATCTTTTGCTATGGATAAATTTGTGGCCAAATCTCAGAGAGGTGGCAGAGGAGGTGCTGCTACTAAAGCTTGTGACACAAGAGCCTCTGCGGTACCGGCAATTATCCCACCGTCCTCCCCCAATGGTGATAATATGTTATGTGGAATTTCTGACCCTTCTATATACAGTCCTGCATCCATCGCCAAGGCCCAAGAAATATCAGATTTACGATCGCCTTTGCTTGACAAGAAATTGGCAGGCCTCAAAGACGCTATTGACTCTGCCATTACCCAACTCAAGGAACATAGTGCTCGTTTTGATGAAGCGGAGCAGCGCATTTTCAATGTGGAAGATGACTTGTTGGCAGCTAAAGCTACTATCGCTTCTCAGGAGGCCTCCCTCACAGCCATGCATGACAAACTGGAAGATCTCGAGAACTGTAATTTTGTGCAGCAACCTTCACCTCATTGGCTTGCCAGAGTCGGTCAAACAACGGGACTTGATGGACTTGGTCTCTGTGTGGCTTCCAGGGGAATTACATTGCTTGCCTGCCTCTGGCACTATGCTCATACATTGCATCGGCCCAGATAGGCCGGCTGACCGTCGCAGACCTCGGCCTGTCATCTTTAATTTCTTAAATTACACGGATAAAGTCTGCATGCTGGATGCTTACAGAAAATCCCGTGATCTGAATTACCAAGGTGACAAGCTCTTTTTGTTTCAAGACTTTCCTACCAAGTGGTGATGAAAAGGAAAGAACTCTCTCCGGTTTGCAAGTCGCTCTTTGATGCTGGTATTCGCTTCGTGCCTCTATATCCTGCCAAACTGCGAGTGCAACATGATGACAAACACCTCTTCTTTGACTCTGTTTCTCCAGCTAAATTGTTTCTTGCCTCTCTCCTGAGCCGTCCGCATACTCCCTCAGATGACACAGACTGATTTCGATTTTTGTTTGCAAATATAACATCCATTTGTGTATTGCAATGTTGTTCTTGATTGAATTGTTTTTGGTTCTTTACATAAGTTTTGTGACAATGCTGTTGTTGCCTCCCTATTGTAATGTTGGATTGATATGATTCCCCTGATCTCACTTCTTGCCCACTCTCCCCTTTCTGCTGCTGGCTGTCACACGCCAACCCCCCTTTTTTTTTTTCTTTCCTTGTTTCGGATCAAAAATGTTACCACTGATGATAAATGGCCCTGTTGGCCATTAGTTTGGGTTTGTAAAATTCCAAAAATAGTTAGAACTGCATTATGTACATTTTGTTTCACACATCGTATGATGTCCACAGTACACACTTTGCTCCTCTGGGTGGTGCCCCTGCTGGCTGGGATGAGGGGAACTGCCTGCTTCATGTTTGCATTTTGTTCTTTATTTCCAAAATTGGGAATTGGTTGATATGACACAGCCTCACTACTTAAGCGGGAACACATGATATTCTTAACCTGGAATGTCGAAGGACTTACCACACCATTAAAATGGAAGAAAGTACTGCAACACTTAAAGAGATTTAAGCCAGATATTGCTGCACTACAAGAATCACATTGGAAGCCCAGGGATCTTAATACATTTAGGGATAATTGGTTCTCAGACTGTCGGCTTTGTATATGGCTAAACAATGAGGGGTAATTCTTATTATTAATACACGATTCTGGACAAGCTGTGACCCAGAAGGGCAATTTATTTTTGTAAAGCTACAATTAGGAGGGGAGTTATATACGATTGGGACATTGTATGCACCTACTGGCCCCAATAATGTATTTTTTACTGAAGTTTATGTTCAATTACAAGATTGTGTGGCAGGACACGTGGTTTTGGGTGGGGATTTCAATACCACTTTAAACCAATCTCTAGACAAATCCAACGCTACCACTTGCCCTACCCCACCTGCTTTATTGATAGATTCTTTACAGCTCTCAGACCCTTAGAGGTATCAACACCTAGTGGGTAGAGATTATAGTTTCTATTCACACCCCCATCACACTTCTTCAAGAATTGCATCGTTCTAAGATTGAGAACAAAGCTGTCTCCGACCACACCCTAACTTGGTTTTCTCTGACACTTCCCTCCCCCAAATTGCATTATTTTAATTGGAGATTCCCCTCATACCTAGCAGACTCCCCTGACTTTAAATTATGCCTGGAACAACACTTCCTTAATTATGTGGATGATAACATTCAACATGTTGATGACGTGAATCTATTTTGGGCCGCCTCCAAGCCGGTGCTTCGAGGTCATATCATTGCATATGTTGCGGCCAAGCATAAATCCATGAATATGAGATTACACGAGCTTAGTTTGGTGGTGTCAGACTCCTACTCTGCCATGTTACAAAATGATACTCCGGAGAAGCGTCAGCTCTATACTGACACTAAGTCTATGTATGATACTCTATGCACCGAAAAGGCACAATATTCTTTAGACCACCAAAAGAATTGCTACTTTAGAAGGGGCAATAAGGCTGGCAAGTTCCTGGCTTCTGTTGTCCATAGCCAAAGACCTATGGTACATATACCGAAACTCACCTTAGACACAGGACAACTGACATCTGCTTCCGATATTGCCAATTCATTTTTAGACTATTATACACATTTATACACTGCCCCTCCTGACAATCCCTCTTTCTGCATGGATCTTATTAGGAAGGGTAAGTCTCCAATGTTGACTGAAGCTGAAAGCAGCTATTTAGTGGATCCCATTTCAGAACAGGAACTTGATCAGCCATTGGCCGGCTAGCTAGAGGTAAAGCCCCGGGCCCTGATGGGCTGGGAGCCAAATATTATAAATATTATAAATATTATAAATTATTGTCCCTACACCTCTCCCCACAATTTGTTTAATTCTATATTATCAGGTAAAGAACCCCCGCCTGACTTTAATCTAGTCAGGATTATAATCCTTCCGAAACCGGGTAAAGGCCCCACTTTGGTGATGTCTTATCGCCCCATTTCCCTTTTAAATCAAGATCTCAAATTATTGACAACTATTATAGCACAACGACTACAGACTTTGTTACCGAAATTGCTCCATCCCTCTCAAACTGGCTTTATAAAAGGCCGCACATCAGTGCATAATATACAGCAGGTGGTGGCTGCAATAACCCAGTCCCTTTCTGACCCTCATGGTAAATCGCTTCTAGTTAGTTGTGATGCAGATAAGGCATTTTGACAGGGTATCCTGAGCACATTTACTTCGTGTTATGTACTTCAAAACTTTGAGTTTGGCTTTATTGCTTTGTTTCGCAAGTTGTATTCTTCCCCAAAGCTTTCCTGACCATCAATAGTCTAAACACCTCTAGCTTTACCTTATATCGTAGACGTAGACAGGGCTGCCCATTATCACCATTATTGTTTAACTTGGCAATAGACCCCCTGATTAGATTGTTTCATTTAAACAACCTTTGGCGTGACATTGAAATTAAGTCGCATGTACTGAAGGTCTCCGCATATGTCGGCGATCTTTTATTATACTTTACAAATTCTCAAGAGGCATTTCCAGGGTTCCTGCAATTACTGCTTGACTTTGAAAATGTCTCAGGGTTTTTTGATAAACAAACTGAAAACCAAAGCATTAGCGTTGCACACGGGAGCTAAAGAGGACTGGACAGAGGGCATTCCATTTTTATGGGCAGATTCATCCTTCACGCAGTTGGATCTAAATATTACAGTGAAGCCAACTGACCTGTATATGGCTAAGATCCCTAGTTTGATAACCCGCACTTTATCGGGCTTTCACTCTTGACGATTTTTGCCACTGTCGTACATAGGCAGATGCCATTTAATAAAGATGACTTGCTTCCCCCGATTGTTATATACCATACAAATGCTTCCCATTTTGTTGAATGATTCAGACTTACAGATTTTGAATATGGCTTTTAGCACCTTCATCTGGGCTGGGAAAAAGCCTAGAATAGCATTGTTTAAATTATGTCAATCCACTTCCTTAGGAGGCATTAATTGGCCCTGCATACGATCCTATGCCTTGGCTACGAATTATTGCTATGCAGTGGATTGGATACATACCACCAGCAATTATGCAAATACTGTCATGGAACAGGCCTTCCGTCCAAATATACCACTAACTAGCCTGTTACACATGAGACCATCAAGCTATCCCCCTAGTATAACTAGCAATTTTCTGCTCACAGCCACGTGTACTGCCTGGCGGCTATCCCACTCTGGCTTGGGGCTTTCATCTCACAATACTGTTTTTCAACCATGTCATCATTCTGCTGTTGCATATACCTTAATGATACAGGGTTCCTTGTTATCTATGCCTTGGATTAGAGGGAATCCCCATTTGAATGTACATATGTTGGAGGGTGGCGGCCTGAAAGTACTGCCTTATCACCGATTATGCCAAAAGTACCCAAACTTTATTCATGAATTATCAATTTTTCAGTTGCACTTCCAGTGTCCTTTCTAAATTATCTGGTACGGACACCTCAAATGGGTTGGATATTATGGTCATACATGCTACTGAGAGGTTATGCACTACCTCCCAATTATATATACTTATTAAATTCCAGCTTTGCTTGGAACGTTTACAAACGGGCATGGCAAAGTGGTCCACTGAATATCTCACTTGCAATGATTCTTTCAGCATTTACACGACTTAATAAAACTTTGGTTTCCACATCTTATATGGAAATGCAAAATAAGTTATTGCATCGGGCTTATTACACTCCAAAATGACACCAACTAATGGGTAGTGGTACCTCCTGAGAATCAAAGTGCTTTAAGTGTGCAGCATCGGATGCTGACTTGTATCACTGCATGTGGAGTTGCCCGATTGTTCACAACTTTTGGATGGTGGTAAACCGATATATTAAAGAAACTTGTGGTATCACGATTTACTCCAGAGTGGGCTTTATGGGACATATACACATCTCCTATTCAAGATAGACTTCCCTTGGGACAAAGATTGTTCCTTGCCAAAGTAGCAGCCAGCAGTGCGGAAAACGATCTTGTCACAATGGATATCACCTGATTCTCTACAATTTTCTTTATTTTTACCCCCGGGTATCGTATTTATTTTCTATGGACTGGCTAGAGATGTCACTTAATAAAGAGAAACATGCTGACAATTTTTTAAATATCTGGCTTCCTCATGTTAAATCCTTGTCCCCATCTCTCAAAAATTCTCTACGAACGGCTGTATCTTTAACTTCATGGTATAACCTAGCCGTACTTGAGATTGGCCACCCTCCTTTCCAGTTATGTTCATTATGCAGTGAAGTGTGTTTCTTTCCTCCTATCACTACTCCTCTGGGTTCATATCTTGATTCCTGTATGTTCTTCACTGGTGTTAAATTCAATTAACTTACAGGAAGAAAAAGCAAATACCTTAAATACAGAAATCTTCAGGCTGCTGCAACCCTCTAAGCGTGTGTGTGAAACCCCTATGAAATGCGTACATGTTGCGTAAGCACGCCGTCATGCTGTAAGCACAAAGTAGCTACACGTGCGGTGGAATATACTTTAAAAATCCCTAACAGAAAAGCAATGCGACACAAGTTGTTATGCAATGTTGTGGTCCAACCCAGCAACAAATATTTACTGAAAAGGGGGTACAACAGAAATACAATCACATTAGAGAAAAGGCTACAATCAATGGGTACATACGTTTGTTCGCCTGCGCAACCCGGTTCCGGTCTTCGGTCAATCTGGATAGATGACCTTCAGAGAATAGACTGAGGCCAGCCAGGGGGCTTGGTTTTATTCAATGGTCCAAAGCATGAAACAAAGGAAACTGTAATCTCTTCTTTCATAGGTCAAAGAGCTGGTCATTTACAGTACATGAGGGGTCATAGGTTGGTTTGAACAGGTGGTCGATGCTTAGTCCAGGTGCACTTGTAGATGTCCTCCACTGGGTTCCCACCAAATATCAAGAGTACAGTAAATACAGTGTGATATTAATATTGTACTCCTGCTCATATTTATATGCAGGGGCGTGCTACTTTCTGCAAACTGCCATCGGAATATTGCCCTTGAAATACTGTACAGCTGGATACCAAACACCACCTCCTAACCTAATTCTGTCCCCTCATATCATGCAAAGTTTAATCCCTCTGTTGTTATACCTTTAAAGCAAATGTAACACGCTGGTGTGGTGTGTGTAGGCTATGTGTAAATTATGCACTATGTGGATTAAATATCAGCTATGTCTTTGTGGCTTTTCCATGCAAATGCGTATGCTACCGTATTTACTAATACGCAGGACCTCGTGAGCCAATATACGCAACGTGCGAGTATGTGCACGCACTGTAGAACAAGCACCCACATGGAGGCCACTCTGTGTGGTGTTTGCACGTGATGCGTGTGACTATAATATTTTCAACTTCGACAGTCCACCCTTTGGCAGTCAACAATAACTGCCACATATAACTAATAAAACTGAAAATATTACATAAACATTATATACAAAATTTGGATGACCGGGGGAGAGTTGTAGGTGGGAAATGTATAGCCTAGTGCGATAGAAAAAAGCATCTATGTATGAATTAATGTCTTAGGGGCATGTATCATCATGCGTATATGTTCTAAGTAAGATTCGAGGTATTGCAAAGTATACATTAAATCCTTCTCATCCCGTATTAAGGCTCTGTACATGGGCAAATAAACACTACCGTGCTCTTTTCAGGCAAGGGCTTTTAGCCCTCACCTTTCCGGCTTCTTATACCAACAAATGGGGAGCACATTTATCTGATGATACATGGAGGGGAAAAGTATGTGTGTGTGCTACTATATGTAAATAACATTTATCGACTATGTGTGCCATTAACTGAAGGTTGCAGAGATGAGGGAAAGACACATAAAAATACATTTACATAAATTTGGGTATGGTTGACATATTTTTTCCGGTTGGATTTTTCTGGTTAGAGGGGGAAAACAGAGAAAAATAGTGAAAGAAACAGGCCATGAAATTCATTTGCAATCCTTATGATAACACTGTTTCTACGGATGGGTCATAAATCAAATTAGCTGCTGTAACAACGTCCTCGCTCCTTAGACTCATCAAATTTGTGCTGTGTTTGCGCTGTGTCAAAATTCAAACACATCTGAATATCAGACCAATGATTATGACGACACCCAGGATACAAAGGAGAAACTTTCCCACACTTGCAGTTACATTTTGCATCCACTCTCCTAACCCTGAGAACCATTTGAATGGGTTCAACCATGAGGCCCAGCCGGTCATTTCAACAGTACCTCCTACAGTGTCACACAATATGTGTATAAGTCAGAAATAGTAATCTCACACTGCGGTTTAATTTCACCTACAGTGTCACATAATACGTGTATGAGTCAGAAATAGTCATCTCACACTGCGGTTTAATTTCACCTACAGTGTCACATAATACGTGTATGAGTCAGAAATAGTAATCTCATACTGCGGTTTACTTTTACCTACAGTGACACACAAAACATGTATGATAATACACTGCAGTATGATCGGCACTGTCATAAAAAATATAGTATACTGGGGTTTAGCACAAAAATTATATATATATATATATATATATATATATATACAAACAGAGAACCCAGCACTCACCAAAGTAAACTCACTTATCCTCAACAATTCAATAAATAAATGATGGGGGTTTAGTTGGTGGATTGGCCAATGCACGGAAGCCTGCATACCGATTTTCAAGGTACCCCACCTTCATGCAGGTCCTACACTATCACAGAGTCTTAAAACCTGACTACCACACTGCTGCATCATCTGCCTGCTAGATGTAATGTGTACCTGCCACAGACTTTATGGCTTTTAAAGGCACACTAGTCACCTATTGCACTGGCTCAAAGATGATTGCTAAAGAACAGCTGAGACAGGTTCAGGATAATAAAGTCCACACAGGGGTGCATGAGAAAGCTAGTGGCCACGGTTAATAAGAGCTAACCATAGATTAACCCCTTCATATACATACAGAGGAAAAACCACAGCACTCACCGCACCAGAAGCGGGGCACAGCTATGCACTTACCACTCACAGGGTGGGGTGCATGTAACACTGCACTCTCCACCACAGAAGCGGGGTACACAGCTGTACTTACCACTCACAGGGCGGGGTGCATGTAGCCCATGACCACATCGCTCTAATAAATACAAACAGAGGACCTGCATGAAGGTGGGGTACCTTGAAAATCGGTATGCAGGCTTCCGTGCATTGGCCAATCCACCAACTAAACCCCCATCATTTATTTATTGAATTGTTGAGGATAAGTGAGTTTACTTTGGTGAGTGCTGGGTTCTCTGTTTGTATTTATTAGAGCGATGTGGTCATGGGCTACATGCACCCCGCCCTGTGAGTGGTAAGTACAGCTGTGTACCCCGCTTCTGTGGTGGAGAGTGCAGTGTTACATGCACCCCACCCTGTGAGTGGTAAGTGCATAGCTGTGCACCGCTTCTGGTGCGGTGAGTGCTGTGGTTTTTCCTCTGTATGTGTATATATATATATATATATATATATATATACACAGTCAATAGTTGGACCCCGGCACTCTGGACTGACGCCAATACTGCTCCGGTGCCTTCCCTTCAGAGCTTATCATCTCTGTTAGCATATGCAACCATGGTGAGGGCGGCACTCAGACTTGGAAACAAGTTTTAAGTGAAAAAAACCCAGCAGGGCAACCTTTATGTGATGTTTTGGGGACTTGCCCCTTCCTCAGACAACAAATGTAAAAAACAACAGTGTTTAAATACATACACCAATTATGACAATCTTACCCTCCTGTGTGCTCCCAGGCATGCCCGGCCGCCGTTCAGTAGCGGCACTTCCGGCCGTGGGACCCCCGTCGCGCCGGAAGCCGCGTCACCCGTCCGGCCTGGTTGCCATGGCAACACACCTCCAGTGTGTTCCCTGATGTGCCCGGCCCCCGTACTGTAGCGGTACCTACGGCCGCGGGACCCCCGTCACGCCGGAAACGATGTCACCCGTCCGGCCCGGCTGCCTAGGCAACACACTATAACAACAAACAGGGCAACATACGTCATGTGTAAGCACAGCAAGATTAATATCAGCGCTAAATAATCCTGTGAATTAAAAATACATTATATGACAATACAAACATAATTTAAAAGAACATTAAACAATAGTGTATTCTGATGGACAGTGTTACACTCATGTGCCCAGAATGTTGAAATAAAACAGGTCACCACGAGATAATTCTAGGTAGAACTCCTAGAAGTAAAATTTAAAGTGCAAGTGCTGCCGACCTTTTACATACTTGTGAAATAAAAAAATTCTTGTTGTTAAAGACACTTAAATAGCCTTATGTGAGTAAGCAAATGGACTTCTTGACAATATTGCCCTCTTGTGGTGAAAATTAGAACCTGCTGCCTAGGCTGCTGTTATTTACAATTAATAAAATTAATTAATTTCTTACATGAAAGGAAATATTCAATTTACAGAAACTGTGACAGGCCCAGTGACTCGTTGAGACCCTTAGGGGATAAACAGTCCAACCTGAAGATCCATCGGGATTCCAGTTGTAGCAGTTTTCTCCCTCGGTCCCCACCCCGGCGTGATGGAGGTATATGATCGACAGCCTTATATCTCAAGCTTGCCAGGTTGTGTTTATATTGGACAAAGTGACGGGCTACCGGTTGCTCGCTTGTTCCTGTCAGTAAGGCATTTCTGATTGCCGGCCGATGTTGGGTCAGCCTCACTTTGAGCTGGCACTCGGTCTTCCCGACATAATAGAGGCCGCAAGGACAAACCAGTATATAAACTACAAATCGGCTAGTGCACGTTAAAGGCCAATTGATTTTCAAACGCTGTCCTGTATGCGGATGGGGTATGGTGTCACCTGTTAGTAAATAGGAGCAAGTTGTACACCCCAAACATTTAAAGCATCCATTTTTTCTGGTAAGAAAATTATGGGGTGTGGGCGGTGTAAGAAAACCTGTGACATCAGTCTTAACTAACAGATCTTTTAAATTCCTACCGCGTGAGTAGCTAGGTCTTAGTCTGGTTTTCTGGAAGCATTTAAGATCTGGGTCTGAGCTAACCATCTGCCATAATTTTTTAGCCTGCTTTGTGATTCTTGGACTTTGCGTATTAAATTCATTTACCCAGGTAACTACCTCCTGTTTTTTCTTCTTTCTCGTGCTACTCTCAGGGATTTTTTGAGAAGCTTGTTGCGACACGCGTATGGCTTTATCTCTGGCTTTGCGTAACTCCTTAACGCAATAGCCCCTGTCACTAAATTTTTTAACCATGGCATCAAGTTGACCCATGTCCTGGTCCTGATCACTGTTATTTCTGCATACCCGTAGAAATTGCGAGTATGGAAGACCTCGAATTGTCGTTTTGGGATGACAGCTATCCGCATGGAGGATAGTATTGCGGTCTGTGGGCTTCGCATACAGGGAGGTGTGGATTTGTTGGTCTCTAATCTGTATGCATATGTCCAAGAAGCAAATTGTGCTTGTATTACTTGACATAGTGAACTTAATTGGACTATTCGAGGCGTTTTGTTTGTCTACGATCAAAGTTAACTTCACTAGATCATCCTGCCACAGAATCAATACATCATCTATATAGCGGTGGTACATGAACACTGCATTAGCTATATCAGAATTTTCAAAAAAGATGCTTTTTTCTGTTTCCCACATAAAACATTTGGCGAAAGACGGGGCAACCGAGGACCCCATCGCACACCCAGTGACCTGTTTATAAAACTCACCATTAAAGATGAAGTAGTTGTGTTCTAAAGTGAAAAGCAGCAGGGTTAAGTACAAGTCAACATCAGGACCAATATATAATGTATTACCAAAGATCAACTTACGGACAGCCTCCACGCCTGCTTTGTGCGGTATGCAGGTGTATAAACTGGTGACATCCAGTGTCACCAGTGTCACCTTTTCTGGCACCATATCTATCTGTGCAAAAATTTTTAATAAAGTGCTGGAGGCAATCTTTTTAGATTTGTATCTACAACCATGTATCCAGAACACCTTTACACATCTGAAAGACTCCAGCACTTTATTAAAAAATTTTGCACAGATAGATATGGTGCCAGAAATGGTGACACTGGTGACACTGGATGTCACCAGTTTATACACCTGCATACCACACAAAGCAGGCGTGGAGGCTGTCCGTAAGTTGATCTTTGGTAATACATTATATATTGGTCCTGATGTTGACTTGTTCTTAACCCTGCTGCTTTTCACTTTAGAACACAACTACTTCATCTTTAATGGCGAGTTTTATAAACAGGTCACTGGGTGTGCGATGGGGTCCTCGGTGGCCCCGTCTTTCGCCAACTGTTTTATGTGGGAAACAGAAAAAAGCATCTTTTTTAAAAATTCTGATATAGCTAATGCACTGTTCATGTACCACCGCTATATAGATAATGTATTGATTCTGTGGCAGGATGATCTAGTGAAGTTAACTTTGATCGTAGACAAACAAAACGCCTCGAATAGTCCAATTAAGTTCACTATGTCAAGTAATACAAGCACAATTTGCTTCTTGGACATATGCATACAGATTAGAGACCAACAAATCCACACCTCCCTGTATGCGAAGCCCACAGACCGCAATACTATCCTCCATGCGGATAGCTGTCATCCCAAAACGACAATTCGAGGTCTTCCATACTCGCAATTTCTACGGGTATGCAGAAATAACAGTGATCAGGACCAGGACATGGGTCAACTTGATGCCATGGTTAAAAAATTTAGTGACAGGGGCTATTGCGTTAAGGAGTTACGCAAAGCCAGAGATAAAGCCATACGCGTGTCGCAACAAGCTTCTCAAAAAATCCCTGAGAGTAGCACGAGAAAGAAGAAAAAACAGGAGGTGGTTACCTGGGTAAATGAATTTAATACGCAAAGTCCAAGAATCACAAAGCAGGCTAAAAAATTATGGCAGATGGTTAGCTCAGATCCAGATCTTAAATGCTTCCAGAAAACCAGGCTAAGACCTAGCTACTCACGCGGTAGGAATTTAAAAGATCTGTTAGTTAAGACTGATGTCACAGGTTTTCTTACACCGCCCACACCCCATAATTTTCTTACCAGAAAAAATGGATGCTTTAAATGTTTGGGGTGTACAACTTGCTCCTATTTACTAACAGGTGACACCATACCCCATCCGCATACAGGACAGCATTTGAAAATCAATTGGCCTTTAACGTGCACTAGCCGATTTGTAGTTTATATACTGGTTTGTCCTTGCGGCCTCTATTATGTCGGGAAGACCGAGTGCCAGCTCAAATTGAGGCTGACCCAACATCGGCCGGCGATCAGAAATGCCTTACTGACAGGAACAAGCGAGCAACCGGTAGCCCGTCACTTTGTCCAATATAAACACAACCTGGCAAGCTTGAGATATAAGGCTGTCGATCATATACCTCCATCACGCCGGGGTGGGGACCGAGGGAGAAAACTGCTACAACTGGAATCCCGATGGATCTTCAGGTTGGACTGTTTATCCCCTAAGGGTCTCAACGAGTCACTGGGCCTGTCACAGTTTCTGTAAATTGAATATTTCCTTTCATGTAAGAAATTAATTAATTTTATTAATTGTAAATAACAGCAGCCTAGGCAGCAGGTTATAATTTTCACCACAAGAGGGCAATATTGTCAAGAAGTCCATTTGCTTACTCACATAAGGCTATTTAAGTGTCTTTAACCACAAGAATTTTTTTATTTCACAAGTATGTAAAAGGTCGGCAGCACCTGCACTTTAAATTTTACTTCTAGGAGTTCTACCTAGAATTATCTCGTGGTGACCTGTTTTATTTCAACATTCTGGGCACATGAGTGTAACACTGTCCATCAGAATACACTATTGTTTAATGTTCTTTTAAATTATGTTTGTATTGTCATATAATGTATTTTTAATTCACAGGATTATTTAGCGCTGATGTTAATCTTGCTGTGCTTACACATGACGTATGTTGCCCTGTTTGTTGTTATAGTGTGTTGCCTAGGCAGCCGGGCCGGACGGGTGACATCGTTTCCGGCGTGACGGGGGTCCCGCGGCCGGAGGTACCGCTACAGTACGGGGGCCGGGCACGTCAGGGAACACACTGGAGGTGTGTTGCCATGGCAACCAGGCCGGATGGGTATCGCGGCTTCCAGCGCGACGGGGGTCCCGCGGCCGGAAGTGCTGCTACTGATTGGCGGCCGGGCATGCTTGGGAGCACACAGGAGGGTAAGATTGTCATAATTGTTGTATGTATTTAAACACTGTTGTTTTTCACATTTGTTGTCTAAGGAAGGGGCAAGTCCCCGAAACGTCACATAAAGGTTGCCCTGCGGGGTTTTTTTCACTTAAAACTTGTTTCCAAGTCTCTGAGTGTCGCCCTCACCAATGTTCCATATATATATATATACATATATATATATAATTTGTATTTATTTATTTTTAAATCATACATTTAGGTTTTATAACTGGTGCAGAGAACCCCTAGATTTTCAGAGTACTTCTTTATGTACAACAAAGCATGGACCGCCTAGCGCCACAATACATGTATGATTATACACTGTGGTCTGGCAGTGTCACAGAAAAAAATAGCATAGTGCACTAGAGTAGATAGAGCATCATGTTCCATCAAACTCAAAGTGACAGGTCAACATGACCCTAAATATGCCTAGATCCGCCTCTAACCACACCCCTGACATGCCCACTGTTCATCCCCTTTTGATAGTGTTTTATATAAAGTAAGCTTACAAATTAGTTATAAGCGGTGTTCAATCATTGAAAAACCTCCTGTGTATTAACTCTTAGATGTTGTATCAGTGTATATTATTTCCAATTGATTTGTGTAATGTTAACTCTTAGTTGCAACAGTAAATGTTATTTCCAATTGATTTATAAAATAAGCATGCAAGCTATGAATGATGTTTATTGGATTCAAGTGTGATACCTATAAAAGTATATTCTGCTATGCCTGCAAACAAAAGATCCGGCGTGTTATGACAGTCAGCTAACTGAAAAAAGCATATGAAGAATGCGTATTACACCATATTAAACCCAGGGAGTTATAGTGGCATTGATAAGTTTTATGCGTCGAATAAAGACGTGTTTAAAAGGAGCGATATTAAAGAATGGCTGCAAAAACAAGATACGTATACATTACATAAGCCATTCAGGAAAAACTATAAAAGGAACATAATCTGCGTATCGGATATAAATCAACAATGGCAATGCGACTTGGTTTCGCTCATAGATCTTGCAAAGTACAACGATGGATTTAAGTACATACTAACCATCATCAATATTTTCAGTAAGAGATAGTGGGCTGAAAGCCTAATGACTAAGAATGCTACATCCGTCGCTAATGCTTTTGAAAAAAATATTTTAGCAGGGTTGCGTACCAAAGAAGCTACAAACCGACTGCGGTAAAGAGTTTCTAAACAAAACCTTAAAAAAAGTGTTAGAAAAATACTTTAATAGAACTTTAAAAACACGGATGAAGCACTATTTCACAGCGCAGAATACTTATAGACAGGGGCGGATTGGGAACAAAAAGCGGCACTGGAAAAATTTGTACTAGTGGCCCCCACATGGGCAGCACCAGAGGTGTAAGGTCTAGCCATGGGCCATGGCAGCAGCACCCTCCCCCCAAGACTTTCCAGATAGTGACCACGTCCAGCATCAAGGGGGAAGTTAAAAGGAAATAAAATTAAATATTATGAGCACATTATATGATACACCTTCAGAATTTAGGAAACTATATAATTCTCTAGAAAGATATATTTTCTTGCTTATTACACCAACCGTATCCCCAGGGCCGGCCGGCCCGACCTTTTTTTTGGGGGGTAAGCAAAACTAAATTTTGGCGCCCCTTGTTAGGCGCGTGCCCAACAAAAGGGGTGTGATCTCACAAGATAGGGGTGTGGCCACACAATTGTACCAGCAAGGGTATAGGGTGATAGTGTGTAACAGGGAAATAGTAGGTAACTGGAGATACATGGGATGACTGAGAGATAGTGGGTGATTGAATTAGGTCTCAGATTAGATGTATGCTATCTCAGTTTAATAATGTGAAAGATATATTAATGTATTTCTAATAAGACAAATATGAGAGACAAAAAATGCTAATCAAAGCCATTTACTGTTGATAAACACATCAGTGCAAATGTAAAAGAATGCATATAATATATAAACATAGGAACACATAGTAGTAATGATGGATTCATGTATAATGCATCCATAATGATGGCAGTGTCCATGTCTCATAAAGTCTCTACATGTGTGTGTATATGGGGGTGAGTGAGACTTATCTGAGAGGAGAGGCAGTGCTGAGAAGAGGATCCAGTGGCAGCAGACGGATCCCTGAAGTGGATCTGTTGATGAATGAGAAAAGATCCCTTCACTGATTTGCCATGTGCATGCCCCCTCCATACTTCCAGCCTGCGTGCCACTAAGATCCTCTGATGCTGGTGGTGACTAACTGGGAAGGCAGGCCAGGGAAACGATCGGGTCATGCAGGACGCGCTGTCAGTCCCTCATCCTGTGTGCACCTCAGCCAATAGCATTTCAGTATTGATTGAGGCGCACACAGGACTGTGATTCACAGCGCGTCCTGCAGGACCCAATCAGATTTAAAAAGTGTGTCCCTCTCTGCAGCAGCACCCTCTGCAACAGCGCCCTCTACAGGATGGCACTCAACGCGGCCGCGTACCCCGCGTATGCGGCGGGCCGGCACTGCGTATCCCAATCACTATTCAGTCACTCTTATATGTCAGCCAAGCAGGCAGACAGAGCATACACTGACTAGATCATCTGCAATCACAGGCTAAGTGGCAAAGTCATTTTCATATATGCAAATTGTTTGGCATCTTATTCATTATGTCTATAAATAGGACCACATGTCCTCAAACAAAACAGGCCCCGTGGGTGCATTGGCCCACCGGGAGTCTTCCCTGTAGACCGTTTGGCCAATCCGCCTATGCTTATAGATGCTTTACAGGACTTTATATACAGCTATAATAATACGTACCACAGAATGATTGCGTGTGCTCCGTATGAAGTGAAACCCTCTAACGCTTTGAGGATTTTCAAGACGGTGTACGGCGATTACTTTAAAGCCGGTAAACACGCACCGCGGTTAGCCATTGGTGAAGACGTGCGCATATCCAAATATAAGGATATATTTCAGAAAGGTTAAAAAGAGAATTATTCTGAGGAAATATTTGTCATACAGAGTGTGAACAATAAAGGTCTTAAGCCACTTTATAAGTTGACAGATCTGTACAGTGATGTTATAACAGGTAGTTTGTACCCAGAAGAACTTCAAAGCATACCCAAAAACTATAAAAGAATTTACAAGTGGAAAAGATTTAAAAAAATAAGACGGCCAGAGGTCAAAAATACACGTTAGTCAAGTGACGCGGGTACTCCACAAAATGTAACAGTTGGGTCGCGGCATCGGAGATAAAAGATATATAATGCGCATCACTATCTAAACAAGACGAGCGATGGATGACAAGTCATTTTACATAACCTTACCCAGCAATGCCTCAGCGGATACTTTCCCACATAATAAGATTTCTAACTGTACAACAAAACTTGCAAAGTTGATGCACTTAAGCAGTGAGTGGGAAGTCACTCTTACAGAGATACAATATCCGCACACGTGGAATACTTTGGATATACAAGATTGTAGGTTACAAATAACACAGGACGTTATGCTTTCCAATCCAGTTGTGGAATTCACACCCGTGTGCATTAAGCCCAGATTTTATAAAACAATCGATGCACTACTGGACATAATCAATGCGGAAATTGGGTAACATAAACTGGATGGCGGATTAAGACTAGTGTACGATCCGCTTGAACACGTTGTAACATGCCACAGTAAGCGGTTGTATCAACTTAAAGCCGGTGATAAACTGATGAGGATGCTTGGTTTACAAACTAACACTAAGATTTCTAAACCATGCGCCGACATCAAAGACGGCCAATATACTTTGTAAGTGTACACAGACATTATCGAACACCAGAGGGTCAGGGATAGTTATGTACCACTAATTTGCACTGTTGAAATTAAGGGCTATAACAATAAGGTGATCACAATAGGATACGAGGAGCCAGATTATGCACCTTTGTGCAAAGCGCATTTTGACACAGTAGCCATAGAGATAAAGAACGACCAGAACAAGAACATCTCATTTAAGTTTGGTAAAGTGATCATGAAACTATACTTTAGACATCGCATAAACTATATTTATTAACTAAACAGAATGGTCACTGTTAAAAATTATGGCAATCCAGATCTCTACGAGCAATATTATAAAACGCAAGCCGGTAATGGATTACCAGGTTTTCACGGCAGCGCGTACATGTACGGATGCGGTTTAGGCTGTATTTTTCAAAGTCTTTTCAGAAAAGCTGTTCTTCTTTTCTGGAGAGGTTTAGCGTTAGCTGAATCGCACATGAATACCACAGCATGTAATATTGCAAAAGACGTTATTGGACAAGCCACAAAGGCCGTGATGAATAAAATACACGAGGCAAGCCAAGCAAAATAAGATGGTTCAGGACTAATATATACAAGAAAAGGCGTGTCTAAAAGAAAATGGAAGCATATGATAGCACTTCCGCCTTGGGACATACCCTTTTTAAATAAACACCAGAGACAACGCAACTCAAAGAAGAAGAGAAAGCCAAAGCGCTCTGTTTGTGATATTTTTTTAAACATGTCTTTCATACACTCCGAGTCCGTTGAATGCGCAAAAACAGAGCTGGATCTTTTTGCTGTGCCCCCGACACAAACTAGCATAGAAAAAAGTCTATACGTCGAAGTTTAACCTTTAGCGGCATTATCCGACACAGCATCGCTTGAATTATATATAGCGGCCAGCGGCGAACACTACTACGATCTGAACAACATTCTGCTGTACGTGACGTGTAAGATCATATGAACCGATAACACACAGATGGTCTAAGGGGCTCGGGTGCCCTTATTAATTACCCCATAGCGACTTTATTCAGCCAAGTGGATGTAACTTTGGGAAACAGGCTCATATCACAATCCAACAACCTTTCTGCTTACTGGGCGTACATCGAGACTATATTGACTTATAGCTCGGACACTTTTGATTATTTTACAAAGATGTGGCTGGAGAACATAATGACAGGGTGCTGGACGGCCCAAATACGGTGTTCAAAAATGTGCAGAAGCAACAGCACAGAGTCGCAAAGGTGAATTGCTAGGACAGCTTCATTGCGACCTTTTCCACCAACATAAACTAATTTTAAATGCCGTTGACCTGAAGATTAAACTCACCAGAAACAAAGACTCATTCTGCTTAATGTCGGCTGAAGCGGATACATTTTAAAATACAGATCACAGCAGCGTCCGTGATTGTGAAAAGAATACAGGTCTCACCGGCCATGCGGATTGGGCACGCGCAGGCCCTGCTAAATGGCAACGTGAAATACGCGATTGACCGCGTTGGGATGAAAGTCTGCAGTGTACCCACAGGCAGTAGAGTATTTAATCTAAAAAAATCTATTTTTAGGTCAAGTTCCGAAAATGGTCATAGCCAGCTTTGTGGACAACGAAGCATTTTTAGGAGTCCTTAATCAGAATCCCCTTTATTTTGAACATAAAAATGTGAGCTTTGCATCCCTTTATCTGGATGGAACAATGCACCCTGCAAAACCATTTCAACCAGACTTTGATCACGGTAATGCTGTAAGAAAGTATCACACAGATCACAAATAAGCAGAAAACTGATGCCGGTGTACTAATTGACCGCGAAAAGTACCTCAGTGGCTACACGCTATTTGCTTTTGATCTGTCGCCGGAGCAGGAATGTGGAGAACACCTTTACCTGATAAGAACAGGTAATCTACATGCCGAATATTGCTTTGCAGAAGTGTTGGACCAGACAGTCAATGTAATAATAATATGCTCTATTTGATAACATCATCGAGCTTAATCAAAGGCGCGATATGCTGTACGATTATCTATAAATGAAATAAACTAACACTACGCTGCTGAAAAATGAACACATTACAGATAACCTGTATTCTGTACACTGCGCGAAGCACATGGCATATTTTTAAAGGAACACATCCGTGTGATCTGTTGCCTATCGATAAACTGACGCATTACGCCAGCGCGTTTGCAATCAACACACATAGTAGCGGGCAGCTTGGTGAACACTGGTTGGTCGTTTATTTTAATGAACACGGCATTTGTTATTTCTTTGATTCCTACGGTCTCTCGCCGGACAGTGACATTTTCCCAAACAAATTCATAAAGTTTTTACATTTTAATTCAAATGTATTTGTCACCAAAACCGTCAGTTACAAGATTTTTCAAGCGCTGTATGCTTTAAATACTGTATTTACTTAATATTTATGATGTGTAAAAACTACAAACATGAAGAAAATTCTGCCCTGATTTAGTATTGATACAAAATGTAATGACTGTTTAGTTGCAATGCTTGTAAGTCGCCTGCCGAAAAGTTATTGTTTGAGTCGATATACGGATAAATGTATACAGAAATGTGTAACTTGTAATCATCCCTGTGTTTGAAACATTTTATGTACAATGTTTCATAACTATAATAAACAATGGTTTTAAACTTTATGTTGTGCAAGTGTGATCTTCTTCCAAAAACACCGATTATAAACAAAGAACAAAACAGACCATTATAAATCATAAGGATATTTTACTGTAACATAAAAAGCATATTTACAGATACATTAACGTTGCAATATTATAACAATTGTAATCAGAATGATGTTTGAAGAATTTTATATACAATGTTTCATAACTATAATAAACTTTTTTAAACTTTATTACAATGCAAACGCTTAAAAAAACATATGATAGAAATAGATCATAGACTCAACCACGGTGAATTCTGTAACAATCCTACAGTTCGTTTCCTAGGCATTAAGTAACTGTGAGTTGTTAAACCGGGGCTGCTTAAAACATATAAGTGCTTTTTTTATACGCTTCTAGCGCTGGAGTTAATAAAAAGTTATCATCAATGGAGTATGTTACTGCTTTTAAATGGTCTAGGTACATTCTATTTGATGCATTACAAACTACAGTGGATGGGATATTTAATTCAGCCATAGTTTGCATAATTTCACTCCACCCATTTGGCATTTTATGGCTCGACACACTGTGGCTTTGCGTGATGTGTCTTATTAAATCTAACATGTTGTATCCCTGTACAGTGTTTCCTTTATACAGAAACTCACCTTTAGCAATTCAGTTTGTGATGTGTTTAGACCTGGCCATTTTACTCAAAAGAATTTTAGAATTCCTCCTATACCAGGCATTAACACCATCCACAACATCGTGATAAACAGAGTCAGAACTGTCTGACTGATCAGAGTTGTTTGTTTGAGGATCAGTTGACATTTTGGGCATTAAGAGTTAAAGATGACATTTCTCTATCAGATTGCTTACTCAACACCAGATATTTCTGGAAAGCGGCAGTGTAACCTTTAGCTTTATCGTATTCCGATAAATCATTATTCTGTAGTATGTTTATGATTTCCACAGCCAGAATTTGCGTGACTGTTTTATGTATATCATCGTTAACCGGTTTGTTGTGTAAAAGTTCTAACTGCTGCTGAGGCACTAGATACATTTTCTCAGCATATTCCATCAACGATTAGTCAGGAGACCCATTATTAACAGTATGGCTAAAACAAGCAATGAGCCAAAAAATCCACCAGACTGTTTCACCAACCGCTTCTTTTTACCAATATTGCATTTCTTATTACAAAGCAATTTTATAAGGGCCCGCTTCGTTTTAAGGTACTTTAACTGTCGTTGTGACAATGGTATTTTAGGTATGTTGAGGGCTATCTCACAAATGTTTGTCACCAAATCATTTGAAGCGTTGGATAAAATAGCATTTCTTTGAGTCGTGTCGCCTTTATTAATGCTTTTAAAAGCATCCAATTATGACGTAAACATAACGACATGCTCGCTGTTAGTGGTGCTAACATGAATGATTAAAAGTTGTAGAATTACATCTTTTTAGAAGCATGGTTTTAAAGGACATACGCTACTGGTGTATCTGGTGGAAATAAACCACTTCGTAAACGGTACTCATCAAGCGTGTTGTTTCTTAAATCAACCAGTAAATACCCATAAGGAACGCTGGTCACATCTTCAAAAGACTCTAAAAAAACCTTGATTTACTGGGATACATCTGTCTAGCCAGCATTGTCACTTGCAATTTATCTCTAGGGTTTTTGAAAAGAACCATATATTTTGTATTAAATGTATAGTTTTACCCTGACAAAACACATTTTGACAAGGTACATGCTGCTCAGATTTCTATGGTGTACATACTTTGTGAAAGCTTTCTCAATCTCTGTATTATACTAGCCGACTCCATCAGATCATCAATCACAGCTCAGTTAACCTTATCAGGTGGAAAAAGTTGGTCATCATTAAAAGTCTCAGGCAGTCCTTCTTTAAAACGCATACCAGGGAAGTCACGCAGAAAATGATCATACATAGATTGCCAACAAGCGTAAAACCAAACAATATTATTGGGAACATGCTATAGATGTGTAGCGGTATTTTGCAGCAGCATTTTAACAAAATAACTTCTACCCGAATTGAAGGGGCCTGCTAAAATACATGAAAAGGGATGTTACAGTCTGATATCCATCTTAATAACCAAACGGAAGCGTTGTGAAGTTATCTGTAAGCCTCCGTTTAGTGAAAATGCACTTTTGCATTTTCTGCAGCACGCACGTTTCAATTTGCCAATAGTTTTTAAAGCACACTATACCGGATTGACGTATCACTATTTTTTTCTGGTCGTCACCTTCGGGGTTTAAAGGGTAATCTAAGACCAACTCTTTCAGGCTGTCAAAGTTGACATGTTGCACATTATCAATGTTGAGTGTGATACCTTTAACTTTTAAACTGGTCTTTCCGTTATTTAATCGATATCCGTATGACTTGGGCCCCGCTGAGACAAACTCTGTTATATGCATACCGGCCAGTATTTTGCTATTCAGTTTACCTAGATAATCTCCCAATGGCAGATTCCAATCACTAGGCCTGTTGACAAAAATAACAGAGTCTGTATCATGTTAAATACATTGCGCTTGAAATCTATCCAGCAGATTGTACAGTTCAATACGTGCATATGCAGTTGTTATTGAAGCTAAAATATATTACAGTTACTTGATCGGGTGTAATGATCTTTGGCGTACTTCCAATTTACCATGACAGTATCATCATCGATAAAGTCTACAGCAGTCACCTCATAGTGAGGTAAAAACACGTATTCAAAAAGTGTGTCGGGATCTGATACTATCGCCGTATTGGGTAAGTTACAGCTCTGACCAAATTTACCCCACAATGAATTCAAAAAGTTTTGATAGCTGTCTCTTGGCACTAAAAACCCACCTATTCATCAAAGCATACCCTCCCAATGCATAACCCAGTCCTGAGGCTGCACCTCCACTCCCCTGCCTCATGCCGTGAACATCTCAGCTTTGCTTGCATACTACCATCAGGCTACCTCTCGATTGCTTGCACCTCTTGTTATCTGTCTGTTGCCCCTCCCCACTAGATTGTTAGCTCTTCAGAGCAGGGCCCTCTTTCCTCTTGTTATCTTAGCCCTCGTCTCGACACATTTCATTTGCAGCTCTCCCCTACTCAATGACCATCTTTACCCGTTTTTTCTACTGCTGGTAAAGGCTCATCTCCATCTATGGACACCAGCCCCTAGTAGTACGATGATCACTCACTCAATACCTACATCTTAGCTGTATTATGTCTTGTGAATGTGTGGTGCTCTATGTTACCTGTACTTTCTGTTATTTATTTACTGTAATGCTAAGTTTTGTCTCCCTGTACTGTCCTTTGTACGGCACTGCAAAACACTTGTGGTGTCTTATAAATAAAATGTAATAATAATAATAAAGGAAACATTATTTTACCAAGCATTTTAACTGGTAGAAACGGAAAGAAAAGCCTACGCGGAGGGTACAGTTTTATTTTAGCGATACCAAAATATGTTGTGATATTGCAAAAATCTTTATAAATGATCCCGGGATGTTTTACAGTATATGATTTGGTTTTGTTGACAAATGGGTACAGACTGGTAAAATCATAGTACTGTATCCGCTCATCCTGTTGTGTTTTGTGATACGGCTTTGTGGCGTTTGTATGTCCATTGTAAAGTGAATCTCGTGGGTCCAAGGGTTTGAGCAAACTTTTGCCCTTAAGAAACTTCAGTAGACGGGTATCGTCCTGTAACATTTTTTCCACTGGCACTCCCAAATAACACGGACGTGAAAGCTGCAGCACTTAATAAAGTTAATTCTCACCTGCGTCTTGTGGCGTAATTGACCGTAGGTTGTTTTATTAACTTTGTTTCATCATTGGGGGTTGTAACAAGCGCTACAACCATGATAAAAACAACCTTGGAACTCAAACGCCATTTGTACCCCACAGATCACTGAATAGCGTCCAGGTAGTAGCTACCAACTTTCTTCTCATCTCCTTGTAACGCGTGTCTTATGTCTATGCCTACTGTATGTACTATGTACATTAACCTTTTTATTGTTGGTGTTGAGTAACGCTTTTGAGTATTGTGATAGTTATCCCCCGGTATGAGCTCCAACGTGTTACCCTTTAAAAATCTACATCGGTACATAGCCATGCAATCCGATGCCAGAGTAGTCAGTTGAAAGGGATCAAAGTGTCTTTAACAATGACCAGCTAATTTTTCTTATATACGACATCTTCCTGTTCGTTCATTGATATAACGGCATCTCGGAACACCTTACAAGCCCTCTGTAATTACCACATCCTCCTTGCAATAGCATTTAAGTTCATCCTGAAAGTTAAATGACTTATGCTTGTATTTTTCGTACCACTCTGAATTCAACCTTTTCTGGTTCCATTATATATTGCGTGACGAAATGCTGAATATCTGGCAATGCACCTATATAATTTTGGTTAGCAGCGTTGTTAAAAAAATAGCGGGAAATGTCCTTTTGAACCCTCAAAACCCATTGCTTTTTGTAAACGACTGAGGCGCATGGGCAAGAAATTTAAAGAATCGATAAATCAAATATTTAAATCACTCATTGTTATGCACAACAGTTTACCGCCTTGTGCCAATACAGAGGTTTTCAATTTTTCCTTAATCAACTGTCGCATTATAAAGTACGCATCATAAATCCCGGCATTATGGGCTATGAATGTGTATCCCTCAAATTGTGGTTTCATGAATGTTTTAAAAAAAATCTTATATACAAGCAAAGCCCTGAAACTCCTAGGATTTCTCAACCACTAGCGTTAATGCGTAACAGAAATTAGGTTTGTGCACGCTCGTTTCTTGCATGCATTCAAAATCATAAAAAAAATGTATTTTAAAGTAGGAATCGCAGGTTTAATGTTTTGAATGTAACACAAATGACCCGCAAAAGTGTCAACATTCGCTTTACAAATGGGGCATTTTATACCCTGACACTCGTGGTCGGGATTGGTGTACATCCCACATCGATTGCAATACATTTTTTTAAGGCACGGCAATTTCAGAGCCAATCCATGAGACAAGTGCAACTTTATACACTCTGTTGACCTGTAATATGCCCTATACGTACACCTTAGTGCTGCCAGGCCTGTATCAACACAATCCTGTCTGAGACCTGACTTACAAAATAAAAGACAGTCATGCTTATTTCTGTGGTGGTACACTGTTGCAAAATTTACAGAAGTAACAGGCACCCACAAAAGCTTTAATGTCCAAAATACCATAGTAATGATCATTTTGCCATAAGACGAACAGTAGGTTGTCTTTTTATCGACACTCTGTACTATAGTAATGCCAATTTCCATTACTGTAATACAGTATTTTTAATTGATGCTTTTAAATGGTTTTCAAAACAAACAACATTGCTAAAGCTGATAATTTTATCAAGGGGTAAATTCAACGCTTTAATAAATCTCAAGAGCTCTATCGTGTTATGTGGTCTGTGGAGTTATCTTTGCCCAGAAGTTTGCAGACACAGATTTTTACAGCTGGCATTGAATTCGTATAACAAACGTCGGCGTTTCGCAATAATAAGGCTGTGTGGTATTTTCCGTAGGCGCCAGGCCCTCAGGGCACCGCCTACGCGATTCTTGAAAACAGAGATCACAAATTTTAACTCTGTACCAAATAAAACCTCAGCATTATTTTGCAGCATGTTTGTTATCTGATAAAAAAAAACTGACGGCATCTAATGAACCATACGGCTTACGCTGTGAATAGATGGTGTTGTGTAACCCTCCAACCTTAACTGTATATGATGGTTAGGGTTGACATTCATCATTTAGCTGTCAAGCATAGTCTGTATTGCTTCCTGTATTGACCTCATAGCTTCCACAAATTATGTGATTCTATTTAAGAAGATAAAATTAATTCAGATGCCCTGAAATTGGGGTGATTTCGTTCATACCTTGTGATGGATTCTAAAAAAACAGGGTGCGTCTTATCATTATTACTTCGCGCTTCCGGACCAGCTGGTATGGGTGATGCTTGGAGTTCAACGCTGTCCATCTGTTATGGTCGTCTGTCTATGTGTCGTGACGGTATGTTGTCATTCTGGTTATTAAATCTACCCGTGCTTTGTCGTGACAGTCTAAGTTGCTTTTGTTTTCTTAAGTTTATTAACGTTCTTATGGCCTGTTTTTATTTTTAAATTCCTGTTTGTATTTTTATGGCCCTGTGCTCTACGCATTGCAATGCTGTTCAAACCGCGCCCTGTCAGAAGTAGTTATTTCAGTGTTTTTTTACTGAATTAGTTGGCCTCTAGGAAATCACGTTTCCCTAACTAGGTTGCTCCGTTCTATTGCGAGTTCCAGATAGAATTTAATACATTAATTAAGCGCTCGCTGGTCTTGTTTGCCGCTGTGTATTATTTCTGCAAGTCATGTTAACAGCCCTGTAGATGCATGGTTCGTGTAAGTGCCCTAACAACGCGTTATATTTTAATACTGCTGCTTTAATTGCGCGCTCTGCCCTCTTGGGTTTTCCTGTAGCATTTTGTCGTCCAACACCTGAACCTGTTGAATCTATGCCTGATGGACCGGCATCAGCCTCATCCATCATGCTCTGACGTGATGGCCGTTGTTGTTGTCTAACATCAATACCTAATGGAGTGTCAACAACTTTGTCCATCGCTGCAGAATGCGACTCAACCATAGACGCACTAACCCCTTTGTTTGGAACTTCTGAAATATCACCATACTCGTGACCATCCACCACTTCTACATCGGATATATAAAATGACTGTGCGTCTTGAAATAAATCATAATCATCATCTGGATTTATAACGGGTTCAACCTGTGTGTCTGGAATTATAATGTGATCAACCTATGTATCTGGAATTATAATGGGATAACTGTAAGCGATTGTTATTATAATCCTATTTTGTTTTGTATGTTTGATCTTGTACTTTTTTGAGAGCCTATTGACCCTCTTACCTTTTGCACTATCTGCGTCTGTTTTAACTCGAACACAGATTGCTTGTTCATTATCATTGTCCTGATTGGGCAACATCTTGAATTTGTTGCTGTTGTTGCAGCTAATTGGCGCATCTTGTAATGCGGTCAACCTCCTTCTTTTAGACTCTGCTTTGTCTGTATAATCCAATTTCCTCTTCACACCCCATTGTTTAGGTGTTACATTCACCCAGTGCATTGTGTGCGACGCATCACTCACACGTTTGGATTAATTTTATTATCCATCTGATTAATTTTTAACAGCGTAGAACCAACTAGACGTAAATGTCTGTTTGGCGGTGTCGGTATAAGTTGATTCTCTTTGTCATTGGGGAAATGTGACGTTGTTGTATCGGGTGTGCTTGTACGGGGCACTGCTTCTTCGACCATTTCATCATCTGATGTATTTATACAGCAATATACCTTTGGGTCTATCTTATATAATACTTCATCAAATGCTAAAAACAAAAACAATTAGATGTACAGCTATGATTTACATTTTTGATCTGTGGAAAAACTAGCATTTTAAATGCATGTAACACATATAGCATCATTTAATTAGCTTACTATCGATAGAAAACAAAACAATTAGTTAGATGTACAGCTATGATTTACATTTTTCTCTGTGGAAAAATTAGCGTTTTAAATGCGTGTAACAACAACACAGTGTCAATGAATAAACTTACTATCGATAGAAAACTTTGCTGGCAGTTCTGACTCCGATGATGGCTGCGGGCGAATTGGCACTTTGCGCATATACTTTTCAAAGCTTGTTTCCACGCATAGTCGATTAGGGCTATCTGCGAATTACAAATGAGTAATTTAATATAATTTCATACCATAAGATGTGATAAAGGCTAAGATGGGAGAACAATTTAAACATGCTTGGTATAGAGATATGAATATCCTTACAAACAATGAAGGTTCAAAAAGAGTTAAGATTACCTAAAGGATAAAAAAAGGTGCTGACTAGATGGGCCAAGTGATCCTCATCTAACATAAAATTTATGTTTCTATGTTTCTAATATACTTACAGCTACTTTGCGCACTTGGTAAAAATGCATCATTCATTTTAAAAAGATAAATTCACATCGCTCGATCAACCATATACTTACAGCTGTTTTGAGGTTTCGGTGACTCCGCGTATGTCATATAAGGCTTTTGAATCATTTCAACGGCAGAACCAATTGCACATTCTACGCTGTATGGATCTGTCCTTCTCAGACCTTGACCGATTGGTCCTGTGTAAGATTAATTCTTGTTAATTATGCGAGAATAAGCATTTTAAGAACAAATGATTCAGCAGTCAATGAACTTACGATCACAAGATTTAACATATATATATATATATATATATATATACACAGTTATTCCCAATGTTTACCCGAGGGGGTTAGACAGAAGGAGACCAGCACACCACCAAATTGAAAAATATGAAAACATTTAATGAATAAATGGCATTATCAGGCCTTTTGAAAAAGATTCTTAGTACTCATCATAAGTCACTGAGCAGTATTCATGGAGCAGAACAGCCATCCCAACGGCCCGTTTCGGTTGTCACACCATCATGGGGTCAGCTACAGCATAATGTTCAAACAAAGGTCCTTATAAAGCTATACCATTAGAGTGAATCAAATACACCTGCTTCACCCAATCACCAATAATACAAAACACCTCCCAAACGTATGTAGGCGGACCAGAGTGGAACCACAGAAGCAGGACAGCGTCACCAAAACCACTCACGCTGGTTCCGTCGTGCCGGAAGTGACAACACATGACCGCGTTTGTCAACATCCGCCAAAAGGCGGAACCCGAGCGCCGGAGTATGTTTCCGAGGCACTAACAAAGGTTCCACTGTGCCGGAAGTGATGTCGCGTCATCGCGAAAATCAACATCCGCCTGGCCGTGAACCAGCCTCAGATCTCGGGCAATGTCACTGCCTATGAGTTCAAACACACAGCTCGTCACATACAGTAATATATTCAAAAAAAACAAAAAGAAGTCATACAACACAGAAAAAAATATCAATAATAATAAAAAATAAATAGGAAAAATTAATCATAATAGGGCAGCCTGGATGTCGACACTATTCAAACACAAAACAAAGGGTCTTATTGGATGGTGGAGACCAACCCTAGGTTAAAAAAAGTATATCATCCTAAACAAGCATACAAAAACCGCTTATGTTGGAGAATGTCGACATTAAGGCATGTCAACAGTACAAAACTATAAAAGAAACAAAAATAAAAAACACTAGTGACACTGTCATAGACAGTCCTAAAAAAAGCAAATTAGGCATAAAGTGTGTTAATTTGGTCAATCTACTGACAAACAGTAATAACAGTAGAAGAGCTCAAATAAATGGAGTCAAAATAAGTTCTTCATTCAAACCACTGGGGGCAGTTGAATTTAGCTTATAGATCCATTCACATTCGCGTTGTAGAAGTATGCGATGTCTATCACCTCCCCTACGTAGTGGGGGGATATGGTCTATTGGCATACATCTAAAGTCCGCCATAGTGTGTCCACTAGTAACAAAATGCCTGGCTACTGGTGGTGTGCTGGAATCTAAAGCATTAAAGGCCTTTTTAATTGAACTCCTGTGCATGGATATACGTTCTTTTAACATACGGATGGTTTTACCCACATAAAGTTTGTTGCAAGGACAAAGGATGATATAGACCACATAGCGTGAATCACACGTCAATCGATGTCTTAGAGTATAACTGCTGTTGGTAATTGGATGCGTAAAGGTTTTTCCTAACAGGAGGAATCTGCAATTGGCACAGCCCGCACACTTATAGGCTCCTTTTTGCAGAGAAAGCCAATGCGAATTAGTGTGTATACCCGGACTAATGTCAGAAAATGTAATACGTTCCTTTAGGTTGCGACTTCTCTTATAACTGAAGAGAGGTAAATTCTTGCAACTTGGTCCAAGGATCGGGTCAGCTTGCAGTATGTGCCAGTGCTTGGTAATAGTCTTCCTAATTAGACCAGAGGAAGTGCAGTATGTAGTAGGAAAAACCAATCTAGCAGAGGTTGCATCGACACGTTGTGTAGATAAAAGGTCTTCCTGTTTCAGTAGCAAACATCGATCAATTGCTTCTTCAACTTCATCTTTATTGTATCCCCGCTGGATAAAGTTATCACCCATTTTTTGTAGGGCTGTCGGAAGTTTGGAAGGATCTGATGTTGTTCTGACAACTCTAACAAGTTGTGAGTATGGAAGTCCTTTTTTCAAGGGCCGTGGGTGGAAGCTGTCTGCCAAAAGTAATGTGTTTTTGTCCGTGGGTTTTTTGAAAAGTTCCGTATGGAAGGTATTGTTTTCAATGGATACCAAAACATCCAGAAATTCAATACTGGCGGCACTACTCCTACACGTAAAGGTGATGTTATCAACTTTATGGTTTAATTGCTCCACAAACAGTTCTAAATCTACTGATGTCCCTGACCAAACAAAAAACAAATCATCAATATATCGATAATAACAACTAATAAATCTGGAAAAGAGTGGATCTGATATAATGTACGCCGTTTCAAAATCATACATAAAGATATTAGCATATGACGGTGCCATGTTTGAACCCATGGCGGTTCCTTGAAGCTGTAAAAAAAATGCATTATTAAACAAAAAATAATTTTTGTGTAAAATAATCTCCATAAGCAAAATCAAATAGTCAACAGGTGGACCTTTATAACTGGAGTTAGACATCACTACGCGGCGTACCGCATTGATGCCTGCAGTATGTGTAATATTCGTATATAAACTAGTTACATCTAAAGAAACCAAAAGACAGTTATCTGGTGGAGCCCCAAACTGTTTCAATTTCAACAAAAAATCAGTAGTATCCTTTAGATGGTAAGGATTTTGTAGTACCACGGGTTGCAGAAAGTAGTCGCAATATTGCGAAAGAGTTTGACACAAAGAGCCACGTGCCGAAATTATAGGTCTGCCAGGCGGCAGACTAAGAGACTTATGTATCTTCGGCAAAATGTACAGAAGAGGGATTCTGGGAAAATCCTGTATCAGAAAATTTTTTGTGTGTTCATCTATCCACCCATTAGTGAAACCGAGTTCAATGATAGAGTAAATTTCTCTTTTGTAAAGACCAGTAGGGTCAAAGGGTAGTTTTTTGTAACAACTTTGAATAGAGAGTTGCCTATCCACCTCCCTGATGTAATCATCCCTATTGAGGACAACAATACCACCGCCTTTATCGGCGGGGCGTATTATGATTTGTTGATTGTTTTTTAAGGCCTGTATTGCTTTAATTTCATTAGCATGTAGATTTTGAAAATGTTTCTTCTTACGCCTGATCTTAGGTATTGTGTCCCTTTTTACTAGACGTATAAAAGTTTCTATAGCAGAATTATTACTTGGTGGGTCAAATGTACTTTTTGCTGAAAAAGGTAAATGTCTAGCAGTACTAGTGGTGTTGCCTTGTCTGGAAAAGAAATCTCTTAATCTAAGTTGTCTATGAAATCTATATAATTCAGTCTCCCATTGGAAGTCTGTTTGTCGAAAAGTCTGTACAAACGTTAGTCCTTTAGATAGCACTGTGTGTTCTGGCTCACTAAGAATATAATCTGAAAGATTAAAGACAACTATTTCTTCAGTGTTTTTGGTAATCTGTCTGGGCCCCTTCTTATGTTTGACCCCCCCTCGTCTGCAGGGTCTCTTTCTATGTGGTTTTTGTTGCGTGTAAGTGTCTGCTCCCTTAAAAAAGACTTTTTAGAAGAGGAGGACTGATCTGAGTCACTTTGTGATGTATGTGACTCTATGTCTGTAAATGTCCGATTCTGTCTATATCTATTTGATTGCGCACCTCGCCAAACCCTTCTGGTACTTTGATTCAAAAGCCAATGGTAGACTCGTGAATCTTTATAGTCATCCTTGACTTTTCTGTATTTGATTTTTTTGAAAGCTATTAGTTCATTTTTGAACTTTAATACATTGTCATTCAGTTTGGTGAACCATTCAGTATTACTGTCCTTTTTCAATATATCAGATCCACTTTCCTCACAAGCACTAATGTCCAATTTAAGACTATACATTTCTGTATTCACTTGTTGTATGACTAATATCATGAGGTCAAAACTGCATTGGTTTAAGATCAGGCACCACTGTCGGCAAAATTCTTTGTTGTTGCGACCAATAGTAGGCTGGTTTTTGATGCGGAAGCCTCGTGGGATCAATTTATCTTTATGGTATTGTGAAAGTGTCAACCCGTGGAGTTCTAATTCCACGAGACGTTTATTTAGTTTAAGCAGATCAGAATAAATATCATTAGGGCTATCCGCATCAAAAGCCAGTTGGTCTGTGTCTTTAAAAAGAATTTTAGATATATCCTTTTCTAGGAAACGCTTAGTGCCGGTGAGGTCGCCAAAATCTGAATCCATAGCAGCTTGTGAATGGACAAAGTAGTGTATCAACCACTACAAAAAATAAATAAAATAAATAAATGAATAGAAACAAATAAACTACTAGCTAAACAATAAATAAATGTTTGTGGTGCAATTCACAAAACCAAATCTTATGGTAAGAAATAAAGTCCAGAACTGAAGCGCACACACTTAATTCTTAAGTGTGTGCGCTTCAGTTCTGGACTTTATATATATATATATATATTCAATTTTCAATGTCCACACTCACGGCAGTAAATAATCATCATCGAGGTGCTCCTCAAGAAGGGCCAAAACAGGACATCCACACATACCAGGTATTATCAAGATCCAAATGGAGATCCAGAAAAGAGGGCACTCACCAGTCCAACTTCATTAAAGAATTTATTGGTACATCAGAGTCATCACATAATGTCGACATTATGTGATGACTCTGATGTACCAATAAATTCTTTAATGAAGTTGGACTGGTGAGTGCCCTCTATTCTGGATCTCCATTTGGATCTTGATAATAACTGGTGTGTGTGTGTGTGTGTGTGTGTGTGTGTGTGTGTGTGTGTGTGTGTGTATATATATATATATATATATATATCATAACATTATTTCTTATGAGTTAGCAGTTGATAAAGATGCACATCAACTTGTGAAAGACACATGATCATTTCATCGTCAGAAATTTCAAATACGTTGCGACTTGTTGACTGTTGAAAAAGATATACTGTAGATTATATTTATATTTATCATTAACTTATGTTTTTACATAATAATGTGAACGTGTAAAGATATTTTAATGACTCTGCAATCAAATAAACCGTACATAAACACATACCTCCATTATTATTTTATCCATGGCTGCGTCTTGAAATAATCTTAATGCTGTAAGACAAAAATTATAATAAATGTATTTTAAATATACATGAATTAACCACATATGCTAAATATCATATTTACACAACACTTATGAATCACAAAAATATTGTAAACTATATTTTAAATATGGTAAAACATTGAACATGTAATTGTGATAATTTTTTTAATACTTTTTAAATTAAAACATAAAATGTTAATCAGCTAATACATGCATTGCCAAAATAAACTACTAGATGTCACTCATTCTTACATAATAGACGTAGATGTTTTTTAAAATACAACACACAACTATATACATATGTGTCAACTGACATTTTTGCTTTTTTAATGAATTTAGCACAACATGCAAAACATGGCTAAGGTGTTTTTCACAAGTAGTGAGTGGATGGATTTTAAAATTTTTGTTTGTCATTATAGAATATGTATAAAGTAACATTAAAAAAGCAAACAAAGAAAAATTATAAGGCATGGCTAAATCTCTGAGTTTATGGCATGCCAAACCGTGCCATACATGGCGGGAAATATTTTTAAAAAAGAGTGAATAATTAAAATACTTACATATTCCTGGCTCAGTAACTTCTGTGTCAGAGATTTAAAAGTTGTATTGGTATGGATACATGATGCCCCCTTATAAAGCTGAAATGTTGTTGACTCGTGCAAAGCTCAGCCCCTATGGGTGGATCTATAGGGGGCATGTACAAATTGGGTTTCAAAAATCAGCTTATTTATTAATAAACACATAATTTTACACCTGATAATGTTATACAATTAATTTATATGATATTATCCTACATAGCAGCAGTACCAACATTTTGAATATAAATATGTGATGTTTTTACAAACAATATTAGGTATATATATATATATATGATATTAGGATAAACATATATATATATATATATATGATCAGTGATATCTCACGTGTATATATATATATATATATATATATATATATATACATTGCCAACATTTATCCATTTCTATCTGTCAAGTAGTGGTAGTGTATCCAAATTGTAGCATTTCAATACAGCTGGACAGACTGTCAGTGGCACGGCATTAATATTGCAACATTTAGATACATATGTTACCAACACTGTGTATCATCACTTTAAACAGTGGATCACAGCATTTCTTTACTGTGAGATTTTAGCTCTTTCATTTAACAAACTTTCTGATCAATGGGGCAATTACTAATTAGATCTATTGAGTTAGTTGTGGTACAGTACTTCATTTAGCCTCATATTTTGGGGTTCACGAATGTGTAGATAAGGAATTATATACAATAATTAAAGATATGGACACCTGCTAATTGTTTTTAATATTTATTCACAATAGCTGTCCTTTCAATCTTTTTCAAATTTCGTTGATTTTAATATTTTGCTCATCAAATAATAAAGGCCTTTTAGTTCCTATATGACATTTAATGATTTTACTGATTTGTACTACTTGGTATATGTGGTAATTTTAGTTTCCATTATGCAATATCAATACAGGTTAGCATCTATAAACCTTCAATTAAGTATTATTCTTATTATTAGTTGGGTGAGTGCATCCCAGTTATAACTGGTTTCTCTCTCTCTTGTCCCCTCACTGTGGATATTTTATAATACAGTATATCATTATTCATAGCATGTATGCTTATTTTATAAATCAATTGAAAATAACAACTACTGCTGCAACATCTAAGAGTTAAAAATACACAGGATGTTTTTCAATGTCAGTTTATTCTCAACTTCTAACTAAATACAATTCCACACCTGACAATGCATCAATTATAAACACAAATATGTATGTGTGAATATTCCATCTATACATTATCAACAGGGCCGGCTCTAGGCATGTTCGAACAGAGCGGCCGCGCAGGGCGCCACCCTTAATGGGCGCCGCACGCTGGTGCCGCCATATTCTAAGCTGGAGCCGGCCCTGTGTGTGCAGCGTTGGCCCGTCCTGTCCGTGTGTGCGCTATGCGCGCTGCGCGGCGCCAGTGTCTAACATCAGACGCCGGCGCCACGTAACGCACATAGCGCACACAAGTGGCCGCCTGCCCACCCGCACCCAGACCCTCACTCTCCCGCCCGCCCACACTCCCGCCAGCACTCCCGTCAGCACTCGGACAGCAGTACTCCTCCCCCTCTCAGCGCCGCAGGTATTTGGGGGGGATACATTTATGGATCGCACTGTGGGGGCATTTCTGGCACACTGGGGGCATATCTGGCACTGTGGGAGGCATATCTGGCACTGTGGGGGGCATATCTGGCACTGTGGGGGGCATTTTTGGCACTGTAGGGGGCATTTCTGGCACTGTGGGGGCATTTCTGGCACACTGGGGGCATATCTGGCACTGTGGGAGGCATATCTGGCACTGTGGGAGGCATATCTGGTACTGTGGGGGGCATATCTGGCACACTGGGGGCATATCTGGCTCTGTTGGGGCATATCTGGCTCTGTGGGGGGAATTTCTGGCTCACTGTGGGCATATCTGGCACTGTGGGGGCATTTATCTGGCTCTGTGGGGGCATTTCTGGCACTGTGGGCATTTCTGGCTCTGAGGGGGCATTTCTGGCACTGTGGGGGGCATATCTGGCACACTGAGGGCATTTCTGGCTCTGTGGGGGGCATTTCTGGCACTGTGGGGGGCATTTATGGCTCTGTGGGGGCATATCTGGCACTGTGGGGGCATTAATCTGGCACTGTGGGGGCATTTCTGGCACTGTGGGGGACATTTCTGGCACTGTGGGGAGCATTTCTGGCACTGTGGGGGGCATTTCTGGCACACTGGGGGCATATCTGGCACACTGGGGGCATATCTGGCACTGTGGGGGCATTTATGGCTCACTAGGGGCATATCGGGCTCTGTGGGGGCATATCTGGCACTGTGGGGGCATTTATCTGGCACTGTGGGCATATCTGGCTCTGTGGGGGCATTTCTGGCAATGTGGGGGCATTTCTGGCACTGTGGGGGGCATTTCTGGCAATGTGGGGGGCATTTCTGGCACTGTAAGGGGCTTATCTGGCACACTGGGGGCTTATCTGGCACACTGGGGGGCATTTCTGGCACTGTTGGGGCATATCTGGCTCTGTGGGGGCATATCTGGCACTGTGGGGGCATTTATCTGGCACTGTGGGGGCATATCTGGCTCTGGGGGCATTTCTGGCAATGTGGGGACATTTCTGGCACTGTGGGGGGCATTTCTGGCACACTGGGGGCATATCTGGCACACTGGGGGCATATCTGGCTCTGTGGGGGCATTTATCTGGCACTGTGGGGGCATTTATCTGGCACTGGGGGCATATCTGGCTCTGTGGTGGCATTTCTGGCAATGTGGGGGCATTTCTGGCACTGTGGGGGCATTTCTGGCACTGTGGGGGCATATCTGGCACACTGGGGGCATATCTGGCACACTGGGGGCATTTCTGGCTCTGTGGGGGGCATTTCTGGCACTGTGGGGGGCATTTCTGGCACTGTGGGGGCATATCTGGCACTGTAGGGGCATTTATCTGGCACTGTGGGGGCATTTATCTGGCACTGTGGGGACATTTATCTGGCACTGTGGGGACATTTATGGCACCGTGGGGGCATTTCTGGCACACTGGGGGCATATCTGGCTCACTGGGGGCATATCTGGCTCTGTGGGGGCATATCTGGCTCTGTGGGGGGCATATCTGGCTCTGTGGGGGGAATTTCTGGCTCACTGGGGCATATCTGGCTCTGTGGGGCATATCTGGCACTGTGGGGGCATTTATCTGGCACTGTGGGGGCATTTATCTGGCACTGTGGGCATTTCTGGCTCTGTGGGGGCATATCTGGCACACTGGGGGCATATCTGGCACACTGGGGGCATTTCTGGCTCTGTGGGGGGCATTTCTGGCTCTGTGGGGGGCATATCTGGCACTGTGGGGGCATTAATCTGGCACTGTGGGGGCATTAATCTGGCACTGTGGGGGCATATCTGGCTCTGTGGGGGCATATCTGGCAATGTGGGGGCATTTCTGGCACTGTGGGGGGCATTTATGGCTCACTAGGGGCATATCGGGCTCTGTGGGGGCATATCTGGCACTGTGGGGGCATTTATCTGGCATTGTGGGGGCATTTATCTGGCACTGTGGGCATATCTGGCTCTGTGGGGGCATTTCTGGCAATGTAGGGGCATTTCTGGCTCTGTGGGGGCATTTCTGGCACTGTGGGGGGCATTTCTGGCACTGTGGGGTCATATCTGGCACTGTGGGGGGCATATCTGGCACACTGGGGGCATTTCTGGCTCTGTGGGGGGCATTTCTGGCACTGTGGGGGGCATTTCTGGCTCACTGGGGGCATATCTGGCACTGTGGGGGCATTTATCTGGCACTGTGGGGGCATATCTGGCTCTGTGGGGGCATTTCTGGCAATGTGGGGGGCATTTCTGGCAATGTGGGGGCATTTCTGGCACACTGGGGGCATATCTGGCACACTGGGAGCATATCTGGCTCTGTGGGTGCATTTATCTGGTACTGTGGGGGCATTTATCTGGCACTGGGGGCATATCTGGCTCTGTGGTAGCATTTCTGGCAATGTGGGGGCATTTCTGGCACTGTGGGGGGACATATCTGGCACACTGGCGGCATATCTGGCACACTGGGGTCATTTCTGGCTCTGTGGGGGGCATTTCTGGCACTGTGGGGGGCATTTCTGGCTCACTGGGGGCATATCTGGCACTGTGGGGGCATATCTGGCACTGTGGGGGCATTTATCTGGCACTGAGGGGGCATTTATTTGGCACCGTGGGGGCATTTATGGCACCGTGGGGGCATTTCTGGCTCTGTGGGGGCATTTCTGGCACTGTGGGGGCATTTCTGGCACTGTGGGGGCATATCTGGCACACTGGGGGCATATCTGGCTCTGTGGGTGCATTTCTGCCACTGTGGGGGGCATTTCTGGCACTGTGGGGGCATATCTGGCTCACTGGGAGCATATCTGGCTCACTGGGGGCATATCTGGCTCTGTGGGGGCATATCTGGCACTGTGGGGGCATTTATGTATCTGGCACTGTGGGGGCATATCTAGCACTGTGGGGGCATTTATCTGGCACTGTGGGGGCATTTATCTGGCACTGTGGGGGCATTTATGGCACTGTGGGGGCATTCCTGACACTGTGGGGGCATTCCTGACACTGTGGGGGCATTTCTGGCTCTGTGGGGGCATATCTGGCACTGTGGGGGCATTTATGTATCTGGCACTGTGGGAGCATTTATGGCACTGTGGGGGCATTTCTGTACCTGGCACTGCTGGGAGGCATGTCATGTGTAGCTGGCACGGCTGGGGAGCATATCATGTAGTGTTCCCGCTAGGCGTCTGTGGCTAGGCAATGAGTATCAGTGCTCTGCCTGGCGCAAAGTGTCTAACGTGCTCTGCCTGGCGCAAAGTGTCTAACGTGCTCTGCCTGGCGCAAAGTGCCTAACGTGCTCTGCCTGGTGCAAAGTGCCTAACGTGCTCTGCCTGGCGCAAAGTGCCTAACGTGCTCTGCCTGGCGCAAAGTGTCTAACGTGCTCTGCCTGGCGCAAAGTGTCTAACGTGCTCTGCCTGGCACAAAGTGTCTAGGAGGTTCTACCTGGTGCAGTGTGTATTAACTGCACTACTGTGTGGTGTAATGCGAATTGCCACTTATGTGGCCACGCACCTTCCCCACGTAGCAACGCCCCTAAATTTTTGATGCGCTCCTTCGGCGCGCAAGGTCCGTGATTTTGAACGGAGCAACAAGCATTACAGTATGAACATAATTTTGCCCTTCTAACTTAAATGTGTCCTCCCGAATGCAAAATGTGCCCTCCCCGTGATCTGCACCCCTGCCCTGAAAAAATCCTAGAGTGAACACTATCATGTGTAGCTGGCACTGCTGGGGGGCAAATCATGTGTAGCTGGCACTGCAGCGGGCATGTCATGTCTATCTGGCACTGCTGGGGGGTATATCATGTCTATCTGGCACTGCTGGGGGGCATGTCGTGTAGCTGGCACTGCTGGGGGAATGTCATGTGTAGCTGGCACTGCTGCGGGGCATGTCATGTCTATCTGGCACTGCACTACTGTAGACATTATGTGTATCTGTCACTATACTCGAGACATTGGCCCTCATTCCGAGTCGTTCGCTCGGTAAATTTCTTCGCATCGCAGTGAATTTCCGCTTAGTGCGCATGCGTAATGTCCGCACTGCGACTGCGCCAAGTAATTTTACAATGAAGATAGTATTTTTACTCACGGCTTTTTCTTCGCTCCGGCGATCGTAGTGTGATTGACTGGAAATGGGTGTTACTGGGCGGAAACAGGCCGTTTTAAGGGCGTGTGGGAAAAAACGCTACAGTTTCTGGGAAAAACGCGGGAGTGGCTGGAGAAACGGAGGAGTGTCTGGGCGAACGCTGGGTGTGTTTGTGACGTCAAACCAGGAACGACAAGCACTGAACTGATCGCAGATGCCGAGTAAGTCTGAAGCTACTCTGAAACTGCTAAGAAGTTTGTAATCGCAATATTGCGAATACATCGTTCGCAATTTTAAGAAGCTAAGATTCACTCCCAGTAGGCGGCGGCTTAGCGTGTGCAATGCTGCTAAAATCGGCTTGCGAGCGAACAACTCGGAATGAGGGCCATTGATGGTCATTCCGAGTTGTTCGCTCGCAAGCTGCTTTTAGCAGCTTTGCACAAGCTAAGCCACCGCCTACTGGGAGTGAATCTTAGCATAGTAAAATTGCGAACGAAAGATTCTCAAAATTGCGATTACACACCTCTTAGCAGTTTCTGAGTAGCTCCAGACTTACTCGGCATCTGCGATCAGTTCAGTGCTTGTCGTTCCTGGTTTGACGTCACAAACACACCCAGCGTTCGTCCAGACACTCCCCCGTTTCTCCAGCCACTCCCGCGTTTTTCCCAGAAACAGTAGCGTTTTTCCGCACACTCCCATAAAACGGCCAGTTTTTGCCCAGAAGCACCCACTTCCTGTCAATCACACTCCGATCACCAGAACGAAGAAAAAACCTTGTAATGCCGTGAGTAAAATACCTAACTTCTTAGCAAATTTACTTGGCGCAGTCGCAGTGCGAACATTGCGCATACGCACTAAGCGGAAAATCGCTGCGATGCGAAAAATTTTACCGAGCGAACAACTCGGAATGACCACCATTGTGTGTAAGGAACACTGCTGTAGCTGTTATGTGTAATGCTGCTAATTGTGTGCGTAGAGGGGGTGTGAAAATATATTTATTTATAGTGTGATAATATGAAGTTGCGAGGCCTGCCCACTTTTCCAGGAGACCACGCCCACTTTTCCAGGAGACCACGCCCACTTTTCCAGGAGCGCCGCCGAAGGCGCGCGCATAGACTATGGGATGGGGCGCTTTTAAATTTTCTCGCACAGGGTGCTATTAGGCCTGGATCCGGCCCTGATTATCAATCTGTAACTTGGGGAAATTCATTTGACTGCTGATGTAGCATGTAATAAATAACAACAATCATTATACACAGATGTATGCAATTTTATGCTTGACCACATGTTAATTAGAAATAGATACCCATAGCCGATGTGTCAGATCTTAATTAATGCACCTGGTATGTCTGTGGGAATGGTACATTAATAGATTACTTATCTGTAAAAATGTACTCATCATAATTAGAATCACAGGTTCTCATAGCACATGTGTCGCATCTTAATTAATGCACCTTGTATGTCTGTGAGAATGGTACATTAATAGATTACTTATCTGTAACAATTAGGTTCCCATAGCCCTTGTGTCAGATCATTATGTGTGCAAAAATAATGCTAAATAAGTTTAATCCACTTTTACTTTTAGATTTATATCCGATAAATCAATTTAGGTTTTCAGCCCACGATCTCTTACTGAAAATATCGATGATGGTTAGTATGTTCTTAAATCCATCGTTGTACTTTGCAAGATCTATGAGCGAAACCAAATTGCATTGCCATTGATGATTTATATCCGATATGCAGATCATGTTCCTTTTATAGTTTTTCCTGACCGGCTTATGTAATGTATACGTAGCTTGTTTTTGCAGCCATTCTTTAATATCACTCCTTTTAAACACGTCTTTATTCGACGCATAAAACTTATCAACGCCACTATAACTCCCTGGGTTTAATACAGTGTAATACGCATTCTTCATATGCTTTTTTCAGTTAGCAGACTGTCATAACACGCTGGATTTTTTGTTCGCAGGCATAGCAGAATACACTTTTATAGATATCACACTCAAATCCAATAAACATCATTCATAGCTTGCATGCTTATTTTATAAATCAATTGGAAATAACATTTACTGTTGCAACTAAGAGTTAACAATACACAAATCAATTTGAAATAATATACACTGATGCAACATCTAAGAGTTAATACACAGGAGGTTTTTCAATGATTAAACACCGCTTATAAATAATTTGTAAGCTTATTTTATATAAAACACTATCAAAAGGGGATGAACAGTGGGCATGTCAGGGGTGTGGTTAGGTGTGTGGTAAGAGGTGGATCTGGGCATATTTAGGGGTGTGTAGACCTGTCACTTTGCGTTTGACGGAACATGATGCTCTATCTACTCACTGGGGTTTATCACCAAAATATTTTTTTTTCTAAACATATATTTAGATTTTCTAGCCTGGCAGAGGATCCTTTTATGGACAACAAAGCACAGACCACCTACACCAGGCATTCCCAACCTCGGTCCTCAAGGCATACTAACAGTCCTGGTTTTAGTGATCTCCAGGCTTGAAGACAGGTGAATGAATTAGTACATCAGTTATTTTAATTTAACCATCTGTGCTGAAGCCTGGATATCACTAAAACCTGCACTGTTGGCGTGCCTTGAGGACAGCGGTTGGGAATGCCTGACCTACACTGTCACTCACAATAAAGCAGTACCTTTGTAAGTACCCCCATAGGACACAGTAGCTCCAGCCCATTGATGGAACACTGCACCACTGGAGGACACAGGATCCACTTTAAAAGCCCCAGCCCCTTGATGGACAAAAGTGGATAACAGAGCACCTCTGACACGTCCATTCAATACAATCTCCACAGCTAGAGTAAAATGGCGTGATCATCGGGGACCTTATATAGTATTCAAAACCCGCAAGAATCTGACAGTAGGAGGACTACATCTTTCCTCAATTTGGGATCCAAGTCAAGTGGGAAAACCTGAGCCGGACTCAGAGCGTAATGTTCAGGTGGGTCTGATTCTCGGAGAACCAGAGCCATTCATCTCTAATAGAAACCTACGGGAGATGCGGCTGCTGGTTGGAATGGGGGAATCCCTGCTTCCTGCGGTACCTTCTATATACATTGAGGGTATACTTAATATTTGCAGCTAACCCCTGAAAAAGTGTATTTCAGGGAAATAGCTGCAAATATATATACATTTTTTATATATGGATTTTATTTTATAAATGGGTCCCACAGAGAAAGATTTGAAACTTATGAAATGACAAGTTATACAAGGGCTATGTAGTAATATAAAATGCTCCATTGCTTAACAGTGATATAACAATAAAAGGATACATTTATTAGTTCTGTATTTTTAGCTTAGTTAACATGGGAAAGATTAAAAGGCAATAAGAGAGATAAGGGCAGTGTGGATGCAAGGGTCATTGCGGCATACCCAGCATTCCCTTAGAGTAACTTACCAAATATACTGTCAAGGGGCATAAGTTCATACCAGGTGCCTGGAGGTGAAGTTGATGGTGGTGCCCCATTTTGTCTCCCTGGCATTCGTCAGCACATGTGCAGCAGTGCAAGGGATGGAGCAAAGCAAGTAGTAATGTAATCACAATGCAATTACATTACTTTGCAGTAATGGCCAGTACTTGCCCCCTTTTCTGACAACTCACTAATGGTACATCTGGGCAAGCAAAGTAGTGCAAAAATTCTCAACCTAGGAAAAAAAGAAAAACACATTGTGGCCAACAGAAAAAATAAAATAAAAATACAATGTCCACCCAAGAGAAAAAACAAATTATCCACCACAGAAAAAAAATGAAAACAATGTTCCCAACAGGAAAAAAAATAAAACCACATTGTCCGCCACTGAAAAAAAAAACATAAAATCACATTTGCACCCCACAGGAAAAAATAAAACCACATTGTCTGCCACTGGAAAAATGAAAATGGCATTCTCCCACAGGAAAAAAAAAACCATTGTCAACCACAGGAAAAAAATAAAAAACATTGTCTCCAATAGGAAAAAATAAAACCACACTGTTCACTGCTGGCAAGAAATAAAACCACTTTTGCCCCCACAGAAAAAAACAATCACATTGTCCACCACAGGAAAAAACCTAAAACCACATTGTTCAACACTGGAATGAAACACATTCTTTGCCACAGGCAAAAAAATAAAAAAAAAACACTGTCAGCTATTGGGGAAAAAAACACATTCACTCCCACTGTAAAAATAAATAAATAAATACATTGCCACTGTTAAAAAATAAAACATATTGTCCACCACTGGAAAATATAAAAACACACTCACCCCACAGGAAAAAAATCAAACCATATTGTCTGCCACTGGAAAAAATAAAAACACTTTGTCCCCAACAGAAAAAAATAATACCACATTGTCCGCCACTGGGGAACAAAAACACTTTGGACCCAAAGGAAAAATAAAAACATACTGTCCACCACAGCAGAAAAAAATAAAACCACATTTGCACCCACAAGAAAAAAAATAAAACCACATTGTCCAATACGGGCAAAAAATAAAAACACATTGTCCACCATAGAAAAAAAAAACATTATCCACCACAGGAAAAATGATAACACACTATGGGGTATATTTACTAAGGTCCCAATTTTGACCGAGATGCCGTTTTTTCTTCAAAGTGTCATCTCGGTAATTTACTAAACTCAAATCTCGGCAGTGATGAGGGCATTCGTATTTTTTTGGTAGTCCATGAAAAAAAATACGAATGAATACACCATCGGTCAAATACGCCAGCAAATTAGCAGAACTCGGTCATTTACTAAAAAGTGCAAATCTCAAAAGAGCCAAACACTGCCGTGAAAAATTACAATTCATAAAAAAGTGCTAAAAAAAAGCAGACCTGCTTTTTTGAGCCGTGATTGGATAGGCATGCACGGATCCATGAGATCCGTGCATGTATATCAGTGGGAAGGGGTTGGAAAGTGTTAATTTTTCCAAATCAAAATGCGTGGGGTCCCCCCTGCTAAGCATAACCAGCCTCGGGCTCTTTGAGCCGACCCTGGTTGCAGAAATATGGGGAAAAAAGTGACAGGGGTTCCCCCATATTTAAGCAACCAGCATCAGGCTCTGCGCCTGGTCCTGGTTCCAAAAATACGGGGGACAAAAAGCGTAGGGGTCCCCCATATTTTTAAAACCAGCACCGGGCTCCACTAGCTGGACAGATAATGCCACAGCCGGGGGTCACTTTTATACCATGCCCTGCGGCCGTGGCATCAAATATCCAACTAGTCACCCCTGGCCGGGGTACCCTGGGGGAGTGGGAACCCCTTCAATCAAGGGGTCCCCCCCCAGCCACCCAAGGGCCAGGGGTGAAGCCCGAGGCTGTCCCCCCCATCCAATGGGCTGCGGATGGGGGGCTGATAGCCTTTTTGTAAAAGTGTAAGATATTGTTTTTAGTAGCAGTACTACAAGTCCCAGCAAGCCTCCCCCGCAAGCTGGTACTTGGAGAACCACAAGTACCAGCATGCGACGGAAAAACTGGGCCGCTGGTACCTGTAGAACTACTACTAAAAAATACCCCAAAAATGACAAGACACACACACCTTGAAAGTAAAGTTTTAATACATCCATCCACACAAACATATACACATACTTACCTTATGTTCACACGCAGGTCGGTCCTCTTGTCCAGTAGAATCCATGGGGTACCTGTTGAAAAAATTATACTCACAAAATCCAGTGTAGATCGGTCCTCTTCAAATCCATTTGTAATCCACGTACTTGAGAAAATAAAAAAACGGAGTCCCGACCACGAACTGAAAGGGGCCCCATCTTTTCACATGGGACCCCTTTCCCCGAATGCCAGAAACCCACTCTGACTTCTGTCTAAGTGGGTTTCTTCAGCCAATCAGGGAGCGCCACGTTGTAGCACCCTCCTGATCGGCTGTGTGCTCCTGTACTGATTGACAGGCGGCACACTGCCTATGCGCTCCATTGTAACCAATGGTGGGAACTTTATGCTCAGCGGTGAGGTCACTTTCGGTCAACCGCTGAGCAGAAAGTTCCCACCATTGGTTACAATGGAGCGCATAGGCGCTACATTGTAACACTGCCGTGTGCCGCCTGTCAGTCAGTACAGGAGCACACAGCCGATCAGGAGGGTGCCACGATGTGGCGCTCCCTGATTGGCTAAAGAAACCCACTTAGACAGAAGTCAGAGTGGGTTTCTGGCATTCGGGGAAAGGGGACCCATGTGAAAACATGGGGCCCCTTTCAGTGCGAGGATCGGGTCTCCGTTTTTTTTTTTTTATCAAGTACCTGGATTACAAATGGATTATCCGAGGAGACATCTACACTGGATTTGGTGAGTATAATTTATTCAACAGGTACCCCATGGATTCTACTGGACAAGAGGACCGACCTGCGTGTGAACATAAGGTAAGTATGTGTATATGTTTGTGTGGATGGATGTATTAAAACTTTACTGTCAAGGTGTGTGTGTATTGTCTTTTTTTGGGTATTTTTTTAGTAGTAGTACTACAGGTACCAGCGGGCCCGTTTTTCCGCCGCATGCTGGTACTTGTGGTTCTCCAAGTACCAGCATGCGGGGAGGCTTGCTGGGCCTTGTAGTACTGCTACTAAAAACAATATCTTACACTTTTACAAAAAGGCTATCAGCCCCCCATCCGCAGCCCATTGGATGGGGGGGGACAGCCTCGGGCTTCACCCCTGGCCCTTGGGTGGCTGGGGGGGACCCCTTTATTGAAGGGGTCCCCCACTCCCCCAGGGCACCCCGGCCAGGGGTGACTAGTTGGATATTTGATGCCACGGCCGCAGGGCACGGTATAAAAGTGACCCCCGGCTGTGGCATTATCTGTCCAGCTAGTGGAGCCCGGTGCTGGTTTTAAAAATACGGGGGACCCCTACGCTTTTTGTCCCCCGTATTTTTGGAACCGGGACCAGGCGCAGAGCCCGATGCTGGTTGCTTAAATATGGGGGAACCCCTGTCATTTTTCGCCCATATTTCTGCAACCAGGATCGGCTCAAAGAGCCCGAGGCTGGTTATGCTTAAGAGGGGGGACCCCACGCATTTTTTTTAAAAGTTTTACAGTGTTTATTTTAAAAAAAAAATGAACCCCAGCACGGATCACACAGATCCGGCCGAGATTCATTTTGAAAAAGTCGGCAGTGTTTTGCTAATCACTGCCGTAAAAAAAGCAAAAAAAACACGAATGACATCGACATCGGAACTAAAGAAAATGCAGAATACGACAGCTTAGTAAATTAGTCGTAATCAATTCAAAAAGTTGCAATTTTACACTTTCGATGTCATTCGTGATTGAACTTTGACCTCAAACGGAAAATTACGAATTTTAGTAAATATACCCCTATGTGCCAATAGAAATAATAAAAACACATATGCTCCACAGGAAAAAATGTAAAACTCATTGCCACAGGAAAAAAATAAAAACAAATTGTCTGCCATTGGAAGAAAAAGAAAACACATTGTCCGTCATTAGAAAAAATAAAAACACATTCACCCCACATTAAAAAATAAAACTGCATTGTCCACCACAGGAAAAAATAAAAACACATTGACCAACACAGAAAAAAACAAACAAACAAACAAACATTGTCCACTACAGGGAAAAAATGAAAGCTCATTGACTGCCATTAGAAAAATAAAACCACATTTGACCCCACAGGAAAAAATTAAATAAAGCCACATTGTCCACTATAGGAAAAAATGAGAGCTCCAAAGCTCTAATGTAACTGCCATAAAGCATGCTGAGGTTGAGAGGATAGGAGGATATGTAGCTCTGCCCTCCAATGGCATGCATATGGGGGAAGGATAGATTTGTGCAAAGTTTCCCGTTTTTGATGTTGGTCACTCAGTTCTAGGATTCAATGCTTTCTAATTAGTGCCTTAATGTCATGCTGTCACTGAGGATGTGAGTTGTGGTGTAACTCATCTCCGGAGCTGCTGCACCTCCTGTACTGGTAGTAGATCTGCCACCACCTGCATAACATATTTCATTTACTGACTGATACGTTTCTTGTAATTCTAGGTATTCCTCTTCTCCTTGTCCTTCGCCGGTATCACCAAAGCCTTGGCTCTCTACTACTCCCGGAGTATGATCACTCAGATCGAAAGAAGGTTCAACATTCCCTCTTCTCTTGTTGGGGTGATTGACAGCAGCTTTGATATAGGTAAGGTATATACTGGAATTATTAATGATTACAGAAGTGCTTGTGGACCAGGAACCATTGCATGATAACAGTACTTAGAATGCACCAGATAGACTTTCTAGTAAACCTTTTACTTAAGACACCAGAAAGGGTTGCTCTTTCCTGAGTGCATTGCCAGGGTAATGGAGAGGAGAACTCTAAAGTACACCTGTCTCCTTCACTAACATGCATTAACCCCTTGCTGGCTTACGGAATGTGATTTGCTGGAATTTGGCTGCAGTAATTACAGTTTCATATACAGCTCACCCTACCTACAAACACCTACAGAGGTAAAATCCAGATAAAAAAAGGCACACTTCTACCTTTCTAAATTCCACCACTGGACCACCTAAAAATACCCACTGCACACCCAATCATGAATACCTTTTGTGAATGTTTCCATATCAATACCAGACCTTATGTCTTTGATTAGGACCTATAGGAGGATGTGGCTCATGGTATTGAGCTGTAATCAATTATAGTGCATCCAGAAAGTAGTCACAGTGCTTCACTTTTTCCACATTTTGTGACATGATTTGGAAAGGCACACACCTCTCTATATAAGGTCCCACACTTGACAGTTCCTGTCTGAGCACAAACCGAGCATGAAGTCAAAGGAATTGTCTGTAGACCTCCGAGACAGTATTGTCTTGAGGCGCAAATCTGGGGAAGGGTACAGAAAAATATTTCCTGCTTTGAAGGTCCCAATGAGAACAGTTGCCTCCATCATCTGTAAATGGTAGAAGTTCAGAACCGCCAGGACTCATCCCTACAGTGAAGCATGGTGGTGGCAGCATCATGGTGTGGAGATGATTTTCTGTGGCAGGAACTGGAAGACTAGTCAGGATAGATGGAAAGATGAATGCAGCAATGTACAGAGACATCCTGGGTGAAAACCTGCTCCAGAGTGCTCTTGGCCTCAGACTGGGGCAATGGTTCATCTTTCAGCAGGACAACGACACTAAGCACACAGCCAAGACATCAAAGGAGTGGCTTCAGGATAACTCTGTGAATGTCATTGAGTGGCCCAGCCAGAGCCCAGACTTGAATCTGATTGAACATCTCTGGAGAGATCTGAAAATGGCTGTGCACCGATGCTTCCCATCCAACCTGATAGAGCTTGAGAGGTGCTGCAAAGAGGAATTGGCGAAACTGCCCAAAGATAGTCTTGCCAAGCTTGTGGCATCATATTCAAAAATACTTGAGGCTGTAATTGATGCCAAAGGTGCATCAACAAAGTATTAAGCAAAGGCTGTGAATACTTATGTATATGTGATTTCTTAGTTTTTTATTTTTAATAAATTTACAAAAATGTCAAAAAAACTTTGTTCATGCTGTCATTATGGGGTATTGTGTGTAAAATTTTAATAAAAAAAGGAATTTATTCCAGTTTGGAATAAGGCTTTTAAATAACAAAATGTGGAAAAAAGTGAAGTACTGTGAATACTTTGCAGATGCACTGTAGGTTGTAAACAACACAGTCTGGTTCAAGTATTATGGCTATATAACATGCTACTTCAGAAATGCATTTTATTATGGTGCAGTTACTATATTCTGCAAAGGATGAGAGACACAGAGATTGGCTTTAGCAATATGTAGGGAATGATGTTCTACACTAACAGTAGGGAACAAAGATCCTTCAAGGCAACTTTATAATAAATCCTCACTGGTTACCTTTATAGCTCACTATTCTGTTCCTTCCTTTGTTTTAGGAAACTTATTGGTGATCATCTTTGTCAGCTACTTTGGTGCAAAGTTACATCGTCCCCGAATGATAAGTATCGGTTGTCTGGTCATGTTCCTGGGGAGCTGCATAACAGTGTTACCCCATTTTATCATGAATCGGTAAGATTAGCAATAATACACCTTAATTATTAAAAGAGTAAATAACACAGAAAGTCATTATTTTCATTTACACCTACACAGACAGTTGTAGTAAATGGAGTGCATTTACAGGAGGTAAATGTAACCAGTGGAGTTCCCCAGGGATCTATACTTGGACCAGTGCTTTTTAATATATTTGTTGGTGACATTGCAAACAGTATTGAATGGAAAGAAGGCCTCTTTACAGATGACACATTAAAGAGGGTAGGCACACCAAGATGGGTAAAACAAATTATTGAGGCTCTAGGTAGACTACAGGAATGGTTAAGAGAGTGGCAATTACAGTTTAAAGGCAAAAAAATTCTATATAATGCACTTGGGTCTCAAAAACCCAAAAGCTAAATATAGTATTAATTGCACTATACTGGAAATTACTGAGGAGGAAAGGGATTTAGGAGTCACTATTTCAGGTGACTTAAAGGCAGGTAAGCAATGTAACAAAGCAATGGGGAAGGCTAGATGATTGGTGCATAGGGAGAGAAATCAGCAGAAAGAATTAATAATGCCGCTGTATAGGTCATTGGTACGGCCTAATCTAGAATACTGTGTCCAGTTCTGGAGGCCATATCTTCAGAAGGAAATTAATACATTACAGACTGTACAAAGAAGGGCAACTAAAATGGTGCATGGTCGACATCACACAACTTACCCAGAAAGACTAAAACATCTCAATATGTATAGTGTGGGGCAGAGAAGGGAAAGGAGGGACATGATAGAGACTGTCACATATATCAAGTGTTTTACCAAAATACAGGGAGGAGACAAGGTATTCTGGTAGTAGGTAGAAATGCCCTATATTAGTCATTCCATTAGTACGTAGAATGCCCTATACTATGCATTCCGGTAGTAGGCAGCATGCCCTATACTAGGCATTCCGGTAGTGGGCAGCATGCCCTATACTAGGCATTCCGGTAGTAGGTAGCATGCCCTATACTAGTCATTCCGCTAATAGGTAGCATGCCCTATACTATGCATTCCTGTAGTAGGTAGCATGCCCTATACTAGTCATTCCGCTAGTAGGCATCATGCCCTATACTAGTCATTCCAGTAGTAGGTAGAATACCCTATACTAGGAATTCTGGTAGTAAGCAGCATGCCCTATACTAGGCATTCCGGTAGTAGGCAGCAAGCTCTATACTAAGCATTCTGGTAGTAGGTAGCATGTCCTATACTAGTCATTCCGGTAGTAGGCAGTATGCACTATACTAGGCATTCCAGTAGTAGGCAGCATTCTCTATACTAGTCATTCCTGTAGTAGACAGCTTCCAATCCGCCAGCACCTAATCCTCTAGTGTCGATTCCAGTTCCACTTTTACAACTACCACCACCCAGTAAATTTGATGGTAGTCCAAAGCAATGCAGAGGGTTCCTCAATCAATGCAAGATCCAGTTTGAGCTTCAGTGAGCTAACTTTCCGTCTGATCGGACCAAAATCGCATACATTATTTCACTTCTGACCGGACCAGCTCTAGATTTGGTTTCACCCTTATGGGAGAGAACTGATCCCATACTCTCGAATTACCCGGAATTCGTGGCAACTTTCTGTAAAATCTTTAACGAGCCAGGCCGGACCACCTCTGCCTCTTTGGAGATTCTGCGTCTATGTCAGGGAACCCGTTCTGTCGCCCAGTACGTGATCCAATTCCGTACTCTGTCTTCTGAAGTGGGCTGGAATGAAGAGTCTCTCATTACCGCCTTTTGGAACAGTCTCTCCAACAAAATTAAAGACGACCTGGTCACTCAGGATGTGCCAGTTAAGTTCGATCAGCTAAATTCTTTATGTAAAAAGAACTGGAAGAGCGGTTGTTGAGTTGGGTGCACAATGTCTATTTGTTGAATTGATTATCGAAATAAAATTTATTTTGATAATCAATTCAACAAATAGACATTGTGCACCCAACTCAATAACCGCTCTTCCAGTTCTTTTTACATGTTGTCATATCCTGGTTGTAATATGGTCGCACCCCCAGAGAGGCTAAAAGTCTAATTTAGACACACGTATATTGGGGTTTCAATTGATCCATTGATAAACAAAATCTTTAATATAGATCAATAAGTGTGCAGATGTACTTTTTTCTCTTTTTTTTCAACAAATTCTTTATGTAAAAAGATTGATCTGAGATACAAGGAGCACTGTCTTGAGAGAACAAGGTTCGAGCGACCCAAACCTCAGGCCTGTCCCACTCCTAGACCATCCTCTCTGTCTACTGAAGAACCCATGCAGGTCAACCGCTCTCGTCTCACCAATGAGGAACATCAAAGATGCAGACAGGGCAACCTCTGCATGTATTGTGGGGCGGCCGACCACTTTGTTAAGTCTTGTAATCAGTGACCGGGAAACTCCCGCTCCTTGCTTATGCAGGAGAGGTTAAGCTAGAAGCATTCCCTAACCAATTTACCATGAAGGAATCACTGTTGGCTGTATGTCTGGAACTTCCCTCTACCTCCCTTCATGTTGCAGCACCTTTGAAGGACGAGGTCCTATGGCCTTGCATAGACTACCAGGGCCTCAACGAAGTTACAGTTAAGAACAGATACCTCTTGCCCTTGATTACCAAACTATTTGACCGAGTAAAGGAGGCTTCCATTTTCACCAAAATGTACGTGCGTGGAGCTTATAACCTCATACGCATTCACACAGGCGACAAGTGGAAGACTGCGTTCAATACTCGCAACGGGCATTACGAATATCTGGTGATGCCCTTTGGCTTATGCAATGCTCCAGTAGTCTTCCAGAATTAGGTAAACAAATTATTCAGAGATCTCCTCTATAAGTGCCTGGTTGTGTATCTGGACGATATTCTAATATTTTCCAAAGATCTGAAAGTCCATTGGGAACAGGTCAGAGAAGTCTTGAGACATCTAAGGGAAAATCGACTCTTTTGTAAACTGGAGAAGTGCACGTTTGAGGTTCCCTCCATCACTTACTTAGGTTACATAATTACAGATGGATCCTGCCAAAGTCCAAGCAATCTGAGATTGGACCCTTCCTACCACTCTAAAGGGAATCCAGCATTTTTTAGGCTTCACCAATTTCTATAGGAAGTTTATTAAAGATTATTCCTCCATCATTGCCACGATTACAGCACTAACAAGAAAAGGGTCCAATTCTGCAGTTTGGTTACCTGAGGCACTAAAACCCTATTTGTTTCTAAAAGAGGCCTTCATGTCTGCTCCTATCCTTCGGCAACCTGATCTCAGTTGATCTTTTCATGTGGAGGTGGATGCTTCTTCAGTAGGACTGGGGACCATCTTATCCCAGTACTTCGAGGATCAGAACGCTCATCCTTGTGCTTATTTTTCCCGAAGATTCTCTCCGGCAGAACAAAACTACGCCATTGGAGAACAAGAATTGACTGCCATAAAACTTGCTTTTTAAGAGCGGAGGTACTTGCTGGAAGGAGCTCAGCACCCAATTTCAGTAAATACGGATCACAAAAATCTTTTATATCTTCAGATCGACCGATGTTTAAACCCACGGCAAGCCAGGTGGGCACTATTCTTCTCCCATTTTTCTTTCAAGCTCAGTTATTGTCCAGGGTCTCTTATTCGGAAAGCAGATGCACTCTCTCGTTCATTGAGTTCAGATGAGTCCACAGATCTTCCGAACAGACAATTCATCCTAGATCCTTCCTCTTTTGCTGCAACTCATACTACTTCGCTTCCTCCACCAGTAAAAACCTTTGTTGTACAAGAACTCTGAAAAAGACTGCTTATGTGGGCTCCTACCTCACCGTGTATGGGACATGCAGGTAGCCTCAAGACTTAAGTTCATCCAACACTCCTATTGGTGGCCTCATCTGAAGACAGATGTTTTGGAATTTATAGCTGCCTGCCCAAAGTGTGCCCAACATAAAAGTCCAAGAGGATCACCATCGGGTCTTCTTCATCTGCTATCGATTCCACAAAAACCCTGGACACACATCTCCACACACATCTCCATGGAAACAGACACTCTAGTGATACAACTTCCTCTACCGTCTGTTCTTTGTCACGAGACCTCTCTGGACCAGCAACCTTCTTACAATGAGACGAATGGACCCAAGTCTCCCTCTCGGCAACCTTCAATGCTGTTGTACTGGTTAATAAGACTTGATATGGTCCTTCCCATCTGTCAATAAGGCAACCTGAGCGTAGAAAATTCCGTATCATTACATAATCCCCAGGTTCAATGTCATGACAATTACTGTCTGGCAGATCAGGAATCACCAACTTTAGATTATCATTCTGATTCCTCAATTGCTTACTCATCTTAACCAAATACTTTACGGTTACTTCATTGTTACACTTCAAATCATCCTGGGGGTTAATCATAACATGAGGTTGTCGACCAAACAGAATTTCAAAGGGGGACAGATTAAGAGGAGACCTGGGAGTGGTTCTGATGCTATATAGTACAAGTGGCAAAGCTTCCGGCCATAACAATCCTGTTTCAGCCATCACTTTGCTTAACTTGTTTTTAATAGTGCTGTTTACTCTTTCCACTTTCGCACTCGCCTGGGGGCGGTACGGAGTATGCAGCTTACTATTAATTCCCATTAACTTACACATTGCTTGAAAGACATCACCTGTAAAAATGGGTACCCCTATCACTTTCAGTGATTCTAGGGATACCATACCTGCACACAAATTCCTGCACAATTTTCTTTGCAGTAAACACAGCGGTATTTGTGGCCGCGGGAAATGCTTCAACCCAATTTTTAGAACACGTCAATACAAACCAATACATACTTTAAATTTCTACAAGGTGGCAATTGTATGAAATCAATTTGTATCACCTGGAAAGGGCCATCTGTAGGAGGGATATGGGATGGCTCTGTTGGTATGGCCTTTCTGATATTCTTCCTCAAGCAGGTGAGACATGTCATCGCTCTTTTACCCACATGGGAAGAAAATCCTTGGGCGCACCAATAAGCTCTTACCAACTTACACATTCCTTCTTTGCCTAGATGAATCAGCCTATGTGCCGCTTCCGCTAGACTTGGAAGGTATGCTCTGGGTGCCACTGGCTTACCCTGTCCATCTGTCCAGAGTCCTGAGGACTCCTGGCCATATCCTTTTGACCTCCAGACTGCCTTTTCTTGTGGTGAACACAAATGTTGCATTTCACACAATTTCTGTGTGTTGACAGTATTGAATACCATCAGTTGTGTGATGTATGTCTGTATGGGGGTACTGGCTGCTGATTTAGCAGCTTCGTCTGCTCGGCTGTTACCAAGTGATATCGGGTCTTGGCTATACGTGTGAGCTTTACACTTGATAACAGCCACTCTGTCGGGTTCCTGTATCGCTGTTAGAAGTCTTTTGATGTGGGCTGAATGCGCTACGGGTGTGCCAGCTCCCGTCATGAAATTTCTGAGGCGCCATAGGGCCCCGAAATCATGGACTACTCCAAAAGCATACCTAGAATCCGTGTAGATATTGGCCGCTTTAACTTTAGCCAATTCGCATGCTCTGGTTAGGGCAACCAGCTCAGCAACTTGTGCTGAGTGTGGTGGGCCTAGGGGTTCCGCTTCTATGATGCCTTGGTCATCTACAACTGCGTATCCAGTACACAAGTCTCCCGAGTTCGTCTGTCTGTGACAACTACCGTCAGTGTAGAAAGTAAAATCTACATCTTCCAGTGGGTTGTCACTGATGTCAGGCCTTGCCGTGAAATTTTTGGTCAAATATTCCATACAATCATGCGTGTCGTTTCCTGTACTAAATCCTCCCTCACCATCACTCTCATCCTCCACCCTTTGTGCCTGTCCAGGCACACCTGGGAGATATGTTGCAGGGTTTAGTGCGCTGCATCTCCTTATGGTGATGTTTACCGGGGCCATTAATGCCAATTCCCATCTCGTAAACCGTGCTGATGAGACGTGTCTGGTTTGGGCTGAATTCAGTAATGCTGACACTGCATGTGGTGTATGAATTGTGAGGTTGTGTCCTAGCACTACATCTTCGCTTTTACTTACTAGCAATGCTATTGCTGCAACACTTCGCAAGCATGTGGGGAAGGATCGCGCTACCGTGTCTAGCTGAGCGCTATAGTAGGCTACTGGCCTGCTGGCATCACCATGCTTCTGGGTTAAGACACCTGCCGCACACCCAGCACTCTCTGTTCCGTACAGCTCAAAGGGTTTCCCATAATCTGGCATACCTAATGCTGGTGCCTGCGTTAGGCACTGTTTAAGTCTTTCAAATGCCATCTCAGACTCGTCTGTGTGCGAAATCCGATCTGGTTTGTTTGATGAGACCATCTCCTGCAAAGGTAGGGCTAGTATGGAAAACCCTGGGATCCAGTTACGGCAATACCCACACATTCCTAAAAATGTTCTGATCTGTTGCTGGGTTTGTGGCAGAGTCATGTCATGTCCTTGTGTCAGACAGTGTCCCAAATATTTTACCTTGGTCTGGCATAATTGTAACTTATCTTTGGAAACCTTGTGTCCTGTGTCTGAAAGATGAAATAGAAGCTGTTTCGTATCTCTCAAGGACGATTCGAGTGAATCAGAACACAGCAGTAAGTCATCTACATACTGTATTAATACTGATCCGCTCTCAGGTTGAAAAGACTGTAAACAATCATGCAAGGCCTGCGAGAAAATAGTTGGGCTGTCAATGAAACCTTGTGGTAAACGAGTCCAGGTGTACTGAACTCCTCTGTATGTAAATGCGAATAAGTATTGACTGTCAGGGTGCAGAGGTACCGAGAAGAAAGCGGAGCAGAGGTCAATCATAGTGAAAAATTTGGCAGTGGGAGGTATTTGCATAAGGATGACAGCTGGATTTGGCACTATGGGGAATTGACTCTCAACTATTTTGTTGATCCCCCTTAGATCCTGCACTAGCCTGTAACCCCTCCCCCCACTCTTTTTAACAGGGAAGATGGGACTATTGGCAGTGCTGGACGTCCTTACCAGAATGCCCTGTTGTAGCAAGCGTTCTATTACAGGATTAACTCCTAACTCCACCTCTGGCTTCAGAGGGTATTGTGGGATTTTTTGAGCTATCCTACCATCTTTTACTTGTACAACTACTGGGGCTACATTTGCCATTAATCCAGTGTCTTGTCCATCCTTGGTCCAAAGTGACTCCGGTATCTGGGAAGTCATTTCCTCTACCTTGGACGGACACCTATCTACAACAACAGTGTGTGACATTAATCTTGCTGGGGAATCTAGCATATCCTGCACTTCCTGATCGTGGCCCTCGGGTATGTCCAAGAACACACCTTCAGGAGTACAATATATGACACATCCCATTTTGCACAGTAAATCTCTCCCAAGTAGATTAGTCGGAGCTGATGCAGCCAGCAAAAAGGAATGCTTGGTATGCAAAGGCCCTATCATAATCTCTGCAGGTTTGCTTAAAGGATAGTGCTGTACTACTCCTGTTACTCCCATGGCTGGAATTGTTTTACCAGTGGTTCTCATGCCCACGGTCGAATTTATCACTGACTTGGCCGCCCCCGTCTCTACAAGGAAAGGTAGAGATCTACCAGCTACATCAATTGTGACCTCGGGTTCACTTCCAAGGCTCGCAATCAATTTCACTGGCTGCAAACTACAGGTGTGGCCCCACCCCTATGGTGTGTGGTGACCTCCCTGCATTGCGCTGGCAGCTATTACCTGTGAAGGGGGTAAATGGGAATTGTCAGAGACTTGCCAGTCTCTTCTTGGGGGATACCTTCTTGTTTCCCCTGCGTGTGGCTCATAACTCCGTCTCTGCGGTCCTTGATCCCAATTTCGTGGCTCATATCGTTGTCTAGGGGTTTGATATGATTTTTGTGTATTTTTCAATCTACAGTCTCGTGCAAAATGTCCCTCTTTGTGACAGTAATAACAAGTTACCACATTTGACTTACCCACAGGGGTCTGAGACTTATGCTGAGGTGGCCTTGTGGTAAGTGCCTGTATACTTACGGCCATCAGCTTATCGCTCTGCGACTCCCTGTGTCTGGTGATGTTCTGATCATGCCCAACAGCGGCCTCTCCCAAAGCAGCCACTGACATACCTCTCCAATCTGGTCTAGTGGTCTGTACCCTAGTCCTCAAAGTTTCTTTTAAACCATCCATTAACACAGAAACTGCTACTTCCCTATGATGTACATTTGTCTTGATGTCTTTTATACCAGTGTACTTAGCCATTTCCTGCAGTGCCCGATGGAAATACTCAGAAGCAGTTTCCCCTTCTTTTTGTTTTATGGAAAAAAATTTGTTCCACTTAACAACAGCAGGGAAATATACTCCTAGCTGCAGATTGATTCTTTTTACATTATCTTGATTGTGCTCCTCCGTAAGGGGTACCACTTCATCTAATTTACAGTCAGCGATAAATTTCACTGAGTCGACATTGGAGGGTAGACATGCCCTCAGCAATGTCCGCCAATCTTTGTTATTGGGCTCTGCAGAAATACCTAGCTCTCTAATGAACCTCTGGCTTGCAACTAGATCTTTCCTAGGATCAGGGAATTCAGACATCATTGATCTTAATTCCATTCGGGAAAAGGGGCAGTGCATGGCGATGTTTCTGACAGGAGTGACTCCTGAAGTGTCAGTTTTCCCATTTGGGACCGCAATTACCCTAATGGGATTAAGTTCAATAACATCATTCTGGGTTGATTCTACAACATGTGGTGTAATGGTTTCTGCATAGTGTACTGTACCGTACTTACCTGCCGACACGACCTCACCTGCCCCTCCACTAGGGGCCTTTGATACTGCTCTTACTGGTTGGGACATGCCCACTGTGGTCTCTTGTATGGTGGCTGCTAAAGAGAGTGCCGATATTGTGGTGGGCTCATCTTCCTGGTCGCAATCCTGGGGAAAGTTTAAAACAGGGTACAGCTTGCACGGGTTAGTATTAGCATCAATAATCTTAGTTACGTTATTCTTAACATCTATACATTTACTAAGTGCCTGTTTATCATACACCAGTGTGCCATTCTCTGTAACCACTTTCTCTCCTGTCATGTATGGTGGTGGTGGTGCGGTGGCTATCAGTTTCCTGATAGGGTTTGAACCAGCTGCTTGAGCCAAACCTCTTTGTATTTCACCTTCCTGTTGCCATAATTGTAAATATTCATAATGTCTGATCCATCTCTTCGCGGATTTAATTAGACATATCCTTCTCCTTAGATTTTGTAACACCTCAGGACTAAAACTGCCTACTCTTGGGAACTTTTCCCCGTCATGTACAGTCATTCTTTCCCATTCATTGCACAAAACCTCTGTGTGTGATCCATATTTTTCACACATGATATACCTTGCCGACCCTATTGGCCGGGTTACTAAATCAACCTGAACCTGGGTTGATCGTCCCTTACCTGAACAACTGGCCCCCATCTTTGCAGGTGTTGCTTTCACTACCTCTGACCTTCAAATCAGGGTCTTCAGCGAACCCTTACAAAAACCAAGTTGCCCGGGGTAAGCCGACGGTGAAAGTTCAACCGAGTGCTTCCACCCACTCTCGCCCACGTTGGCCAATATGTCCAATCACTGTTGCAGCGCTGTCGTACCCAACCTAGGGCCCCTATGAACCTTTATTTACTGGGGCGCGTGGGAGTAGGTTACCCTCCCCAGTAAGTATCGGTTGTTAGAGAATTCCTGAGTGATCAGAGAACCTCCCTTAAAATAAAAAAAATCTACACAAATCACGTTAGAATGTACAAATAGCGTTTATGATCCCACAGCAAATTTTTAGTGGGTATCAAGGTAACAAACTAATGCACACAATTACATGCGGTACAGTCGTGCTGCGTAAAAGTAACTATACTTATGCACTGAACGACCAGCGGAATCGATAATTGCGGCTGCGAATTCCTTTCAGCCAGAGCGTAATGGCCTATATGGGTATTGCACCAACCCTCCCGGGGTTGTGCCTCTTTCCTCTGACCTTACCTTGTCAGGAACTTACTTTATCTCTAGCGGACTTCCTAGTCTGCTGTACCTGGACCTCCTGGTCTGTATCTACAGTAGACTTCCTAGTCTGCTGTACTTCTAATGCTCTTATTTCAATACTAACAAGGGATGCCTCCCAAGCTACCACGTGCTATCACTTTCACGGATGTACCTCACGAGAACTCGACTTCCGGGGGTTCCAACCAAAATGAGAAACTTATATATATATATATATATATATACACACTCTTTCACCTCATATACTCTTTACTTTTTCTGTACAGAAAATTCCTTTCACTCAGGTAACACAGGCTAGTCCCAGAGGAGTTGCAACTAGAGAAGGATTAAAATTTTGGACACTGAGATTAACTTGCGCTATTATCGCGTTGCTTCCGTATCGCCTTACTAAAACAATGCTATCATGTGATTTGTATTAAGCAGGCGTACCCGTACGCTCCGTTGCGTAATATACGCTACGTGTGTAGGCCTTTGCGTCGCGTACGCTTGTCCCGCCCTTTGTTAGGGACACGTGTACACAGGCCAGACACGTCCGCAGTAACACAAATAACACGTGTCTATCAATGCAAATGATATTTAGCTATAATCATTTACCGAACACCACACAGATTCCACTGTATCAACCTTTAACTAGGCCAGGCTGTGTGCGTGTTTTTATAATTACTCCCTTAAGTATTCATTTTATTTTTTTTAACTACCAATAGCAACAAATCTTTCTCAGCACGTTATCAATGATAAGTGGCAAACAGGAAAGTGAGATATGTGAACGTACACAAATGAAAATGCAGCTGTGTGCGTGTGTTGCATACGCAATGTGTATCAAACAGAAATAAACAGTTTTAAAAGACAATAGCGTACTGTTCTTACCTTCCAGTTCTGGATTCCACCAGCACTCCTACAACTAAGCGATGCAGACGCTTATCTAGTCAGCACTACCGTATCCCCAACCACCAACATGGATACAAAGGATACTGTCTTTCTGCCCTTTGCTGACGGATAAAGTCTGCGTGTTTTCGTTAGTGCGGATATGTGGAGGACGGACGAGGCCCAAATTGATAAAGCCTATTCTTTACCTTATAACATTAACTATATATTTGTAACAGACTCAGTACGCAAGTGGCGTATAAAGTACCGTAATGGTACGCACTTAGCGTAGCAGACGCTAGGCCGTGGTCGAGACGCACGAGCGGCAGGTTCGCTCACAGCTTATGCTTAGTATCGAGTACGCTATAGGCGGCTCAAGTACCGTAATGCTACGCTATTGGCGTAGCGGACGCTGTACCGCGAGATCGGGATACGAGCGCCGCTGACGCTCACTGAATTACACACACAAAGCCTTGTTATCAACACACTATAAGGGTATACTTATGCTGTAAACCTTATTACTGTAATATTACCACAATGTAACGCTGATTAACCCTTATCATATGAAAGCTGTTGGAGCGATTTAGATGCTCAGAAACCCTATGTAGTAAGTAGTAAAACACACACTCTTTGCTAAGGTTCCAACACCTTTACTAGATGATTTTAGTAAGTAAAAGGGAAAAGTACAGTTAACAGCTTATACACTACAAAACTAACATTAATATCTAAACAGAATAACTAGACATGAATATACAATAGCGGCACAATCGCAAATAATAACAGAGAGAGAGAGTAAATGGCTAACACAGAAGGAGAACAAGATGGTCACAGAGAAACTTACACACGTGGGAATGATCGCTAGCACAGTCCTGGAAACCAGCTCTCACTCATCACAGAGAAAACCTTGTAGAGAGAAGTGAGTGAGCTGGCCCAGGCTGGCTGCCTTATATACACAACATACAGTACACTACAAAGGGCCCTACAATCTCATTGTTCACTGGACACAGGAATGTCCCTCTGCATTATAACAAAAGGTCATAGGTGGATTCGAACAGGTGGGCTGTGACTATTTCAAACTGCTCAGATGGGAGGTATCCTCAGGATTCCCGCCGCATGGATAATGAACCGCAAATACAGAAAATGTCCATAAACTACTCATAGACATAACTATACGCAGGAGCGATTAATCTCTACCTAACCAGCAACGGATTGTTTCTAATAAAATACTCTTCAGTTAGGTACCAGACACCACTGTTCAACCTTTGTCAGACCCTTCGTATCATGAAAAGAGGAATTCCCAAGTCCATGAACCATTTACACTAAACATACTCACAGATATTATTAAGGGGACTATTACCTATAAAACACACTATAAAGGTTAAATATGCTGCGATCGAGTCGCTCGCTAGTCGCTCACAAGCACCGCCGTAGATACACATCTCCGTGCGAAGGCGACGTCGGAGCGTCCCTTACGCAACCTGAGGGGATGCGTACGCACGGGGGAGTCGGTGTACAAGGCATTAGTGAATTACGATATTTTTCGACTTTGACACTAGGCATTCTGGCAGTAGGTAGCATGCCCCATACTAGTCATTCCGGAAGTAGGCAGCATGTCCTATACTAGGCATTCCAGTAGTAAGCAGCATTTCCTATGCTATGCATTACAGTAGTAGGCAGCATGCCCTATACTATGCATTCACGTAGTAGATAGCATGCCCTATACTAGGCATTCTGGTAGTAGGCAAAAGGCACTACACTAGTCATTCTGGAAGCAGGCAGCATGCCCTATACTAGGCATTCCGGTTGTAGGCAGCATGCCCTACCCTAGGCATTCTGGTAGTAGGTAGCATGCCTAAACTAGGCATTCCAGTAGTAGGCAGCATGCACTACTAGTCATTCCGGTAGTAGGTAGCATGCCCTATACTAGACATTCCGGTAGTAGGTAGCATGCCCTACACTAGGCATTCTGGTAGTAGGCAGCATGCCCTATACTAGGCATTCTGGTAGTAGATAGCATTCCCTACACTAGGCATTCTGGTAGTAGGCAGCATGCCCTATACTAAGCATTCCGGTAGTAGGCAACATGCACTATACTAGGCATTCCGGTAGTAGGTATCATGCACTATACTACTCATTGCGGTAGTAGGTAGAATGCCTTATATTAGACATACTGGTAGTAGGCAGCATGCACCATACTAAACATTCCGGTAGTAGGCAGCATGCCCTATACTAGACATTCCGGTAGTAGGCAGCATGCCCTATACTAGGCATTACAGTAGTAGGCAGCAAGCCCTATACTAGGCATTCCGTTAGTAGGTAGCATGCCCTACCCTAGGCATTCTGGTAGTAGGCAGAAGGCACTACACTAGTCATTCTGGTAGCAGGCAGCATGCCCTATACTAGGCATTCCAGTAGTAGGCAGCATGCCCTATACTAGGCATTCCAGTAGTAGGTAGCATGCCCTATACTAGACATTCCGGTAGTAGGCAGCATGCACTACTAGTCATTCCGGTAGTAGGTAACATGCCCTATACTAAGCATTCCGGTAGTAGGCAGCATGCACTATACTAGGCATTCTAGGAGTAGGTAGCATGCCCTATACTAAGCATTCCGGTAGTAGGCAACATGCACTATACTAGGCAATCCGGTAGTAGGTATCATGCACTATACTACTCATTGCGGTAGTAGGTAGAATGCCTTATATTAGACATACTGGTAGTAGGCAGGATGCCCCATACTAAACATTCCGGTAGTAGGCAGCATGCCCTATACTAGGCATTCTGGTAGTAGGCAGCATGCCCCATACTAAACATTCCGGTAGTAGGCAGCATGCCCTATACTAGACATTCTGGTAGTAGGCAGCATGTCCTATACTTGGCATTCTGGTAGTAGGCAGCATTCCCATTACTAGGCATTCCGGTAGTAGGCAGCATGCCCTATACTAGGCATTCTGGTAGTTGGCAACATGTCCAATACTAGGCATTCCGGTAGTAGACAGCATGCCCTATACTAGACATTCCAGTAGTAGGCAGCATGCCCTATACTAGGCATTACGGTAGTAGGTAGCATGCCCTATACTAGTCATTCTGGTAGGATACAGCATGCACTATACTACTCATTCTGGTAGTAGGCAGCATGCCCGTCACTAGGCATTCCGGTAGCAGGCAGCAAGCCCTATACTAGACATTCCGTTAGTAGGTAGCATGCCCTAACCTAGGCATTCCGGTAGTAGGCAGAAGGCACTATACTAGGCATTCCAGTAGTAGGTAGCATGCCCTACACTAGGAAATCCGGTAGTAGGTATCATGCCCTATACGAGTCATTCCGTAGTAGGTAACATGCTGTATACTATGCATTCCGGTAGTAGGCCCCATGCCCTATACAAGACATTCCCGTAGTAGGTAGCATGCCCTATACTAGGCACTCTGGTAGCAGGTAGCATGCCCTATACTAGGCATTCCAGTAGTAGGTAGCATGCCCTATACTAAGCATTCTGGTAGCAGGTAGCATGCCCTATACTAGGCATTCCAGTAGTAAGCAGCATGCAATATACTAGGCATTCTGGTAGTAGGTAGGATACCCTATACTATGTTTTTGGGCAGTAGGCAGCAACATTTTTCCTGTACATTTCTGGTAGTAGGCAGCATGCCCTATACTAGAAATTCCGGTAGTAGGCCGCATTCCTTATACTAGTAATTCCGGTAGTAGGTAGCATGCCGTATACTAAACATTCCGGTAGTAGGCAGCATGCCCTACACTAGACATTCTGGTAGTAGGCAGAATGCCCTTTACTAGTCATGCCGATAGTAGGCAGCATGCCCTATACTATGCATTCTGGTAGAAGGCAGCATGCCCTTCTCTAGGCATTCCGGTAGTAGGTAACATGCTCTATACTAGGCATTCCGGTAGTAGGTAGCATGCCCTATACTATGCATTCTGGTAGAAGGCAGCATGCCCTTCCTTTGGCATTCCGGTAGTAGGTAACATGCTCTATACTAGGCATTCCGGTAGTAGGTAGCATGCCCTATACTAGGCATTCTGGTAGTAGGCAGCATGATGTATACTAGGCATTCAAGTAGTAGGCAGCATACCCTATACTATGCATTCTGGTAATAGGCAGCATGCCCTATACTAGACATTCTGGTATTATGCAACATGCCGTATACTAGACATTCTGGTAGTATGCAACATGACGTATACTAGGCATTCTGGTAGTATGCAACATGACGTATACTAGGCATTCCGGTAGTATGCAGCATGCCCTATACTAGGCATTCCGGTAGTAGGTAGCATGTCCTATACTATGCATTCCGTTAGTAGGCAACATGCCCTATACTAGACATTCTGGTAGTAGACAGCATACCCTATACTATGCAATCTGGTAGTAGGTAGCATGCCATATACTAGGCATTCTGGTAGTAGGCAACATGACGTATACTAGACATTTAGTTAGTAGTTGCAACGGGGTTGTTGGCTTGGAGAGAGCCATCTCCTGCAGTAACTGGACCTGGTACATGGATGTGTCGGTGTGACGGTGGGATGTGATTGAATAGGCGCAGCATCCATCCATGTACTTCCACCTGTCTCACCTATTACAGAGGAACTAAAGAACACTCAATCTGTTGAATACTGCATATGACAAGACCAGTTAATTGGGAGGTAAAACAATGAGTATACATAACAAGAAATGTATTATCATTATCTAATTGTCATTGAGCAATGCCTATTGGGATAGCTCTGGCTGCACCATAACGTGATGTTGTTGTCCTGAATACACAGCTACCAGTATGAGACAGCAACAGCCAACACATTGCAGAACGTGACATCCCACACCTCCCACGCTCACCTGTGTGTGGCAGGTCAGAGCCACGCCCGGGACCCCGAGTTTTCAGAAGGTGCGTTTTATAATTTTGTATTGGCTCAGTCATTCTCTCGGGGGGGATTGTGCCACCAGACGTCACCACCATGTGGGGCTGCACACGTTATTTCAGTAGACAATCTTGGCTCCTTTCCTGGCACCTCTGTGGGGTGTGAGTAGTCAGATACTGGTCGTGAATTTCCTTTGCCCAACCGTTCCTGTGCTCTTTCTGGCAAGCGGCAGAATCCCCCCCTCAGTGTAATTGTTGTTTGGCTAGCACTTACCCACTGAGCCACCTCTCTCCCTGCACAGAGTGCACAGCGGGATCCTCAGAGTCCTTGATGTGGATATTTGTTCTTGCTGGGAAAATTCTACAAGGAATTGGAGAGACGCCTATTGTGCCGCTGGGACTGTCGTACATTGATGACTTCGCAAAAGTGGAAAATTCTCCATTTTACATTGGTAACTAATAACTATAACGACTGAACGAGCATTTACCCGGAAGACATTGCGAATACAGCGCAGCGTATAGTGTGATTAGTGAGTGATGCCTCAGTGGGAGGAGTCTGTGGTCTGAGGGACAAGCGCTGACCCAACCTCTGAATAAATAAAGTAATTATTAATAACGGGTTCTGTATAACACTGCTGTGAATGATAAATTACACTTAGGAGAGATCTCCATCGCAGTTGTCGGATGATGACATCTTATGTCTTAGGCTGCGTTAGATTCCTCTGCGGATACTGCTGAGCCCCCTCTCACATGGCGAGTGCTTGGCAGCCAGACTATCGCTGAGGTGTTAGAGTGGGACGCTGCGCTAATCCCTACGGTACCCGGGGAAGCCCAGGAGGCGCCACTAACAGCATCTCTGCCTCTGACAAACAGAGAACGAACAAGGGGCCTATTCACTAAGCCCAGTTACATGTGCGGAAACACTTTCTGCGTGTTTTATGTTTCAGGCCCATTCATCATTAGAGGCTCAATATGGCCGCCTTACATTCTACAGACTGTAAAAGCTGATCGTTTTAGGAGTGTGTGTTGAATAACTGACCCCTCTTCAGATGACCTTACTTCCCTTCCCCCGCTCTGTCCTACTGGAAGAAGCAACCGCAGTGCATCCAACGGCCTTCCCTCTGTGGATACGCAAACTCACACATGCGCACAATGCTCGGCAGTAATTAGCGGTGACAGTGTTTGGGCTTTTTGGAGCAGCGGTCTAGCAACTGGAGCAATACTGAATTGCTCTGGTATTCTAGTGTCCTCCACTGCAACTAACAGCGGGATGAATATTTAATTATCCGGGACCAAGATGCCCTCAATAGTGATTAGAGCCCCATGACTCTATAAGAGCACTCCCGACCATTCTCTCCCAGGCGGATAGTAACATACTGTATATAAATTAGAGATGTGCGTCTGGCACTTTTCAAGTTTTGGTTTTGGTTCTAATTCCATTTTCGTGTTTGGGTTTTGGCTTGGCTTTGCTAAAACTACCCTTTCGTGTTTTGGTTTTGGTTTTGGATCTGGATGATTTTTTTTGGGGGGAAAGCATAAAAACTGCTAAAATCACAGAATTTGGGGGTAACTTTGCTCCTACAGTATTATTAACCTCAGTAATAATCATTTCCACTCATTTCCAGTCTATTCTGAACACCTTACAATATTGTTTTAAGGCCTAAAAGTTACACCGAGGTGGCTGTATGACTAAGCTAAGTGACACAAATGTGCGGCATAAACACCTGGCCCATCTAGGAGTGGCACTGCAGTGTCAGACAGGATGGCACTATTCAAAAACTAGTCCCCAAACAGCACATAATGCAAAGAAGAAAAAAAATTGCAACAAGGTAGTTGTATGACTAAACCAAGCGACACAAACAATTAGGCCCATCTAGGCGTGGCACTGCAGTGGCAGACAGGAGGGCAGATATTTACAAAAAAAGGCCCCAAACAGCGCATGATGCAAAGAAGAAAAAGAGTTGCAATTAAGTAGCTGGATGGCTAAGCTAAGCGACACAAGTGTGCGGCACAAACACCTGGCCCATCTAGGAGTGGCACTGCAGTTACAGATAGGATGGCACAAAAAAACCTAGTCCCCAAACAGCACATGATGCAAAGAAGAAAAAGAGGTGCAAGATGGAATTGTCATTGTGCCCTCCCTTCCACCATTATGTTGTATAAACAGGACATGCACACTTTAACAAACCAATCATTTCAGCGACAGGGTCTGCTACACGACTGTGTCTGAAATGACTGGTTTGTTTGGGCCCCCACCAAAAAAGAAGCAATCAATCTCTCCTTGCACAAACTGGCTCTACAGAGGCTAGTTGTCCACCTCATCATCATCCTCTGATTTCTCACCCCTTTCACCGTGTACATCCCCCTCACTGAGTATTCATTCGTTCCCACTGGAATCCACCATCACAGGTCCCTGTGTACGTTCTGGAGGTAATAGCTGGTAAATATCTTCCCGGAAGACTTTATAATTCATTTTGATGAACATCATCTTCTCCACATTTTGTGGAAGTAACCTCCTACGCCGATCGCTGACAAGGTTACCGGCTGCACTAAACACTCTTTCGGAGTACACACTGGAGGGGGGGGCAACTTAGGTAAAATAAAGCCAGTTTGTGCAAGGGCCTCCAAATGACATGCCTACTTGGATGCTATCACTCATATAATCCTCCAACATTCTTTCAATGGTGACAAAATCATATGCAGTGACAGTAGACGACATGTCAGTAATCGTTGGCAGGTCCTTCAGTCCAGACCAGATGTCAGCACTCGCTCCAGACTGCCCTACATTACCGTCAGCGGGTGGGCTAGGAAATGTTATCCTTTTCCTTGCAGCCCCAGTGGCGGGAGAAATTGAAGGAGGATCTGTTAACGGGTCACATTCCGCTTGAGTTGACAATTACTAACCAGCAGGTCTTTGCACCTCTGCACACTTGTGTCTGCTGGAAAGAGAGACACAACATAGGATTTAAACCTAGGATCGAGCACGGTGGCCAAAATGTAGTGCTCTGATATCAACAGATTGACCACCCTTGAATCCTGACAAAGCAAATGAAGGGCTCCATCCTCAAGTCCAACATACTTTGCGGAAATCCTCTGTTTTAGCTCCTCCTTCAATTTATCCAGCTGCTTCTGCAAAAGCCTGATGAGGGGAATGACCTGACTCAAGTTGGCAGTGTCTGAACTGACTTCATGTGTGGCAAGTCCGAAGGGTTGGAGAACCTTGCACAAGATGGAAATCATTCTCCACTGCGCTTGAGTCAGGTGCATTACCCCTCCTTTGCCTATATCGTAGGTGGATATATAAGCTTGAATGGCCTTTTGCTGCTCCTCCATTCTCTGAAGCATATAGAGTGTTGAATTCCACCTCGTTACCACATCTTGCTTCAGTTGATGGCGGCGCAGGTTCAGGAGTGTTTGCTGGCGCTCCAGTCTTCGTCATGCAGTGGAAGAATGCCAAAAGTGGCTCGCAGTTTTTCAGGCCACCGACGGTATCTCCTGCACCCCCCTGTCATTTAAAAAAAAAATCTGCACCACCAAATTAATTGTATGTGCAAAACATGGGACGTGCTGGAATTTGCCCAGTTGTAATACACGCACAATATTGGTGGCATTGTCCGATATCACAAATCCTCAGGAGAGTCCACTTGGTGTAAGCCATTCTGCAATGATGTTCCTCAGTTTCCGTAAGAGGTTGTCAGCTGTGTGCCTATTATGGAAATCAGTGATACATAGCGTAGCCTACCTAGAAACGAGATGGCGTTTTCAGGATGCTGCTACTGGTGTCACTGCAGGAGGCCATACATCTACCCAGTGGGCTGTTACAGTCATATAGTCCTTAGTCTGCCCTGTTCCACTTGTCCACATGTCCATGGTTAAGCGGACACTGGATACAACCGCATTTTTTAGGACTATGGTGACTCTTTTTCTGATGTCTGTGTACATTCTCGGTATCGCCTGCCTAGAGAAGTGGAACCCAGATGGGAATTGATAACGGGGACACTGTAACTCTAACTAATCTTTAAGTGACCCTGGATAACGGATGCACCTCTAACACCAACATAGCTGTCAAGGCCTCAGTTATCTTCTTTGCAAAAGGATGACTGCTGTCATATTTAATCTTCCTCACAAAGGACTGTTGGACAGTCAGTTGCTTACTGGAAGTAGTACAAGTGGTCTTCCGACATCCCCTCTGGGATGACAATCGACTCCCAGCAGCAACAACAGCAGCGGCAGCAACAGCTGGCATACCACTCAAGGATCCTATGGAGGAATCCCAGTTAGGAGAGGAATCCTCAGTCTTGACATGGCCTGCAGGACTACGGATGTTCCTGACTGAGGAGGAAGTTGACGTTGAGGGAGTTGGTGGTGTGTATTGCAGGAGCTTGGGTACAGGAGGAAGAAGGGATTTAGGTGTCAGTGGACTGCTTATTCTCTTACCCAGTTTCTGAACTTGACACTGACTTCTGATGAATGCGCTGCAGGTGACGTATAAGGGAGGATGCACCTAGGTGGTTAACATCCTTACCCTACTTATTACAGATTGACAGAGGCATCAGATGGCTTGACACCTCGGGGTATATTTACAAAAATGTTGTGTTTGTCCAATTTTATTTTATTTTTCTAAGTGACAACACGGGCATTTACTAAGCACAAATCTTGGCAGTGTTGTTGCAAATCGTAATGGTTTTCACGGCTAAGTTCAGAAATACGAATGAATAGACCATCGGCCAAACACGGCTGTTTGCTCATACAACACGGTAATTTACTAATCATTCGTATTTAGGTGTTAAGGTCTCTGCTTGCTCAATTGCTGTCGTATTTCTTTGTGAATCGTTAAAAATAGCAGCAAAAAAATAGACCTGCTTTTTTCAGGCGTGTTTACATGTGTTGCAACTTCAAAATCCATCACACCTGAATTAGGATGCCTATAAAAGGATCGTAGGCCCATTTCAAACGGGTGGTCTTCATGTGACCGCCGGTCAGCTGACCGACAGTCACATGACCTCCTCGGTGAGCCCGACGGCTCACTATCCCGATGGTCGGCATGCCGACCAACAGGGACTATTTCCACTCGTGGGTGTCCACGACACCCATAGAGTGGGAATAGAACCTATGGCGACCGCAGGTCGCCACCGAGCCCGCAGCGTGGCGAGAGCAGCGAGCCCGCAAGGGGCTTGCTGCACTCGTCCCTCCCCGCCGGGATCCCGGCGTCGGTATGCTGCCGGGATCCCAGCGTCGGTAAGGTGACCGGCGGTCAGGAGACTGCCGGTCACCCGTACTACACCCTTTCAAACAACCTACACTCAGACATGGCTGCTGGAGTATGGTGCAGTGATCTTTTGTGTGCTGTGGGATTCCTCAGATTCAGACATCAGCCTATAAGTAACCAGGGACAAGAAACTGAACATGGTCAGCAGGTTGTACAGGTTCCGCGGAGGCTGCGCAGGCCTCGTTTTTTTAGGGGGCATTTAAACTTGAATGCTTTGTCCGATGATGGGTCATACAGATGTTCCGTCTAAATCGTAACATTTTCCATCTGTATGACCTTGTCAAACTGGACCTAGACCCTGAGACAGCACGCTCTCGCCCTGTCTCAGGCCTGCACAAACTCCTGGCTGTGTTGCACTTTATGGCTACTGGGAGCTGTCAGGCTGTGTCTGGGGATGTCATTGGAATCTCACAGCCCACCTTTTCAAGAATACTGACACAGGTAACGTATACCTAACAACCTCCTCTGTTTCTTTGTTGTTCTTATTACTCTTAGTGTCCAGTGATGAGGTTATGTCATTAAGACACATTAAAAAAAAAACAAATATACACACAGGTGTTGGATGTTTTGCAGCCCCACATCGATGCCTCAATCTGCTTCCCTACCCAAGAGTCTCAGTGGCATGCCGTCAGGGTAGCTTTCTATGAGCTTCCTGGCATGCCCAATGTTCTGGGAGCCATAGATTGCACACACATTCAGCTGAGACCACCTAGGGGCAGGCAGCACATCTATACAAATCAACATCTAGACAACTCCACAAATGTGCAGGTGGTTTGTGATGCAAATCTAAAAATAATGACTAGGAGCTGCCATGACTCCTTCGTCCTCAGTCAGTCATCCCTCTGTGATAAGTTTGAGGACAGACAAATGCCAGATGGATGGCTGCCGGGTATGTAATTTGATATGTTTTGGACTGGTATACTAATCATAAATACACTGTGTTACTTATGTGTTGTTGTATCTTACCATGAAGCACGTTGCCATATCTGTCTTTCAGGTGATGGAGGATATGGCTGTTTCTTTTAGCTTCTAACTCCATTGTCCCAACCTGATTTAACTGCTGAACACAATTACAATAATGCACAAAAGTCCACGTGGAATGTGATAGAAAGATGTTTTGGGGTGATGAAAACGAGGTTTCGGTGTCTGGATAAGTCTGGTGGCATTTTGTTGTCTAGTCCCTTGAAGGTGACTCAAATTGTGTTCTGCTGCTGCTTTCTTCATAACATGTGTTTGCATCAAGTTCTGCCACATGTTGATGAGGATGAGTAGGATGAAGAAAGCAGCCAGCAAGCAGTAGAATTAGAGACATCTGGCGACACTTGGAGAACAGATGTAGGGAGGCAGGTAAGGAAACACCTCATAAATACACATTTTTAAGGTAAGTATGTTTTGCATTTTTCATTTATTGTGTAAGGCTAAATTTTGTAACATAATGTATATGTTAAAAACATTACTCAGAATGTGTATTTCTGCATTAGACATACAATAATACCCTTGCTATATGTTTTCCAAATGCAGCATGTGTATTGTGTTGTTTGAAATTGGACACACATCAGAACAAGAGTCACATGTATAAATTCGGAATAAGTATTCATAAACTTAAAATGCTATTTACTTTAATACATAAAAGAAACCAGTTAATAAATGATTATGTCATTTACTTTAGGAATGCCTGTTACTTCCTAATGTAACACTTACACACATTTATTAACTTATCCTTGATGAATACATGTGCTCCTATGTGTGGTGTACCATTGGATTTAAGGAACACAAATGTAGTATCATTCAAAATAATTTATTTTGTTTGGTTTGCTGAAGTAAATAAAAAAAAAATATTTTGAATGATACTACATTTGTGTTCCTTAAATTCATACACAATACACAATTTTCAACATGTATCCATTATTACCCACTTTATTTTTTAAAACATTAAAATATACATTTCTTTGGGTCTCCCTCTTGTTTCTGATGCATATTTTTCCTTTTTAACACACGTAAAAATGTAACAAATATATTGTCCTTCATTATGAAAAATATTGCTGAATTGTTTTTTAAAAAAAATATTAGGACACTATTTACACACACAATAGTGTTCTTGTTGTAATGTCCAATATATCAGAAATGTAAAAGAGTTTGCATTCACAATGTAAGTTGTATTGGTCATTGAATAATATGGCTGGCAGCCAATTAGTCTGGCTGCAGAATATAAGAGTGATTGGAATCAAGAAAGAATCATTAGTTAATCAAGTATACTGGTCTTAATTTAGCACCCAAAAGACATTCTTCCTGGCTGCCAATTAGTCTGGCTGCAGAATATAAGAGTGATTGGAGTCAAGAAAGAATAATTAGTTAATTAAATATAGTGGACTAATTTCTGCAGGCTAAGATGAATGTGCAGCTCAAAGAACATTTCCCTCCTCACCACAAAAACAAAGCATTACAATAATAATTGTTTGCACAAAAAAAGTTGTTTTTTTACATTGCTCATTAATGATGTTCATAAAATTTGCAAGGTACAAAGTGGTGTATATATATGCAGACAATCAGACAATTAGTAACTAAGTTTGTTTTCTTCTCATAACAGAATTCGTGATCTATATCACTTGTGTTTTTTTGGGTGGCTGGTAGGACTGGCCTTTGCCTTTACCACTGTCGTGTTGGTGTGCTCTGGTGGTGAGGACACAGGCGATGTAATTGGAGTATTCGTTCCAGTACTGATGCTTGGTTGCTGTTGGTGCTGGGATCTGAGTGTTTCATTGAGGTTAGTGAGGGTGGCATTGAGTTTGCGTGTTGCAGCAGTTTAATTTTCTAAAATTCTGGTGATAGATTAATTTATCATTTAATTGTTTTCTAAAATGTTGATATAGTTTTGCTGTTGTCTGTGCTTTTTTTTCCATTATGCGTTGTAAGTTGGCCATGACATGTGTAATGTCTGCACGCATCATTTTCATGGTATTTGCAATTCTGGTGTTTGGTTCATTTTGGCGGCTAATATTTCTGCTAATTCTTCTGAGGTGAGATGGTGGTAGGCTAGAAAATACTTGGGTCTGCCTACGCAGGCAATCCTGATTAGTGGCCTGCTGTGTAGCCCAACTGTCCCAAAACACTTGATCAGGGCCTTGTGCTAATGGTGTTGTTGGTCTGTGTTGTGGTGGTGGTGTGCTTTGCTGGGGGGCTGTTTCCTGCAATTACTGGCTGCATTTGTATAATGATTATCTCCTCCATGTCTCTGTGTTGATGTGGTTGCGTTGGGATGCTGGTACCAGTACTAGAATCTGGTGAATCCAAAAATTAGATGTTATTTATCCATATGTGTTTTACATTGTGCAAAAACAAGAATCATGGAGCACAGGTATTTGAATATTGTTTTCACATATCCAGCATAGCAACATCATCACTCATAATTTATACACATACATATGGCTGTTTATGGCAAATGTGTGTGATTACTTCATTGTGAATGGAAGCACATGAGTTGTATGGTAGATCAGACAAACTGCACCTGAAAAACACATGTAACCACATAATGTGTTGCCTTGTAGAGTCTAAACCAAAAACCGAGTACTTTTTTAGTATGTTGGAGGCAATGTTACCTAAAACACACATGTTAAACTGAGGTTTCAAAATTTACTATTTGAGAAGCTTACACATGTGTTTCTGTTGCAGCATCTGACCATCAATCTGCTACTGTATGGCTGAAGTGGACATTCATATCTTTACTGGAAGTAGATAAGGTATTTTGGCTTTGGTTCCATTTGATGTTTTTGTGACCTCAGTAAGTAAGACTGATTTAGCATCTTACCGACATTAAAAAATGTAATGGATTATTACCAGATGACTAATGTATTTGTTGGTTTCAGCTTGTTACCATCCAAATGAGGAGAGTGGGGTTTGCGTCTTGGAGGTTTGTCCAAAATTTGCGGTGGTGGTACCAAAGAAACTGCAGACAATCTTCGTGGCGGGGTAGCCTGCTGTGTTTGGGAGTGGCCATCAGACCGCACTTTCTTTGTTGGCACATGTGTCCTTCTTTGTTGGGGCTCAGGTGGCCACCTTCTGCTGCTCAAGACTTCTATTGAGGGACCTATTATTTAAAGAAAAACAATTGGTGTGGCCATACCTTTACAACGTTACCCTGTACTACAATGGACACTTTATCTGCTTCCGCAGCGTCATCATCCTCAGATGTCATGGGACTGACTGCAGGACGAGCAGTAGAGCTTTTTTTCAACACTGTAAATAATGAAATAATGTTTAATTGAACATTACTAATGCTATTGCTGTTAAATCAAACCATTATTTTGATAAACACTACATGCAAAAAAATAGTCCATGTTTAATGGGGTAAATAACCCAAAAAATTAAACAACTAAAAAAAATGCAATATGGAAAGTGATATACTGGAAATAATGTACAGGACACAAACATGGGACACAACCACAAATACATACTCTAACAATCCAAAACACACACAACTTGATTTGTACATATAATGTCAGTAATTTACAATGTAAGACAGAATTTAGTCACTGATGTGTCAATACAAGCACACACTAGCACAATAACAGCAAATACATACGTTCATCATTGATTAGAAATCTGAACAAACATAATAGTAATGTAACTAAGTCAGCTGGGTTGTATCAGGGTACAAATACAACCTAAAAATGGGCCTTAACAAATGGGTTGGTCGTCCACATGAATGCATTCTGGCCAAATGAAAACACACATATAACTGTTTGCAAAGTGACTTTGCACTACTCCAGCCTATAACATGCCATCCACTGATTTGTGACCATTGCACATGAATAAATTCAAAAATACATCTAAAATCCTAACTAAAAAAAAGTTAAATGACAAAATTACTGCTGTACAGTTCAATGACACACCAAGTCAACACACACATGGAAAATTAAATGTGACCAAACAACATGACATACAATAAAGTACTATGTTACATTGACTTTAGCATAAAATATTACCTAAATAAAATTATTTCATGATGCGCACTTGGAGATAGTATTAATGTGCAACATCACATGACACACATTTACAAACCCTAAAAAAATAAAATAAAAAAAATGTAAAGAAAAATCACATGCTCACCATCCTTCCTGGCCCGATCTGAATCCCGGACATGGGTTGCTTGCACAACTTCAGGAGGTATTAAACTCCGCATGGGCTCCTCATAGTCCAGATATCTGGCAATAATGGGCTGTCCACACACAGTTTTGCGTGCCAACTTCGCCTCCTTGGCCATTTTGGACTTGACACGCCGCTTTATGTCATAGTACCGTTTACGGCATGTGTCCTCCATCCGCTTGACCACCCCCTCACTATTTACAGCAGAAACTACTTTCACCCACAACACCGTCTTCCGTGTTGCCACCTTGGCCAAATCAGGCCCAAATAGCTGCCGCTGATACTTCATCAGCTCCCGCACCAATGCCACATTTTAAGCATAACTAAATTTTACATTCCGCCCAGTCTTAGCAGAGGTGCGTGGCTGCGGAGCTGTCTGTCACTATCACTGTCACTTAAGGCTGCTGCTGCAACCTCACCCACCTCCTCCACCTCACTAACCTCACTCTCACTCACCTCCTCCACCTGAACAACCTCCTCCACCTCACTCACACCCTCCACCTCACTCACCTTTGACTCGCACATAATTGTGTGGTTAAACAATTAACAAAGAAAAATAATAAGACAAACAACACACTCCTTCACTACCACTGCACAACACACACACACACACACACACACACACACACACAAACACTGACAAGGGACTATAAATTTAAAAAAACTTGAACAAAAAATGAGATAATACCAAAAAAAAAAGACTACAAGAATGACAACACAATACTACACTCACAAATCGCAAACCAAACTCCTCACCAAACCAACTACTCACCAACCTCCACAGCACAACCTCCCTCCTCACCACTAACTAAACCCATGAAGTGCGGACGGTTTGGGGCGTATTTATATGGTTGCGCACAGACACTCCTACATCAGAAACACAACCAACCACGAACGAGGATAAAAATCGAAACTAAAAGTGAAAATGCGGCCGTGGTTAAAAAAAAAAAACACTGCCGTGTTGTACTTTGAAAAAAACAAGTAAAAACAACCAAAACACGAACGTAAACATCATTGCCGGACGTAAATTGACCAAAAAAAAATGACTGCTATCGACATCGGAAAATAGAAAAACCAATAACTCGACAGCTTCGTAAATTAGCGTATAGAGATTCAAAAAGTTGCATGAAAATGCACCCGATAAAAAATGAGTTTAAACACAACACAAATCGACTCAAACACAAATATTAGTAAATATACCCCCAGTTGTCCGGATTTGAGGAGAAATAATTCCACACCGAAGAGGTGACTTTTTTGGTACTTTGTCCATGCATCACAATGGGCTTCTTCGTCCCAAGGACAACAGGTGTCTCCCTGGGTGCCTGACTTAAACAAACCGCATCACCATCAGAATCCTCATCGTCCACTTCCTCCTCAGCGCAAGCAACACCCATATCCCTCTCTTGATGTACTTCAACAGTGTCATCTTCAATTTGAATATCAGTAACTGGACTGTGGGTGCTCCTTCCAGCACATGCAGGGGGTGTGCAAATGGTGGAAGGAGCTACCTCTTCCCGTCCAGCGTTGGGAAGGTCAGGCATCGCAACTGCCGACACAATTGGACTCTCCTTGGGGATTTGTGATACCATCTCAGAGCACACAGTTTTTTTCTGTGCTCTTTCCAGCTTAAGTCTTTTCATTTTTCTTGCGGGAGGATGAGGGCTTCCATCGTCATGAGAAGCTGAACCACTAGCCATGAACATAGGCCAGGGCCTCAGCCGTTCCTTGCCACTCCGTGTCGTAAATGGCATATTGGCAAGTTTACGTTTCTCCTCAGATTATTTAAATTTATTTTTTTGATTCTTTTAACTGAACTTTTGGCTTTTTGGATTTTACATGCCCTCTACTATCACATTGGGCATCGGCCTTGGCAGACGACGTTGATGGCATTTCATCGTCTATGTCATGGCTAGTGGCAGCAGCTTCAGCACTAGGAGGAAGTGGTTCTTCTTGATCTTTCCCTATTTTCTCCTCAAAATTTTTGTAATCCATTATTTTTTGGGAGTTATAAGAGACAATATGTGTCACAGGAATGACTGGAATTACTGATGACACAGGACACTATCAATGGTCTGATGCAGCCTAACAGGTTGTTATAATTGTTATACTGCAGCAGTGGATATATATAGCAGCAGCGTATATTGCCACTGGAATTACTGATGACACAGGACACACACTACCACTGGTCTGATGCAGCCCAACAACTTTTTAATAATAATATAATTGTAATTTGTTATACTGCAGCAGTGGCTATATATAGCTGCAGCGTATATCGTCACTGGAATTACTGATAACACAGGACACTGGATATACGGCAGCAGAGAACACCAACACTGTGACTGCCTGGACTAATGCAGCACAATACACTGACTACACTGGACTGATCTGCACAACAAAGCCCCACTTTACAGCTACACTGGATATATGGCAGCAGAGAACACCAACACTGTTACTGCCTGGACTGATGAGGCAAAATACACTACACTGGACTGTTCCTCGAACTCCACGTGGTTTACACAGGTCAGAGGCAGCCTCGGTTCTTCCTGTCTGACTCAGAAAACCCGAATGGGGGAAAATATCATCATCCCACTGTCGGATTCTCGCAAGATTCAGATTCCATATAAAGAGCCGCGCATCGCCGCCATTTTCACTCGTGCATCGTCGAGAGAGCGAGAGGACGTGGCTGCGTTCTCTGAGTGGAAAGCTCAATATCAGTGCTCAGTATCTGTGCTGCATTGTGGTGACCAGTATACTACAGTACAATAGTCCAGTGCTGCATCTTGCTGCCCAGTGTCAGTTCTAGTATCCTCATCAGTGCTCAGTATCACTGCTCATTGTCTTGTGCTGCATTGTGGTGACCAGTATACTACAGTACAATAGTCCAGTGCTGTTCTCACTGCCCAGTGTCAGTTCTAGTATCCTCATCAGTGCTCAGTATCACTACTCATTGTCTTGTGCTGCATTGTGGTGACCAGTATACTACAGTACAATAGTCCAGTGCTGTTCTGGCTGCCCAGTGTCAGTTCTAGTATCCTCATCAGTGCTCAGTATCACTACTCATTGTCTTGCTGCTGCATTGTGGTGACCAGTATACTACAGTACAATAGTCCAGTGCTGTTCTCGCTGCTCAGTGTCAGTTCTAGTATCCTCATCAGTGCTCAGTATCACTACTCATTGTCTTGTGCTGCATTGTGGTGACCAGTATACTACAGTACAATAGTCCAGTGCTGTTCTCGCTGCCCAGTGTCAGTTCTAGTATCCTCATCAGTGCTCAGTATCACTACTCATTGTCTTGTGCTGCATTGTGGTGACCAGTATACTACAGTACAATAGTCCAGTGCTGCATCTCGCTGCTTAGTGTCAGTTCTAGTATCCTCATCAGTGCTCAGTATCACTACTCATTGTCTTGTGCTGCATTGTGGTGACCAGTGTACTACAGTACAATAGTCCAGTGCTATTCTCGCTGCCCAGTGTCAGTTCTATTATCCTCATCAGTGCTCAGTATCACTACTCATTGTCTTGTGCTGCATTGTGGTGACCAGTATACTACAGTACAATAGACCAGTGCTGTTCTCGCTGCTCAGTGTCAGTTCTAGTATCCTCATCAGTGCTCAGTATCACTACTCATTGTCTTGTGCTGCATTGTGGTGACCAGTATACTACAGTACAATAGTCCAGTGCTGTTCTCGCTGCTCAGTGTCAGTTCTAGTATCCTCATCAGTGCTCAGTATCACTACTCATTGTCTTGTGCTGCATTGTGGTGACCAGTATACTACAGTACAATAGTCCAGTGCTGCATCTCGCTGCCCAGTGTCAGTTCTAGTATCCTCATTAGTGCTCAGTATCACTACTCATTGTCTTGTGCTGCATTGTGGTGACCAGTATACTACAGTACAATAGTCCAGTGCTGCATCTCGCTGCTCAGTGTCACTTCTAGTATCCTCATCAGTGCTTAGTATCACTACTCACTGTCTTGTGCTGCATTGTGGTGACCAGTATACTACAGTACAATAGTCCAGTGCTGCATCTCACTGCCCAGTGTCAGTTCTAGTATCCTCATCAGTGCTTAGTATCACTACTCACTGTCTTGTGCTGCATTGTGGTGACCAGTATACTACAGTACAATAGTCCAGTGCTGCATCTTGCTGCCCAGTGTCAGTTCTAGTATCCTCATTAGTGCTCAATATCACTACTCATTGTCTTGTGCTGCATTGTGGTGACCAGTATACTACAGTACAATAGTCCAGTGCTGCATCTCGCTGCCCAGTGTCAGTTCTAGTATCCTCATCAGTGCTCAGGATCACTACTCATCGTCTTGTGCTGCATTGTGGTGACCAGTATACTACAGTACAATAGTCCAGTGCTGTTCTCGCTGCTCAGTGTCAGTTCTAGTATCCTCATCAGTGCTCAGTATCACTACTCATTGTCTTGTGCTGCATTGTGGTGACCAGTGTACTACAGTACAATAGTCCAGTGCTGTTCTCGCTGCTCAGTGTCAGTTCTAGTATCCTCATCAGTGCTCAGTATCACTACTCATTGTCTTGTGCTGCATTGTGGTGACCAGTATACTACAGTACAATAGTCCAGTGCTGTTCTCGCTGCCCAGTGTCAGTTGTAGTATCCTCATCAGTGCTCAGTATCACTACTCACTGTCTTGTGCTGCATTGTGGTGACCAGTATACTACAGTACAATAGTCCAGTGCTGCATCTTGCTGCCCAGTGTCAGTTCTAGTATCCTCATTAGTGCTCAATATCACTACTCATTGTCTTGTGCTGCATTGTGGTGACCAGTATACTACAGTACAATAGTCCAGTGCTGCATCTCGCTGCCCAGTGTCAGTTCTAGTATCCTCATCAGTGCTCAGTATCACTACTCATTGTCTTGTGCTGCATTGTGGTGACCAGTATACTACAGTACAATAGTCCAGTGCTGTTCTCGCTGCTCAGTGTCAGTTCTAGTATCCTCATCAGTGCTCAGTATCACTACTCATTGTCTTGTGCTGCATTGTGGTGACCAGTGTACTACAGTACAATAGTCCAGTGCTGTTCTCGCTGCTCAGTGTCAGTTCTAGTATCCTCATCAGTGCTCAGTATCACTACTCATTGTCTTGTGCTGCATTGTGGTGACCAGTATACTACAGTACAATAGTCCAGTGCTGCATCTCGCTGCTCAGTGTCAGTTCTAGTATCCTCATCAGTGCTCAGTATCACTACTCATTGTCTTGTGCTGCATTGTGGTGACCAGTATACTACAGTACAATAGTCCAGTGCTGCATCTTGCTGCCCAGTGTCAGTTCTAGTATCCTCATTAGTGCTCAATATCACTACTCATTGTCTTGTGCTGCATTGTGGTGACCAGTATACTACAGTACAATAGCCCAGTGCTGCATCTCGCTGCCCAGTGTCAGTTCTAGTATCCTCATCAGTGCTCAGTATCACTACTCATTGTCTTGTGCTGCATTGTGGTGACCAGTATACTACAGTACAATAGTCCAGTGCTGTTCTCGCTGCTCAGTGTCAGTTCTAGTATCCTCATCAGTGCTCAGTATCACTACTCATTGTCTTGTGCTGCATTGTGGTGACCAGTGTACTACAGTACAATAGTCCAGTGCTGTTCTCGCTGCTCAGTGTCAGTTCTAGTATCCTCATCAGTGCTCAGTATCACTACTCATTGTCTTGTGCTGCATTGTGGTGACCAGTATACTACAGTACAATAGTCCAGTGCTGCATCTCGCTGCTCAGTGTCAGTTCTAGTATCCTCATCAGTGCTCAGTATCACTACTCATTGTCTTGTGCTGCATTGTGGTGCTCAGTATACTACAGTACAATAGTCCAGTGCTGTTCTCGCTGCTCAGTGTCAGTTCTAGTATCCTCATCAGTGCTCAGTATCACTACTCATTGTCTTGTGCTGCATTGTGTGGTGCTCAGTATTCTACAGTGCATCACTAATAGTCCAGTGTCTTGTGCTGCATCTTCTTGCTATATGGTGCTGTGGTAGTGTCCTGTAACTGTGTATAGGTCATCATCATTCTAATCACAGTGGTATCTGGGGGGGTGACAATTCCAGAGGGCTTTTGTGCTGCTCACTAATACTAGTACATCGTGCTGCTCAGTGTCAGTTCTCTGTAGTATCATCAATGCTCAGTATAATCAGTGCTCAGTATAATCAGTGCTCAGTATAATCAGTGCTCAGTATCAGTGCTCAGTAATATCAGTGCTCAGTATAATCAACGCTCAGTATAATCAGTGATCAGTATAATCAGTGCTCAGTATAATCAGTGATCAGTATAATCATTGCTCAGTAATATCAGTGCTCAGTAATATCAGTGATCAGTATAATCAGTGATCAGTATAATCAGTGCTCAGTATAATCAGTGATCAGTATAATCAGTGCTCAGTATAATGTTAGGTTCCTGGTGCTCAGAACAAGGGAGATGTTATGAAGCGAGTCCAGAGCACCAGGACGTAATGCTGGGAAAGGGGAATGGAAAGGGAATAGCCCCTGGCGCCCTATCTCCGTTGTCTCACCCGTGCTGTCAGTACACTCTTGCGAGACTATGGTTGCTTGAGCCCATGGCAGCCGCGTTTGAAGGGCGGATTACGTCTGCCCAACTTCAATGCCCCCTCAGGTCTTAATGAGAGACAAAGAGTGAACCGAGACAGGGTGATAACAAGGGGCCCTCTGACTAAACAACAAGGCCAGGGGCTACTAACAAACCTAAAACCAAAGTATGTGCGGCTTGCCGCCAAAGGAAAAGAACAACAAAGGAAATGCTGACCACACGCCGACACAATACTTTTGTGTACCGGCGGTGACAGCATAAGCAGAACCCTCTGCAAAACACCAGTGACAGAAATAATAAGGTAATACAGCGGCCTAGGCCGACGGACGCGGCCGTGCCGCTACTCACGGAACCGGTACGAATACTGGCAAACGGACAGGAACTCCCAATGCTGCTGACACAGACTCTCAGAACTGGAGGACAGGCAGAATCCCAAACGACAGACCGGTGGACACCAAGAAGCCAGAAACTTGCACAGGCAACGGTACTGGACCTCAGGACAGGAACGCCTCACGGCAGGACACGGGATCAGACATAGGAATCGACACAGGGACTGACACAGGAATCGACACAGGAAGCTCAGGAACTAGCAGGAACCAAGCTCAGAACTCAAGCAGACTGCAAACCAAGGAATATCACCAGCATCTGTGAATTGCAAACAGCCAGCATATAACAGAGAGGCCTAATTAATAATCCCATGCAGCTGCCTTGTTGCATGATTCCAAACTGACCAGATGCATTTAGCAGCCAGGTGAGGCTGAACACAAAGGAACAAGCTGCAATTACACAGACTCACCAGCGGCAGCAGACAAGAGTATTCTAAAACAGAGCAACAGGAAATCCTGGCATGCAAGACAACTTTATAAACATAAAATAGGAATGAACCACTACCTGTGGTTCATAACAGTATCCCCTCCTTAAGGGTGAGCTCCGAGCACCCCATGACACCCACGGGGAACATAAACAGAAGTATAACATGAAATACAGAACAAAACTGCAAAACAGGAATGAGCCACAGCCGTGGCTCATAACATTACCCCCCCCCCCCCTTGAGGAGGGGTCAAAAGACCCCAAAATTCAGACTATCCAGAACAAGGGATAAAAAAAAAAAACCTGACACACTGGTCTAACAGACAAGAAAACAAAAACAAGCTGTTGCAACAACTTGTAACAGTGCCCTCCCCTTGATGGTGGCCACTGGACACAAGACAAGGGAAAAAAAAAATCTTTTTTTTTTTATATCAAGGCAAGAGTCAAAAATTATTTATTTTTCTTCTTCTTCTTCTTTATACAAAGCTCTTTAGGTCTGACCAAGGTAATTCCCCACACATTGTCTGAACTGATGGTACCACCCAGCAAGGCTGCGTTCAAATCAGAGACAGGTCTCTTTCCCTTGGGAGCTGAACTTTCTGGTAAAGTACTATTATTAGAAGAAGAAGTCAGAAAAGCACATCCTGCAGTCAAAACAACGGGCTGAGACTCTTGTGCTGAGTTTACAGTATTTGGTGGACTCTCAGCATATAAGACGGGTGACCTAGAGGAACCTGAACCAATTTCTTTGGAACCATATCTTTTAATAATTGCATCACTGAATGCTGGGGGATCCTGAAGAATGGGATCTTCAGCTTTCATTAGGCTGGTCGCCCACTCAAAAGGCTCTCCTCTAAAAGAATAAATCAGATAGAGCCCAAGGTTTTCTGAAGTGATGCCCAGAAATGGTCTAGACAACATAATAGTGTAATAGTGTTTGAAAAGCGCCAGAAATTGGGCTAAGTCCCCATCAAAGGTTATGGATGTTGAGATATCAGAGTCAGGATCTGTTTCCTTCTCATCTGACTGACTGGAGTGCTTTGCTAGGACCTGGTCACTATTGACCTTACTCGGGGCAGTGACTTTCTGAACCCCACCCGGGGCAGTGACTTTCTGAACCCCACCCGGGGCAGTGACTTTCTGAATCCCACCCGGGGCAGTGACTTCCGGGAACCCCGCTGGGGCAGTGGCCTCCGGGAACCCCGCTGGGGCAGTGGCCTCCGAGAACCCCGCTGGGGCAGTGGCCTCCGGGAACCCCGCTGGGGCAGTGGCCTCTGGGAACCCCGCTGGGGCAGTGGCCTCCGGGAACCCCGCTGGGGCCAGCACCTCGGATTCTTTTACTGGGACCGGGTCGTTGGCCTCCCTGACTGGGATCGGGCCATCGGCCTCCCTCTCTGAGTCAATAATTATCGAAAGTTCTCCCGGGACTATGACTTCCGGGACTTTTGCTGAAGCAATAACGTTCAGATCCTCCACTAATGCTATGCTTCTTAAGTTCTTTCCTGGGGAAGCGACTTCTAGACCCTTCTTTGGGGCTGCGTCTCTCGAGACCCCACTTGGGGATATTACTTCAAAGATCCCTTCTGGGGTTTTGCTTCTCGAGTTCCCCTCAAGAACTATGGTTTTAGAGACCCTTTCTAGGGTTGCGCTTTTCAAGTCCCTACCTGGGGTAACAGCTTCTGAGACCCCTTCCGGTATGGACACCTGAACTATAATATTTGATGTCCCTCTATAAGCTAGGGCATCGGGTACCGCTCCAGCACTCTGGGCATCGGGTACCGCTCCAGCACTCTGGGCATCGGGTACCGCTCCAGCACTCTGGGCATCGGGTACCGCTCCAGCACTCTGGGCATCGGGTACCGCTCCAGCACTCTGGGCATCGGGTACCGCTCCAGCACTCTGGGCATCGGGTACCGCTCCAGCACTCTGGGCATCGGGCACCGCTCCAGCACTCTGGGCATCGGGCACCGCTCCAGCACTCTGGGCATCGGGCACCGCTCCAGGACCCTGGGCATCGGGCACCGCTCCAGGACCCTGGGCATCGGGCACCGCTCCAGGACCCTGGGCATCAGGCACCGCTCCAGGAACCTGGGCATCGGGCACCACTCCAGGAACCTGGGCATCGGGCACCACTCCAGGAACCTGGGCATCGGGCACCACTCCAGGAACCTGGGCATCGGGCACCACTCCAGGGACTTGCAACTCCGCTTCCACAGGAACCCCTAGAGAGGAGCGAAACATTCTCTTTTGATTCCTGAATCTATAATGGGGCTCCCTTGCCCAAGGACCCCAATTATAGGACAGAGAGCTTTTTTGTGTGGGTTGTGTGACAAGTACCTCTGCCACAGTAGAGACAGGAGTAGGTCTTGTATCATGACTCAACTTGGCCAGAGGGCAAGACTCGTCACCACACTTTGGCTTGCGCAACTCACAGGTCTGCAGATAATGGCCTAAACCCCCACAATATAGGCATAAGTTTAAGTTTCTGCGACGCAGACGCTCCTCTTCTGAGAGCCTGGGCCGCAGAAAACTTTTAAACCTTTTCTCTTCAATTAAACCAGAGGATTCTCTTGTCACCATACTGTGAACAAGAGTCTCTTTAGAGATAGATGTACTCTCAACGACTTCTGGCAAAATGAGCAAGATTTTAGTCAGAAGGTTTTGCAGTTGCTTTAGGGATTGCTGCAAAACTTCTAGTCGCTCTGGTCTCAAAGCACTGAATACAGAGTTCAGGGCTGCGAGAGATGCCTGCAGGGCTTGCATAGTAGACATAGGAGGATTTAAAACTAGACAAGACAAGACAATACAAGGCAAGACAAGGCAAGGCAAGACTAAATTTTGCTAAACAAAACAAGACTTTCTTTTTTTTAAACACCGGACTGGATTCTAAACACCGGACTGGATTCTAAAAACCGGACTGGATTCTAAACACCGGACTGGATTCTAAACACCGGACTGGATTCTAAACACTGGACTGGATTCTAAACACCGGATTCTAGACAAGACTGGATTCTAACACTGGACTGGATTCTAAACACCGGATTGGATTCTGCACACTGAATTCTAGACAGGACTGGATTCTAGACTAGACACTGGACCAAAAAAGAAAAAAGTTTTATTTCTTTTTTGTGGTATGGCTGGTGATAATGTTAGGTTCCTGGTGCTCAGAACAAGGGAGATGTTATGAAGCGAGTCCAGAGCACCAGGACGTAATGCTGGGAAAGGGGAATGGAAAGGGAATAGCCCCTGGCGCCCTATCTCCGTTGTCTCACCCGTGCTGTCAGTACACTCTTGCGAGACTATGGTTGCTTGAGCCCATGGCAGCCGCGTTTGAAGGGCGGATTACGTCTGCCCAACTTCAATGCCCCCTCAGGTCTTAATGAGAGACAAAGAGTGAACCGAGACAGGGTGATAACAAGGGGCCCTCTGACTAAACAACAAGGCCAGGGGCTACTAACAAACCTAAAACCAAAGTATGTGCGGCTTGCCGCCAAAGGAAAAGAACAACAAAGGAAATGCTGATAACACGCCGACACAATACTTTTGTGTACCGGCGGTGACAGCATAAGCAGAACCCTCTGCAAAACACCAGTGACAGAAATAATAAGGGAATACAGCGGCCTAGGCCGACGGACGCGGCCGTGCCGCTACTCACGGAACCGGTACGAATACTGGCAAACGGACAGGAACTCCCAATGCTGCTGACACAGACTCTCAGAACTGGAGGACAGTCAGAATCCCAAACGACAGACCGGTGGACACCAAGAAGCCAGAAACTTGCACAGGCAACGGTACTGGACCTCAGGACAGGAACGCCTCACGGCAGGACACGGGATCAGACATAGGAATCGACACAGGGACTGACACAGGAATCGACACAGGAAGCTCAGGAACTAGCAGGAACCAAGCTCAGAACTCAAGCAGACTGCAAACCAAGGAATATCACCAGCATCTGTGAATTGCAAACAGCCAGCATATAACAGAGAGGCCTAATTAATAATCCCATGCAGCTGCCTTGTTGCATGATTCCAAACTGACCAGATGCATTTAGCAGCCAGGTGAGGCTGAACACAGGGGAACAAGCTGCAATTACACAGACTCACCAGCGGCAGCAGACAAGAGTATTCTAAAACAGAGCAACAGGAAATCCTGGCATGCAAGACAACTTTATAAACATAAAATAGGAATGAACCACTACCTGTGGTTCATAACAGTATCCCCTCCTTAAGGGTGAGCTCCGAGCACCCCATGACACCCACGGGGAACATAAACAGAAGTATAACATGAAATACAGAACAAAACTGCAAAACAGGAATGAGCCACAGCCGTGGCTCATAACATATAATCAGTGATCAGTATAATCAGTGCTCAGTATAATCAGTGCTCAGTAATATCAGTGCTCAGTAATATCAGTGATCAGTAATATCAGTGCTCAGTAATATCAGTGCTCAGTAATATCAGTGCTCAGTATAATCAGTGCTCAGTATAATCAGTGCTCAGTATAATCAGTGCTCAGTATAATCAGTGCTCAGTATAATCAGTGCTCAGTATAATCAGTGATCAGTATAATCAGTGCTCAGTATAATCAGTGCTCAGTATAATCAGTGATCAGTATAATCAGTGCTCAGTATAATCAGTGCTCAGTATAATCAGTGCTCAGTATAATCAGGGCTCAGTATAATCAGTGCTCAGTATAATCATTGCTCAGTATAATCAGTGCTCAGTATAATCAGTGCTCAGTATAATCAGTGCTCAGTATAATCATTGCTCAGTATAATCATTGCTCAGTAATATTAGTGCTCAGTATAATCAGGGCTCAGTATAATCAGTTCTCTGTATAATCAGGGCTCAGTATAATCAGTGCTCAGTAATATCAGTGCTCAGTAATATCAGTGCTCAGTATAATCAGTGCTCAGTATAATCAGTGCTCAGTAATATCAGTGCTCAGTAATATCAGTGCTCAGTAATATCAGTGCTCAGTATAATCAGTGCTCAGTATAATCAGTGCTCAGTAATATCAGTGCTCAGTATAATCAGTGCTCAGTATAATCAGTGCTCAGTATAATCAGTGCTCAGTATAATCAGTGATCAGTATAATCAGTGCTCAGTATAATCAGTGCTCAGTATATTCAGTGCTCAGTATAATCAGTGCTCAGTATAATCAGTGCTCAGTATAATCAGTGCTCAGTATAATCAGGGCTCAGTATAATCAGTGCTCAGTATAATCAGGGCTCAGTATAATCAGTGATCAGTATAATCAGTGCTCAGTATAATCAGTGCTCAGTATAATCAGTGCTCAGTATAATCAGGGCTCAGTATAATCAGTGCTCAGTATAATCAGGGCTCAGTATAATCAGTGCTCAGTATAATCAGGGCTCAGTATATTCAGTGCTCAGTATAATCAGTGCTCAGTATAATCAGTGCTCAGTATAATCAGGGCTCAGTATAATCAGTGCTCAGTATAATCAGTGATCAGTATAATCAGGGCTCAGTATAATCAGTGCTCAGTATAATCAGGGCTCAGTATAATCAGTGCTCAGTATAATCAGGGCTCAGTATATTCAGTGCTCAGTATAATCAGTGCTCAGTATAATCAGTGCTCAGTATAATCATTGCTCAGTAATATTAGTGCTCAGTATAATCAGTGCGCTGTTAGACGTGCGCCCGTTATCCGCCATTAGTGCAGTGGGATTTTGACAATTGATGAAGTTATTGTGTCCCCGGTACCAAATCCCATCTAGATTCCACTTTGCTAGGCAGGCAATAGCGAGATTTTGCCAATTAATTCCAGTGATTTGGACGTAGCATTACAGTGATTTTACCAATTAATATCAGGGAGTTATAATTATTAATTACAGTGATCTTGCCAAATAATTCCAGTGATTTGGAAGTAGCATTACAGTGAATCTACCAATTAATATCAGTGATTTATAATTATTAATTAGTGATCTTGCCAAATAATTCCAGTGATTTGGACATATAATTCCAGTTGGAATTGTTTGTGTCGCTTATATTAGTCATACAGCTACCTCATTGTACCTCTTCGACATCTTTGCATGAGGTGCTATTTGGGGCTTAGTTTTTTTAAAAAGTGCCTTCCTGTGAGACACTGCCGTATGAGTCCAGCTGCTGTATTAGTCCTGGGGTACTGCCTTATAAGTCCACCAATTGCATATTTTTTTAAAGTGACTGGAGCGTGCTGGAGATGCTGTCAGTGGACCGAACAATTGCGGCCCACTCTTGACATTCAGCCACTGTGTGAGACTACTAGACGGGCCAGGTGGTTGTGTCGCTTAGCTTAGGCCTATAGTAACCTCGGAGCACCTTTTTTCGTCTTTGCATTAGGGGCCTTTTTTGATATCTGCCCTCCTGTCTGACACTGCAGTGCCACTCCTAGATGGGCCAGGTGTTTGTGCTGACCGCTTGGGTCACTTAGCTTAGTCATCCAGTGACCTCGGTGCAACCTTTTGGCATAAAAACAATATTGTGAAGTGTTCAGAATAGACTGGAAATGAGTGGAAATTATGATTATTGAGGTTAATGATACTATAGGATCAAAATTACCCCCAAATTCTATCATTTAAGCTGTTTTAGAGAGTTTTTTGAACAAAACACCGGAATCCGACAAAAATTCTTAAGGGAGGTTTTGCCAAAACGCGTCCGAATCCAAAACATGATCGCGGAACCAAATCCATAACCAAAACACAAAAAATGCCCGCTGCACATCTCTAGTCTGCACAGCACAGCACCACTTTACAGCTACACGGGCTATATGGACTGGACTGAGCAGCACAACACTTGTCACCCTACTTTCCCGCCCAAGTAAACAGACATTGAACACTGAGGACACCTCTCTATAGACTCTCCGAGACTGGAGTGAAAATGGCCACGACGCGTGGCTCCTTATATGGAATCGAAATGCCGCGAGAATCCGACAGCGGGATGATGACGTTTTGCCGAGTTCGGGTTTCCGAGTCAAGAGGGAAGATCCGAGCCTAGATCGGATCCTGACTCGGAAGCCAAAGTTCAGGGGAAGGGGGGGGGGGGGGGGGGAGTTCGGTTCTCTGAGAACCGAACCCGCTCATCTCTAATATAAATGCATTATGATGTCATAGATCAGCTCTGTAACGTAATATGTGCCCTGTATTGCGTTACAGAAGGCAGCTACGGCATGTGCCCCGGTGACTGTCATTATGTAGCAGGAAATATATCTTTGTGTCTTAGTAAATTCTCTTCTTTCCATTAGGAATAGTAAAAACGCTGTCCCTAGGGGGCCCTCTCCTGGGATCGCTCATGGCCGCATACTTCGCACGGCTCTATGTTGACATTGGCTTCGTAAATCTGGGTAATACACAACAATACTTCTATAGTTTCTGCATTGTCACCGCGGTGGATGTATGTGCCTTACAGAGTACAACATAAACAGTATAAACAAAGCAAGAAAGAATGTGACTTACAGTACAGAATGTTACACAACATGGATGGTGTGTGTGTGTGTGTGTGTGTGTGTGTGTGTGTGTGTGTGTGTGTGTGTGTGTGTGTGTATATATATAAATCAATGCAGTCATAGTACCCAGATAAGCAGCAGGGCGGCAGTACCCAGGTGGCTAGATGCGTTGTGGGCAGTGGGAAGGAGATGATGGTATAAGTGAGGGAAGGAAAAGAACATCAGGAAAGAGGGCCCTGCTCGTGAGAGCTTACAGTCTAAAGGGGAGATCTGGTTACTCGTCTGTGATCCAGAGTCCCCAGCATTAGCAGCCAGCATAACACGCCTTTCCCAAGACATGGCCGATGTACAAGAACTGTCTCACAGGGGTGAAGTGCGGTTGTTCATAGCAACCCACATAATCAGTCAGTTGTTTATACAAATCATACAAAACACAAATTGTGCATAATACAGAGCAAGTAGAGTACATGAGGTGTTTGAAGGAGGCGCAGATGTGAGACAGACGGTAGAGAGGAGCCTAACCACGGGCGATGCTGAGACTGTAGGAGCTAGTGGGTAGCAGTGTGGACGTGGGACTAGAACTGGCAGGACAGGCAGCGGGAGCAGTATCAGGAGGGGGAAGATGAGGATATACAGCCAGAGGTGGGCGCAATGCCAAAGTCTGCACAGTACAGCCATTATTTTCTACTGTGCATGCAGGAAAAGTCCTACATGGCCTTACGTCACGTGCGTTCCCCCGACTGTACTGAGGGTGCGTTCCCCCGACTGTACGGAGCGTGCGTTCCCCCGACTGTATGGAGCGTGCGTTCCCCCGACTGTACTGAGGGTGCGTTCCCCCGACTGTACGGAGTGTGCGTTCCCCCGACTGTATGGAGCATGCGTTCCCCTCACTGTACAGAGTGTGCGTTCCCTTGACGGTATGGAGTGTGCATTCCCCCAACTGTACGGAGCGTGCGTTCCCCTGACTTTGCGGAGTGTGCGTTCCCCCTACTGTGTGGAGCGTGCGTTCTCCCGACAGTATGGAGCGTGCATTCTCCCGACTGTACTGTGCTTGCGTTCCCCCGACTGTTTGGAGCGTGCATTCCCCCAACTGTATGGAGCGTGCGTTCCCCCGACTGTACGGAGCTTGCGTTCTCCTGACTGTACTGTGCATGCGTTCACCTGACTGTATGGAGCGTGCGTTCCCCTGACTGTATGGAGCGTGCGTTCCCCTGACTGTATGGAGCGTGCGTTCCCCTGACTGTATGGAGTGTGTGTTCTTCTAACTGTACGTGGGGGGCGTGCGTTCCCCTAACTGTATGGGGGGAGTGCGTGCTCCTGACTGTATGGGGGGAGTGCGTGCGTTCCCCTGACTGTATGGGGGAACGTGCGTTCCCCTGACTTTACTGTGCGTGCGTTCCCCTGACTGTCCGTGGTGCGTGCATTCCCCTGACTGTAGGGGGCATCTGTTCCCCTGACTGTACTGTGCATGCATTCCCTTGACTGTACTGTGCGTGCATTCCCCTGACTGTAAGGGGGCGTACTATCCCCAGACTGTACGGATTGTGCATCCCCCTGACTATATGGATTGTGCATCCCCCTGACTGTACAGATCGTGCGTTCCCCTGACTGTACAGATCGTGCGTTCCCCTGACTGTACTGATCATGCGTTCCTCTGACTGTGCTGTGCGTACGTCCCCCTGATTGTGCTGTGTGTGCGTTCCCCTGACTGTAGTGTGTGTGCGTTCCCGACTGTATGTCGTGTGCGTTCCCCTGACTGTACTGTGTGTGCGTTCCCCTGACTGTACTGTGCATGCGTTCCCCTCACCGTATTTTGCATGCATTCACCTCTCTGTACTGTTTGTGCGTTCCCCTGACTGTACGTGGGTTAGGCATTCCCCTGACTTTAAGGAGCATGCATTCCACTGACTGTATGGAGCATGCGTTCCACTGTTTGTATGGAGCATGCGTTCCCCTGACTGTACGTGGGTTAGGCATTCCACTGACTGTATGGAGCATGCGTTCCACTGTTTGTATGGAGCATGCGTTCCCCTGACTGTACGTGGGTTAGGCATTCCACTGACTGTATGGAGCATGCGTTTGCCTGACTGTACGGAAAGTGCGTTTGCCTGACTGTACGGGGGCGTGTGTTTTCCCTCTGTCTGTACGGGTGGCGTGCATTCCCCTGACTGTACGGGGTTGTGCGTTCCCCTGACTGTATGGCGGGTGCATTACCCTGACTGTACGGTGGGTGCGTTCCCGACTGTACAGCGAATGCATTGGTCTCACTTTAAGGTACATGCGTTCCCTTTACTGTATGGAGAGTGCGCTTCCCTGACTGTATGCAGAAACTGCACAGTGCAGAGAAAAAGTCCTACATGGCCCTACATTGCATGTGTTACCCTGACTGTACGGTAGGTGTTCATTCCCGACTGTACGGTGGGTGCGTTACCCTGACTGTAACTGTACGGTGGGTGCATTCCCCTGACTGTATGGCGTGTGCATTCCCTTGACTGTATGGCGGGTGTGTTCCCCTCACTGTACGGTGGGTGCATTCCCCTGACTGTATGGCGTGTGCATTCCCTTGACTGTATGGAGCGTGCATTCCCATGACTGTATGGTGGGTGCGTTCCCATGACTGTACGGCGTGTGCGTTCCCCTGGCTGTATGGCAGGTGCGTTCCCCTGACTGTATGGCGGGTGCATTCCCCTGACTGTACGGTGGGTGCATTCCCCTGACTGTACAGCTGGTGCATTCCCATGATTGTACGGTGGGTGCATTCCCGACTGCATGGCGGGTGCGTTCCCCTGACTGTATGGTGGGTGTGTAACTATGACTGTATGGCGAGTGCATTCCCCTGACTGTATGGCGAGTGCATTCCCCTGACTGTACGACGTGTGCGTACCACTGACTGTACGGTGCATGCGTTCCCCTAACTGTATGGTGCGGGAGTTCCCCTGACTGTACGCAGACACTGCTGTTGCAATAGAGCTTGTGGCGGACAGCCATGGGTGTTCTTGGCCAGTGACTGGGAGGTGGTCTGAAGTGTTCACAATAAAAGGCTGTAGCAGCAGTGGCCACCTCTGAATCATGCCAATAGTGAGGAGATGGGTCAGGCAGGTAGTGAGCTGCAATGGAGAACTGATACGTACTGAATTAGAACCAAAATACGGGGTCCGAGCCCATGCCTAGTCCACACTATGGGTCATTAACCAGGCTTGCAGATTTATTGGTAACACACAGTGGTAATGCAGATACACAGTGGGAAGGAAAGGAAGGAATTGCAGAGAGGGCAGAACATACAGTAGACACTATGGACAACTTCATCTTTCTACTATATAAGACGGTCTGCAGATAGCTCTGGGGTCCGGCCAGTCATCACTAACGTGTTTCTATGAACTTGTTTCCCTAATAACTATTCTCACGCCATTCCTATCTCTGTCCCTGCAGATGAGGTTACTATAAGTATGTTGGACACCCGATGGGTTGGTGCCTGGTGGATTGGATATCCAGTCATTGCTCTCCTGAATCTGTTGGCTGCCATCCCGTTCTACTTTCTCCCCAAGACACTGCCCAAAGAGGGCCAGGAGAAGCAGCCTGAGCTGAAAGAGATGCTGATGCTGCAGCCAGGAGATAACAGAGAGGGAGCTGCCGAGAATGCAGACGTCAAAGTGCTCGGTGCGTGCAGTTTGTGCCGCCATCACCGGGCATCCAGGGTTTAGTACCACACTATAGGGGCAATGTCCTGATTACTAAGTGTAAATGTGTAACAGGTAAGTACTGAGGATGTGTTGTGCAGGTGCAGGTGGAAGTACCTGGATTCTTCGCCTGGAGTCACCTCTTTAACTGGACCTCACTGCTGGAACCCTAGGCAGAGGAACGAGGAACCCCAACCCCAGAGGACCCAATACAATGTTCACCACACGTTAGGATGGTGACAGAAAGATTTATTATTCAGGAACAACTGGTCACCACTGGGAGATCAATTGATCAAAGGCAAATAACATTTCACATATAAATAAAAATAATACTTATAAAGAGGTACAGAACTGTCACGAACAGTAAGACTAGGTCACCTTGTAATCAAACAAATCAGTATACCATGTATATAAGCATTACTAAACTGGTAGCTTGAAATCTTCCATTATGATCACACTGGGCGGTCTAACCCTAGTGGTACCTATAATCTGCTTTTACCTAAGCATACATTCAGTTTATAGCGAACCTGAAGTCAGCTGATAGATCACAGACAATAGCCCAGTTCTGATATGCTGAAGTTCAGACAGAAAATACACATCATAGGGTCAGCAGTTCAGTGAAAGTAGGCATGCAGGTTACTTAACAGTGTTCAGTCTATAAAGGGAAGCATGCATAAGCTGAAAATGTTAGCAAGAGCAGTTTCTAAGCAGAATAGAAGGATTGAGGCAAAGCTGGCAATGCAGGAAGCAGGGTTCCGTTACAGACCACGAGGTAAAAGATTGCAGGCAAATGTGTTTCACAAAATCCAGCTGACAGAATTTGGCAGTCTATAGGGAAATGCAGCTTATGACACAGCTCCGCATACACATAAGCACTGTAGCAGTCTTCAGTTAAATACCGAGGAAAGGTGAAGTAATAAAGCAATGAGGGGTTAAACATGCAGGCACTCAGGTAATTGCAGAAATGATGAAGCAGGTTATGAGGAAGCGGGTTGATCCAAGGTAGGTAGCTCTTAGCTTAGACATATTGTAGTAAGGAGCCATTATCATGTGGCTCCTTGCTGGTTATTCATAGACCCAGATTGGGGTAATGGAGGTGTGAGGTGTGGTGCCTCTGGACTTGCTGAGCTGGATGGCTTAAGTGTGGCATACCTTTACATTCTATTACCACTTTTCACACACTCATTTCTTTAACACTATTTCTCCATTCTAATTACATCTCATTTTTGTATCACCTTCTTTATGGCTTCGGCTTCCTAACACTAATTTATTAACACTATAGTTTTTTTTACTGGTATGCTGCCCTGGGCTTTCTGGCTTATGCCGGTGTTTTGGGGTGCCACACCCTGCACATAGATATAGTGCTAGGGACCCCAAATATACAGATATGCCTTGATGTGGCTTTGGGGCTTATACATACATTTGCGCAAATATATGTAACCGAGAGCTCAGAATTTTAAGATATTGTATGGAATTTAAATCTGGTTACTGCTATCATTCAGGGTGCTGGGGGAAACAAAATGCCCTTTTTTTCTTGCTTAGAAATTCCCCTCCCTTTCAAGCACTTGAATGATATCACTAAGCTAATTGATAATCTGCCACACTATATATGTCAATTGCAGAAATGAGGAAGCAGGTTAAGGGGCTCATTCCAACCCGATCGCACGCTTCACTTCCTCTCAGCCGTGTGATCGGGTTGGTACTGCGCAGGCGCAACGTTGCCCGCTGACGGACGGCGCCAGGTAGCAATGCCACGAATGAAGAAATCGGTCGCAGCGGCGAAAACAAGTAGATTGACAGGAGAAGGCGGATACGGGTGGCAACTCACCATTTTCAGGTGGTGAGTCCAACGCAGGCGTGTCCAGGCATTTGAAGGGCGGATGTCTGACGTCAATTCCAGGACCTGTATCGCTGGATTGATCACACAGGAAACATTTTTTGCATAGCAGGGCTGCACAAGCATTTGCAGCCCTGCTATGCAGAAATACACTCCCCATAGGCGGCGTCTACTTGATCACACGGACAGCAAAAAGTTGCTACATGATATCAACTCAGAATGACCCCCGAAGTTAGCAGAGCACAGTTCCTTCTATCAGCAAGCCTCCTGCACTTTGTGCGCTGTACTGTAGTGGATCTCTATGCTGAGTGTCTCTCTATAGTTGGGATCTTGTCTGAGGACAGGCAAGTCCCTCTTTAACTGAAGGTGTCTTTAGTGTGCCTTACTCTCATGAGATAACTTGCGGTTAACTTGGGTTTAGACTGTGACTTTTACTGGCTGAAGCACTCAGAAGTCTCACTGCACTACAGGGATCAACTCAATCTTTCTCTCCCTCCTCTAAATCCTGCTCAGCGTTGTATAATTCGCGTGTTGGAGGGTGCTGGCTGGGGTAAATACCTGTCAGTGGCGGCAGTGCTTGGTGGGTCCCCAGCTCACTTCCAGTGGGACTGTCCCTGGTGATGGTCTCCACTTGCTGCAGCACAGCTTCTGTGGCTCTGGTTTCCCTGGTGGCTCTCCTTAGCAGCAGCTCTGCTCTACACAAGGTGTCTCCTCACAGCGGTCTCCTCAGCAGCAGTTTCACTCTCCGCATTGTTTCCTCAGAGCACCATTCCTCACAGCGACTTTCTCCCTGTCACCTCCCGGAGACTCCACAGCAATCACCTCAGGTGGTAACCCCGCCTCCTACTCTTCCGGTTTGCACCACCCAATCAGCAGCTTTGATTCCTCCTGCTCTGCAGGTCTACACCTGGGTCCTAGTGCTCCACAAGTTGCTGTCCTTTGGATGCTGGCATTGCCTTTCAACCTAGGCAAGGGGGAGCTGTTAACCCTTTCTGCTGTACTGTGCCGGCTAGTGAAAAGTGAGGGTTCTTTTTAGGGAAAATGTAGGTTTCTCACCCAGGTTGTCTCCAGTATATGCGTGATGGTACTTATATAGCCACATATATATCCCCATAAATCCAAGGTAATAGGATATCCATGTCAGAGTATCACATATTACCCCAATAAAAACATGCGTGTCCTCACGCAAGATTTTCAAAGGCAAGAATCCTGAGAAACCATTTGTCAAATACACACTCAAGTCTTGAATGTGGCAGATGTATATTATGTAGATTTATGGAATCTTTATAATATTAATATCTTTATATTAATGTCTGGAGCGCCAATTATTGAAAAGTGGACTCTTCAATAATAATACATGTATATTTTATAATATACGTTTATCATACATATCTAAAATATGTCAGTCTTACTGCATTGGTAGCTGATACAAATATGCAGTTCTCATACATATGAATTATTAAATTATGATTCCAAAGCGAGTTCAAACATGGAATTCACAGCTCTTATCATCTGATTCTTAATTTACCTGAAAAATCAAATCATACAGAATAGGATATTCACAGTAGTGATAGATATATATATATATATATATATATATACACTAATAATATCTATGCTTCCTTAATTATATAACAAACAACAAAACACAGTATCATAAATGTAGACAATTATTTAACATAAGGTTTATACTTGCAGGTACATAGTTACGATTCGAGGATCATTCCTTCTGTGTGAACATGTCTCCTTCCTCCTCCTGTTCCTGACTTTTTCTGACTACTCTACCACTGACTGAACTTTTGTGTATATATATCTAAAACTTAACATTTAGCTGGTATATTCTCATAGTGTTTTCAGTGCAAAAGATAATTATAGGTTTGCCATTTACATTCCAAGGTGTCATAAAACATGTCCAGTTGTTCTGCCTCAAGGTTGCAAACAGGACATGTAGTCTGGGGTCATAAAGTTTGTTTCTTTCTTTATCATCAAAGATCTTGTGTTGTCCTTGTCGCTGGCCTGCAATATAACTAGACAATACAATAGGCCAGCTAGTTTATAATTGCCAAATCTTCATTCTGATCTAAATGTACACCTGTGGATTCCAGTATCCAAGTGACCAAAAGATTTCTTATTCACATACCTAACTTCATTTATAGCTTAAAACCTGTTCAGACCACAATGATTAATAATTACACAACGTAGTTTTGTAAATTACCTAAACACTTAAATTATACATATACAAACCTAATTCATCTATTTCTTACTATATATATATATATATATATATATATACTAGGTGCTTCATCGCGCCCTATGGGCGCTCTTCACACCATCACAAGGGGCTATGCCCCCTTAATCCTTACATGCCTTTCTGGGGTTCAATATTTGTATTATATGGAGTATTACCTGCATTCCTTTGTTAGTGGTTAAATATTGCACAATGAAAGGGCGTGCCATGGTGAAGGAGGCGCAGCCCCTTGCGATGGCGTGAACAGCACCTGCAGGGCATGATGTACAGAATGTAGTGGGTGCGGGGGGGGGACTGCGGATGGGGGTGTCTGTAGATGCTGCGGGTGGAGGGGGCGGAAGCGGGGGGGGGGGGGCCCGGATGGGGAAGGGTCGGGAGGTGCTGTGGATGGGGGAGGGGCAGAGTAGGGGCTGCAGATGGGGGAGGGGTCCAGAGGCACTGCAGGTGGGGGAGGGGCAGGGGTGCCACGGGTGGGAGAGGGGCAGGTGTGGGGATGTTGCAGATGGGTGAAGGGTTCCAGAGGTGCTGTGGGATGGGAAGGGGCGGGGGCGCCGGGGGTGGGGTAGTGGGTCCGGAGGCAACATGGGTGGGGGAGGAGCAGGTACAAGTGGTGCGGCGGATGGGGAAGGGGGTCTCGGAGCACTGCAGGTGGTGGAGGGGAAGGTGTGGGGGTGCCGTGGGTGGGGTAGGGGGGGACCACGGCTTGAGTAGTGTGTCTACAGATGCTGCGGGTGGAGGGGGCAGGTGTGGGGGGAGACGTATATGGGGGGTGGATGGTGGAGGCGGTCTGGAGGTTCTGTGGGTGGTGGAGGGGCGGGGAGTGGGAGCCGCGGGTGGTGGAGGGGGTCTGGAGGCACAGCGTGTGGGGGAGGGGTGGAGTGCCACATGTGGTGGAGGGGAAGGTGCGGAGGCGTGGTGCATTGGGGAGGGGTCTGGAGGTGCTGTGGATACTGTACCTGCCAAAAAGGTAGTTGGAGGGTATGCAGTAACAGGGCCAGGACAGGGGTGACAGGGTCAGAACAGGGGTGACAGGGCCAGGACAGGGGTGACAGGGCCAGGACAGGGGTGACAGGGCCAGGACTGTGGTGACAGGGTCAGAACAGGGGTGACGGGGCCAGGACAGGGGTGACGGGCCAGTACAGAGGTGATGGGGCTAGGACAGGGGCGACGGGGCCAGGACAGAAATGACAGGGACAGGATAGGGGTGACATGGCCAGGGTAGGGGCAGCAGGACCAGGACAGGGGTGACAGGGCCAGTATAGGGTTGACAGGTCAAGCACAGGGGTGACAGGGCCAGGATAGGGGTAATAGGGCCAGCATAAGGGTGACAGGGCCAGTATAAGGGTGAAAGGGCCAGGATAAGGGTGACAGGGCAAGGCCAGGGGTGATAGGGACATGACAGAATACAGGGCACGGGAGAGATTGGTATTAGGGACAAAACAGTGGGGATGCCGGGGCTAGAGATAACAGAGGCAGTACGGAACCTGCACAGCGGCAGGTGCCCCACAAAACTGCAGCTAAGAAGCGTAGAGTGTGCCAGAAAGTGACGCTCCTCTGCGCCAGAGAGCCCCTGCTGAGTTTGCTGATGTGGGGGGGGGGTCAAGCACACAGTGAGCCGGTGCCCGTCTGTCTGTATGGCATACCCCCTCACACCCCCCCATACCTCCCCACTGTCCCAATTTTCGTGGGACAGTCCCATTTTTTGGAGTCTGTCCCGCTGTCCCACCCGTGGCCCGCAGTGTCCCCCGGAGGGGGGTGAGGGCAGTTGGGAAGCTCCTGAACTCGCTGTTCTGCTTAGCAGAGCAGCGGTGAATAGATGCGCACAGCGTCTATTTAGTGGAGACAGGAGAAGAGGGGGCATCAGAGGGTTCGGATTAAGGGGGGGGGGATCCGGCAGCAGAGCCGGATTAAGGGGGGGCCCAGGGGGTACGTACTGTGGGCTCCACAGTTTTAGGGGGCCCCCCGGCTGGAGTAGCTCTGTCCCAGCTCTGAAGCTCCTCGTCCTGCCAGTAACAGCGGCAGCATTGTGCTACAGTCAGCACACGCTGCTGCGTATTGGCAGGTATGTGGTGTTGCAGGGAGGCAGCAGTCTCCCTGCTTTCTTCTGCCTGTGCGGGTGTGTAGGGGGGAGCGACCACCTCCTCTGGATTTACCAATAGCTGAGGGGCCAAAATCCCATGAAAAAAAATAAAAATCCGGAATTTGCATAAGGGGGCGTGACCACACATCCCACGATTAGGCCACGCCCCCAACCCCACAGCAGGCACAGCAATGAGATAGGGCTCCCCTGTCTCAAGTGCCCTGGGCCCCCCGGACTCATAATCCGCCCCTTGGGGCATGCCAGCAGCTCACAGAGCGCTGGGCATGCCCCCTCACTGACGAAAACGGGGGCATTACCGTGAAGCCACGCCCATTTTCATTGGCCACGTCCCCTTTTTGCCGCGTGTGTGTCCCTCCTGCCTGAAGAAAGCTGGGAGGTATGCACCCCTGCCTGTGCCATGCCCATACCATCTGCTTCTGCTCCTAGTCTCCTATAGATTTGCCCAGATCTGTGACTCTTTGACTAACTCCGCCCAGTGTTGTGACTCTGCCCAGCGTTAGCAAATGAGTCACAAAGTCACAGATCTGGGCTGTTATATAGGAAATACCTATACTATTCACTATGGTTACATCACCTATTTACAATGAATTATATTTTAATTCAGACAATATCCATTGCCCTAATATTATATTAAGTGTGGACAATTACCCATATGGCAACACAGAGCAATATTGTACATAAACAATATACTCAAGGTAAGTTCATACTTAATACATTATATACATATATACAGAAAAGCGATTGATAAAATATTTCACAATATTTCAAATGCGGAACCTTAGAGGTAATGTACCTCTTGTACTGCATTCTGGCCTCTTAAGAATTGGGGACAACACCCCTTTGGCCTGATCAGGTACAATACAAAGCGTATCATCACATTTAGTGGGGACCTCTACCCTGGGTCTTGGGGCTATTGGTTTCATGGATATCGGAGTTGCACTACCCATCTCCTATATAATAGCCCAGATCTGTGACTTTGTGACTCATTTGCTAACGCTGGGCGGAGTCACAACACTGGGCGGAGTTAGTCAAATGAGTCACAGATCTGGGGAAATCTATAGGAGACTAGGAGCAGAAGCAAATGGTATGGGCATGGCACAGGCAGGGGTGCATACCTCCCAGCTTTCTTCAGGCAGACAGGGGTGCATACCTCCCAGCTTTCTTCAGGCAGGAGGGACACACTTGCGGCGAAAATGGGCGTGGTCAACGAAAAGGGGCGTGGTTTTGCTGAGGACCCGCGATCGTGAGCCACGCCCCCGTTTTCGTCAGTGAGGGGGCATGCCCAGCGCTCTGTGAGCTGCTGGCATGCCCTCAGGGGCGGATTATGAGTCCGGGGGGCCCAGGGCACTTGAGATAGGGGGGCCCTATCTCATTGCTGTGCCTGCTGTGGGTTTGGGGGCGTGGCCTAATCGCGCCCACTTGGCCACGCCCCCTTATGCAAATCTCAGCTTTTTTTTATTTTCTTTTTAAATGGGATTTTGGCCCCTCAGCTAGGGGTAAATCCAGAGGGTGTGGTCGCTCCCCCCTACACACCCGCACAGGCAGAAGAAAGCAGGGAGGCTGCTGCCTCCCTGCAACACCACAGACCTGCCAACACGCAGCAGCGTGTGCTGACTGTAGGACAATGCTGCTGTTGCTGGCACGACGGGGCAGCTTCAGAGCTGGGACAGAGCTACTCCAGCCGGGGGGGCCCCCTAAAACTGTGGGGCCCATGGTACGTAACCCCTGCCCCCCCTTAATCCGGGTCTGCTGCCGGAACCCCCCTTAATCCGTACCCCCTGATGCCCCCTCTCCCTCTGTCTCCACTAAATAGAAGCTGTGCGCATGCGCACAGCGTCTATTCACCGCTGCTCTGCTAAGCAGAACAGCGAGTACAGGAGCTTCCCAACTGCCCCCCTTCCCCCCCACCGCGGGACACTGCGGCCCACGGGTGGGACAGCCGGACAGACCCAAAAAAATGGGCACACTCGACACTTCTTAGCTGCAGTTTTGTGGGGCACCTGCCGCTGTGCAGGTTCCGTACTGCCTCTGTTATCTCCAGCCTTGGCAACTCCACCGCTAGCTGCAGCGCTGCCTCCCGCAGTGAGGTGCGCCCAGCTCCTTTACACACTTTAGCCGGCGGGCAGCGCTGCAGAAGTCCGCGCTGCTTGCAGGCTCTGACCCCCTCCTTCCTCCAGCCGCAGCGTCTCCTGGGGGCTAACCAGTCACTCCCAGTCTCCCCTTACCACAGTGCCTGGCAGCCGCGAGATCCGCGCCACATGCATGCTATGACCCCCTCCGCCCTCCAGGGCGTCTCCTGGGGGCTAACCAGTCACTCCCAGTCTCCCCTTACCACAGTGCCCGGCAGCCGCGTGAGGTCCGCGGTGTGTGTGACTGAGGAGTGGGGGGGAGGGATGCGGACGGGCAGAGGAAGCAGGACTCCTGCCTGAGAGAGTCAGCCATGCCAAGTCTCCAGCAGCAGCAGATCCCAACAGGTTGTAGTGGAACAGCAGCAGCCAGCAGCAGTGACTCCGGTAAGACACATCTGTCTGTCACCACTGATCTGTCCCTAATACCAATCTCTCCCGTGCCCTGTGTTCTGTCATGTCCCTGTCACCCCTGGCCTTGCCCTGTCACCCTTGGCCTTGCCCTATCACCCTTATCCTGGCCCTTTCACCCTTATCCTGGCCCTGTTACCCCTATCCTGGCCCTGTCACCCCTGTGCTTGCCCTGTCAACCCTACCCTGGCCCTGTCACCCCTATCCTGTCCCTGTCATTTCTGTCCTGGCCCCGTCACCCCTGTCCTGACCCCGTCACCCCTGTCCTTGCCCCGTCACCCGTGTCCTGGCCCCTTCATCCCTGTCCTGGCCCCGTCACCCCTGTTCTGACCCTGTCACCCCTGTCCCGGCCCTGCTACTGCATACCCTCCAACTACCTTTTTGGCAGGTACAGTACCCGCAGCGCCTCCAGACCACTCCCCAATGCACCACACCTCCACACCTTCCCCTCCACCACATGCGGCACTCCACGCCTCCCCCACACGCTGTGCCTCCAGACCCCCTACACCACCCGCGACTCCCACTCCCCTGCCCCTCCACCACCCACAGCACCTCTAGACCCCCTCCACCATCCACCCCCCATATATTTCTCCCCCCACACCTGCCCCCCTCCACCCGCAGCATCTGCAGACACCCTCCTCCATCCACGTCCCCCCCCCCTCACCCACCCCTCCCCACCCACGGCACCCCCACACCTGCCCCTCTACCACCTGCAGCACCTCCGGACCCCCTTCCCTATCCACCGCACCACCCGCACCTGCCCCTCCCCCACCCGCGGCGCCTCCGGACCCCCTACCCCACCCCCGGCATTCCCCGCCCCTTCCCATCCCACAGCACCTCCGGAACCCTTAACCCATCCGCAACATCCCCGAACCTGCCCCTCCCCCACCCGTGGCACCCCTGCCCCTCCCCCACCTGCAGTGCCTCCGGACCCCTTCCCCATCTGCAGCCCCCACTCCTCTGCCCCTCCCCCACCCGCAGCACCTCCCAACCCTTCCCCATCCAGGCCCCCCCCCGCATCCGCCCCCACCTCCACCCGCAGCATCTACAGACACCCTCACCCGTCCGCAGTCCCCCCCGCACCCGCTACATTCTGTACTTCGTGCCCTGCAGGTGCTGTTCACGCCGTCACAAGGGGCTGCGCCTCCTTCACCATCGCACTCCCGTTCGTTGTGCAATATTTAACCACTAACAAAGGAATGCAGGTAATACTCCATATAATACAAATATTGAACCCCAGATAGGCATGCCAGGGTTAAGGGGGCGTAGCCCCTTGCGACGGTGTGAAGAGCGCCCGTAGGGCGCGATGAAGCACCTAGTAAATAATAAGAGCTCTATGAGGTCAGGTGTCATGTGCAGCATCAGCAAATCTGTCAGTTCAGCTTTCTGCATTGATCAAGCACCTGGATGCAGCTGCTGCTCTCTCTTCTTTGTATTTCAGGTTGTTCCTGGTAATTAGGATACTAGCTGCACAGCTTATGTGGAGTAACTTGTTAACTAATATATAACTCATGTTTTGCTAGTTATTCTTATGACTTACCTCTGCTTCAGTTTGTGGAACTACAGGTCACAGCTAGGACCTGCATAGTTCTCTCCCATTGCCTTAGTTCCTGCATTCAGCAACTTACTCCACAGGTGTCTGCATTCTGTAATTACAGCTACCTGAATCCTACAATTCAGTCTGCTCAGTGTGCACTGCAGCTGCATGATATATCAATTACTGGGGGGCCTGTCTGGTGCTCTCAGCTAATTGGTCCAGCTTGTTCTTTTAAGCCTCTCAATCCCAACATGCCTTGCCAGTTATAGCTCATGCTTCCTGTGTTCAGCTCCATGGTTCATGTATCTGGTTCCAGCTATCTGTCCAGTGGGTTTTGCCTTGTTCCTGCATTGAATTCCAGCTTCACAATCTTGCTGACGAACTTAGTCTGCCGACTACCGTTACCCTGTCTCCAAGTGTCTGCACTTGGAGTCCGTCTGTATACCACTACCTCCTGTGTCTCTCCTAGAGTTCCTGCTGTTGTTCCGTCTCCACGGCCCCGGTATACCATCTGGCGGTGTGCACCCTGTCACCTTCTCCAGTTCCTGTTTGTTCCTGCATACCCTGCGTTTTGTCATATACATCTGGACTATCATACAACACCTCTGCCATAATTCTAGTCCAGTTCAGGTATCAAGTGACCCAGACAGGGGGCCGTGACCTGCACGTCGGGAGCCGCGAAGCCCATATCCCCTTGCGGGGTTCCCTGGCGAAAACCTCCCGGCGTGTTAGACTCCGCACCTCTGTTCTGTGTAATGTCAACTACTTGGTACCTGACCCCAAGTTCCAGATTCTGCACCAAGTCTCTGCCATTTAACCAGTCTCTGATATTGACCCCAAGTTCCAGATTCTGCACCAAGTCTCTGACTTTCACCCAGTCTCTGACATTATAACTGGCCAATTACTGAATAGCAAGAGGGATCCAGCCAAATCCAGCCATGTCTAATCCAGTACAGTTTTCCACTTCAAGTCAGAATCCAGAAATTTAATCCGGTCAGATTCTGCACAGCAAAGTGAAAGTCTGTGAAGACATGCTTAATCTTTTGTCACAAGCCTTTCTAGGGCTCTCAATTCATGTAGATGCTCTGCAGCAACAGATACCTGCAACCAAAACAATTTCTATCAACTCCAATCTTTGTCAATCATGTGGTCAAGGACTAAGGGCACCTCTCAAGATGACTGTTCATTGTCTCCTCAGTTTGCCAGCAGTGGGATTCCTGAACAACTGAGTATGTTGCAGTCTCTTTTACAGCAGTTGTTTAAACCATGTTCTGAAATTAAGGTTTACTTTCAGAAATGATTGGAAGTTCTTCAGATGCCGTGAGAGTCGCTTCCGTTCTTAAAGAAGCAAAGGAGGCTGCCGACTCTGGTTCCCCTAGTTGCGGGGTGACTCCAACCAGAGGTGATGGAAAGGAGATTCCACAGTTTTCGGCGCCCAAAACTTTCAGAGGCTGAGCGCCAGTGACGAAAGGAGCTCCTGCTTTGCTTATATTGCGGGAATGCAAGTCACTTCATAAAGGACTGCTCCCTCCGCAGGTCAGGGAAAATTGACAACTCTCAGTTATTTAAGGTCCAGCCTAATAAGTCATCTCAAACAGTCAACTCAGACTCCCCAACTTCCAATAAAGGTACCAAAGGTTCCCTAAAAGAGAGTCCAGCCTACAACTGGGGTCCTTTGACCCAAAGGCCCAAGTTAAGACTTGGGAACCAATTGAGGGTTTGTGAATCCTTCTATTCCAGGTTAAACCCTGGTTCTTCAGTCCTAGGAAGTACATCCAACACTCCAGCCCCAGGAGGGGGCTCCGAGTGTCCAGCCCCAGGAGGGGGCTCCGAGTGTCCAGCCCCAGGAGGGGGCTCCGAGTGTCCAGCCTCAGGAGGGGGCTCGGAGTATCCAGCCCTAGAGGAAGTATCTGATGTCCCGTCCGATGTTAAGACCCCAGATGGGGAGAGCTATGTTCCTGCCTCAGAAGATGAACCCCTTTCTTTATCCTCAAGTGAGGCATCCAACTTCATGATCAATGATTTGATCCCTGGAGGGGAAGTCGATATCCAGGCCTTAGGAGAAGTGCTCGATGTTTCTGCTTATGGCTTGACCCCAGGAGGGGTAGCCGATATTTTGATTCCAGAAGGGAAGTCCAATGTTAGGACTCCAGAGGGGATATGTGATGTCCAGACTCCAGAAAAGTTGTGCCAGGTGCCGACCCCAGGAGAGGAATCTCATGTATGGACCCCAAGAAAAGAGTCCACTCTACCAACCTCATGCATGGGGTATGACGTTAGGACTCCAGAAGGAGCATCCAAGCCTGGAGCCCCTGAGGGGGCATATGATTGCATAGTCCTAGAAGGAGCATTGGATTCATCAGTTCCTGAGAGTGCATCAGATCTACCTGAAACCGATGAAAGGAAGGTTCCTCTGAAGGAGGGCATTCCAACCAAGATCCCTGAAAGGGTGACTCCAGTTGAGGCCTCTGAAAAGAGGATTCTAGTTGTGACTCTTGAAGAAGCAGCTCCTGTCATGACCTCAGCAGGGGAAATTTCATCCGAGACCTCAAAAGTGGTGATTCCAGTGAAGACCTTCAAAGGGGAATTATCTGTCCAGAACTCTGAAAAGAGGATTCAAGTAGTAACCCTTAAAAAGGTAATTCCTGTCATGACCCCTGCAGGGGAGATTTAAGTTGATTCTTCTGAAGGAATAATTCCAGCCAAGATTTCTGAAGAGATAATTCCAGTTGAGAGTCTTGAAGAGGAAAGTCCTATTGAGATTTCAGGACAGGAAATTCCTGTTGTGACTCCAGAGGGAGGCATTTCAGTCAGGACCCTGGGAGGAGTTAATGTTGTCGAGTCCCTTGAAGGGAGAATTCCAACCGTGACCCCAGGAGGGGTGGTTCATGCTTTGTCCTTAGAGAGGACTTCTGAAAAAAATTCTGATCTTGCTTCCAACCCTGTAAAATCTGTGAAGAAACCCCAACCACAAAGTTCACAGACTCCTCCTAAAGACCAAGATCCAGATCCAGCTCTCTTCTATGGAAAACTGGAACAGTATCACAAATTAATGCTACAGATTATGGAGACAGCTCCACTCTGTACCTCCCCGGCAGAGATTGTGTTACTAATTCTTATGTCTTTCAGAGGGAAGGCAAGAAAATGGGCTAACCAGTTAATAGAGTCCAGTGATCCTTTTCTTCAGAACGTGGATGCCTTCAGCCGGGCAGTGAACAGGAAGTTTGGTGGTCCTGAGTTAATACCTTCTGAATCATCTGAGAGTTCTAGGTCTTTGAGCAAGGATTCAGGTTCTAACAAGAAAAATCAAGTTTCTAAGAACCAAGTGTCTAAGGATTGTCGGTCTCAGGTTGTTCACAGCTCAGTGCCATCTCCACCTAAACCACAAGTCCGGATATTAACTGCTGGCTATGTCTCTCTGTATCCGTCCTGTGAAGTTATGAATAAGCATGACCCACAATATCCAGTGTCCATCCAGTAAGTCATGAGTCCTGTATATGCTAAATCTTGCCATGCTACTTCTTCCGTACCATCTATTCCAAAGGAGAAAACCATAATCCTTCCATTATATGCGGACTCTAACTCAGATTATGATTCGGAAACAGATGAAATCCCTCTGGTTGAAAGTACCTTAAGTTCGAATAACATATTTGGAATTACTGTATTCAGACATAACCAACCTGGGAAAAAGAAGAAGAAGAAATCTCATCGGAGACATTAATTTGTTTTGCTATCCATGTTCTTGTTGTTTTCAGTTCCCCTTGGCCGAGGTAGAGTGTCCGGAGTACACAATTGAAGGGGTGGGTACTGTCATGTGCAGCATCAGCAAATCTGTCAGTTCAGCTTTCAGCATTGATCAAGCACCTGGATGCAGCTGCTGCTCTCTCTTCTTTGTATTTCAGGTTGTTCCTGGTAATTAGGATACTAGCTGCACAGCTTATGTGGAGTAACTTGTTAACTAATATATAACTCTTGTTTTGCTAGTTATTCTTATGACTTACCTCTGCTTCAGTTTGTGGAACTACAGGTCACAGCTAGGTCCTGCATAGTTCTCTCCCATTGCCTTAGTTCCTGCATTCAGCAACTTACTCCACAGGTGTCTGCATTCTGTAATTACAGCTACCTGAATCCTACTATTCAGTCTGCTCAGTGTGCACTGCAGCTGCATGATATATCAATTACTGGGGGGCCTGTCTGGTGCTCTCAGCTAATTGGTCCAGCTTGTTCTTTTAAGCCTCTCAATCCCAACATGCCTTGCCAGTTATAGCTCATGCTTCCTGTGTTCAGCTCCATGGTTCATGTATCTGGTTCCAGCTATCTGTCCAGTGGGTTTTGCCTTGTTCCTGCATTGAATTCCAGCTTCACAATCTTGCTGACAAACTTAGTCTGCCGACTACCGTTACCCTGTCTCCAAGTGTCTGCACTCCAGGCCATCCGTATACCACTACCTCCTGTGTCTCTCCTAGAGTTCCTGCTGTTGTTCCGTCTCCACAGCCCCGGTATACCATCTGGCGGTGTGCATCCTGTCACCTTCTCCAGTTCCTGTTTGTTCCTGCGTACCCTGCGGTTTGTCATATACATCTGGACTATCATACAACACCTCTGCCATAATTCTAGTCCAGTTCAGGTATCAAGTGACCCAGACAGGGGGCCGTGACCTGCACGTCGGGAGCCGCGAAGCCCATTTCCCCTTACGGGGTTCCCTGGTGAAAACCTCCCGGCGTGTTAGACTCCGCGCCTCTGTTCTGGGAAAAGTCAACTACTTGGTACCTGACCCCAAGTTCCAGATTCTGCACCAAGTCCTGACATTTAAACAGTCTCTGACATTGACCCCAAGTTCCAGATTCTGTACCAAGTCTCTGACATTCACCCAGTCTCTGACATCAGGAAATGGAATACCCTCTGGGGTCCCCCGCCCCTCTGCCAGAGGTGAGTCTTTCTCTACTACCGGTATTTCAACGGTTCAGAGCTTCACTTGGTCATGAGGAACAGTACTCAACTGTCCATAGTGTCTCTGGATTTGGTAAGTATATAGTCCATTTGCTGGAACTCGGACAATAACATAGAGAACGTCTTCCCACGTGGCATCCAGTTTGCTTGATCAGTGATTGTTCCTTTTCCAAACTTTATCTCTGATCTTGAGAGGCGTTGGCCAGGGCATCCGAATTGTAGTTTTTCTCTTGAAAATGATGCACCATTTCCATCTGTTGCCTAGCGGTTTCTATCCAATGCTGATGTTCTTGCACCCAGTCAGTCGACAAGGTGTCAGGCTCATCCACCATTGGTGCCAGTTCTAAGTCTTTTGGGAGATTTCACGGTCTCCCAAATATTTAGTAGAATGGAGTGAATACTGTGGAGCAGTGCTCCGTATTGTTATAGAGGTATGTCATTTTAGGTAGGAGATTAGGCCACTGAATACGTTTCTCTGCCGAGAGACTTCGGAGCATTCCAATAACAGTCTGGTTGGCTCACTCACGTAGGCCATTTCCTTGTGGATGATAGGCCATAGTCCACAGTTTCTTACAGCCATAGAGAGAACAGAGTTCTTGGAACAACTGGGACTCGAACGCGCGGCCTTGGTCGGTAAGAACTTTGTCGGGGAAGCCGTAGGGATGTACAAAGTGTTTGAGGAACAGCTCAGCAGGTGTTTTTGCTGTCAAATCACGTGCTAGTACCACCACCAAGAACTTGCTGTAGTGATCCATGATGGTCATGGCATACTGGAACCCAGTGCAGCTATGCTCAAGTTTCACATGGGCTAAAGCAACAAGTTGAAGTGGGCGACAGTACAGAATCAGATGGAGAGGATCCTTTTGGGATGAATCAGCTGGTCTTTTCAGGTTATGTGTCCTGCAATCCCGACACCACTTGTCGATATCGGATCTCATCCTGACCCAAAAGAATGTCTGTTGGAGCACTGTCTCCATTTTCTGGGTCCTAAAGTGCCCCGACTGACTGTGATAGGTGTTAAGCATCATGTCAGCTTGCTGTCTAGGTACTACAATTTGAGAGATGAGCTGGTGGGTGCCTTGATCAAGGATGATGCGGACGACAAGGCCCTGTCGGAGGCTGATTCAGTCTCAGTGGCACAACAGTTTGATCAGTTAAGGATCAGCAGTGGTTCTCTGGGACTTGGTAAAACAACTCTTGCTGTGAATGATAATGATAAATTATGTAATACAGGACTCACTTCCTGCACTTTCTTCCAGTCAGACTCAAGATTGTCCGATGGAGCATCATTGGATGTGAGGTCTGCAGTGGAGGATCAGAAGTAACTACCAGCTTTCTCTTCCTGAGAGGCTTAAACACAGGGGTCTCGTTGTCTTCAGACCTATCCCTTTCTTCCTCTGTGATATCGCTGGTTGGGAGGCAAGACAAGACGTCGGTGCTTCCATTGGACTTGCCACTCTGGTAAGACACTGTATATCTGAAGTTGGAAAGATGCGCCATACATCACTGTTCTAGTACTCCAAGACGTGCGGAGGACATATGCGCCAGTAGTTTATTATCCGTGATAATCACGAAGGGTGTGGCTGTTAGATAATTCTTTAACTTTTTGGTGATGGCCCAGATGAGGGCAAGGAGCTCCAGTTTAAAGATGCTGTAGTTCTTCAGTTTCTTTCAGTCTTACTTGGACCTCAGCTGGCAAATGCTAGGACTCTCTCATGTCTGTCTTGTATTTGGGAGAGGACAGCACCAAATTCCCTGTGTCTGGCATCTGGATAGACCTGGAAAGGCTTCTCATAGTCCAGATATGCAAGAAGTGGGGCCTTCGTTAATGCTGACTTCAATCGTTCAAAAGCATTCTGCTGTTCCTCTGCCCATGTGACCTCTCTTGACCTGACTTGCCTCGTAGTAATTCATGAAGTTGTGCTGCCACATTGGCGAAATGTTGGCTAATGCATCAATAATATCCCATGAAGCCAAGAAAGCTGCGGACATCTTTCACTGTCCTGGGTACATGCCAGTCCCACACCACCCATCTCTTTTTGGAATCAGGCTTCACCCCATCAGAGCTAACTATGTGGCCCAGATATTGCACACTTTGTTTCAGAAGATGGCACTTGGATGGCTTTAACTTTAGACCACATTTGGTCAATTGGATGAAGACTTCCTCCAGATGTTTCAAGTGCTTGTTGTAGGACTTTGATAATATGATGATATCGTCAAGATACAACAGGACCATCTCGAAGTTACTGTGCTACACACAATGTTCCATAACTCAATGGAAGGTGGCAGGAGCATTGCAGAGACCGAATGGCATGCGGTCAAACTTGAACAGACCCATGGGAGTCATGAAAGTGTTTTTTTCCTGGTCTTCTGGAGCCATTGAGATTTGCCAGTATCTGCTCGTCAAGTCAAGAGATGAGAAGTACTGAGCTGTTTTGAGTGCTGTCAACGATTCCGCTATCCGGGGCAATTAATAAACATCTTTTCTTGTCACCGCATTCAGTTTCCGATAGCCGACGCAGAATTGGAGACTGCCGTCTTTCGTACAATCACTAACGGTGCTGCCCATAGACTATGGCTTTCACGTATCACACCGGCTTCTTTCATCTCATGTATCATGTTTCTCATCAGTTAGTACATGGCTAGTGGTGGAGGCCTGTGTCTCTCCTTAACTGGTGGGTTGGTTCCAGTAGGGATGTGATGTTGGACTCCCTCAGGCTTTCTGAAGTCTGACGGGTGCAGACTGAAGGCTTCTGCATTCCTGCACACAACCCAAAGTACGCCCTCATGCTGACTCTCCGAAGTATCTGGGCCTCCTATCTGTACTTCATTCCACCATGGATCCTCACCAATGGTCATACTGGTCTGTCCAGCCACCGCTCCCTCTGGAATCTTGGGTAGAACCTCACCAAGGACGTCTTGAAGTTTACTAGAATTACTCTAGCAACCGGACAGTGTCGAAACAATCAGACTGGATATCTATGTGGGTTTAATATCCAGACAGGTACTATCCCACGTGTCACTTTAGCCAGCGTTCGTGTCACTGTGAACAGTTGCTGTCCATCAAAGTCGCAGGGTTCTAGGATTGCCTCATAATCTGGCTCCCCAGGGCAGATCCGGGTTTTACACCACACTACGTACTCAGAATTTGGTCGCAGGATAACGTGTTGGCGATCAGTGATTCTCGCCTTTCCAACTTCTCCCCTTGTATTGGTGAATCTCTTTTGCCCCTCCAGCAACCTGACTGTCTGCTGTAGTCTTCCGCTCCATCGGGGCCACAGACCGTATTTCCAGTTTAAGAGCCTCCAGCAATGTATCCGGACAGTTCTTCAACACGTTCATCCCTAAGATGACTGGAGGTAAATATTCATTGAACGTAGTAGTGACCACCCACCCTTGTCGCTCCATGTTAGCCTTGCCGATAGTAAGGTCAACCTCCCAACAGCCGCGGAACTTAATTTGCTGTCCATTACTGGCCAAGGTATTCAGTGGGCTTACTATTTCAGATTCATCCCTGTGTCTCTGAAACTCTGCAAGTTGGATCATCATCACCTGTGAGTCTGTGTCCAGAAGAGCAGCTACCTCCACTCTGTTAACTTGAATTTTGAGGTGGGGACACTCTTCGACATTTTGAGACCACAACCCCAGCTTTGATGGACCTACTGATGCATCTCCTCCCGAGAGTCGGTCCCTCACCTTGGGGTCGGGTCGTTTAGACTCATTGGGACACTGCGTCTCGATGTGCCAACTCTGTTTGCACTGCCTGCATATACGTCTTCCTTGGGCATCAAATTGGTCTATGGGGCGTCACCCTGATTCCCGTGACACATCCCACCGCTGTCATCCTTTTCCATCTTGATCCCGGCACCATCCCTTGCGTTTAGCTTCAGCCTGTTCCAGCCGTATTTCTTTTAACTCTTTCCTCATCTCGTGGACGACACTGGTGAGCGCCCCACTTGGTCTTAATCAACTTACAACTGCTGCATGGCAGTTAATCTGGAGACAAAGGGTTCAGCCATTGTACTTAATTGTGAGTCTCTGTACACTCCACTCTCAAGTGGCTCTGACACAGTTCCATACTCGACATCTGTATTTTGATTAAGGCCTAAGATGCAGATGGGTCCACGTTTATCTTAGCCTTTAATAGAATTATTTAGACAGGTAAATCAGATTTAATATCCTGCTGTAATGACTTAATCCATTGATGTATTGTTCTCTGCATTGTATTGCAGCTGAGAACAATAGATAAAGGGTTTACGTTAATAAATCATGGTGTGCCCAGGTGCAGCAAATAAATTAGGATAAAGGTGGACCCTTCTGTATCTATCATCACCTTCTTGAACTCATCAATAGTGCAGACAGGGTTTTGACGCCTCCACATTCGCACCCGGGCTCTTGTTGATTCTCCTCTGGCTCCTTCTACAAGTAAATTTATCATGGTCTCATCCGCTTCCTCAGACTCTTTTGGATCTCTGGCTTGTATCTCCCGCATGGCTTCTTGTAGTCCCAGTGCAAACTCCTGTAAAGATTCATGTGGTTGTTGCTTTCCTGCATACAGATGAACCTTTAACTTTGCAATTGTCTGTAAATTGAAGATACCGGCCAACTTGTTCAAGATGCCGTCAGATGTCATTCGCTCCTCGTCAGACCAGGATATTACTTCCCTCAATGCTGCGCCTTTTAGCTTTCCAATGATGACCTCCGCTTTTTGTTCCTTGTTGAGGGGTACAGCCTGAAAATATATCTTAATTTTTCTTTAAATTCTTTAAAAGGACTTGTGCCAGCTGACGTAATATGTCCCGAGTATTTGGGATGCCATGTGGCCCCAAAATAATAAGGCATCATGATCACTGCAGCCTGTGATGATACAGCTGGTGGTGACTGACCTGGGGAAGTGGGTAACCTCCTTCGGACTGTAGTTGATGCGGGCATCTGAGGTTCCTCTGGTTCCAACATCCTGAATCCTGTTTGTGGACGCCAAGTTGTTACAGGAAAGTACTGAGGATGTGTTGTGCAGGTGCAGGTGGACGTATCTGGATTCTTTGCCTGAAGTCACCTCTATAACTGGATCTGACTGCTAGAACCCTAGGCAGAGGAACAAAGAATCCCAACCCCAGAGGACCCAATGTTCACCACGTGTTAGGACAGTGATAGAAAGATTTATTATTCAGGAACAACTGGTCACTACTGGGATATCAATTGATCAAAGGCAAATAACATTTCACATATAAATAAAATAATACATATAAAGAGGTACAGAACTGTCGTGACCAGTAAGACTAGGTCACCTTATAATAAAACAAAACCGTATATAAGCATTACTAAACTGGTAGCTTGAAATCTTCCATTATGCTCACACTGGGCGGTCTAACCCTAGTGGTACCTATAATCTGCTTTTACCTAAGGATACACTCAGTTTATAGCGAACCTGAAGTCAGCTGATAGATAACAGACAATAGCCCAGTTCTGATATGCTGAAGTTCAGACAGAAAAGACACATCATAGGGTCAGCAGTTCAGTGAAAGTAGGCATGCAGGTTCCTAACAGTGCTCAGTCAATAAAGGGAAGCATGCATAAGCTGAAACTGTTAGCAAGAGCAGTTTCTAAGCAGAATAGAAGGATTGAGGCAAAGCTGGCAATGCAGGAAGCAGGGTTCCGTTACAGAGCACGAGGTAAAAGATTGCAGGCAAATGTGTTTCACAAAAGCCAGCTGACAGAATTTGGCAGTCTATAGGGATATGCAGCTCATGACACAGCTCCACATACACATAAGCACTGTAGCAGTCTTCAGTTAAATACCAAGGAAAGGTGAAGTAATAATGAAGGGTCAAATATGCAGGCACTCAGGTAATTGCAGAAATGAGGAAGCAGGTTAAGTTACCAGAGCACAGTTCCTTCTATCAGCAAGCCTCCTGTACTTTGTGCACTGTACTGTAGTGGATCTCTATGCTGTGTCTCCATCTCTATGGTTAGGATCTTGTCTGAGGAAAGGCAAGTCACTCTTTAACTGAGGGTGTCTTTAGTGTGCCTAACTCATTCTCATGAGGTAACTTGCGGTTAACTTGGGTTTAGACTGCAACTTTTACTGGCTGAAGCACTCAGAAGTCTCACTCCACTACAGGGATCAACTCAATCTTTCTCTCCCTCCTCTAAATCCTGCTCAGCATTGTATAATGAGAGTGCGTGTTGGGGCAAATACCTGTCAGTGGCAGCAGTGCTCGGCAGGTTCCTAGCTCACTACCAGTGGGACTGTCCCTGGTGCTGGTCTCCCCTTGCTGCAGCGCAGCTTCTGTGGCTCTGTCTTCCCCGGCGGCTCTCCACAGCAGCAGCTCCGCTCTCCACAGCGTGTCTCCTCACAGCGGTCTCCTCAGCAGCGGCTCTGCTCTCCACAGCGTGTCTCCTCACAGAGGTGTCCTCAGCGGCAGCATCACTCTCTGCGTTGTTACCTCAGAGCACCACTCCTCACAGCATCTCTCTCCACGTCACCTCAGGAGACTCCACAGCAATCACCTCAGGAGGTAACTCCACCTCCTACTCTTCCCGCTCTGCACCACCTAATCAGCAGCTTTGATTCCTACTGCTCTGCAGGTCTGCACCTGGGTCCTAGTGCTCCACAAGTTGCTGTCCTTTGGTTGCTGGCGTTGCCGGTATATGGGTAATGGTACCTATATAGCCACATGTATCCCCATAATTTCAAGTTAATAGGATATCCATGTCAGAGTGTCTCAAATGGGCACTGAAGCTTTGACAACAAGGAAAGTACTCCCTCCGCACTGCTGACATCCTTAGGGCTATACCAGCAATGAAAACTTCTGTCAGCAAATCTACTGTGATATAGTAATCACCGAATATATATCTACAAAGCAATACAAAGGTGATGTTTGGGTGTGCAGTGGCCTCAGATGCAGCGAGCCCTAGGTGCACCCACAGACAACAATATAAGACAACCAAAACAGAATCCATTTACCCCCCATGTGCCTGTTTATAACAATATAATGATATTTACCACAACATCTGAAAAATGATGCAGTACGCTGCTCCATGGGTGGATGCTTCTTACTCACAGAACCTATATGCAGAGAGAAACAACAAAATATCACACAATAGTGCAACCCAAGTGAAGATCATATATAAAATTCAGGGTGTGGGTCACCCCAGTGCTATTCCCTTCGAAATTGTATATTAACAATCCCCCCACCCGGACTCCATACTCAGAGTTATAGCCTTGTGTACATGTAACATTCCAGGCAGTAGAAGTGTGCCAGTGATGAATAAATGCACAGCAGTAAGTATAAGAGAATAAAGCAATCTGACCATTCAGGTGAAAGATGGAACGCACCCTGGCCACACTTGTGTGGGAGCGCTTATATAGGCAAAGTGGGGAATCTCCAGATTCTTCCTTTACCTTCCCAACAAGTCACAGGCGCAGTCACAGGTAAGGCTCCATCCAAGGTGTCAAATCCAGGTTATAATTAAATACAAACGCTGCCAATGCATTTTGAGTATACAGTACTCTTCCTCAGGTCTGTGTGCACATTACCGTTTCCCATGACTCTCTATGTAAGGGGAAGGTCACCCCTGTGCATACACCATCGCACTCTGTTTTTGTAAGTCCAGTAAGGGTTTCTTCTGGGCTGCACATGTGCAGTTTACAGATTTCACCCCTAACGTGTAGTCTCTCAACAGCGTACACCTATATATATGTTTTATCTAGTTTAAAATTTTTCTTTCCTACAAGAGTAATTGAGACCCCAGACGTGTGCTTTCAGTCCCTCTGGTCATGAACCAGCAGAGGCCAACCATCTGCCCTGGTGACAGTGACCCAGCGCGGTTTTCTCTTATTCCACTCTGCCACCAAAGTCCCGTGTCCAACCCAAGATTTGGAACACGGTTCCAAACCAGGTCTTCCCACTACGGCTCCGACCCGGGTTATTCCAGCTTTCCACATGAAACGGGACAGAGGTTACCCGTTTACACTTCAGCTCACCCGGACCCCTCCTTGGTGCTACACTGCTAGCTATCCGTGAAGGATTACGGGGTCACTAGACCCGTTTTTTTTTTTTTATTTGAGGGAGTGATAAAGCTAAATATTTATCGTATATAATACCCTTTATGAGGTCTAAGAACACTGTACGCTATCTACGTATGAAGTACCGTAAGGGTACGCTAGTTGCGTAACAATCGCTTTGCCGTGATCGAGACGCTCAAGCGTCACGTCCACTCACGGCCAAGAGATCACAGGCAGGCACGTTATTGGCTGTTAACTAACGTAATGATTCGCTATAGCGTAGCGGACGCTCGGGACCACGAGGAGATCACCAGCGGCGCTGACGCTCACTATATTAAACCTTTGTATCTAAACCATAAACAGTGTATTGTGCAGTAAAACCTTAGTGTAATGTTAGAGTGTAAATGCAGCACAGTATAACCTTATTACTTTAAAAGCTGTTTGAGCGTCACCGACGCTCTGAGAATACTTAATACTATAAGAAACACACAGATACCGTGTTCAGGGTCCAACGCCTAAAATATATATTATGAATGCTATACTTGCAAAAGAGTTAAACACAATACAAGTCATACACTACAATATAACATAGACTACCTAACCAGATAACTACACAGGAAATACAATACAATACAATTTAAGGGAAAATGAGTGAGAAGGAGAGAGAGAGAGAGAAATTGAGAGAGATTGGCCCACAATAACAAGAAGATCAATATAGTTGCGGAGAAACACTTACGCACAAGGGGAAACGATCGCATGCGCCTCGATATCCAGCTCCCGATTATCAGCAATGAGAACCGTTGAAGAGAGTGAACTGGATATGGTCGGCCTGCCTATTTATGCCCCACACACAATACAATTCAATGGTCCCTACAATCTCATTGTTCATTGGACACAGGAATTCGGCTTCGCATTATAACAAAAGGTCATAGGTTGATTCATACAGGTGGGTTGTGACTGTTTCCAACTGTTCAGGTGGGTGGGATACTGAGTTTCCCGCCGCATGACTAAATAAGAACAAATAATAGTAAATGGACATAAACTTCTTATGTCCATAACTATTCGCACGAGCGATTAATCCGCTCCAAACCAACACCGGAATATTGCTATTTAAATACTCTTCCGATGGGTACCAAACACCACTGTATGACCCCTGTTAGACCCTTCGTACAATACAAAGAGGGATCTCTCTGTTCAGGAACATGCTATGTTAACTAAACTTTCAGAATCTATCAAAGGGACCATGATCTACAAAATACATTATTACTGAAAATATGTAACGATTGAGTCGCACGCTACGATCACATAAACTCTACCGTAAATACGCATACCGTGCGCCTGCGGGTGCCCGCGACTGTGAGTATGCGCACGCACGGGAGAGCGTACGCATGCGCAGCACGGACCTGTGTGAGGTGCAAATATGGTAGTGTGCATAGAGATATTTTTCTGACTTTGACAGTCCACCCTTTGGCAGTCAACAATAACTGCCACTTCCTGAAAACATTTCAAAAAGAGAAAAATATATGTTAGGGGTTAATACATTTACATGGTTGGGTAAGGGAGGAGAGGAGATGGTAGGAAAAGGGTATGACCTAGTGAGATAGCAGAAGCATGTGTGTATGAATCCGTGCTTGGGGGTCATGTATCATCGTGCCGTACGTGTTTTAAATCAAGCTTCGAGGTATTGCGTAGTATACATGTGAATTCCTTCTTATCCCGTGGTACGGGTCTGTGGATGGGCTGTCAAACTTTACCGAGCTCTTTTCGGCTTTGGTTGTAACAAAATGGGGGAGCACATTTTAGTTGATGATACATGAATGGGGGAGATATGTGATTGCTGATATCTGTGCCTGTATTCCCTATCGACTATGTGTGTCATTACCTGAGGGTTGTAGAAATGAAGAAAAGACATAATTACGGTAAATGCGGTGGTATTCTATGTCAGGTAAATGTACAGTCGTCGATTGAGGTCTTGTTTGGTGTCTGTTGAATGCAGTCTTCTTTGTGCTTTTGCCCATAAGGTGCGAGCAAAAGCTGTCAATGTCCATAGATTTACAAAAGTGTTGGGCTAGCGTAATTTTAAAATTTCTAGGGAAACTGGGGATCCATGGCATAGTTCATCAAAAATCTGTGTATCAGGTTGTCAAACTTCTTCTTTAATCCCTCTGTTGTCTGTATATCGGCTCATCAAATTCCTCGTCCAAGTGGGTCTTGTTACCTTGGAGGAAACGGAAAAACAGGTGAAAGAAACGGACCGTAGAAATCGCATTTTCATCACATCATTGTTTCTACATTTGGGTCATAAATCAAGTCCAGGTTAATTACAGTTTCCTCACTCCTTAAACTCATTACCCTAGTACGATGATTGCACTTCATTAAAGCCTGACCGCATCTAAATATCAATCCAATCGATATGACAACACCTAAGATACATAGGAGAAACTTCCCAACATCCATTATGACTCCTTGAGCCCAGTCTCCTAAACCAGAAAACCAATTTCGCGGGTTCAACCATGACACCCAACCAGTCAGCTCATTACCTACAGCAGCAAGAGTGAGATTGTGTCTCCTGCGAAATTCCCACTTCAATTGGAGAATATCGTCCATCTTTTGGTCTATGACCTCGACCGGATCCTCGGTGCTATTCGTAATATATGTGCAACATTTCACGCCGTATTGTGTTGCCAGTGTGACACAATATCCGCCTGTCACTGCTGTGAGGTAATTGAGAACCATTCTATGCTGTACCAGTTCTGTTTTGTAAGCCTGAAGTTCTCTTCCAGTATACCTAAACGTGTCATCATACATTTCAGTGATATTATCTAACAAATTGGCGAGCGCAGAAATGTATTTATAATTCAGCACTCCTCTAGCGGTGCGGGTGAAATCTAACGCGATTAAGAATTGAATCCCGGTGGATTCACTTATCAGATCAGAGGCCGGATGCTCTGTCTTCTCTATCAGGTGCCTTTTAACAACGTGCTCGTAATGGGTGTGAGTATAAGGAGCTTGGGCACCACGGTGTATGTCTTTCATTTTGTCATGTGATACAGTCATTACTTCAGGCAGTACTTTTCCAATATAACACAATCCTTCAGAGTTTGGGGCAAGCCACTTGTACGCCTTTCTCCCGCATATGAAATATGCATCATCGGGGAGAACATATGGGACGGAGTAGGACATAACCATATTACACACCTTCCATGTGAAATCTCCTAACCCTAATTCTTCCATCTGCTTAGTACACGTATCAGGTTGTACGATATGTGCACAGTATCCTGGTGATACCTCTCCAACTTTAGTAATCCTATTTCCTAAGGTATACCTATACCGGAAAGATTTTCCTCTACTGGCTATGTGGCGTACAAGCTCTGTATCTGTAGGCATTCTATCTGCTCTATGCGAAAAGGTCATGGTGTGGTTACTCCATGACACTTCCCAATTTCCCGGCTTTCGGGGATTGGAGATGTTGAAACATAATAGGGACCTATCCACATGGTATTGGTGGAGCTTCAAACTAGGAGGGCTGGAGATATTAAACCTCCGGTCCACCGGTCTCCCACCATTTAACTCAAGTACCTCCTCTATCGTTAAAGGAAATGGTACTAGCCCTGATTTGCTATGACCCTGAGGTACTTGAGAGCATACCCAACAATCCGTTTTGTTTAACACATTACCCACTAAGGAGTGATAGTCACTCAATGGATGCCGGTCCATATGGATATTAAAACTGGATTGGCATTTCTTAATGCACCCATCCTCAATGACATTGTTACAGAGCCTACAGATACAGTTTTCTTCAGCTAACAATCCTTCACAATTCCTTCTATGGTCAATGCTATCGGATCGTTTTCTGATACTCGCCTTTACTTGTTGGTTAAGTTGTTCTTGGAAAACTACGCCTCCATCTTTATCATCAGAACCCATTCCAGAACCTCTCTCGACCTCCATGGTACTCTCGCCGGAACAGACTGCTCTGGTCAACATCATGGTCAACAGGAAAATCCGGATCACAGTCTCTTGGGGCAAGTCCATCTTATAGGAGGAGACGAAGAAGAATGAGAGGGGGGAAAAAAATAATTGAGGGAGATGGGATGGGAAGTTGGAGAAAAACAATAAAAGGGAACAGGGGATCAACAACTGCTTTTGATCTTGTGGTTCTCGATGCTCAGGTGCCGCCTCAATCTTCCTGGAACAGACACTCCAGTGATACAACCTCTACCGTCTGTTCCTTATCGCGGGACCTCTCTGGATCAGCAACCTTCTTACAGTGGGACGAATGAACCCAAGTCTCTCTCTCAGCAACCTTCAATGCTGTAGTGCTAGTCAATAAGACCTGGTATGGTCCTTCCCATCTGTCAATAAGGCAACCTGAGCGTAGAAAATTCCGTATCATTACATAATCCCCAGGTTCAATGTCATGACAATTACTATCTGGTAAATCAGGAATCACTAACTTCAGATTATCATTTTGGTTCCTTAACTGTTTACTCATGTTAATCAAGTATTTTACAGTCACTTCATTGTTACACTTCAAATCATCCTGAGGGTTAATCATAACATGCGGTTGTCGACCAAACAAGATTTCAAAGGGAGACAGATTAAGAGGGGACCTGGGAGTGGTTCTGATGCTGTACAGTACAATGGGTAAAGCTTCTGGCCATGTCAATCCTGTCTCTGCCATCACTTTACTCAGTTTATTTTTAATAGTGCTGTTCACTCTTTCCACTTTCGCACTCGCCTGTGGACGGTATGGAGTATGCAGCTTGCTATCAATTCCCATCAATTTACACATTCCTTGAAAGACATCACCTGTAAAATGGGTACCCCTATCACTTTCGATAATTCTAGGGATACCATATCTACATACAAATTCCTGCACAATTTTCTTAGCAGTAAACATAGCGGTATTTGTGGCCGCCGGAAATGCTTCGACCCAATTTGAGAAAACATCTATACAAACAAGTACATATTTCAAATTTCGACAAGGGGGTAATTGAATGAAGTCAATCTGTATTACCTGGAAAGGGCCGCCGGCAGGTGGGATATGGGATGGTTCTGTAGGTATTGCCTTTCCAATATTCTTTCTCAAACAGGTAAGGCATGACATGGCTCTTTTACTCGCATGAGAGGAGAATCCTGGGGCGCACCAATATGCTCTTACCAACTTGCACATCCCTTCCTTGCCTAGATGAGTCAGCCCGTGAGCTGCCTCAGCCAAACATGGAAGGTATGCTCTGGGGGCCACCGGTTTACCTTGTCCATCCGTCCAGAGTCCTGAGGACTCCTGGCCATATCCCTTTGCCCTCCAGACTGCCTTTTCCTATGTGGAACACAAATTTTGCATCTCACACAACTTCTGTGTGTTGATGGTATTAAATACCATCAGTTGTGTGGTGTCTGTCTGTCTGGGGGTAGCAGCTGCTAACTTAGCTGCTTCGTCTGCTCGGCTGTTACCAAGCGATACTGGGTCTTGGCTATATGTATGTGCTTTACATTTGATAACAGCCACTCTGTCGGGTTCCTGTATCGCTGTTAGAAGCCTTTTTATGTGAGCTGCATGCGCTACCGGTGTACCAGCTGCCGTCATGGAATTTCTGAGGCGCCATAGGGCTCCGAAATCATGGACTACCCCGAATGCGTATCTAGAATCGGTGTAGATATTGGCTGATTTGCCCTTAGCCAATTCACATGCTCTGGTTAGGGCGACCAGTTCAGCAACCTGGGCTGAGTGAGGTGGGCCTAGCGGTTCCGCTTCTATGGTGCCTTGGTCATCTACGACTGCGTATCCAGTACACAAGTCTCCCGAGTCTGACTGTCTATGACAACTACCGTCCGTGTAGAACGTAAGTTCTGCATCTTCCAGTGGGTTGTCACTGATGTCAGGCCTTGCGGTAAAATTTTGGGTCAAATATTCCATACAATCATGAGTGTCTTCCTTTGTATTAAATCCTCCTTCCCCAGTACTCTCATCCTCCACCCTTTGTGCCTGTCCAGGCACACCTGGGAGATATGTTGCAGGATTTAATGCACTGCATCTCCTTATGGTGATGTTTACGGGGGCCATTAGTGCCAATTCCCATCTTGTAAACCGCGCTGATGAGACGTGCCTGGTTTGGGCAGAATTTAACAAGGCTGACACTGCATGTGGTGTATGAATTGTGAGGTTGTGACCTAGCACGACGTCTTCGCTTTTCGTTACTAGTAATGCTATCGCAGCAACGCTTCGCAAGCATGTGGGGAGGGATCGCGCTACCGTGTCTAGCTGAGCGCTGTAATATGCTACTGGCCTGCTGGCATCACCGTGCTTTTGGGTTAGTACGCCTGCCGCGCAACCAGCACTTTCTGTTCCGTATAGTTCAAAGGGTTTCCCATAGTCCGGCATACCTAATGCTGGTGCCTGCGTTAGGCACTGTTTAAGTCTCTCAAATGCTGCCTCAGACTCGTCTGTATGCGAAATCCGATCAGGTTTGTTTGAGGAGACCATTTCCTGCAAAGGTAACGCTAAAATGGAAAACCCTGGGATCCAATTACGGCAATACCCACACATTCCTAAAAATGTTCTGATCTGTTGCTGGGTTTGTGGCAGAGTCATGTCTCTAATTGCTTGAATTCTATCAGCGGTCAGGTGTCTCAGTCCTTGTGTTAAACAGTGTCCCAAATATTTTACCTTAGTCTGGCATAATTGCAACTTGTCTTTGGAAACCTTGTGTCCTGTGTCTGAAAGATGAAACAGGAGCTGTTTCGTATCCTTCAGGGATGCCTCCAATGAATCAGAACACAGTAGTAGATCATCCACGTACTGTATTAATACTGATCCACTCACTGGTTGGAAAGACTGTAAACAATCATGCAAAGCCTGAGAAAATATACTTGGGCTATCTATGAATCCTTGTGGTAATCGAGTCCATGTGTATTGGACTCCTCTGTATGTAAATGCAAACAAATATTGACTGTCAGGGTGCAGAGGTACCGAAAAGAAAGCGGAGCAGAGGTCAATAACAGTGAAAAATTTCGCAGTGGGAGGGATTTGCATTAGGATGACAGCTGGATTTGGCACTACGGGGAACTGACTCTCAACTATTTTGTTAATCCCCCTTAGATCCTGCACTAGCCGGTAACCCCTCCCCCCACTCTTTTTCACAGGGAAGATGGGACTATTAGCAGTGCTGGACGTTCTTACCAGAATGCCCTGTTGTAGCAAGCGCTCTATTACTGGGTAAACTCCTAACTCCACCTCTGGCTTCAGAGGGTACTGTGGGATTTTTGGAGCTATCCTACCATCTTTTACTTGTACAACTACCGGAGCTACGTTTGCCATTAATCCAGTGTCCTGTCCATCTTTAGTCCAAAGTGACTCTGGTATCTGAGATGTCATTTCTTCTACTTGGGAGGGAGTCCTATTTGTCATAGTGGTATGCGACATTAATTTTGACGGGGAGTCTAACATGTCTCGTACTTCCTGAGCGTGATTCTCAGGTATGTCCAAGAATACACCTTTAGGAGTACAATAAATGACGCATCCCATTTTACACAGTAAGTCTCTTCCCAGGAGATTGGTCGGTGCCGATGCAGCCAGCAAAAAGGAATGCTTGGTATGTAAAGGCCCTATTGTAATCTCTGCTGGTTTGCTAACAGGGTAATGCTGGACTACTCCTGTTACTCCCACGGCTGGAATTGTCCTACCAGTGGTCCTCATGCCCACTGTCGAATTTATCACTGATTTGGCCGCCCCTGTGTCTACAAGAAAGTTTAATGATTTACCAGCTACATTGATTGCAATTTCTGGTTCACTTCCAAGACTTGCAATCAATTTTACTGGCTGCAGATTACAGGTATGGCCACACCCCTATTGGGTATGGTGACCTCCCTGAATCCCGCTGGCAGCAACTACTTGTGAGGGAGTTAGCTGGGAACTACCAGAGGTTTGCCAATCTCTGTTTGGGGGGTATCTTTTTGTTTCCCCTGCATGTGGCTCATAACTCCGTTTCTGCGGACCTTGCTCCCAATGTCGTGTGTCGTGTCGTTGTCTAGGGGTTTGGTATGAGTTTCGTACATTCTTTACTCTACAATCTCGTGCCATGTGTCCCTGTTTATGACAAGAATAACAAGTAACCACACTTGACTTACCCACAGGGTTTGGTGATACAAACAAAGGCTGCCTTGTGGTCAGGGCCTGTATACTTACGGCCATTAACTTATCACTTTGTTGTTCCCTGTGTCTGGTGATGTTCCTATCGTGATCAATAGCAGCCTCTCTCAAAGTAGCCACAGACAGACCTCGCCAACATGGTTGTGTGGTCTGTACCCTAGTTTTTAATGATTCTTTTAAACCATCCATCAGTACCGATACTGCTACTTCTCGATGGTTTATGTTTGTTTTAATGTCCTCTATGCCTGTGTATTTTGCCATTTCTGATAATGCTCTGTGAAAATACTCTGCAGCTGTCTCTGACTCCTTCTGTTTAATGGAGAATATCTTGTTCCATCTGACTACCGCTGGGAAATACTCTTTTAACTGTAAGTTTATTCTTTTTACATTGTCTTTGTTGTACACATCTGTAAGAGGTACATCCTGATCTAATCCGCAATCAGCTAAAAATTGAGTTGCGTCAACATTGGAGGGTAAACATGCTCTCAGCAATATCTGCCAGTCTTTATTGTTGGGCTCTACAGTGTTACCTAAGTCTCTGATGTATTTTTGACTGGCAACTAAATCTTTTCTAGGGTCAGGGAATTCAGACACTATGGTCCTTAATTCCATTCTGGAAAATGGGCTATACATGGCAATGTTCCTCACAGGGGTGACCCCTGATGTGTCAGTTTTCCCATTTGGAACAGCTATTACCCTAACAGGAGTAACTCTAACAACATCACTCTGTGTGGGTTCTACAGCCTGTGGTGAAATGGCTTCAGCATAGTGTATGGTGCCGTACTTACCTGTAGATACGACCTCACCTATCCCTCCGCTAGGGGCCTTTGTTACTAATCTCGTGGGTGGAGCTGTGCCTACTGTGGTCTCTGCTATGGTGGCTGCTAGAGAGAGCGCTGAAATTGTTGCCGATTCGTCTTCTTGATCACACTCCTGAGGAAAGTTCAAAACAGGGTACAACTTGCACGGGTTAATACTTGCATTGGTTAATTGGTTAACATTATCTTTAACATTTATACAGTTGCTAAGTGTTTGTGTGTTACACCTTAGTGCGTCATTCTCCGCAACCAATTTCTCTCCTGATATGTATGGTGGCGGTGGGGCCGTGGCTATCAGTTTTCTGATTGAGCCAGATCCCGCCGCCTGAGCCAATCCTCTCTGTATGTCACCTTCCTGTTGCCACAACTGCAAATAATCGTAATGTTTGATTCGTCTCTTTGTTGATTTGATGAGACATATCCTTCTCCTTAAATTCGTTAACACTTCTGTGCTGAAGCTACCTACTCTTGGGAATTTCTCCCCGTCATGTACTGTCATTCTCTCCCATTCATCACATAAAGCTTCTGTGTGACTTCCGTATTTCTCACACATTACATACCTTGCCGACCCAATTGGTCGGTTCACTGAATCAACCCGAACCGAGGTTGATCGCCCCCTACCTGAACAAGTGGCCCCCATAGTTCGAAGGTGTTGCTTTATTCAACCAACCCTTACGCAAACCAAATGTCCAAAATAGGCTGACGGTGGCGGTTTACCGAGTACCCCACTCACTCGCCCACGCCGACCAATACGACCTGATCACACCGATATGGTGCTGGCGTACTCGACCTAGGGCCCCTGCGACCTGAACCTCTATTTACTGGAACCTGTGAGGGTGCTCCGAAGAACACTTACTCTTTCCAGTAACTATTGGTTGCTGGAAAGTTCCTGAGTGAGCAGCGAACTTCCCTTAAAATAAAAAAAAAGTTACACAAATCACGTTAGAATGTACAAATAGCGTTTATGACCTTCGTACACAAATAGTACCGGTCAGGTTTACTAATGCACACAATTACGTGCGGTACAATCGTTTAGTACACAAGCAACTAATCTTATGTACTGAGCGACCAGTGGAATCGAAAATTTCGGCTGCGAATTCCTTCAGCCAGAGCTTATATGGCCTATATGGGTGTTGCACCAACCCTTTCTTGGTGTTGTGCCTGTGGATTGTATAGCGGACTTCCTTGTCTGCTGTACTTGAACCTGTTGGTCTGCTATGACCTCCTGGTCTGTTACAGTATGACCTCCTGGTCTGCTACACTCTAATGCTCAAATTGTATATTTAACCAGGGATGCCTCCCTAGCCACCATGTACGTCACTTACACGCATGTACCTCACGAGAACTCGACTTTTCTTGTGGTTCAACCTGTAAAATTGTATACAACACACTCACTCACCACCTGTACACTTTTGTTTCTATTTCTATTTCTGCGCAGAAATTTCTCTTTAGACCAGATGTGTTTACAAATTAGGAGAAGGATCTATTAATTTAAATTTGGAATTAAAAAAAAAAAATTTGCGCGATTTATCGCCTGGCGTTATTTACCGCGTGGCGCTACTTATCGCGTTGAGAGGAGAGGAGAAAAACTTGTGTTTTGAGTTACGTGGGCGTACCCGTACGCTCCGCTGCGTAATATACGCTGCGTGCGTCGGCCCTTGGATTGCGTACGCAAGTCTCAGTCTTTTGTTAGAGACACGTGTACGCAAAGCAAAGATCCACCGTAACACAATTTATACGTTTATCAACTATAGAACTGGCAAACAGGAGAGTGACATACGAAAATACACCAATGAAAAGGAAATGCAGATATATATGTGTGCGTGCGTGTGTACGCAAGACAGAAAAATAAACAGTTTTAAAAAGACACTATTGTTTTGTTCTTACCTCCGGTTCCCGGATTCCTTCAGCACCCTTTACTAAGAGAAGCAGACGCTTATCCAAACAGCACTACGAGGAATATGATCTCCCGCCCTTTGCTGCTGGATAATGTCTGCTGAAATTACCTAGTGTAGATATGTGAAGGACGGGCGAGCCGCCAATTGATAAAGCTAAATATTTATCGTATATAATACCCTTTATGAGGTCTAAGAACACTGTACGCTATCTACGTATGAAGTACCGTAAGGGTACGCTAGTTGCGTAACAATCGCTTTGCCGTGATCGAGACGCTCAAGCGTCACGTCCACTCACGGCCAAGAGATCACAGGCAGGCACGTTATTGGCTGTTAACTAACGTAATGATTCGCTATAGCGTAGCGGACGCTCGGGACCACGAGGAGATCACCAGCGGCGCTGACGCTCACTATATTAAACCTTTGTATCTAAACCATAAACAGTGTATTGTGCAGTAAAACCTTAGTGTAATGTTAGAGTGTAAATGCAACACAGTATAACCTTATTACTTTAAAAGCTGTTTGAGCGTCACCGACGCTCTGAGAATACTTAATACTATAAGAAACACACAGATACCGTGTTCAGGGTCCAACGCCTAAAATATATATTATGAATGCTATACTTGCAAAAGAGTTAAACACAATACAAGTCATACACTACAATATAACATAGACTACCTAACCAGATAACTACACAGGAAATACAATACAATACAATTTAAGGGAAAATGAGTGAGAAAGAGAAGGAGAGAGAGAGAGAAATTGAGAGAGATTGGCCCACAATAACAAGAAGATCAATATAGTTGCGGAGAAACACTTACGCACAAGGGGAAACGATCGCATGCGCCTCGATATCCAGCTCCCGATTATCAGCAATGAGAACCGTTGAAGAGAGTGAACTGGATATGGTCGGCCTGCCTATTTATGCCCCACACACAATACAATTTAATGGTCCCTACAATCTCATTGTTCATTGGACACAGGAATTCGGCTTCGCATTATAACAAAAGGTCATAGGTTGATTCATACAGGTGGGTTGTGACTGTTTCCAACTGTTCAGGTGGGTGGGATACTGAGTTTCCCGCCGCATGACTAAATAAGAACAAATAATAGTAAATGGACATAAACTTCTTATGTCCATAACTATTCGCACGAGCGATTAATCCGCTCCAAACCAACACCGGAATATTGCTATTTAAATACTCTTCCGATGGGTACCAAACACCACTGTATGACCCCTGTTAGACCCTTCGTACAATACAAAGAGGGATCTCTCTGTTCAGGAACATGCTATGTTAACTTAACTTTCAGAATCTATCAAAGGGACCATGATCTACAAAATACATTATTACTGAAAATATGTAACGATTGAGTCGCACGCTACGATCCCATAAACTCTACCGTAAATACGCATACCGTGCGCCTGCGGGTGCCCGCGACTGTGAGTATGCGCACGCACGGGAGAGCGTACGCATGCGCAGCACGGACCTGTGTGAGGTGCAAATATGGTAGTGTGCATAGAGATATTTTTCTGACTTTGACAGGAGCCATATCCATTGACAAAAATTCCAGGTTGAAGCATATTCACGTGCCAAAACCCAGGATTTTCATGTCCGTGGAAAAGGGGTGTTACCCCTCCTCTGCAAGATTATATTGTTACATTGCAATTACAAGATTTATAGAAAATTATACTTGTGGCCTCATTTTAGTACATATGACCCATAGTGCTGTAAATATGACAATACACAATGTGTTAGGACACATATACAATATATAGATGTGCGCAGACCTGCGCGTTTTGGCTCTAAATCAGTGGTTCCCAAACTCAGTCCTCATGGACCCCGCACAGCTCATGATTTCCAGGTCGCCTGGTAGGTATCACCAACTGTCACATTTTAAAAATCCACAGGTGATCTGAAAAACGTGAATTGTTAGGGGGCCCTTGAGGACCGAGTTTGGGAAACACTGCTCTAAGGGGGTTATTCAGACCTGATCGCTGTTGTGTGAATTTGCAAGCCGGCTGATTATCGAACAACTGCGCATGTGTATGGACCGTAATGCACAGGCGCGAGGCCAAACAGAAAAAAAATCCTGCAACTTTTTGATGGCTAGGCGTACGCAGGCTAATTGACAGGAAGAGGATGCTTGTTGGTGGCAACTGACCATTTTATGGGAGTGTCAGGGAAAACGCATGTGTGGCCAAGTGTTTTTAGGGAGGGTGTGTGACGTCAGCTCCGTCCCGATCCCCCTGTTTCTGTCGCACAGTAGGAGTAAGTCCTGGGCTACGCACAGACTGGAAAAATCATTAGATGGTGAGTAATATGCACACGAATTTGCAGTGCCCAGCAATCACTGAGTTTTTCACACGGTGTATGCAGACTTGCACGGGGCGGCTATCTGATCACAGACCTCTGCAAATTCGGAGAGGAGCGATCAGGTCTGAATAACCCCCTAAATTGTGTTGTGGTTTCGGTTTTGGATCTGGATTTCTTTAAAATGTATAAAAATTGCTAAAACCATGTAATTTGGACCTGGAATCAATCCAAAACACACAGGATTCAGCTTTTAGATCCAGGATCACAACTTGGTGGTATGACCAGAGCGAAACTCAGTTTGACCCAAAACCCCATAGATTGGCTGTTTTAACGTTTCAGCAGAACCAAACTGCTCATCTCTAGTACAATGTGGACATTAATCTTCTCTTGTGTTACAGGATTCCTGATGCTCCTAAAGAATCTCCTGAAGAATAAGGTCTATATGTTGTTTATGCTGGTAACCGTCCTTCAGTTCGGTGCCTTTGTGGGTTTCGCCACATTCACTCCCAAATTTTTGGAACAGCAGCACGGCATATCGGCATCAGAAGCCATCTTTTTAATAGGTACGTATAATGTCACAATGTCACGCAAGATGAGTGACCACAAATATCCATCTCCAGATATCTTGAAACAGTACAAATACCTGGTCACATTCCAACAGCGACACCTAGGGGTGGGAGGGTGCACTGCCAGAATCTGTGTGAGGAGTAGGGTGAGCAGTAGCCCAGGATTTCTACTGAGCACCCATCCACATGGGAGAATCTCTGCGCTGTGCCCTGCAAAGGTCCAACATCTCATTACATGTAACGCTTCTGATTTTTAAGCTGATCTGAGCCAGGTGCCTAGGATCTAGTTGAGGCTGAAGTGAGCTGAGACTGGACATATGTACAGATGTAGCCACGCTCATTTTGGCTACGACTAGATGTGTGTGTGCCTCGTTTGTCGCAATGAGCTTCCACGCCAGCGTGCGTATTAATTGCACCTGCAGCCATTAGGATTAACTTAAAGGGGAAAGTCGCAGTCTTGTGTACTAAGCCGCTGGTGTGACTAGGCGTGCCAGGAGTGCCACATCACAGCCACAATGAGCGTTGCTACATTTGTAATGGAATCACCAAAACCATATTAGCACTGCAAGCTGGACTGATCCCTATGTCACTGACTGGAGTTCAGAGCTGAGATCTCCAGCACAGTGACTGTTTAAGGAAAACTCAACTCTACAACCTGAACATGGGTGCATGGAGGTGGCACCATCTACTGGGAACTCATGAACACTGTACTATAGTAAGTGCAGGGCTGGATAAGCTTCCACTGGAACTGGAATTCAGTACTCAACGTTAGGGACAGGTATGAGGAACTCAGGACTCAACACTAGGCACAAGTATGAGGAACTCAGGACTCAACGCTAGGCACAGATATGAGGGACTCAGGACTCAACACTAGGGACAGGTATGAGGAACTCAGGACTCAACGCTAGGGACAGTTATGAGGAACTCAGGACTCAACACTAGGCACAGATATGAGGAACTCAGGACTCAACACTAGGGACAAGTATGAGGAACTCAGGACTCAACGCTAGGCACAGGTATGAGGAACTCAGGACTCAACGCTAGGCACAGGTATGAGGAACTCAGGACTCAACGCTAGGCACAGATATGAGGAACTCAGGACTCAACACTAGGGACAGGTATGAGGAACTCAGGACTCAACGCTAGGCACAGGTATGAGGTACTCAGGACTCAACGCTAGGCACAGATATGAGGAACTCAGGACTCAACACTAGGGACAGGTATGAGGAACTCAGGACTCAATGCTAGGCACAGGTATGAAGAACTCAGGACTCAACGCTAGGCACAGATATGAGGAACTCAGGACTCAACACTAGGGACAGGTATGAGGAACTCAGGACTCAACACTAGGGACAGGTATGAGGAACTCAGGACTCAACACTAGGGACAGGTATGAGGAACTCAGGACTCAACGCTAGGGACAGGTATGAGGAACTCAGGACTCAACGCTAGGCACAGGTATGAGGAACTCAGGACTCAATGCTAGGCACAGATATGAGGAACTGAGGACTCAACACTACGGACAGGTATGAGGAACTCAGGACTCAACACTAAGCACAGGTATGAGGAACTCAGGACTCAATGCTAGGCACAGATATCAGGAACTCAGGACTCAACACTAGGGACAGGTATGAGGAACTCAGGACTCAACGCTAGGGACAGGTATGAGGAACTCAGGACTCAACGCTAGGGACAGGTATGAGGAACTCAGGACTCAACACTAGGGACAGGTATGAGGAACTCAGGACTCAACGCTAGGTACAGGTATGAGGAACTCAGGATTCAATGCTTGGGACAGGTGTGAGGAACTCAGGTCTGTGCACTGAAGTGTAGACACACTGGCCTGGAACCTACACCATGAGAAAGTACTAGAACTGGAACCTGCACTCAGTATTAACCCTCACTACCAGATAATCAGAGAGAAGAGACCAGACACATGCTACCAATGATGTGCTAACAGAGGATCAGGATACTAGGGCTTTAGTGATGACTCTGGTAATAAATGCACTCTGGTCTTTAGAGTGTAGGTGTAACAGAAGACTTGTGAGAGTCCCCGATGAGACAGCGGGAGGCGTGGCCCAGCGGTGGCCAGGATGCATGCAGACACTAGTGCAGAGAGGACAATGCAGCAGAAGAGTCACCTTAGTATAAACAGGATGAGAACCAGCACTCAGAGAGTATAGCTGGAGTGTTGGTTCTAGTGAATACAACAGGAGAACTGATGTAGCAGGAAACTAGACCCAGAACTTAGGGGCATATTCATTATCACTTAAATGTCACAATTTCTACATTCAGCGGGAAGCTAGTCAATGTACTGGAGGGTTGTGGAGTGCGGGGGAGGGGGTTCTGCTGCACTGAGCTGCCGGCCAGCCCCGGGCAGCCAGTGAATTTACCAGTCAGGGGGAGGGGCTGGGGTGTGCGGGGAGGGGCGCTGCTGCAGTGAGAAGCCGGGCAGCCAGTCAATGTACTAGCGGGTTGGCGGAGTGCGGGGGGGGCATCGCTGCAGTGAGCAGCCGGCCAGCCCCGGGTATCCAGTCAATTGACCGGTGGGTTGGGGGTGCAGGGGGGGGCTGCTGCAGTGAGAAGCTGGCCAGCATCAGGCATCCAGTCAATGTACTGGCGGGTTGGGGTGTGCAGGGGAACGCTGCTGCTGTAGCCAGCCCCGGGCAGCCAGTCAATTTACCGGGGGGTGGGGGGGGGTTGGGGTGTATGTGGGGGGCACTGCTGCAGTGAGCAGCCGGGTAGCCAGTCAATGTACTGGCGGGTGGGGTGTGCTCTGACAGATAGACAGCCCGCCAGCTTTATGTCAGGCAGTACAGGGGGCCGCCACTGATCACATCCTAGTACGGGGGGCCGCCGCTGCAAAATCGGCAATGACTATGTAGTGGGGGAGGGGATTGGGGGGGGGCACCACATCTATTTGGAGAAATATATCACTTTCAAAAAAACTGTCTCCACAAAAAGAGCAGTTTTTCGAAAAGTGATAAATTTATTATACAGAAATGATGAATTCTAGGACATACATACATGGGTCAGAGCGTACCTGGAAATGCGTATCTCTGATACTATATCTGCCTGTAATGAAATATTCCCCTGTGTAATAATAAATATATAATAGCTGGTAATTGAAGAACATACAGAAAAAAGTAAATCCCCTATCTCCAGCTATGGCCTGGCTGGGGCTGGTATCCACTACAACAGGGGAGCACCCTACTATAAAGAACATCAGCCCAAATCTGGTCCCCAATACAGCCCCATCCCCCACCAATAAGACAGTCTGATCTGTGTGCGCAAGCGCCGGCGGCTCATCCACACGCCATTAACTAACAAAGGATAATTACCAAGAGTGGGGCTGATGACGTAACAACTTCCACCGCAGCCTCTATAAACGGTCAGGGGTCTGAAGAATTGAGTAACTTGAAGCCAAGTTCTTTGTAAATTTTGTCATAAGATTTATTCTTACAGACAAACAACCGACCATTCTGCCAGATAGGATGAATGATAAATGGGTGTTGGCAAGCCATACAGTTGCATACCTCCTAACTCAGAACACAGAACTTTGCACCACGTCATAGGGCTTCTCTCTCTGGGGCTGAATGACAAGAACAGCAGACATGTATATATTTATGCTACAGAGTCAGTAATACCAACGAGAGACAGAGACTGAGACAGGTGACGGGAGCGGCAGTGTACTCAGTAACATTACTTCTTGTAAGACTTAAAATCAAATCTTCATCTTGTAAGCAAATAACTGATAGAAAGTCAGGGGCAAACGCAGGATTTACTTGGGGGGGGGGGGGGTTCCGTATTTAAATATATATGTAAAATATACATATATAGCAAGCGGTGTTGGAGGCACTATGGTAGTGAAAATACTTTTCATTACCTGAGTGCCGCCGACACCACTTGCTATATTTGGGCTCCTGGCCGGCGGGCACCATCGGAAGGCACCAGGGCTGTTTGTATATTGGAGTGCTGCCTCATGGACTGTATATATACACACACTACACATCAGTCCTTGTGCACAAAGTCCTTTAGGCTCCACAGTTTAAAATGTCCAAAATGCCGCGCTGATACCTCCAAGCCACTGGAGTATCGCAAGAACAACTGGTAAACAAATGGAGCGTGCACTTGTAAGTGGCTATACACATACATAGATACTGTAAGTGGTTAAAAGCAAAATCTTTACTTAAAACATATGCTCACGTACATTCCTCCTGACGAAGTCCCCCATTGGACGAAACACATTGGGCGTGGCCTAGACGTGGGCACTGTGACGTCATCTGCTGGGACCAGAGCGGATGCTGAGACAAGTCTGCCTTACAACCAGAGCGGCTAATAGGCTCTACACACTAGGCGATCTGACTGCAAGATGTGAACGATCTCGTTCATTAATGAATGAGATACTGTTCATATCGTGCAGTGTGGAGGCATCATTGCTGGTGCCCCATCGGGTCTCCCGTCGGCCGTATCTGCCGTCGGGCAGCTCGGCGGCGGATAGTTAAATGTGTTGGGGCCTTTAGTTGCAGCATCCATTCATGCTATTCATTTTAAATTTGAATGTACGCCAGCATATGTTTTCAGTATAGATTGTGCTTTTAACCACTTACAATATCTATGTATGTGTATAGCATGCACATGGCGTCTTTAAAATGAAGAGTGCCCAGTAAATGGATTGGATATACATACACATATAGTGTGTGTGTGTGTGTGTGTGTGTGTGTGTGTGTGTGTGTGTGTGTGTGAGTGTGTGTGTGTGTAAAAATTTATATACAGTATTGACACATAAATATACATACATAACACACCACACACACTGTACATAACTATACACACGCACACACTGTACATAACTATAGACACACACACAAACATGCACACACACATACTGTACCCCAGGCTGAGAGGAGGAGATTGGTGGCTGCCTGGTCCTTGTATATCAGGTGATCAGATGCATAACAGAGAGGAAGCTGCTGTTTCTCTGAGCATGCGCACCAGCTCCCGGGATACAGTGTTCTGTGCAGAGAGCTCTGACGAATAGAGCTCCCTGCAGCAGCAGAAGCTGTGATCGCGGTAGCGGTCGCGAACGCGGTTTCTATTGAGACGGAGACAAAGCTGTCTTCGTGTCTGAAAACAAGAATTTGCCCTAACAGGGGGGGTTTCTGGGAACTCAGAAACCCCCCCTCCGTGCGCCACTGAAAGTCCATATTATTAAGCCTCTAATAACCATTGTACTGAACCAACAGAGAAAACAAATCACATGCACAATTCTTTAAACTAACAGAATAAGCAACTCCCGGAAACTCTTATTCACCATTATATTAATAGTAACTGCTCCTTCATCATTACACAAACCGGATAAAAACCAGTCAAATAAGGGGTCTATTCACTAAGCCTTGGATGGCATGACAGTTAGGAGCTGATTGGCTGGAACTTTATCTCCAGCGTCTTTATCTCCATCCAAGGCTTAGTAAATAGACCCCTAAGGGCCTAATTCAGACCTGATTGCTTGCTGGGGGTTTTTGCAGCGCTGCGAACAGATAGTCGCTGCCCATAGGGGAGTGTATATTCGCTTTGCAACTGTGCGAATGCATGTGACAGCCGAGCTGTATGAAAAGATCTTGTGCAGCCCAGAACTTACTGAGCCGCTGCGATCACATCAGCCTGCTTGGGGCCGGAATTGACGTCAGGAACCCTCCCTGCAAACGCTTGGGAACGCCTGCGTTTTTCCAACCACTCCCTGAAAATGGTAATTTGCCACCCACAAACGCCTTCTTCCTGTCAATTTTCTTGCAAACAGCCATGCGAATGGATTCTGTGCACAAACCCATCGCTTAGCGGCAATCAGCTTTGTACCCATGCAATGCACCTGTGCATTGCGGTTGCATATGCATGCGCAGTTCTGACCTGATAGCAGTGCTGCAAAAAAAGCTACAGAGCAATCAGGTCTGAATTACCCCCTAAGAGCAATGCTAGATGGCTATAGCCAGGACATATGGAGGCTCTAACTTTTCTGCCAGCCAATCACAAGCAGAACGGGCAAGAAAACTGCGCCATTTTTAGTGTGCTAAATTTTATTTATGCTGATTTTTATTTTCCAATTTGGGAAACAAGAAGGAAATAAACTTTTATTGTTTTATTTTTACAATTTTCATGATTTGTTAGAATGTGCAGGGGTGTTGGGGAACCCGGCACGTTATGCTGGGACTACTAAGGTAACAGATCAGCCACCCTAGGTTTTTAATTACCCAGACAATCAGTCCCTGTATAGACTTTACATATTGCCTGGGCCAGTCCTAGTGGAGGACAGCTCTCCTCACATCCCCCCTGAACGCCCATTGCCTGGGCCAGTCCTGGTGGAGGACAGCTCTCCTCACATCCCCCCTGAACGCCCATTGCCTGGGCCAGTCCTGGTGGAGGACAGCTCTCCTCACATCCCCCCTGAACGCCCATTGCCTGGGCCAGTCCTGGTGGAGGACAGCTCTCCTCACATCCCCCCTGAACGCCCATTGCCTGGGCCAGTCCTGGTGGAGGACAGCTCTCCTCACATCCCCCCTGAACGCCCATTGCCTGGGCCAGTCCTGGTGATGGACAGCTCTCCTCACATCCCCCCTGTGTACGTAGTTCCACTGAACACCCATATACCCCGCAGCTCACCAGTGATGGTGGAGCCAGTGTGACTACTCTGTGTTATGTCAGTGACTATGGACACATAACAGAATGATGCTGTGTCGCCATCTTCTCTCTGCAGGGGTGTGCAGTATGCCAATCATATCTGTCGGATTCTTCCTTGGGGGCTTCTTCATGAAGAAATTCAAGATCACAACACTGACGGCAGCAAAGATGGCTTTTTTTACATCAATAACGGAATACCTGCTGTTTATGACGGCCTTCGTCATCATGCGCAAGAACGCGTCTGTAGCCGGCCTGACGGTCTCATATGACGGGTAGGAGCTTACAATATAATATACAGCCAATAGTAGTATTTGTGATAGATGCTGTGGAGATAAAAGCAATTCATTATATTCTGATGTCACTGGATCTCCAGGCCGGGGGGAAGCTGTATTCTGGATGTACAGTATGTTGTCTACATACATGCCAAGTGTACAGTACGTATCTGCTCTCCAGGAGAAGTCAGGAGAGGAAATGCTGCTGACACTTTTGAGAGCTCCCTCCATATGGACCTGAGACTCCCCATGTTATCTCCTCATTCTGCCCACTTTGGAATGCAGGCAGTGGTGCAAGTAGAAATTTAAAGGTTTTTAGGGAGGGTGTGTGACATCAGCTCTGGCCCCGATCAGCCTGGTTCTTTTACACTGTAGGAGTTAGTCCTGGGCTATACACAGACTGGAAAATACATTAGATGGTGAGTGAGTTGCGAATGGATTTGCAGCTGACCAGCGTTTGTAAAGCTTTTCAAATGGCGTACGCAGACTTAAAAGGGGCGGATTTAAATAATGTCTGGGCGGGTGACTATCTGATCGCAGACCTCCTCAAATCTGCAGAGGAGAAATCAGGTCTGAATTAGGACCAATGTCTGCTCAGAAGATTACCTAAAGGTATAAAGACAGAATAAATATCCAGCGTGTATAACCTACCTGTGTAGTACAAATCAGGTACAGAGATGATTCTTAGTGCCACGTTAGTAAGCTCTTCCCCAGTGACAAGTTGACCTCTGTTAGCGATAATGACCTATATACTCCGTAACTGTGCAATCAGGTTTTATATAATGGAGACCCCATCAATCATTTACATAATATAAGGAAATACACTGTGATCATTTACATACTGTAAGAACACCTCCAGTGATTGTTTACATACCATAAACCCCGTGATAATCTACATACTTTTGTCGTGCACAGCAGGAAAGCCGACGTACGTTTTGCTGGTACTGGCTTTGTCAACACATTGACAAAGTCAATAGCAGTGAAACGGACGTCGGCTTTACTGATATTTGCATACTGTACAGAGATATCAGCAATCACCTACATACTATACAGAGACCCCCAGCGATTATCTACATGCCATATGGAGAACTCGGCGATCATCTACTGTATGGAGGCCCTCAGCAATCATGCACATACCATACAGAGATCCCAGCAAACATTTACATACTGTACAGAGACCCTCAGCGATCATTTACATGCAATACAAAGACCCTCAGCAAAAATTTACATAACATTCAGAGACCCCCAGTGATCATCTGCATACTGTATGGAGACCAGATGCAGCTGTGGGGCCACACCAACTGCTAGTAAGTCCCAGCCGGAAACCCCCAGTGATCATCTACATACTGTATGGAGACCCCCAGTGATCATCTACATACAAACATCAATGTTATATTGGGTGGGAAACCAGACTGTAACTTATGATCAGAGATATTTTGTGGTAATTTCCATCTGACGTTATAGTCACAGAATATTTGTTTTATTTCAGTGTGGAGCAAGTGTCGTACGTCGGCAACTTATCCGCTGACTGTAACATGAACTGTGGGTGTCTGTCTGATGTGTGGGACCCCGTGTGCGGTGATAATGGGGTGTCCTACGTTTCTGCCTGTTTTGCCGGCTGCTCATCTGCTACCGGGAGTGGGCAGAATGTGGTAAGTGCGAGCTGCAGTCCGGGGCATCTGTGGGAACCTGGATATTGGGGTAAATGGCTAATAAGTTCCCCAAATGTCTCAGAGAGGTCTCTATAGACTGTTACATGATGGGAGATCTGGTCAGGACTAGATACAGCTGGGGCAATATGAGGAAACAACTAATTCTATACAATCATGGGAGATTCTATGCCCTAATTACAGGACAATGGCTTCATTCAGCCTGAGCTGCTCTGGATTCTGTATGGGAATGAATGTCATAGCTGTCAGCAGGAAACAGATGCAGCAGTGACCCTGAGAGGGTGACAGCCTCCTACATATGGGGAGCATGCGCTGCGTGAGAAGACAAGGGCAACATACTGTACAGTAATTAGTATACACATGTATGTCATCTCTCTATAATGATGTTGTGCTACACGTGACACTGATGGGAAGAGTAGCTATATAACAAGAACATGTCAGTGTATGTAGTGGTGTTCCTGTCATAGGGGGCTCATTATAGCACACAGATGAAGTGTAATAATAGGATTTTGATAACCTACCGGTAAATCCTTTTCTCCTAGTCCGTAGAGGATGCTGGGGATGACATCAAGACCATGGGGTATAGACGGGATCCGCAGGAGACATGGGCACTCTAAAGACTTTTCATTGGGTGTGAACTGGCTCCTCCCTCTATGCCCCTCCTCCAGACCTCAGTTGTAGGAACTGTGCCCAGGGAGACTGACATTTCGAGGAAAGGAATTACTTAACTAGTTGTGAGATATCTACCAACTCACACCCTCAACCATGCCGCACACATGGCATTCAACATAACACACACCAACAGGCATGAACTAATTGCAGCAACATGCTGAAACCAAGATAACACAACTTGTGTAACTGTAATAACTAAACTGCAGGTAAAGTACGCACTGGGACGGGCGCCCAGCATCCTCTACGGACTAGGAGAAAAGGATTTACCGGTAGGTTATCAAAATCCTATTTTCTCATACGTCCTAGAGGATGCTGGGGATGACATCAAGACCATGGGGTCTATACCAAAGCTCTAGTATGGGCGGGAAAGTGCGCATGACCCTTCAGCACCAACTGACCAAACTGTAGGTCCTCATCGGCCAAGGTGTCAAACTTGTAGAACTTAGCAAATGTGTTTGACCCTGACCAAGTAGCTGCTCAGCAAAGTTGTAATGCCGAGACCCCCCGGGCAGCCGCCCAGGATGAGCCCACCTTCCTAGTGGAGTGGGCCTTTACCGATGTCGGTAACAGCAATCCAGCCATAGTATGAGCTTGCTGAATCGTATTTCTAATCCAATGTGCAATAGTCTGCTTGGAAGCAGGACAGCCAATCTTGTTGTGATCATACAGGACAAACACAGCCTCTGTTTTCTGTATCCGAGCTGTTCTAGCAACATAGATTTTCAACGCTCTAACCACATCTATAAACTTTGAATCAGTGAATGTGTCAGTAACTACTGGCACCACAATAGGTTGGTTTATGTGAAAAACAGAACATACCTTAGGAAGAAAATGTTGTCGAGTTCACAACTCTGCCCTATCTTCATGGAAAATCATGTAAGGGCTCTTGTGAGACAAGGCCCCCAATTCAGACACCCGCCTTGCGGATGCCAATGCCAAAAGCATCACCACTTTCCAAGTGAGAAACTTCAACTCTATCTTTTGTAGAGGCTCAAACCAATCCAATTGAAGGAACTGCAATACCACGTTAAGGTCCCATGGTGCCACTGGAGGCACGAATGGAGGCTGGATGTGAAGAACCCCTTTCATGAAGGTCTGAACCTCTGGAAGAGATGCCAATTGTTTTTGGAAGAACATTGACAAGGCCGAAATCTGGACCGTGATTGATCCCAATCATAGGCCCGCCTCCACACCATCCTGCAAAAAATGGAGAAAACGTCCTAAGTGAAACTCTTCCGAAGGAGCCTTCTTGGATTCACACCAAGACACATATTTTCTCCAAATACGGTGGTAATGTTTTGACGTTACTCCCTTGCTATCCTGAATAAGGGTGGGTGATGACCTCCTTGGGAATACCCTTCCTGGCTAGGATACACCGCTCAACAGCCATGCCATCAAATGTAGCCGCGGTAAGTCTTGGTACACACACGGCCCCTGCTGCAGCAGGTCCTCCCAAGGAGGAAGAGGCCTAGGATCTCCTATGAGTAACTGCTGAAGATCTGGGTACCAAGCCCTTCTTGGCCAGTCTGGGGCAATGAAGATTGCTCGAACCCTTGTCTTTCTTATGATCCTGAGTACTTTTGGGATCAGCGGAAGTGGAGGGAAAACATACACTGACGGAAACACTCACTGGGTCACCAGTGCATCCACTGCTACTGCTTGAGGGTCTCTCGACCTGGAACAGTATCTCTGAAGCTTCTTGTTGAGACGAGACGCCATCATGTCTATTTGAGGAAATCCCCAAAGACTTGTCACCTCTGCGAAGACTTCTTGGTGGAGGCCCCACTCTCCTGGATGGAGATCGTGTCTGCTGAGGAAGTCTGCTTCCCAGTTGTCTACTCCCAGAATGAATATTGCCGACAGAGCTTGTAGATGTTTTTCTGCCCAGCGGAGGATTTTTGTCACCTCTGCCATTGCCGCTCTGCTTTTCGTTCCTCCCTGCCTGTTTATGTTCGCAACTGCTGTTACATTGTCCACCTGGATCTGCACGGGACGGTCTTGAAGAAGTTGTACCGCTTGTTGAAAGCCGTTGTAAATGGCTCTTAGCTCCAGAACGTTTATGTGAAGGCAGGTTTCCTGTTGTGACCAATATCCCTAGAAGTTTTCTCCCTGAGAGACTGCTCCCCAGCCTCAGAGACTTGCATCCGTGGTTACTAAGACCCAGTCCTGAATCCCGAACCTGCGTCCCTCTAGCAGGTGAGAGCTGTGCAACCACCACAGGAGCAAAATCCTGGTTTTTGACAACAGGATTATCTTTCTGTGAATGTGTAGGTGTGACCCCCGACCATTTGTCCAACAGGTCCCACTGGAATACTCTGGCATGGAACCTGCCAAACTGTATGGCCTCGTAGGCCGCCGCCATCTTCCCCAACAACCGAATGCACTGATGGATCGACACACTTGATGGTTTCAATATCTGTTTTACCATTTTCTGGATTTCCAGAGCCTTTTCCAGTGGAAGAAATACTCTCTGAACTTCTGTGTCCAGAATCATCCCGAGGAAAGACAACCTTGTCGTAGGTTCCACCTGTGACTTTGGGTAATTTATGATCCACCCATGTTGTTGGAGTATTGACAGGGAGAGGGATATGTTTTGTAATAACTGCTCCCTGGATCTCGCCTTTATCAGGAGGTCATCCAGATAAGGGATTATATTGACTCCTTTCTGATGAAGGAGGATCATCATCTCCGCCATCACCTTGGTGAATACCCTCGGCGCCGTGGAGAGACCGAAAGGTAACGTCTGGAATTGGTAATGGCAATCCTGAATCGCAAATCTCAGATAAGCCTGGTGAGGAGGATAAATGGGAACATGCAGGTAAGCATCCTTTATGTCCACTGACACCAAGTAGTCACCCTCCTCCAGGCCATCTTGAACTTGAACCTTTTCAGAAAGAAATTCAGATCTTTTAGATTTAAGATCGGTCTGACCGAGCTGTCCGGCTTCGGAACAACAAAGAGGCTTGACTAAAAACCCTGCACTTGTTGTGACAACGGTACCAAGACTATGACCTGGTCTTGACATAATTTTTGGATTGCCGCTGTTACTGCTTCTCTCTCTGGCGGAGAAGCTGGCAAGGTCGATTTGAAAAATCGGCATGGAGAACATCTTGAAACTCTAGTTTGTATCCCTGGGATACTATTTGCAACACCCAGGGATCCAGGCCAGACAAAATCCAACCCTGGCTGAAGAGTTTGAGATGTGCCCCCACCCGAGCATCCTCCCGCAATTGAGTTCCAGCGTCATGCTGAGGATTTGGCAGAAGTAGGGGTAGACATTTGCTCTTGGGAACCTGGAGCCTGTGTGGGCTTCTTTCCCCTTCCCCTACCTGCAAAGAAGGGGGAACCTCTCGTCTTTTTGTATTTATTGGGCCAAAAGGACTGCATTTGCGGGTGATAGGTCTTTTTTGCCGATGCAGGCGTAGAGGGCAAAAATGTTGACTTATCTGCGGTAGCCGCCGAGACTAATGCATCCAGGCCATCGCCAAATAAGGCCTCACCTTTATATGGGAGAGCCTCCATGTTTCTTTTGGAATCTGCATCCGCGTTCCACTGGCGAATCCATAAGGCCCGCCTAGCCGATACTGCCATGGTAGCGGCTTGAGAACTCAAGAGTCCAATATCCTTCATTGCTTCCAGCATGTAGGCGGCGGCATCCTTGATATCCCCTAACTTAAGGAGTATCTCATCTTTATCAATCATGTCAATTTCTGATGACACACTTTCTGACCATTTTTCAATAGCGCGACTCACCCATGCGCAGGCAATAGCGGGCCTGAGCAGTGTACCATTGGTAACATAAATGGATTTCAATGTCGTTTCCATTTTGCGGTCTGCCAGCTCTTTAAGAGAAGCCGTGCCAGGAGCACGGAGAATTACCTTCTTTGTCAACCTGGAAAGTGCACTGTCTAACACAGGGGGTGACTCCCATTTTTTCCTGTCTTCAACCGGGAAAGGATAATCCTTTTGGGAATACGAAATTTTTGATCAGGATTCACCCACATCCCTTCAACAGAGCATTTAGTTCATGTGAAGGAGGGAACGTGACTTTGGATTTCTTTTCCTTACATAAATAAGCCTTCTTCTGAGGTACAGGAGTGCTTTCTGTAACCTCCAACACGTCCCTTATAGCCACAATCATATATTGTATACTTTTTGCCAATTTATGATCTATCTCTCTGGATTCGCTATCGTCGACACAAGAATCAGAATCCCTGTCGGTATCAGTGTTTACAACATTTGCAAATGGTCTCTTATGTGACCCAGAGGAGCCGCCCGCATAAGGAATAACAGCATCCTGAAAAATCACATCTTCCACAGATTTTCTTCAGCATGCAGCCTTAGATTCAGACTTATCTAATCTACGGTTAATCAGATGCATACTGTCACGTAGCTCTTTCACCCATGCAGGCTCTTGGTGTGCCGGTAGCGCCACCACATTACAACTCTGTGTCCATACAATGGCTTCCTCCGGGGAGGAACTCCCTACCTCAGACATGCCTCACACGACACACTGGTACTTATTTGGGGACAGACCCACAGTAAAATCTGTCAGAGGGACACAGTATAGGAGCAGCCAGCTCACAACCCCAGCGCCTGTATTTAATGTCTGTGAACACAGAATGCCCACTGACATGCAGCGCTCTTTACACAGTAAAACACATTTGTAAAGCACCCAAATCGCTTTGTGCCCCCCTTATTTACACCCTGAATACTTGTAGTCAGAAGTGGAGGACCAGCTATATCTCTGCAGCCTGAGGCGAGAGATAGAAAATGGTGCTGAGCAGTGTGCTGGCTGCCTTAGGAAGAAGCTCCGCCCTTTTTACCTCAGAGACTTTGTAATATTTATACTGGCGGGGGTAGGGCTGTGCTTGGGCATCTTATGCCCTCTATTAGCCATTTTATAGAGGTATTTTGCTGCCCAGGCCGCCAGCCGTGTCGTACCTCAGCCGTCACTTACTTGATTGAAGTTCAATCTTCTCATACTCGCCTGTCTTCTGACTTCTGGCTCTGTGAGGGGGGTGACGGCGTGCTGTGGGAGTGAACATCTAGACATGGCTAGCGTTCAGTTCCCTTCAGGAGCTAATGGTGTCCTATCAGCCAGAAGCAGAGCCATGAAACTCTGAGGAAGTTGGTTCTGCTTCTGCACCCTCAGTCCCACGAAGCAGGGAGTCTGATGCCAGCAGATCTCCCTGAAAATAAAAAACCTAACATAAGTCTTTTCAGGGAAACTCAGTAGAGCTCCTCAGAGTGCATCCAGTCGACCTGGGCACATTTCTAAAACTGAGGTCTGGAGGAGGGGCATAGAAGGAGGAGCCAGTTCACACCCAATGAAAAGTCTTTAGAGTGCCCATGTCTCCTGCGGATCCCGTCTATACCCCATGGTCTTGATGTCATCCCCAGCATCCTCTAGGACGTATGAGAAAATGACCATATGCAAATCAGGGGCCTGATTCACCCACAATGCCAATATTCATGTAGCTAGAAAGTTTCTGTGCGCTTGCATTCCCTGGCGTGTACAGTCATAGCTGTGGTCTCAGTAATGTATGGGAAGTATGCTTGGTGCTCCTGGGCAATGATTCGGAGGTGGCTACGCAGGTACACGGAGAGCGACCGTCTTATTGGCATCACAGGAGTGATTGCGAGCTCGGGGCCTGATGCAATGTTGTACACAAATCCCATGGTTAGCGCACAACACCGACAGTGAGAGATCTGCGCACGTCCTGGATCTGTACTGCGCACGAGCATATCTCCATCTGTAAGATCACTCGCAGTGCCCTCATGCTGCGGCCGCTGGTGGGGTGGACTGTGAGTGATGATGGGGACTGTTTTGAAGGCGTGCCGAGGCCAGGATCTGTGTCTTCCAATGCAAGTTCTCTTGAGTTACGTTGCTCATTCTGAGTGAACTTTCAACCAACTCAGATGGGCGATGACTGTGACCATTCATGACCGATGGTGATGCGTCTTCAGACGCCTCCTGTACAACAATGAATCAGGCCCTCAGATGCTTAATTGCGTATATTAGAGGCCATAGTATGGGGCTGGGGCAAGATTTGATGGTGCATCCAATGGTTTTGTCTAAAGATGCTCTAGATGGGAATGTTATAAAGAGGTACAAAGTGGGCGTCTCAGTCCTTCCACAGACAGATGTACGGCTGTGCACCAGGGGAAGGGCTGATACCAACATTAGCATAATGTCGCACATGAGGCTACAGCTATGGGCGCTAAAGTGGTCGCAGCAGTGTGTTACTCAGAATCAGCCGCTAGGTTGTGAACCCAGGATCAGCAACTATTGTGCAGGTAATGTAATAGCCCTGGACGCTCTTATTTTATAGACACATTTCTCTGCAGATTTTCCAGAATTGCAGCTGTGTATTTTCACCGAACACGACGGCGGTGCTGGGGCAGTGCCCGCGGGAGGAACGCGCTAACACCATGCTGCTTTGCTTCATGATCCTTAACCTTGTCGCCTGCTTCATCTTCTCCATAGGAGCCATGCCAGGATACATGGTGCTGATCAGGTAACATTACCTCTGCCAGGACACGTGTGGTAATACCCCTGGGATCTGAGCCTCTGTCACATGATCACTGTGGCATCAGCACTTGCTACAGATACGGGGAATGGGCGGGAATGAGGGTCCCGGGGAAAGGATGTGCAGGACCAGTGATGCATCATTGCCGGTGCTGAGGGTAAAACATAAATACTGGACACATCAACATCCGTCACTAGAGATAGTAATGTTACTGCTCTGTCACCTGATGTATTGTTATATTGTTGATACTTTAGTATCAGTAACTGACGGCTACCTCAGCCTGAGGACATGTAAGCTCCCGGGTATCAGTGTGGTTGGGATGATTTATAGGGTAACATGAAGTAACTGAGGGCTGATGGACAAAGGATAATTATTGTAGCTCGCTCCATGGATGGGGAACAGGGACAGGCTTTGGTAGTCCTCATATTTCCTGAGACAGGGAGTTACCAAGTCACCAGAGAGAGGGCGAGCAGGGTTACTGGGCACATCTCCTCCGATAGGGTGAGTTCTGTCACTACCTTAGGGGGGAGCCAGTCACCAGTTACACAGCTACCAGGGCTATGCCAGGTAAGTGCGGGTGGTTCTCCTCAATCCAGGTTGTTTGAGGGATGCACCTTGGTCACCCCATTGGATATATTCTATTAATAAACCCTATGACCTCTTAGCACCAATCACTGTCTCTGTGGTGGTTTGGTTATACTGCCTAGCCGGAACCTTAGGGGTCTATGTACTAAGCATTAGAAAGAGATGAAGTGGAGAGAAAGTACCAGTCAATCAGCTAGTTATTTTTCAAACACAGCCTGTAACATGGCAGCAAGGAGCTGATTGGCTGGAACTTTATCTCTCTCCAATGCTTAGTATATAGCCCCTATAAGCTGCTAGGAGACTTAGGTGCTGTTAGTTATACATTGTTACTGATGGTACGGATGGTGTAGTGGTTAGCATTACTGCCTCACAGCACTGAGGTCATGGGTTCGATTCCCACCATGGCACTAACTGTGTGGAGTTTGTATATTCTCCCCGTACTCGCGTGGGTTTCCTCCAGGTACTCCGGTTTCCTCCCACAATACAAAAATATACTGGTGGGTTAATTGGCTCCCTACAAAATTAACCCTAGCGTGAATGTGTGGGTGTGTACATATGATAGGGAATATAGATTGTAAGCTCCACTGGGGCAGGGACTGATGTGAATGGCCAAGTATTCTCTATAAAGCGCTACAGAATATGTGTGCGCTATATAAATAACTGGTAATAAATAAATAATAATAATGGTCTGCGTCTTTTCTCTCCTAGGAGTTTGACCCCAGAAGAAAAGTCTTTTGGTCTCGGCCTTCACCTTTTAGCTGCACGAGCGCTCGGTAAAGGCACAGCTCTCTCTCACATTGTATGTTGGAGCCCATCCTATAGTACTAGGGAACATTGCAGTCATATACTTGGGCAGTGCACTGACCCACCTACCCCACATGCCTAAATGTTTGCTGTTTGTTCATCACAAGGAGCTGAAGCACACACATGTACGTCACACTTTCACTATCAGATAGATAAACAGTAAAGACAGAAAGAGTACACAAAACAGGTAAGAGGGTGGTAGGGGTGAAAACCGCCAAATAAAAAAAATGAAGAGATAGAAAAGGGTTGAAGAGACAGGGAATGGTGGAGTGAAAGAGAAAGAGCAGAAATGGGCAGAGAGAGAATGAGACAGAATAAGAGAGAGGGAAAGAGGTCGAGAAAGACAGGAAAAGAGGGAGAGGAAGAAAAGGTAAGGAGCAGAAAGAGAATAAGAGAAAGAATAAGAGAGAGAAAAAGAGAGAGCTGATGAGGGAAAAAGGTGGATAAAGACAAGGAAAGAGGGATAGGAAGAGAAGGTGCAGAAAGAGAATAAGAGAAAGACTAAGAGAGAGGAAAAGAGAGAGATGATGGAGAAAGAGAGAGATGAAGAGAATGGAAGGGGCAGAAAGAGAATAAGAAAAATAATAAGAGAGAGGGCAAGAGAGAGTTGATGGGGAAAGAGGTGGAGAAAGACAAGGAAAGAGGGAGAGGAAGAGAAGGGAAGGGCAGAAACTAGAGAATAAGAAAAAGAATAAGAGAGAGGGCAAGAGAGAGATGATGGAGAAAGAGGTGGAGAAAGACAAGGAAAGAGGGAGAGGAAGAGAAGGGAAGGGGCAGAAAGAGAATAAGAAAAAGAATAAGAGAGAGGGCAAGAGAGAGATGATGGAGAAAGAGGTGGAGAAAGATGAGGAAAGAGGGAGAGGAAGAGAAGGGAAGGGGCAGAAAGAGAATAAGGGAAAAATAAGAGAGAGGAAAATGGAGAGATGATGGGGGAAAAGGTGGAGAAAGACAGGGAAAGAGGGAGAGGAAGAGAAGGGAAGGGGCAGAAAGAGAATAAGAGAAAGAATAAGAGAGGGAAAGAGAGAGATGACAGGGAAAGAGGTGGAGAAAAAGAGAGAGGATGAAAGGGGCAGAGACAGAATAAAAGAGGGGGAGAAAGAGCGATGACGGGGGAAGAGGTGGAGATGGGAAAAGAAAGGGAGACAGAGGAAGGATAGAGCCTGTCTATGCCAGCGACAACAGCAGATAACATTGTGTGTGTGCGACCCAGCCAATAAAGGGTCCAAAATACTAGTGGTTATATAACAGCTCCTATTACATCACACATCTGTGCATACTGGTTCCAGCAGCAGAATATATATATATTCCCGGTGGTCGGGATGTCGGTTGTAGGTATTCCAATAGCGGCATCCAGCCCTCCAGAATGCCAGCAACGGGGTGAGCGCTACGAGTCCCCTTGCAGGCTCGGTGTCTCTCTGCGCTCGCCACGGGATCTATTCCCACTCTATGGGTGTCGTGGACACCAACGAGTAGGAATAGCCCTGTGAGCCGGTATTCCAGCTGTCGGCATTGTCGGCTGTCAGCATTGTTGGCTGTCGGGATTCCGGCGTCGGTATCCTGATTAATTGCCTCCCCCAGTAGCTGTTATTCTGTGTGAGAGATTCATTTATAGGATACATTAATGTGTCCTCTCCGGCAGGTGGAATCCCTTCCCCGATATACTATGGCGCAGCCATCGATACCACCTGCATTAAATGGGGGACTACGAGCTGCGGAGAACCGGGGGCTTGTCGCATGTATGACTCTGACGCTTACAGGTAACGTGAGCGCACACTCAGCAGCAGAAACTGGCGGATAAAGACATTACTGACATTCAGAGTCGCGTACAAACCACAACAGAAACACAAAACAAAAACCAACTCAGCGCCTAATCTACTGGTCCAGTCTGAGCGCTGCTTCAATATTAAGAGGCAATTACTATACCTCACTAAATAAAATAAACAAAATATACTTTTTTTTTTACAAGAAGCTCTGCTCAGATGGAAGAATTAATACACCATATATCAGTTTATTAATCTAAACATATATGGCCATATCACATTATAATATGTGTATGCACTAAAAACACAATTCACTGTTTAACCGCTTATTAGCAATCCCTTAGCAGAGTAGTAACTGCAATATCCACAATTAATAGTTCAGTCTCTCCAATATGGTAATTAGTGGCTGTAATAATAATATTGCACTCTTTTAAAATGATTAGTAATGCAGTTCCAGCATACCAGATTAGCACAGTTGCTGCATAGCAGATTAATAATACAGTTCCAGCATAGCAGATTAGTAATACAGTTCCAGCATAGCAGGTTAGTAATACAGTTCCAGCACAGCAGATTAGTAATAAAGTTCCAGTATAGCAGTTTAGTAATACAGTTCCAGCATAGCAGGTTAGTAATACAGTTCCAACACAGCAGATTAGTAATACAGTTCCAGTATAGCAGTTTAGTAATACAGTTCCAGCATAGCAGGTTAGTAATAAAGTTCCAGCATAGCAGTTTAGTAATACAGTTCCAGCATAGCAGATGAATAATACATTTCCAGCATAGCAGATTAGTAATACAAGTCCATTACTTCCATGTAGCTCTTTTCAGTAATACCTTACATCTTTGTTACCACAATCAGCAGTGTGATTTCACAGCTGTTCCAGAGCCTCCAGGCTTGTGGAGTCACAGTATACGTCCTCCTACCCCCTTGCTGCCAGGATTCCCACAGTGCAGGAATAAACTTCAGGAGTCCTGTTTGGTCTGCAGCCAATTTCACACTGTGGTTTAACATAAAAACAGGAGCCCATAGAAAGTGTGGCCTCTGTGACGCGTTTCTCCATCTCTAAGTATTCAGCGGCTTCATCAACCAGAGCAAAATTTCCACTCAGCTTATTTTTTACATGATGTCACGTTCAGATTTTGCAGCTTTACATTCAGACTTATGGGAAAGTGCGGTCAAGATGGCAGCGTGACAGGTGGGAAGAGTTGGGCAGATTGGGCTTCGTTCCTGGTTAAGGGCCTTATTCAGACCTGGAAGCAACCGCTGCGTTCGCATGCAGCAGCCACATCCAGAGGGTCTGGCACATGCAGCAGCCATAGTGCACATGCGCGACACTTCACCATGTGATCACATCCCGGAAGAATGTGATCAAATAGTGTTTGACAGGTGACAAGCGTCCAGGGGCGGCAACGTAGCATTGGCGGGGAGGAGAGCAAGAAACGCAGGCATGTCGTGGCTGCTATCGGGGCCAGCTGATGACGTCACCTGTGTTTCCCAGTAAACATGGCGGCGATACCCCTGCATACACAGCCAGGCTGCGCAGGCAGGGGTCTACCTCTATTTGATGCGATCGCAATTGAATTGTAATCGTGGGGCAACACCACACATGTCAGGCAGCATTGTCCTGTGCTGGGTGGCCCCCAGCATGTGAGGAGGATAATTGCAGATTTTACTCTGAATAACCGCCTACGTGCGGATTAGACACAACTGCACCCGCTTCCAATGTGGAAAAATTGGATTTGCTGGCCTGAATTATGTAAATGAGGTAAAGGGGTGGAGAAAATAAGATTTTAAACCTACTGGTAAATCTTTTTCTCGTAGTCCGTAGAGGATGCTGGGGACTCCGTAAGGACCATGGGGAATAGACGGGCTCTGCAGGAGACATGGGCACTTTAAGAAAGACTTTAGATCTGGGTGTGCACTGGCTCCTCCCTCTATGCCCCTCCTTCAGGCCCCAGTTAGAGAAACTGTGCCCAGAGGAGACGGACAGTACGAGGAAAGGATTTTTGTTAATCCAAGGGCAAGATTCATACCAGCCACACCGATCATACCATATAGCTTGCTTATCTATTAAACAGTTAACAGTATGAAAAAAGAACGTAGCATCAGTCCCAAACTGATGAAACGGTAACATAACCCTTATGAAAGCAATAACTATATACAAGTCTTGCAGAAGTAGTCCGCACTTGGGACGGGCGCCCAGCATCCTCTACGGACTATGAGAAAAATATTTACCGGTAGGTTTAAAATCTTATTTTCTCTTACGTCCTAGAGGATGCTGGGGACTCCGTAAGGACTATGGGTATTATTCCAAAGCTCCCAAACTGGCGGGAGAGTGCGGATGACTCTGCAGCACCGAATGAGCGAACATGAGGTCCTCCTCAGCCAGGGTATCAAACTTATAGAACTTTGCAAAGGTGTTTGAACCCGACCAAGTAGCAGCTCGGCATAGTTGTAGTGCCGAGACGCCTCGGGCAGCCGCCCAAGATGAGCCCACCTTCCTGGTGGAATGGGCCCTACCGATTTAGGAAACGGCAATCCAGCCGTAGAATGAGCCTGCTGAATCGTGTTACAGATCCAGCGAGCAATAGTCTGCTTAGACGCAGGAGCACCAATCTTGTTGGCAGCATAAAGGCTAAACAGAGCCTCTGTTTTCCTAACTCGAGCCGTCCTGGCCACATAAATTTTCAAAACCCTGACTACATCCAGGGACTCTGAATCCTCCAAGTCTCGCATAGCCACAGGCACCACAATGGGTTGGTTCATATGAAAAGTAGAGATGAGCGCCTGAAATTTTTCGGGTTTTGTGTTTTGGTTTTGGGTTCGGTTCCGCGGCCGTGTTTTGGGTTCGAACGCGTTTTGGCAAAACCTCACCGAATTTTTTTTGTCGGATTCGGGTGTGTTTTGGATTCGGGTGTTTTTTTTCAAAAAACACTAAAAAACAGCTTAAATCATAGAATTTGGGGGTCATTTTGATCCCAAAGTATTATTAACCTCAAAAACCATAATTTACACTCATTTTCAGTCTATTCTGAATACCTCACACCTCACAATATTATTTTTAGTCCTAAAATTTGCACCGAGGTCGCTGTGTGAGTAAGATAAGCGACCCTAGTGGCCGACACAAACACCGGGCCCATCTAGGAGTGGCACTGCAGTGTCACGCAGGATGTCCCTTCCAAAAAACCCTCCCCAAACAGCACATGACGCAAAGAAAAAAAGAGGCGCAATGAGGTAGCTGTGTGAGTAAGATTAGCGACCCTAGTGGCCGACACAAACACCGGGCCCATCTAGGAGTGGCACTGCAGTGTCACGCAGGATGGCCCTTCCAAAAAACCCTCCCCAAACAGCACATGACGCAAAGAAAAAAAGAGGCGCAATGAGGTAGCTGTGTGAGTAAGATTAGCGACCCTAGTGGCCGACACAAACACCGGGCCCATCTAGGAGTGGCACTGCAGTGTCACGCAGGATGTCCCTTCCAAAAACCCCTCCCCAAACAGCACATGACGCAAAGAAAAAAAGAGGCGCAATGAGGTAGCTGTGTGAGTAAGATTAGCGACCCTAGTGGCCGACACAAACACCGGGCCCATCTAGGAGTGGCACTGCAGTGTCACGCAGGATGTCCCTTCCAAAAAACCCTCCCCAAACAGCACATGACGCAAAGAAAAAAAGAGGCGCAATGAGGTAGCTGACTGTGTGAGTAAGATTAGCGACCCTAGTGGCCGACACAAACACCGGGCCCATCTAGGAGTGGCACTGCAGTGTCACGCAGGATGTCCCTTCCAAAAAACCCTCCCCAATCAGCACATGATGCAAAGAAAAAGAAAAGAAAAAAGAGGTGCAAGATGGAATTGTCCTTGGGCCCTCCCACCCACCCTTATGTTGTATAAACAAAACAGGACATGCACACTTTAACCAACCCATCATTTCAGTGACAGGGTCTGCCACACGACTGTGACTGATATGACGGGTTGGTTTGGACCCCCCCCAAAAAAGAAGCAATTAATCTCTCCTTGCACAAACTGGCTCTACAGAGGCAAGATGTCCACCTCATCTTCACCCTCCGATATATCACCGTGTACATCCCCCTCCTCACAGATTATCAATTCGTCCCCACTGGAATCCACCATCTCAGCTCCCTGTGTACTTTGTGGAGGCAATTGCTGCTGGTCAATGTCTCCGCGGAGGAATTGATTATAATTCATTTTAATGAACATCATCTTCTCCACATTTTCTGGATGTAACCTCGTACGCCGATTGCTGACAAGGTGAGCGGCGGCACTAAACACTCTTTCGGAGTACACACTTGTGGGAGGGCAACTTAGGTAGAATAAAGCCAGTTTGTGCAAGGGCCTCCAAATTGCCTCTTTTTCCTGCCAGTATAAGTACGGACTGTGTGACGTGCCTACTTGGATGCGGTCACTCATATAATCCTCCACCATTCTATCAATGTTGAGAGAATCATATGCAGTGACAGTAGACGACATGTCCGTAATCGTTGTCAGGTCCTTCAGTCCGGACCAGATGTCAGCATCAGCAGTCGCTCCAGACTGCCCTGCATCACCGCCAGCGGGTGGGCTCGGAATTCTGAGCCTTTTCCTCGCACCCCCAGTTGCGGGAGAATGTGAAGGAGGAGATGTTGACAGGTCGCGTTCCGCTTGACTTGACAATTTTGTCACCAGCAGGTCTTTCAACCCCAGCAGACCTGTGTCTGCCGGAAAGAGAGATCCAAGGTAGGCTTTAAATCTAGGATCGAGCACGGTGGCCAAAATGTAGTGCTCTGATTTCAACAGATTGACCACCCGTGAATCCTTGTTAAGCGAATTAAGGGCTGCATCCACAAGTCCCACATGCCTAGCGGAATCGCTCCCTTTCAGCTCCTTCTTCAATGCCTCCAGCTTCTTCTGCAAAAGCCTGATGAGGGGAATGACCTGACTCAGGCTGGCAGTGTCTGAACTGACTTCACGTGTGGCAAGTTCAAAGGGCATCAGAACCTTGCACAACGTTGAAATCATTCTCCACTGCGCCTGAGACAGGTGCATTCCACCTACTATATCGTGCTCAATTGTATAGGCTTGAATGGCCTTTTGCTGCTCCTCCAACCCCTGAAGCATATAGAGGGTTGAATTCCACCTCGTTACCACTTCTTGCTTCAGATGATGGCAGGGCAGGTTCAGTAGTTTTTGGTGGTGCTCCAGTCTTCTGTACGTGGTGCCTGTACGCCGAAAGTGTCCCGCAATTCTTCTGGCCACCGACAGCATCTCTTGCACGCCCCTGTCGTTTTTTAAAAAATTCTGCACCACCAAATTCAAGGTATGTGCAAAACATGGGACGTGCTGGAATTTGCCCATATTTAATGCACACACAATATTGCTGGCGTTGTCCGATGCCACAAATCCACAGGAGAGTCCAATTGGGGTAAGCCATTCCGCGATGATCTTCCTCAGTTGCCGTAAGAGGTTTTCAGCTGTGTGCGTATTCTGGAAACCGGTGATACAAAGCGTAGCCTGCCTAGGAAAGAGTTGGCGTTTGCGAGATGCTGCTACTGGTGCCGCCGCTGCTGTTCTTGCGGCGGGAGTCCATACATCTACCCAGTGGGCTGTCACAGTCATATAGTCCTGACCCTGCCCTGCTCCACTTGTCCACATGTCCGTGGTTAAGTGGACATTGGGTACAGCTGCATTTTTTAGGACACTGGTGACTCTTTTTCTGAGGTCTGTGTACATTTTCGGTATCGCCTGCCTAGAGAAATGGAACCTAGATGGTATTTGGTACCGGGGACACAGTACCTCCAACAAGTCTCTAGTTGGCTCTGCAGTAATGATGGATACCGGAACCACGTTTCTCACCACCCAGGATGCCAAGGCCTCAGTTATCCGCTTTGCAGTAGGATGACTGCTGTGATATTTCATCTTCCTCGCAAAGGACTGTTGAACAGTCAATTGCTTACTGGAAGTAGTACAAGTGGGCTTACGACTTCCCCTCTGGGATGACCATCGACTCCCAGCGGCAACAACAGCAGCGCCAGCAGCAGTAGGCGTTACACGCAAGGATGCATCGGAGGAATCCCAGGCAGGATAGGACTCGTCAGAATTGCCAGTGACATGGCCTGCAGGACTATTGGCATTCCTGGGGAAGGAGGAAATTGACACTGAGGGAGTTGGTGGGGTGGTTTGCGTGAGCTTGGTTACAAGAGGAAGGGATTTACTGGTCAGTGGACTGCTTCCGCTGTCACCCAAAGTTTTTGAACTTGTCACTGACTTATTATGAATGCGCTGCAGGTGACGTATAAGGGAGGATGTTCCGAGGTGGTTAACGTCCTTACCCCTACTTATTACAGCTTGACAAAGGGAACACACGGCTTGACACCTGTTGTCCGCATTTCTGGTGAAATACCTCCACACCGAAGAGCTGATTTTTTTGGTATTTTCACCTGGCATGTCAACGGCCATATTCCTCCCACGGACAACAGGTGTCTCCCCGGGTGCCTGACTTAAACAAACCACCTCACCATCAGAATCCTCCTGGTCAATTTCCTCCCCAGCGCCAGCAACACCCATATCCTCCTCATCCTGGTGTACTTCAACACTGACATCTTCAATCTGACTATCAGGAACTGGACTGCGGGTGCTCCTTCCAGCACTTGCAGGGGGCGTGCAAATGGTGGAAGGCACATGCTCTTCACGTCCAGTGTTGGGAAGGTCAGGCATCGCAACCGACACAATTGGACTCTCCTTGTGGATTTGGGATTTCGAAGAACGCACAGTTCTTTGCTGTGCTTTTTCCAGCTTGAGTCTTTTCATTTTTCTAGCGAGAGGCTGAGTGCTTCCATCCTCATGTGAAGCTGAACCACTAGCCATGAACATAGGCCAGGGCCTCAGCCGTTCCTTGCCACTCCGTGTGGTAAATGGCATATTGGCAAGTTTACGCTTCTCCTCCGACAATTTTATTTTAGGTTTTGGAGTCCTTTTTTTACTGATATTTGGTGTTTTGGATTTGACATGCTCTGTACTATGACATTGGGCATCGGCCTTGGCAGACGACGTTGCTGGCATTTCATCGTCTCGGCCATGACTAGTGGCAGCAGCTTCAGCACGAGGTGGAAGTGGATCTTGATCTTTCCCTAATTTTGGAACCTCAACATTTTTGTTCTCCATATTTTAATAGGCACAACTAAAAGGCACCTCAGGTAAACAATGGAGATGGATGGATTGGATACTAGTATACAATTATGGACGGGCTGCCGAGTGCCGACACAGAGGTAGCCACAGCCGTGAACTACCGCACTGTACTGTGTCTGCTGCTAATATATAGACTGGTTGATAAAGAGATAGTATACTCGTAACTAGTATGTATGTATAAAGAAAGAAAAAAAAACCACGGTTAGGTGGTATATACAATTATGGACGGGCTGCCGAGTGCCGACACAGAGGTAGCCACAGCCGTGAACTACCGCACTGTACTGTGTCTGCTGCTAATATAGACTGGTTGATAAAGAGATAGTATACTCGTAACTAGTATGTATGTATAAAGAAAGAAAAAAAAACCACGGTTAGGTGGTATATACAATTATGGACGGGCTGCCGAGTGCCGACACAGAGGTAGCCACAGCCGTGAACTACCGCACTGTACTGTGTCTGCTGCTAATATATAGACTGGTTGATAAAGAGATAGTATACTCGTAACTAGTATGTATGTATAAAGAAAGAAAAAAAAACCACGGTTAGGTGGTATATACAATTATGGACGGGCTGCCGAGTGCCGACACAGAGGTAGCCACAGCCGTGAACTACCGCACTGTACTGTGTCTGCTGCTAATATAGACTGGTTGATAAAGAGATAGTATACTCGTAACTAGTATGTATGTATAAAGAAAGAAAAAAAAACCACGGTTAGGTGGTATATACAATTATGGACGGGCTGCCGAGTGCCGACACAGAGGTAGCCACAGCCGTGAACTACCGCACTGTACTGTGTCTGCTGCTAATATAGACTGGTTGATAAAGAGATAGTATACTCGTAACTAGTATGTATGTATAAAGAAAGAAAAAAAAACCACGGTTAGGTGGTATATACAATTATGGACGGGCTGCCGAGTGCCGACACAGAGGTAGCCACAGCCGTGAACTACCGCACTGTACTGTGTCTGCTGCTAATATATAGACTGGTTGATAAAGAGATAGTATACTCGTAACTAGTATGTATGTATAAAGAAAGAAAAAAAAACCACGGTTAGGTGGTATATACAATTATGGACGGGCTGCCGAGTGCCGACACAGAGGTAGCCACAGCCGTGAACTACCGCACTGTACTGTGTCTGCTGCTAATATAGACTGGTTGATAAAGAGATAGTATACTCGTAACTAGTATGTATGTATAAAGAAAGAAAAAAAAACCACGGTTAGGTGGTATATACAATTATGGACGGGCTGCCGAGTGCCGACACAGAGGTAGCCACAGCCGTGAACTACCGCACTGTACTGTGTCTGCTGCTAATATATAGACTGGTTGATAAAGAGATAGTATACTACTAATATTATATATACTGGTGGTCAGGTCACTGGTCACTAGTCACACTGGCAGTGGCACTCCTGCAGCAAAAGTGTGCACTGTTTAATTTTAATATAATATTATGTACTCCTGGCTCCTGCTATAACCTATAACTGGCACTGCAGTAGTGCTCCCCAGTCTCCCCCACAATTATAAGCTGTGTGAGCTGAGCAGTCAGACAGATATATAATATATATAGATGATGCAGCACACTGGCCTGAGCCTGAGCAGTGCACACAGATATGGTATGTGACTGACTGAGTCACTGTGTGTATCGCTTTTTTCAGGCAGAGAACGGATATATTAAATAAACTGCACTGTGTGTCTGGTGGTCACTCACTATATAATATATTATGTACTCCTGGCTCCTGCTATAACCTATAACTGGCACTGCAGTAGTGCTCCCCAGTCTCCCCCACAATTATAAGCTGTGTGAGCTGAGCAGTCAGACAGATATATATAATATTATATATAGATAATAGATGATGCAGCACACTGGCCTGAGCCTGAGCAGTGCACACAGATATGGTATGTGACTGAGTCACTGTGTGCTGTGTATCGCTTTTTTCAGGCAGAGAACGGATTATAAATAAAACTGGTGGTCACTGGTCACTATCAGCAAAACTCTGCACTGTACTGAGTACTCCTAATGCTCCCCAAAATTAGTAAATCAAGTGTCTCTCTAATCTATTCTAAACGGAGAGGACGCCAGCCACGTCCTCTCCCTATCAATCTCAATGCACGTGTGAAAATGGCGGCGACGCGCGGCTCCTTATATAGAATCCGAGTCTCGCGATAGAATCCGAGCCTCGCGAGAATCCGACAGCGTCATGATGACGTTCGGGCGCGCTCGGGTTAACCGAGCAAGGCGGGAAGATCCGAGTCGCTCGGACCCGTGAAAAAAAACATGAAGTTCTGGCGGGTTCGGATTCAGAGAAACCGAACCCGCTCATCTCTAATGAAAAGATGACACCACCTTAGGCAAGAACTGAGGATGGGTCCGCAATTCTGCTCTATCCATATGGAAAACCAGATAGGGGATTTTATGAGACAAAGCCGCCAATTCCGACACTCGCCTAGCCGAAGCCAAGGCTAATAACATGACTGTCACAACTGAGGGCCTGAGCTGACGGGAGCCAGCCTCAGTTGTAGGGGCTGAGATGTACCGGAACCTGGGAGGTTGTATCAGACCCCTGGACATGTAAGTAACATGAATAATAACTGCCCGAAGGCGTGACCACGACAACTTAGATAAAAGTCAATGATGTTTATTATGACAACTCCGCATCACAGCAGCAATAAAAGAAAACGTAAAAGTCAGCAAAGAATAAATACAGTTCCTGAGTACTACAGCATGGCAGGAGCCACAGGGCACTGGTAGTGTGAGATAGTTCTTATGATCTTCTAGATGGAAAGTCCTTACCAGGCCCGGCTGTAGCAATGGAGATAACCCAGGATTGTACCAGCTGGTGTTCCAGGAAGAGCTGGGTTGCTGAAGGTAAAACAGCTGCTGTGGATACTGGCTGGAACCAGACTGTTGTTAGCACGGAGTGGATACTGGCTGGAACCAGTTAAATAATAAATGAACTTTGGGAGCGATGAAATGTGAACTGAAATGTAGAACTTGAGAGCGGAGAAATAATAATTCCGGTGGAGAGTGGTAAAGTGTAGAAAGGACACCGGCCCTTTAAGGGAAGCTGTACTCTGCTGGAAGCTGAGGCTGGAAGCAGGTAGTGTTGTAGCTGGAAACAGATGAATCCACAATGGATTGGAGAGTCAGGCTACACCGCAGGTGGAATGCTGGTGCGGGTCTCTATGGTGGAAGTCTTGAGACAGGAGCTGGAACCTGGAAGACAATCATAGAAGAGAGACAAACAGGAACTAGGTTTGACAACCAAAGCACTGACGTCTTCCTTGCTCAGGTACAGCTTACTTATACCTGCAGCAAGGAAGGGGTTGGCTAGGCAATTATGCAAATCAACAACACAGACAGCAGATTGGTGGAAATGATCAGATGACAGAATCCAAGATGGCTGCGCCCATGCAGACACTTGGAGGGAAGTTTGGTTTGTAATCCATGTGGTCTGGGAAACAGTAATGGCGGCGCCGGCCACTGGAGACAGGAGACGCCAGGCTGATAGATGCACATTTAACCACGCGGGCACAGCGGAGGCCGCGGCTGATGAAAAGACCACTCTGCATGTGGAAACTCAGGAACAGCGGAATCCGGTCCTGGAACGCTGAGCCCGCCTTAGGAGGCATCTGAAGGGTAAGTAATGGCGTCCAGATACCCGGATCGTGACAGCACCCCCCCCTTTAGGAGTGGCCCCAGGACACTTCTTAGGCTTTAAAGGAAACTTTGCGTGGAAATTTCGGACCAAGGCAGGAGCATGGACGTCAGAGGCATTGGTCCAAGAGCGTTCTTCAGGACCATAGCCCTTCCAGTCAATGAGATACTGAAGTTGACCGTAACGGTGACGTGAGTCCAGGATCTTGGCCACTTCATACTCAACGCCTCGTTGAGTTTGGACTTTCGGAGTTGGTGGAAGTGAGGAATGAAACCGATTCAAGATTAGCGGTTTCAACAGGGAAACATGGAATGTCCTGGGTATTTTTAAGAAGGGAGGTAACTGGAGTCTGTAAGCAACAGGATTGATGACTTGATCAATTTTAAAAGGACCGATGTAGCGAGGTGCAAACTTCATACTGGGAACTCTTAACCTCAAATTCTTCGTGGATAACCATACCCGATCACCCACCTTGAGAGCAGGAACTGCTCGACGCTTCTTATCCGCAAACTTCTTGTACCTGAACGATGCCTTGAGCAGAGCTGATCGTACGCTCTTCCAGATATTGGCAAACTGATGCAAGGTGATATCCACTGCGGGAACAGAAGTTGCTGGAAGCGGTTGGAACTCAGGGACTTTAGGGTGGAATCCAAAGTTGGTGAAGAATGGTGTTGAGGAAGATGAAGAATGATACTGGTTGTTATGACAGAACTCGGCCCAGGGAAGTAATTGAACCCAGTCATCTTGAGAGGAGGACACATAGATGCGGAGGAAGGCCTCCAAGTCCTGATTCACCCTCTCAGTTTGACCATTGGTCTGAGGATGGTAAGCCGTGGAAAACTTTAACTTGACTTGGAGGACTTGACATAAACTTCGCCAGAATTTGGCTGTGAATTGAACTCCTCGATCTGAGATAATTTCTTCTGGAAGACCGTGGAGTCGGAAGATCTCTTGTATGAATACTTGAGCCAACTTGGAAGCTGACGGAAGACCGGTGAGAGGAATGAAGTGTGCCATCTTGGTGAACCGGTCAACTACCACCCAGATGGTATTGAACTTGTTGCACATGGGCAAATCTGTAATAAAATCCATCGACAAATGGGTCCATGGTCGACGGGGAACAGATAGTGGAACCAGTTGCCCCGCAGGCGACTGGCGGGATACTTTATGTTGAGCACACTTTGGGCAAGATGCAATAAACTCCAAGACGTCCTTTTTCAGAGTTGGCCACCAATAGGACCTAGAGATAAACTCCAGGGTTTTTTGGATACCTGTATGTCCGGCAAAACGGAAAGCATGGGCCCAATGCATGAGCTTCTTCCTTAGTGTCGGCTTCACAAAACTTTTCCCTGATGGGGGCGTAGAGTCCATCCCTACCGTGGAGAATGCCAACGGATTTATAATAGGATGCTTGTCTGAAGACTCTGACTCATTTTCTTGCTCCCATGAGCGGGAAAGGGCATCGGCCTTGCGATTCTGAGAGCCCGGACAGAACTGGAGTTTAAAGTCGAACCTGGAAAAGAAAAGTGCCCATCTGGCCTGACGAGGGTTGAGACATTGTGCGCCTTTTAGATATAGAAGGTTCTTGTGGTCTGTAAGGATGGTGATTGAATGAGAAGCTCCCTCCAACAGATATCTCCACTCCTCTAGAGCGAGCTTGATGGCTAGCAACTCCTGGTCGCCAATGGCATAGTTGCGCTCCGCTGGGGAGAACTTCCGTGAGAAGAAACTGCAAGGATGTAAATGACCATCTTTAGCCCTCTGAGATAACACCGCTCCTACTCCAACGGAGGAGGCATCCACCTCTAAGATGAAAGGAGAGTCGATGTCAGGCTGTTTCAGGACAGGTGCAGAGATGAACCTCTGTTTTAAAAGATGAAAAGCTTGCATGGCTTCTTCAGACCACTTGGACGGGTTAGCACCCTTCTTGGTGAAAGCAGTAATAGGCGCCACAATGGTGGAAAAGTCTCGTATAAACTTTCGGTAATAATTGGCGAACCCTAAGAACCTCTGGACCCCTTTGAGGGTTAAGGGTACCGGCCAATTCTGGATTGCTTGTAGTTTCTCAGGATCCATCTCTAGTCCGGAACCGGACACAATGTACCCTAGAAACGGAATGGACTTGACTTCAAAGACGCATTTCTCTAATTTGCAGTAGAGATGATTGACACGGAGACGGGACAGAACCTCCTTTACCCAGAAACGATGTTCCTCTAAATCGTTGGCAAAAATGAGGATATCATCTAGATAGACCACGACATGACGGTATAGAATGTCTCTGAAGATCTCATTGACGAAATGCTGGAAGACAGCTGGAGCATTGCTCAATCCGAAGGGCATGACGAGGTACTCATAATGTCCGTCACGGGTGTTAAATGCGGTCTTCCACTCGTCACCCTCACGGATCCGGATGAGATTGTATGCACCTCTCAGGTCCAGCTTTGTAAAGATGGTAGCTCCGCTAACTCTGTCAAAGAGCTCAGTAATCAGGGGTAAAGGATAGCGGTTCTTGATGGTAATGTCGTTCAAACCTCTGTAGTCGATGCACGGCCGCAGACCACCATCTTTCTTCTTTACAAAAAAGAAGCCTGCGCCGGCTGGAGAAGAAGAAGGTCGAATGAACCCCTTTGCTAGGTTCTCTTTAATGTATTCCTCCATAGAATGTGTCTCGGGGAGAGACAACGGATAAGTTCGGCCTCGAGGTGGAACCTTCCCTGGAACGAGATCAATCGGGCAGTCCCATTCTCTATGAGGAGGAAGGATATCAGCAGAAGCTTTACTGAACACATCCGTGAAATCTTGATATGGAGGAGGTGGAACATCAGACGACCTGGGGGAGGAAGAACAGACAGGCAACACTTTAAACAAACATGTCTTAGTACAGGAGGAACCCCATGCCAGGATTTGCGTAGTTGTCCAATCAATTGTAGGATTGTGAAGACGGAGCCATGGAAGGCCCAGGACCACAGGATGTGTGGCTCTTGGAATCACTAAAAATGAAATAAGTTCGGAATGAAGAACTCCCACTCTCAGACGAACTGGTAGAGTCCTTAGAGAAATAACTGTATCAAAAATTTTACTGCCATCCACAGCAGTTAAGGAAAAGGACGAAGGAAGTCTCTCGGTGGGTAGGGACCACCGTTTAACATAGGCTTCAGTAATAAAGTTCCCAGCTGCTCCGGAATCCAGGAGGGCAATGACGTTCTGATAACGTTGAGCAACTTGAAGCGAGACTGGGAGGTTACAATCTTGAGGAGATGGAGAGGAGATCATTACTCCTAGCCGGCCCTCTCCTTGGCGAGCTAGGGTTTGGAGTTTCCCGGACGTTTGGGACAGGCATTAATGGTGTGAGACGGAGCTGCACAATACAGACAGAGAAACTCGGAGAGACGTCTTCGGCGCTCAGCAGGAGTTAAACGGGAACGGCCAATTTGCATGGGTTCATCTGTAGTTGGTGACAGTTGGCGAGGAGGAGGAGTAGAAGATTTTGGAGCAGATGATCTTCCACGCTCAGTTGCTCTCTCTCTGAAACGTAAGTCAACTTTCGTACAAAGTGAGATTAGCTCATCTAACTTGGAGGGTAAGTCTCTGGTAGCTAACTCATCTTTAATACGCTCGGATAAACCATGCCAGAATGCAGCATACAGGGCCTCGTCGTTCCATGCCAGTTCGGATGCCAGGATCTGGAACTGTATAAGATATTGTCCTACAGTACGTGATTCCTGGCGTAAACGGAGAATCTCAGACGAAGCTGAAGTTACCCGGCCTGGCTCGTCGAAGATGCGCCTGAATGTTGACACAAATGCAGTGTAAGAAGATAGCAGGGTGTCGGACCTCTCCCATAACGGTGATGCCCAATCAAGGGCTGAGCCACTGAGAAGAGAAATAATGTAGGCAATTTTTGTACGGTCACTGGGAAAATTGCCAGGTTGTAGCTCAAACTGAATCTCACACTGGTTGAGAAATCCCCTGCAGAATCTTGGAGATCCGTCAAATTTTGCTGGCGTTGGAAGATGAAGACGTGGAGCAGAAATGGGTAAGGTGGGTGGGGTTATAGCTGGAGTCACTGTGGTTGACGCACCAGACGCGCCTGATCCACGGAGAGTTGTCTGAATCCCATCCAGCCGAGTAGAGAGATCCTGGAGACAGCGGATGATGTGGCCCTGTGCAGCCTCCTGATGTTCTAGTCGGGCTGCCAGTTCTTGCATCGGCCTGGCCGCTTGATCCTGGTCTCCGGCTGGATTCATTAGGTCAGTGCTTACTGTCACAACTGAGGGCCTGAGCAGACGGGAGGCAGCCTCAGTTGTAGGGGCTGAGATGTACCGGAACCTGGGAGGTTGTATCAGACCCCTGGACATGTAAGTAACATGAATAATAACTGCCCGAAGGCGTGACCACGACAACTTAGATAAAAGTCAATGATGTTTATTATGACAACTCCGCATCACAGCAGCAATAAAAGAAAACGTAAAAGTCAGCAAAGAATAAATACAGTTCCTGAGTACTACAGCATGGCAGGAGCCACAGGGCACTGGTAGTGTGAGATAGTTCTTATGATCTTCTAGATGGAAAGTCCTTACCAGGCCCGGCTGTAGCAATGGAGATAACCCAGGATTGTACCAGCTGGTGTTCCAGGAAGAGCTGGGTTGCTGAAGGTAAAACAGCTGCTGTGGATACTGGCTGGAACCAGACTGTTGTTAGCACGGAGTGGATACTGGCTGGAACCAGTTAAATAATAAATGAACTTTGGGAGCGATGAAATGTGAACTGAAATGTAGAACTTGAGAGCGGAGAAATAATAATTCCGGTGGAGAGTGGTAAAGTGTAGAAAGGACACCGGCCCTTTAAGGGAAGCTGTACTCTGCTGGAAGCTGAGGCTGGAAGCAGGTAGTGTTGTAGCTGGAAACAGATGAATCCACAATGGATTGGAGAGTCAGGCTACACCGCAGGTGGAATGCTGGTGCGGGTCTCTATGGTGGAAGTCTTGAGACAGGAGCTGGAACCTGGAAGACAATCATAGAAGAGAGACAAACAGGAACTAGGTTTGACAACCAAAGCACTGACGTCTTCCTTGCTCAGGTACAGCTTACTTATACCTGCAGCAAGGAAGGGGTTGGCTAGGCAATTATGCAAATCAACAACACAGACAGCAGATTGGTGGAAATGATCAGATGACAGAATCCAAGATGGCTGCGCCCATGCAGACACTTGGAGGGAAGTTTGGTTTGTAATCCATGTGGTCTGGGAAACAGTAATGGCGGCGCCGGCCACTGGAGACAGGAGACGCCAGGCTGATAGATGCACATTTAACCACGCGGGCACAGCGGAGGCCGCGGCTGATGAAAAGACCACTCTGCATGTGGAAACTCAGGAACAGCGGAATCCGGTCCTGGAACGCTGAGCCCGCCTTAGGAGGCATCTGAAGGGTAAGTAATGGCGTCCAGATACCCGGATCGTGACAATGACCACTGTCCAAGTGAGATATTTTAATTCTACTGTTTGAAGTGGTACAAACCAGTGCGACTTAAGGAACCTCAACACCACGTTAAGGTACCAAGGCGCCTCCGGAGGTATAAAGGGAGGCTGAATATGTAACACTCCCTTCACAAACGTCTGTACTTCTGGAAGAGAAGCTAATTCTTTTTGGAAGAAAATAGATAAGGCCGAAATCTGAACCTTAATGGAGCCTAATTTTAGGCCCAAATTCACTCTAGTCTGTAGGAAGTGAAGGAGACGGCCCACATGGAATTCCTCCGTAGGAGCATTTCTGGCCTCACACCAAGAAACATATTTTCGTCATATCCGGTGATAATGTTTAGCTGTTACGTCCTTCCTGGCCTTTATCAGCGTAGGAATGACCTCATCTGGAATGCCCTTTTCCGCTAGGATTCTGCGTTCAACCGCCATGCCATCAAACGCAGCCGTGGTAAGTCTTGGAACAGACAGGGCCCCTGTAGCAACAGGTCTTCCCTGAGAGGAAGAGGCCACAGATCTTCCGTGAGCAATTCCAGTAGGTCCAGATACCAGGTCCTTCGTGGCCAATCCGGAACAATGAGAATTGTTCTCACTCCTCTTTTTCTTATTATTCTCAATACCTTGGGTATGAGAGGAAGAGGAGGAATCACATAGACCGACTGGAACACCCACGGTGTCACTAGGGCATCTACCGCCACCGCCTGAGGGTCTTTTGACCTGGCACAATACCTATGTAGCTTTGTGTTGAGGCGGGACGGCATCATGTCTATCTGGGACAGTCCCCAACGAGTTGCAATTTGTGCGAAGACTTCCTGATGAAGTCCCCACTCTCCCGGATGTAGGTTGTGTCTGTTGAGGAAGTCTGCTTCCCAGTTGTCTACTCCCGGAATGAACACTGCTGACAGTGCGCTTACATGATTTTCCGCCCAGCGAAGAATCCTGGTGGCTTCAGCCATCGCTCTTCTGCTCCTTGTGCCGCCTTGGCGGTTTATATGAGCCACTGCTGTGATGTTGTCTGACTGGATCAGCACCGGTTGGTCGCGAAGTAAGGTCTCTGCTTGACGTAGGGCGCTGTATATGGCCCTCAGTTCCAGGATGTTGATGTGAAGACAAGTTTCTTGACTTGACCACAGACCTTGAAAAAGTCTTCCCTGCGTGACTGCTCCCCACCCTCGGAGGCTCGCGTCCGTGGTAACCAGGATCCAGTCCTGAATGCCGAACCTGCGGACCTCTTGAAGGTGAGCACTCTGCAGCCACCATAGGAGTGATACCCGGGCTCTGGGAGACAGGGTGATTAACTGATGAATTTGTAGATGTGACCCGGACCACTTGTCTAGTAGGTCCCATTGGAAAATTCTCGCATGGAACCTGCCGAAGGGAATGGCTTCGTATGATGCCACCATCTTGCCCAGGACTCGAGTGCAGTGATGCACTGATACTTGTTTCGGCTTCAATAGGTTAGTGACGAGAGTCATGAGTTCCTGAGCTTTTTCTATTGGAAGAAAAACCCTTTTCTGCTCTGTATCCAGAATCATGCCCAAGAAGGGCAGACGAGTCGTAGGAGTCAACAGTGACTTCGGGATATTGAGAATCCAGCCGTGTTGCTGTAACACCTTCAGTGAAAGTGAGACGCTGTTCAGCAACTGCTCTCTCGATCTCGCTTTTATGAGGAGATCGTCCAAGTACAGGATAATTGTGACACCCTGCTTTCGCAGGAGTACCATCATCTCCGCCATTACCTTGGTGAAAATCCTTGGGGCCGTGGAAAGCCCAAACGGCAACGTCTGAAATTGGTAATGACAATCCTGTACTGCAAATCTCAGGTATGCCTGGTGAGGTGGATAAATGGGGACATGAAGGTATGCATCCTTTATGTCCAGAGATACCATAAAATCCCCCCCCCTTCAGGCTGGCGATCACCGCTCTCAGCGACTCCATCCTGAATTTGAACTGTTTTATGTATAGGTTCAGGGATTTTAAATTTAAAATGGGTCTGACCGAACCGTCCGGTTTCGGGACCACAAACAGGGCTGAGTAATATCCCTTCCCTCGTTGAAGCAGGGGAACCTTGACCACCACCTGTTGAAGACGCAATTTGTGAATTGCATTTAACTCTATCTCCCTTTCTGAGGGAGAGGCTGGCAGAGCCGATTTGAAAAACCGGCGAGGAGGCATCTCTTCGAATTCCAGCTTGTAACCCTGAGAAACAATTTCTATTGCCCAGGGATCCACCTGTGAGTGAACCCAGATGTGGCTGAAAATTCGAAGACGTGCCCCCACTGGGGCGGACTTCCTCAGGGGAGCCCCAGCGTCATGCGGTGGATTTTGTAGAGGCCGGGGAGGACTTCTGCTCTTGGGAACCAGCTGTGTTGTGCAGCTTTTTCCCTCTGCCCTTACCTCTGGCAAGAAAGGACGATCCTCGTACTCTTTTGCTTTTATTTGAACGAAAGGACTGCATTTTATAATGTGGTGCTTTCTTAGGTTGTGAGGGGACATAAGGCAAAAAAATCGATTTACCTGCCGTAGCTGTGGAGACCAGGCCCGAGAGACCTTCCCCAAACAATTCCTCACCCTTGTAAGGTAAACCCTCCATATGTTTTTTTGAGTCGGCATCACCTGTCCACTGCCGGGTCCATAGGACTCGTCTAGCAGAAATTGACATAGCGTTTATTCTGGAACCCAGTAAACTAATGTCTCTTTGAGCATCTCTCATATATAAGACAGCATCTTTTATATGCCCTAGGGTCAATAAAATGGTATCCTTATCTAGGGTCTCAATTTCCGCTGATAAGGAATCTGTCCATGCTGCTACAGCACTACAAACCCAGGCCGACGCAATTGCCAGTCTGAGTAAAGTACCAGAATGTGTGTAGATGGACTTCAGGGTAACCTCCTGCTTGCGGTCAGCAGGATCCTTGAGGGTAGCCGTATCTTGGGATGGCAGCGCTATCTTTTTTGATAAGCGTGTCAATGCTTTGTCTACCCTAGGGGAGGCTTCCCACCGTATCCTGTCCGCTGGTGGGAAAGGGTACGCCATAAGAATCCTTTTGGGAATCTGCAGTTTTTTGTCTGGAGATTCCCAAGCTTTTTCACATAATTCATTCAACTCATGTGAGGAGGGAAAAGTTACCTCAGGCTTCTTTCCCTTATACATGTGTACCCTCGTGTCAGGGACAGGGGGTTCCTCTGTGATATGCAACACCTCTTTTATTGCAATAATCATATATCAAATACATTTAGCCACTTTTGACTGTAACTTTGCATCATCGTAGTCGACACTGGAGTCCGAACCCGTGTCGGTATCTGTGTCTCCTATTTGGGATAGTGGGCGCTTCTGAGACCCTGAAGGTCCCGGCAACATAGGGACAGACATGGGTTGGCTCCCTGACTGTTCCTTAGCTTCAGCTTTGTCTAATCTTTTGTGCAATAAGTTCACACTAGCACTTAAAACATTCCACATATCCATCCAGTCAAGTGTTGGTACCGCTGACGGAGACCTCACATTCATACGCTCCCCCTCCTCCCTAGGTGAGCATTCTACCTCAGACATGTCGACACACGCGTACCGACATACCACACACACAGGGAACCTCTTATCTGAAGATAGTATCCCCACCAGGCCCTTTGGAGAGACAGAGAGAGAGTATGCCAGCACACACCCCAGTGCTATATGACCCTGGAATAAAACACTAAATGTTTACCCAGTAGCACTGTTTATACTTTATATCCGCCAAATTTGTGCCCCCTTCCCCTCTTAAAACCCCTCTATCACCTTGTATTAGCAGGGGAGAGTCCAGGGGGCTTCCTCTCAGCGCTGTGCTGTGGAGAAAAATGGCGCTGGTGAGTGCTGAGGCAGAAGCCCCGCCCCCTCGGCGGCGGGCTTCTGTCCAGCTCAAAATCCCTGAAAACTGGCGGGGGCTCTGTTATATACATGTACAGTGCTCATCTGTACATGTATATACTTATTTTGCCAATGGAGAGGTTTTATTGCTGCCCAGGGCGCCCCCCCTGCGCCCTGCACCCTTACAGTGACCCCAGTGTGTGAGGTGTAGTATGGGAGCAATGGCGCACAGCTGCAGTGCTGTGCGTTACCTCAGTGAAGATCATGAAGTCTTCTGCCGCCTCTGAAGTCTTCTTTTCTTCTCATACTCACCCGGCTTCTATCTTCCGGCTCTGCGAGGAGGACGGCAGCGCGGCTCTGGGACGGATGGCGAGGGTGAGACCTGCGTACAAATCCCTCTGGAGCTAATGGTGTCCAGTAGCCTAAGAAACAGAGCCTTGAAACTCACAGAAGTAGGTCTGCTTCTCTCCCCTCAGTCCCTCGATGCCGGGAGTCTGTTGCCAGCAGTGCTGCCTGAACATAAAAAACCTAACAAATATACTTTCTGACAGGAAGCTCAGGAGAGCTCCCTGCAGTGCACCCATCTCCTCTGGGCACAGTCTCAAACTGGGGTCTGGAGGAGGGGCATAGAGGGAGGAGCCAGTGCACACCCAGATCTAAAGTATTTCTTAAAGTGCCCATGTCTCCTGCGGAGCCCGTCTATTCCCCATGGTCCTTACGGAGTCCCCAGCATCCTCTAGGACGTAAAAGAAAGTGGGTTATCCCTTTTTTATCACTCTCATTATTAGTTTGAGGTATAAATGAGAATAAAGTGTTCAGTAACATGTATATACCCCCCTCCGGCACACAGGCGACCTTCTCATTCATAAATATCCAGCAGCTCTTGTTATATATCATGTAATAATACCGCCTACACTATGTTATATAATGAGTTTCTCCCGTGTGTCTCCAGACATCTGTTTGTCGGGATCCCAGCGGTATTACGCTTTGTGTCCTACATCCCCTGCGTCTTCATCCTCCTCTCCCTGAAACGCGCCAGCTCCCGTGAGGAAAATGCCGGCTTATGAGCCAGAGACGGGATCCGGAGAAGAAAGACGCTGTATATAGTATATAGACATGGAACACTGACACCGGACCCCGTTACATTATGAATAGCCCCCAATGATGCTGTATGTATTTATGGAAGAGGACAACGTGTTTTATCATAGACTTGCTGGGAAATGTTCCATTCAATACCTGGAAAACTGGGCTCAGCCAGTCTCATATTAAGGTCTACATGGGCCTGGAGCGTAAATGTATGAAGGGCTATTGTGTGATGTACCATGGGGGGCACAGCTACCACCCACCGTCACTAACCTCAATCACTCTTCCCTCTTTGATAATATGAAGCATACAACACCTGTTACATTATTCATTCAAAATTTGTATTCATTAAAGTAATATACATATAGAATAAAGCTGCATGGCATAATGATAGAAACCTCCCCTGATTGGATACATTAGATCACATGACCATGCATTATTTACCAACGACCGCACAGTTCTCAGCATGACCGCACAGTTCCCAGTATAACATCATCTGCACTGATAAATCTCACAATTTATTGGGTACATACTGGCATTACCTACCTGGTCCAATTTGGTACATATAGGTAATGCAGTCAAATTAAAAAAAAACTGCTGGTTTTGGCGCATTTTCATTGAAAGACATCCCGGCCTCACTGATAGCAGCACATCAGCAACTCACATCCCCCCCTCACTGACAGCGGCACATCCCCGCCTCACTGACAGGAGTACATCCCCGCCTCACTGACAGCAGCACATCAGCAACTCACATCCCCCCCTCACTGACAGCGGCACATCCCCGCCTCACTGACAGGAGTACATCCCCGCCTCACTGATAGCAGCACATCAGCAACTCACATCCCCGCCTCACTGACAGCAGCACATCCCCGCCTCACTGACAGCAGCACATTTTTCCCTCACTGACAGCGGCACATCCCCACCTCACTGACAGCAGCACATTTCTCCCTCACTGACAGCAGCACATCCCCGCCTCACTGACAGCAGCACATCCCCACATCACTGACAGCAGCACATCCCCACCTCACTGACAGCAGCACATCCCCGCCTCACTGACAGCGGCACATCCCCGCCTCACTGACAGCAGCACATCCCCGCCTCACTGACAGCGGCACATCCCCACATCACTGACAGCAGCACATCCCCACCTCACTGACATCAGCACATCCCCGCCTCACTGACAGCGGCACATCACCGCCTCACTGACAGCGGCACATCCCCGCCTCACTGACAGCGGCACATCCCCCCCTCACTGACAGCGGCACATCCCCACATCACTGACAGCAGCACATCCCCCCTCACTGACAGCGGCACATCCCCACCTCACTGACAGCGGCACATCCCCGCCTCACTGACAGGGGCACATCCCCCCTCACTGACAGCGGCACATCCCCCCCTCACTGACAGCGGCACATCCCCCCTTCACTGACAGCGGCACATACCCGCCTCACTGACAGCGGCACATCCCCGCCTCACTGACAGCGGCACATCCCCCCCTCACTGACAGCGGCACATCCCCACATCACTGACAGCAGCACATCCCCCCTCACTGACAGCGGCACATCCCCACCTCACTGACAGCGGCACATCCCCGCCTCACTGACAGGGGCACATCCCCCCTCACTGACAGCGGCACATCCCCCCCTCACTGACAGCGGCACATCCCCCCCTCACTGACAGCGGCACATACCCGCCTCACTGACAGCGGCACATCCCCGCCTCACTGACAGCGGCACATGCCCCCCTCACTGACAGCGGCACATCCCCACATCACTGACAGCAGCACATCCCCCCTCACTGACAGCGGCACATCCCCACCTCACTGACAGCGGCACATCCCCGCCTCACTGACAGGGGCACATCCCCCCTCACTGACAGCGGCACATCCCCCCCTCACTGACAGCGGCACATCCCCCCCTCACTGACAGCGGCACATACCCGCCTCACTAATAGAAATACATGTCTCTGACAGAAAAATGTTAACTATTTAATTCATTTACACTGTTATCCAGTAAATGTTTATTCATTAAAATTATAAAAATGAAACTGCATGTTCTGAACTATTTTTTCCTCCTATATCTGTTTCACTCTGTTTTGTTGCAACACTGGTCATTTTATAAGACAGATATACCACTCTTGTGTGTGCGGTCATGCTCTGAAATACACACACCTTTGAGGGCTGAACGCACACCAAGCCGTACAATTTCAGGACACGGCCACACACTAAGGAGCGGTATATTTCATGTATATATATATATACACAGTTAGTTATGTTCGGCACTCACTGCTTCCATATTTGAGATTCAACACGCCGGGTACCCTCCGTGAAAGTGAACATATACGGCAAAGAGTCGGCGTCACTCACAGTCAAGTAATAAGTCAAAGACCAAAAGAAACTTTCTACGTTTCGATTTTAGTACAAAATCGTCATCAGGAACACATACATTACAAACAAGCTTACCTTATATACTCTAAACTTCACCAGTGCCCCGCGTGTTTCCCCGCCATCTCCCGGCTTGTACTGACGTCATCAGCAGCGGCCCTGCCGTTGCCTCGACTACCAGCGCCGGCTTCTCCTCAGCGCTCCCCATCACCAAGGTAACTGAGTATAAACAACATACGGCGCTGCCGTTAAGATATATCTCTCAGCAAAACAATTCATTTCTTAAACAGGGAAAAGCTGGCAGTAAGAAATAAGCAATATAAAACTTGCATTAACATTCCTATGTGAAACAACTGAACGTTAAATATTCATTAAGCCCAAAAGACTGTACCGTGTTTCATTCAAAGATCCATCTCGACTCCTTTTGCAATAATAACCTACCACGATCCCCACCTCTCTTGTTGTCAGGTACATGATCTATGATTTTATAGTGTAACTGTGCCAAAGTATGTCTATGTTGTTTGAAATGCCTGGCAACAGGCTGGTCAATGGTTTTACCACTAAGTGCTTGTTGTGTAGCACTTCTATGTTGGGCCATCCTTTCTTTAAATGTTCTACTTGACTTCCCAACATAGTAACTGCCACATGGACATCTAATAAAATATATCGTATATATACCTGGTGGAGCATGTTACTAAATGTTTGATAGGGATTCTTTTTCCCGTATGCGGGTGTGCAAATGAATCTCCTACTTCCATATAGGTGCAAGTACTTCACCCCAGACATCGATAAGCTCCCGGCTTTTTTGTTAAAAAATTACCTACCACCAGGTTTAATCTTGTTACATCTGTACATACTAGTCTATCTCTTAGGTTTCGACCCCTCCTAAAACAAGGCATCAACCTCTTATTTTTTACAGATGGTAAGTGTCCATCCTGTTGTACGACAGGCCATAGACAGTTTGCTTCCTTTGTTAATTCAAGATTCACCTCAGTATAATTGCTTACCCAGACCATAGAGTCTGTGGCAGTAAGATTATCATATATAATGGTAGATGCTCAATCAGCTTAATGATGTCATTCAGGTGCTCGAAAGGGAGGGGTATTTCAGAGTAAGAAAAAAAAGGAGAGACATTGGTTCCCCCAACACCCTGAATAATAACAGTAACCAGATATAAATCCCACATAATATTAGAATTCAGAGATATTGGTTACACATATTTGCACAAATGTGTGACTAAGCCCCAAATCCGCATCAAGGCGTCTCTGTATATTTGGGCTCCCTAGCGCTATATCTAGGTGCAGGGTGTGGCACCCAAAAACACCAACATAATCCAGAAAGCCCAGCGTAGCATACCAGTGAAAAAACTATAGTGTTAATAAATTAGTATTTAGGAAGCCGAAGCTATAGAGAAAGTGATACAAAAATGAGATGTAATTAAAATAGAGAGTGTTAAAAAATTAATAAGTGAAAAGTGTTAATAGAATGTAAAGGTATGCCACACTAAGGCCATCCAGCTCAGCCAGTCCAGAGGCACCACACCCCACACCTCCATTATCCCAATCTGGGTCTAAGATTAACCAGCAAGGAGCCACATGATAATGGCTCCTTACTACAATATGTCTAAGCTAAGAGCTACCTACCTTGGAGCAACCCCATAATGCTCCATGTGGCATGTCAGGGCCTGCACCTCCTCCTAATGCAGGAACCTAATGCAGGAACGGCTGCCCACTGAACAAAGCCTCCTTTGATCTAATTTTATTGGTGATAGAGGAGGCTAATCGGGAGCTGACACTTGTGAGAGATAAGATCAAAGTCATGGAGGAAACTTGTCGGGCGGTGCTGGTAGCCAATGACACGTGTGATTGGATTACAAAGCTGAATGGGCCGGTTGGAAAATACAAGAGAGACCTGCTTAAGTTTGAGACAGATAAATACAAAGTGGTGAGCTGTGACTATGAGGAAAACAGGGTATATGCCTGGGTTAACTCTACGAAAGCCGAGATCAGGCAGAGACGACAGAGCTACAGGAGGGGACCCAGAAGGAACCCTACGGACACTGAATCTACTAGTGGAGCTTGCTCTTCGACTAGTGAAGCAGAGGTGGCTGGCACAAGTCAATTAAAAGAAACTGGATGACCCCCTTTAGGAGTTCGGACAAGAGCCCAAAGAAAGTACAAAAAAGGGCAAGAACCAGAAGGGGCAGGCAATGCCAAAGGAACAGCCGGGCCTCAATCAAAGAAGAAATTATTATTCATAATTTGTACTCCAGGATATTAAAGCCAATGGAAATTACAGTGTTGCAAAAGGGATTGAATTTTGTCCCAACAAAGCATTATTCATCTTTTTATTCTATTGTGGATATTAATAAATTTAGCAAGCAGTTGCGGCTTCGGCAATTTTGATTCCAAGAAAGAGATGGTGGTGCAAAATGAAGCCTGTCCAGTAAGGGTTAAAAGTGTATTTGACCCTGTATCCAATAATTCCGCAATTAAGGCATACACTAATGCACTGGTTTCCAAATCTAAACATCCTGATAATAATCATGTCAAGGCACACCATAATAATTTATCTCAAGCAGAGTGGGGTGTTCTTAAGGATCTGGAGACCTACTCTGATATTATAGTGCGCCCCGCTGACAAAGGGGGTGCACTGGTTATTCAGAACCTGAGTGACTATAAAAATGAGGCATACAGGCAGCTTCTAGACACGTCTGTTTACTGTAAGCTGGATTGTGATCCTACATCACAATACATGCAAGAACTTTCTGATTTATTGGAAGATGCCAAATCTAATGGCTATATCACGGAGTATGTGGTAACAGCACTGCAGAAAAAATATCCAAAAGTACCTATTTTTTTACATGATACCCAAACTACATAAGAACAGTAAAAATCCACCGGGCAAGCCAATCATGTCTGCTAGAGACTCTCTATTTTATGAAGTATCCAAATATTTGGATCACTATATTCAACCAGTGGTACAAGCGCAAGATACTTATTTGAAAGACACTAATACTTTTTTTTCCAAATTAAGAGCATTGGGACAAATTCCCTCCGCACGTTGGTTATGCACGACTGACATAGTTAGCTTATACACAAATATCCCATTGGATAGGGGAGTGGAAGCTGTAAAGAAATTGTTGGAAAATAGTTCTTTGTATGAAGGTCCTAATCTGTCTTTCTTTTTGAAATTGTTGCATTTATCTTTAAGTAGTAATTACTTTTTGTTTGAATATGTCTTTTTTCCGCAGACACTGGTGTGCGCAATGGGTAGTTGCGTAACCCCCGTGTTTGCTCACTCATTTATGTTTGAGGTGGAGAGGTTTATGTTCTTTGGAAGGTCTTTTTCGGAGAGCATACACTTCTTCATGCGCTACATCGATGATGTTTTCATGTTATGGTTGGGTACGAAAGAACAATTCATTGAGATGATGGAAGTAGTTAATACTCTAGATCCTAACATCAAATTTACATATGATATTCAAGCGGTGCACGGTGAACACGTGGCACGGTGTGTGTGGTAAGCGTCCGGGAATGTGCACGTGGTGCAGGGACGTTCAAGGTTTGGAGCATATGCACGGTTACGTGAAGAAGTGAGCGCAAGTTATAACCACACGATAGCAGTACAAGTTAAGGTAGGGTAAAGGATTTGTAGTTATACAATAGCAAATAACTATCCAATTTTAAAAGCAGATTGTTATAATATTTTGTTTAAACTGTACTACCTCTGGGACAGGCTACCAATCAAAGGGACTGATATTTTTCTGTACAGAAAAACACGGTGTATTTGTGTGAGTGAAAGTAGGAGTGGACGTATTGAACCCCGGAAATCGGGAACCCTGTGGAAGACGCTGAGTTAGCAGAGGCTCGCGGCGTGGAAGGGTCGCAACCTCACGTATTAATAAGTGGATTGAGGCATGTACTGTGTGAAAACGTGCAAAGGAGTGTGATAAGTAGATTGTGAAGTTTAAGGTTTTTGTGTTACGCTCCGGCTGAGGAGCGCAGCTTGTGAATTCGACTCCCATGATCGTAGGGCAAATAAATAACAAGTATCTATAGGCCGTGCGATTGGACCACGCGTCCGTGTGTTATACACGCAACGTGATACCATTTGCATTATTTTGCGCAGTTGTGTCATATGCGCTTTGTAGAGCATACGCAGACATGATTTGTGTAAACAAAGGGGTTTTTGCTGAGTTTCTCAGGAAATCTCCCTGGTGGGCGTTCACTGGAGAGGGTGATCGATAAGTTGTTTCTCATCCTACAAAAACTCCAGTGGGAAGATACCGAAAAGGAATTTTTCGCTGGCTCTCTCAGGAAAATAATCCAATAGAACCTCCACTGAAAGAAATTACGATTCTGAAGGGTCTGGTAGGAGCCTAAGGTTGGGTACATCAGGTTTTACACTATTGACAGTGGGTCGCAGTACAGGCCAGCAGAGGCGGGAGCGAGTGAAAGCACTCGGTAAGAACTTTCATCATTTTCCTTTGTGCATTTGGGGATTGTGTATAAAAAGCCCACAATGGGAGACAAGTGCACAAGTGAGAGACTTTCAGCAGCCAGGGTTCAGGCTGGAGAGGAAGGGCCAAGTGGGTCTGCAAGGTTGATTATGAGTAGGAAGTACGGTCCCTACACGGAGGCTTTTTGTGACGAATGGATATGTATGACTGCTGATGATAGGGCATCATTTCCTAGGGTTGGTTAGTTAGATCCTAAGGTATTGCAGATAGTATGTCTAACCAAAGTCATATAAGACAAGAACAGAAATATAATAACTGTTTGAGCTTGTAGCAACAATAAATAAGTAGAAAAAAAAGAGAAAGCAAGTACACCGCCTTATGTGGATGAGGTAGCAGTTACAGCCAGCATACAAACTATAGAAAATAATAAAAATAAAAATATGAAAAATATGAATTTAACCTATATATGTACTAATGAATGGAAAGAGAGGGATAGGGATAACAGCGACCAACAGAGTCTGATAAACAATATAAATATGAAGAAATTGCCAGATATGTGTTAAAAAAAAATAACAGTATATTTATTTATACAATTTGAACAAATTAAAAAAATCAAGGTGGGCTAAGAAACGGAGGATATAAGATACTAAAAAATACTGAGTAAAAACTAGCTAGAACACTGGATTAAATCAATAACAACAATATTACACTAATAAAAAGTATAGGATAAGAGAGGGCTGCTTATCTTAAATACGCGTTTCATCCATCAGACTTCATCAAGGGGCAAGGGACTACTGAGCAAACACTCTCATTTATAGCAGATGTAATTACGGATAAGTGATTGTGACATCACTTCCTGTATAGACTAATGTTACTATTCTTACTACAAACTTTAGTATACACACATATGAGGAGTAGTAAAATTAACAAGAAGCTCAAATAGCTTAGTGTAGTGCAAAAACGAGATTTAGAATGTGAGAAATAGTCCAAACTAGTCCGGGGACGCATCCAGCGTCACTTCCGCCCCAATTCCTGTGCCCGCATCCTCAGTGCGCATGCACTTTGCGCCGCACTTCCGGTGAGCGGACCACTGTAATTGCACTCTTCTACCACACTTCCGGTCAGGTCATAACGTCACTTCCTATCTCGGCGGGGATCGTCATTTCTGAGTCAGACATAGGCTGGGGCGGGCTGTCAATCATCACGGCGGTCATCTTTGTGGAGCCTCTTAGTCACGGACATGTAATAGTGTTATTTATAGATGCGGTAGCAGCTCACAAACATAAATAAACAAAAAATACATATATTAGTGTGTTGTTTTGCCTTATAAAAATGCTCATTAATGCTATGTACTAGCGAGACTTTATATATAAAAAAGAGACTGATAATGGTCTTGAGTTAGAAAAAGGAGCAAAAGGCATATTTTAACCCTATCAAAATATATATGTGATGACACATAATTATTTAAAGTGATGAACAGAAAAATTTACATAAAAAGGGGCTTAACTATTTGTAGCAATGCTATTGGCTGTCATATATATAGAACTTTTCAAAGTATTTAGTCCAGATAGAATATTATGATATACATGAGGGTATATTGTATTATGAAGCATTCTGTGGGGGTACTTCTCATTCCCCATTGCGGAATAGGGGGAGAGGATTAAATAAGTGAGGAAAATGTGGAGATACTATGAAAGGATATCCATCAATACATATGTGCATATGTGCTGAGATATTAAGATATATAAATACAATATATATATATTTATATTGTATTTATATATCTTAATATCTCAGCACATATGCACATATTTATTTCTCACATTCTAAATCTCGTTTTTGCACTAAGCTATTTGAGCTTGTTGTCAATTTTACTACTTCTCATATGTGTGTGGTAAGTTTGTGGTAAGAATAGTAACATTAGTCTATACAGGAAGTGATGTCACAATCACTTATCCCTAATTACATCTGCTATAAATGAGAGTGTTTGCTCAGTAGTCCCTTGCCCCTTGATGAAGTCTGATGGATGAAACGCATTGGGTGTACCTCAATTGACTTGTCACGGGCTGGTCTTATTGTGTTCCCGGTAATGACCTAGGTGAGCCAGTGGCGGGCGCAGGGAGGCAGAAGTTAGGTGGCTTGAGATATGGACAAGTCATATGCTGGAGCACTCTGGAAGATTACACAGTGAGCACAGAGAATTGGCGAGACCTGAAGCGGAGGCGCGGAGTCTAACTCACCAGGGGTTTTCGCCAGTGACCCCCGCCAGGGGATATGGTCTTCGCTGCACCTGACGGGCAGGTCGCGGCCCTCTGCTCAGGTTCCTCTGTGGAGGCTGTGAGACACTCGGGTATACAGGGATGCTTAATACCGGATTATACTGAAGTGCTTAACCATCGATAGTGAGTCCGATGGTGACGTGAAAAGGTAAGTATATCGGAGATGGTGAACTCTGGAGTGCTTAGGTAGCTGAGGATATTCGGAGCCTGTGAGGGGAATCCTGGACTGAGCACAGCAGACTGGGAACACACTGAGATGGAGATAGTGGAAGTCTCTGGCAGCAGGTAAGTAAACAGGAAAAGCAGGTACAGCAGGACACAGGTAAACGTAAACGGATCTCTGGAGCAAGCCTGGAGCCTTGAGAGCAACACTGGAGAACTTGCAGGAGAACTGACAAGTTGTTCAAAGCAATGAGGACTCTGGGAAGCCTGCTTATATCCCCCCAGAAGGATGCTGATTGGTTGCTGCTGGCAGCTGCAGCAGCATGCACAGAACCAGGAAGTAATGACCTGGATCATGTGACTCTGGATCATGTGACTCTGCCAGAGTCAGTGGAAATCATGCTAGTAACCACAGAAAGCACCAGCAGCTGATCTGTGGCACAGAATACACCAGCGTGCCGGTAAGTGGCGTGTGCGAGCAGTGTGTGAACTGTGGTTCCTGACATGACTCTCCGTATTTAAGCAGCACTCTCTTATCCTATACTTTTTATTAGTGTAATATTGTTTTTATTGAATTTATTTAATCCAGTGTTCTAGCTAGTTTTTACTCAGTATTATTTAGTATCATATATCCTCCGCTTCTTAGCCCACCTTGATTTTTTAATTTGTTCAAATTGTATAAATAAATATACTGTAAATTTTTTAAAAAACGTATCTGGCAATTTCTTCATATTTATATTGTTTATCAGACACTGTTGGTCGCTGTTGCCCCTATCCCTCTCTTTCCATATCTAAATTTAAAGGCAACTTATCCCTGCAGAATATTTAGGGGTTAGCTGACACCTTATATTACTAAAGGAGTGTCCGAACTGTAGTGTCTACTACTTCATTATTGTTTCTATTCACACACACCTGTGGCGCCATACTCCCACTACCCAATGTACTAATGAATGTCAAAGTTTTATTTATTTAGGAGGAGAAGGCGACCTGACTGGTTTCAGCCATTTCTCAGGCACTCAGAGGAGTATCCAACCAGTAAAAGAGGAGCAGTAGCCTGCAGGGAAAGTGGCTGAGACCAGTGGAATTGGTACGTATGGAGTCACTAGAGTACATATAGTATTCATTTCTAGTAATGCCCCTAGTCAAGATGAGCTCGGAAATGTTTGTTGGACATGTACAGACCCTTAATACGGGATGAGAAGGATTGAATGAATACTTCGCATGACCTAGAAGCTTGTTGATTTTTTTTCTTTTGCAGTACTAGAAAAATTCTCCATCTGGATAAGATCACTGGTAAACACTAATTCGGCAAATGGGAGGAACGAAAGAAGTGCAACATTACCCTTTGACAAAACCTGCAGAAGTTACGATTGGGCATCTGTGATGCTAAACCCTTTCCTTTTTTTTTCTAGCAGCAGTGGCCCCTGACTAACTTAATCGACAGAGATTTTGTAAAATGTGAAATACATATATTGTACTCCCGCTCAGGAAGTATAAGGTATGTTAGATACCCTCAAAGACTAATGTTGCATTCCACTGTTGCATTCCACTGTTCTAGATTCATGTCCATCACAGGTAGAGGAAATTATCTCACAGATACTGGGTTCCCTTTGAATTTAGGATGGACAGGACACTGGATTGATGGCTTAGGTAGTCCCAGTAGTGACACAGTAAGCACAAGCTTTAAGGGGGGTAGACCAAGTAGTTAATCAATTCCCTGTAGTGCCCAATCCAGTTGTCATTTTAATAAAAATCCCCTCCACCTCTACAAACTTATCTGTCACCAACCTCTATTCTGTTTTCTTCACAGTTTTCCTCTTCATCTTTGCGTTCACACAGGGTTACCTGGACATGGACCTGACTCTCCCAAGATTACGAGTGACAGCCTGAGTATTGTCTCCCAAGCCCTGCATGACTGTTTACAGTCCTTTCTGCCTGAGAGTGGGTTCAGTGCTGATACAATATGTTGATGACTTGTTGTTGTGTGCTGATTCATTTGAGTCATCCCTGGCAGATACGAAGCAGTTTCTGTTTTGTCTCTTCCAAACAGGACACCAGGTATCAAGGGATAAACTACAGTTGTGTAGGACAAGGGTCAAATACCTGGGACGTAGTACTGGTACATAGTGATGAGCGGGTTCGGTTTCTCGGAAACCGAACCCCCCCCCGAACTTCACCCATTTTACACGGGTCCGAGGCAGGTTCGAACCTTCCCGCCTTGCTCGGCTAACCCGAGCGCGCCCGAACGTCATCATCCCGCTGTCGGATTCTCGCGAGATTCGGATTCTATATAAGCAGCCGCGCGTCGCCGCCATTTTCACTCGTGCATTGGAGATGATAGGGAGAGGACGTGGCTGGCGTCCTCTCCGTTTATTTTGATGCATTGCAAATATTTTGTGCTTGCTTATTACTTAATTGTGGGGACTGGGGAGCAGCTGTATATAGGAGTACAGTGCAGAGTTTTGCTGACAGTGACCACCAGTAATACGTTGTCTGCCTGAAAAACACTCCATATCTGTGCTCAGTGTGCTGCATATATCTGTGCTCACACTGCTTTATTGTGGGGACTGGGGACCACCAGTATTATATAGCAGGAGTACAGTGCAGAGTTTTGCTGACAGTGGCCACCAGTATACGTTGTCTGCCTGAAAAATACTCCATATCTGTGCTCAGTGTGCTGCTTTATTGTAGGGACTGGGGACCACCAGTATTATATAGCAGGAGTACAGTGCAGAGTTTTGCTGACAGTGACCACCAGTATACGTTGTCTGCCTGAAAAACACTCCATATCTGTGCTCAGTGTGCTGCATAATATATCTGTGCTCACACTGCTTAATTGTGGGGACTGGGGAGCAGCTGTATTATATAGCAGGAGTACAGTGCAGAGTTTTGCTGACAGTGACCACCAGTATACCTTGTCTGCCTGAAAAACACTCCATATCTGTGCTCAGTGTGCTGCTTTATTGTGGGGACTGGGGACCACCAGTATAATTAATATTATATAGGAGTACAGTGCAGAGTGACCACCAGTATACTTTATATAGCAGTACGATACGGAAGGCCACTGCTGTGCCTACCTCTGTGTCGTCATTAAGTATACTATCCATCTACATTCTATACCTGTGGTGCATTTTAGTTTTGCAGTTTGCCGACACAGTGACCACCAGTATACTATATATAGCAGTACGATACGGAAGGCCACTGCTGTGCCTACCTCTGTGTCGTCATTAAGTATACTATCCATCTACATTCTATACCTGTGGTGCGCCTCTTTTTTTCTTTGCATCATGTGCTGTTTGGGGACAGTGCCACTCCTAGATGGGCCAGGTGTTTGTGTCGGCCACTTGTGTCGCTTAGCTTAGTCACACAGCGACCTTGGTGCGCCTCTTTTTTTCTTTGCATCATGTGCTGTTTGGGGACAATTTTTTTGAAGTGCCATCCTGTCTTGACACTGCAGTGCCACTCCTAGATGGGCCAGGTGTTTGTATCGGCCACTTGTGTCGCTTAGCTTAGTCACACAGCGACCTTGGTGCGCCTCTTTTTTTCTTTGCATCATGTGCTGTTTGGGGACAATTTTTTTGAAGTGCCATCCTGTCTTGACACTGCAGTGCCACTCCTAGATGGGCCAGGTGTTTGTGTCGGCCACTTGTGTCGCTTAGCTTAGTCACACAGCGACCTTGGTGCGCCTCTTTTTTTCTTTGCATCATGTGCTGTTTGGGGACAATTTTTTTGAAGTGCCATCCTGTCTTGACACTGCAGTGCCACTCCTAGATGGGCCAGGTGTTTGTGTCGGCCACTTGTGTCGCTTAGCTTAGTCACACAGCGACCTTGGTGCGCCTCTTTTTTTCTTTGCATCATGTGCTGTTTGGGGACAATTTTTTTGAAGTGCCATCCTGTCTTGACATTGCAGTGCCACTCCTAGATGGGCCAGGTGTTTGTGTCGGCCACTTGTGTCGCTTAGCTTAGTCACACAGCGACCTTGGTGCGCCTCTCTTTTTCTTTGCATCATGTGCTGTTTGGGGACTATTTTTTTGAAGTGCCATCCTGCGTGACACTGCAGTGCCACTCCTAGATGGGCCAGGTGTTTGTGTCGGCCACTTGTGTCGCTTAGCTTAGCCATCCAGCGACCTCAGTGCAAATTGTAGGACTAAAAATAATACTGTGAGGTTTGAGGTGTTCAGAATAGACTGGAAATGAGTGGAAATTATGGTAATTGAGGTTAATAATACTATGGGATCAAAATGACCCCCAAATTATATGATTTAAGCTGTTTTTGAGGGTTTTTTGAAAAAAACACCCGAATCTAAAACACACCCGAATCCGACAAAAAAATTTCAGTGAGGTTTTGCCAAAACGCGTCCGAATCCAAAACACGGCCGCGGAACCGAACCCAAAACCAAAGCACAAAACCCGAAAAATGTCCGGTGCACATCACTACTGGTACATGATTTGACAGTTCATGCACCATATGCCGTATTGGTCCTTCAAAGTTCTGCCTGAACCCGGTATGTCTCACCAGCACTATGGCACCAGTATATTACTGCAGTGTGCCTTGTAATGCACAAAGGGTGGAAGATGAGAATACTGGTGAAGGAAAATTTTGTATAGACACTGATATGCATGATGGTATGAAATATCTAAATCAGACCTTTACTATGAGACCAGACATAAATGACAGCCTGTGATGAACTCAGAACTGATATTTTCTTCTTCTGTTTCTCCTCTAGAGATGTTTTTCTTTTCTTTTTTTTTGAGAGATGCTCATGGTACTCTACATTGCAAACACACAACAGTTAAATTAAGATGCAAATTTGTGTTCCCTACAGGAAAAGGAGGTCTGGAAGGTGAAGAGGTATGGTTAGGAGTCCTCAGGACTCTGGAGAGATGGACAAGGTAAGCCAGTGGCCCCCAAGATGTATCTCTCAGGCCTAGCTGAGGCAGCACATGGCCTGACTCACCTAGGGTAAGGAAAGGTATGTGCAAATTGGTAAGATCTTACTGGCGTGTACCAGGGTTCTCTTCTGAGGCAAGCAGGAAAGCAATGACCTATCTTACTTGCATGAGGAAGAAAATTTGGTAAGGTACTACTAACAGAGTCATCCCATATCCCTCCTGCAGACGTTCCTTTTCAGGTAATACAAATCGACTTTGTACAGTTAGCACCCTTTAGGAATTATTGTTATGTATAGGTGTGCACTGATGTTTTCTCAAACTGGGTAGAAGCATCTCCTGCCGCCACGGATGCTGCTGTTTACCGCAAAGAAAATTTTGCAGAAATTTGTGTGTAGATATGGTATCCTTTGGAGTAGTAGCAAAGTGATAGCTTGAAACTGGACTACTGTGGTCATAGACACTGCCACGAGTGTTACGTAGCATCGGAATCACTACCAGATCCTCGCTTAACAAATCACCCTCTTCGAAATTTTTGTTTTGGTTTTGTTTTGTCTTTTGGAAGACAACCTCATGTCATGATTGATCCGCACAATGGCCCTCATTCCGAGTTGTTCATTCGTTATTTTTCTTCGCATCGGTGCGATTAGTCGCAAACTGCGCATGCGCAATGTTCGCAGTGTGCCTGCGCCAAGTAAATTTGCTGAAAAGTTTGGTATTTTACTCACAACTTAACGAAGACATTTCTTCGTTCTGGTGATCGGAGTGTGATTGACAGGAAGTGGGTGTTTCTGGGCGGAAACTGGACGTTTTATGGGTGTGTGCGAAGAAACGCAGCCGTTTCTGGGGAAAACGCGGCAGTGTCTGAAGAAACGGGGGAGTGTCTGGGCGAACGCTGGGTGTGTTTGTGACGTCAAACCAGGAACGAAACTGACTGAATGGATCGCAGTGTAGGAGTAAGTCTCGAGATACTCAGAAACTGCTAAGAAATTTCTATATGCAATTCTGCTAATCTTTCGTTCGCAATTCTGCAAAGCTAAGATACACTCCCATTAGGCGGCGGCTTAGCGTGTGCAAAGCTGCTAAAAGCAGCTAGCGAGCGAACAACTCGGAATGAGGGCCAATGATCAGAAGTACACCAATGAGGTGACAGTACAGCACCTTATCGAGATGAGCCAGCATTTGAGAACTTGACAAAAGAACTTGAAACTGTTGATTCTTGATATGCCAACTATCTGTCTCGATTGTGAACCAAGAGACTGTGTGATTGTTCTTACGCTCAGGCTGCCTAATAGGTGGGAAGGATTACAGAAAGACCAGTTGTTGTAATTGATTTGCTATGGACAAGATCTGTTTTGTTCTATCTTTCTTTTTTCCCATTGACAAACATTTTTTTCAGGACATTACATTTTTGTGAGGTTTTTCATAAGGAGTCGAGTGTGGGACTGGAACTGGTTCTGGAGGAAGCAGTGATTTCCTTATAGGATCCCAGGATCAGCCTATCACTTTGTTAAAACCAGAGAAAATCAAAGGTCTAGTAGTTACGGATTTCGGAGGTAACGTGATAGGCTGTTGTCTGAGGAATACGGTATTTTGTCGTTATTGTGACCCTATAATTGAAGGTGATTGCATCCAGAGATGTCAGTCTAGCAATAATGCATCCATTGAGTGATTACCACTCACTAATGCAGGCTTTTTCAACCAGTGTGCCGCGACCAGTTGCAAGGTGTGCCATGGAGTCAGAGTCACTGCCTGCACCTTCACAGTGAACTGTGGCCCAGAGTCTTCTTAGAGCAGGCATGTCCAAACTGCGGCCCTCCAGCTGTTGTGAAACTACATATCCCAGCATGCCCTGACACAGTTTTGCTGTCAGAGAATGCTAAAGCTGTGTCAGGTCATGCTGGGATGTATAGTTTCTCAACAGCTGGAGGGCCGCAGTTTGGACATGCCTGTCTTAGAGGACCAGTCGTGATCCGGGTGTATCCGATGCCTTGAAGACATGGCGGTGTGGCATCATAGGTCACGGCCGCATCATCTCACCACCCAGACAGCTCACCTGCCTGCATACACATCTTACAGTTCCTGCCCGCATCCACAACTTTCCCTGCCCACCCACATCCACACCTGCCCGACCACCTGCTGCTCAGTATTCACAGCACTCCACTATGAACAACCCCCGCCACTGAGAGACAGGGAGGATAGCTGACAGGAAGGTCAGATTTATGGGGGGAACAATTTGACTAATTTATGTAGGGAGCAATAGGATTTATGTGGGGAGCAATGTGATTAATTTATGTGGGGAGCAACATGATTTATGTGGGGAGCAATGTGATCAATTTTTGTGGGGAGCAACATGATTTATGTGGGAGCAATGTGATCAATTTATGTAGGGAGCAACATAATTTATGTTGGGGGCAATGTGATTGTTTTTTCTGTGTCAGCCAATGTACTGTATGTGTGGATTATTTTTTACTCTGAGGGCCAGTGTGTGTGTTTTTTTCTGTGGGAATCTGATGGTGTGCCTTGCCAGTTTTAAAATATTGTTTGGTGTGCCGCGAGTTAAAAAAGGTTGAAAATCACTGCACTAGTGGGTAAGGTCTTAAACCAAATGGAATGTTGGATGTGCTCACAGGTACCTCTAAGACCAAATAATGCAGGATTAGAGCCATATTTTTTTTTAGAGTTAGCTGAGGTACTAGAATTACACGGAGGGGGGATCGGTGGACAAAGAATATAATATAACTAGACCCCCTAGTCTTAAGATCCACCAGTACTATAGATGAATCCCTAGTATGTTTAAATCTCACCAATTTCAGGAAATCAGGAAATTGGGAGGTAATCAGGAACAATCAGACAATGGATATTCACACATAGCAGATAAAGAGCTTATTAATATATGTGGAAGAAAGGTTTACGAATGGCTCTCCCCGAACTCCGAAGGTTTATGTTATCTAGGAAGGACACTACTAATAATAACCCTTGTTCAGTGATGAAACAGACCTAGCATACGTTCCAGAAATGGAAACAATGTTCAGGGAGTGATAGGCATATATACCATGAATATTTTATATGTCTCTTTCATGATTAGTTTGTGTTTTCTCCCTCTACCCAGCAAAACCTCTATCGAATCCGAACATTAGTGTACAAAGACGTACATGGATATGTGAAACGTTCATTCAAATCAGACATCACAGGCCATAGAACTGTCCCAGCATACTCTATAGGTTGAATGTCATCCCACACCCAACCAGTGGTCCTGTGACCTCCGAATGCATATAGAGGATGTCTCGTCCTCCTGCCTGTCTTCCCCAAATATAGCCAAATGTCTGATTTGTGAAATTAATACATACGTGTGTCTAGGTCACCGATTATGTGTTTGAAATATTTTTCTTCTGTTAATTTATAGCAGTTATTGTTTACTGCCAAAGGGTGGACTGTCAAAGTCAAAAATATTACATAGAGAGAACATACAAACTACACACATTATGAGTCGCTATACGTGCGAATACACGCAGCGAGTACAGCAATATATGGTAACATACACACTCACACAGACATGCCACAAAGATATATTCAACACATATTTCATACAGCACATAAATTAAACATATCCAGCACTAGACATTATAAGGTTTTAAATTATACAATGGAGTATAACGTCATGTATCTGTATTGCTGGAGTGGAGCAAGATGGACATGTCATGCTTGGTGTCAAAGTAATCAGATTAATGAGTGGATTGATTTGATACCAGTGGTTAGATTGTAGCACATTGCAATGAGTAGTTATGAGCAAATGTAGGAATATAAAGCCACAATTCAAGTGAACAAAAGGACATTCCTAAAAGGAGCATGTGTGGGCGGAAACCAGAGGCCAACCCTTTTTATGTCTTCTTCAAGGCTTGCATATAAACTGACCAATGACTCATCATGAATGAGAGAGTTCCCTCCCCTGGACCAATAGCGGAAGACATGTTATCCCCCAATATACAGTGTATAGTTGATCCCACACACAAGGGTTCCTGTTGTTTGCTGGGTGCTGATCGAGATGGTGTTTTGCGGTTACTCTGCTACTGTGAGGATGGAAAGAGAGAGAGAGATATGGAGCAGAGTTTGCATTGAGAGAGATGGTAATTGTATGCTGGCCGTGACTGTATGAATTCTCTTGTAACAATTGCTTCCTATGAAAATGTACTCTGTAACCATATATATATACTGTACATGTGATATATTGTATACATATCCTTTTACTATCAAGTATATACATCAATGAGCTTTGGAACTCAGACAAATGTGTGCGTGTACTTGATTTTCTCTTAAGGGATGTAGTGTTTGCGATGTACAGCGCACTTTTATCGTATATGGTAATAAGATAAGCCTTGCGTCAACAACATATATTAGCGCTGGCATTTTAAATATTTATTAGAAATTAATCTTACTTAATATATATATAGACACATTTACAGCACCTGCACACCATTGTTACAACTATGCATAATCCTCTGAGCACACAGAGTGTAGGCACAAAGGTGCTTTAGTGGTCAATGTGAACTGTATCAGAAATGTTGTGGAAAAGTGGCGTTCCTGGGTGGTGACTGGGAGATGGCTATGAAAACTGAAAGTTGAGTCTCAGTCACTGCACATTCAGCTGCACGGATGTGCACAGGAGAAGGAGTTTGTAGCATTAGCATAAAGTTGCAGATGGGCAACTGCCAATAGACGCTGCTTTGTGCGCTTCTGTGGTCAGCGGTGAGGTCACTTTCGGTCAACCGCTGACCTGAAAGTTCCCACCATTGGTTACAATGGAGCGCATAGGCGCTACATTGTAACACTGCCGTGTGCTGCCTGTCATACAGTACAGGAGCACACAGCCGATCAGGAGGGTGCCACAACGTGGCGCTCCCTGATTGGCTGAAGAAACCCACTTAGACATCAGTCAGAGTGGGTTTCTGGCATTCGGGGAAAGGGGGCCCATGTGAAAACATGGGTCCCCTTTCAGTTCGTGGTCGGGTATCCGTTTTTTTATTTTTTCAAGTACGTGGATTACAAAAGGAATTACCGAGGAGCCTTCAACCATGGATTTTGTGAGTATAATTTTTTCTACAGGTACACCATGGATTCTACTGGAGAAGAGGACCGACCTGCGTGGGAACATAAGGTAAGTATGTGTATATGGAGGTGTGGATGGATGTATTAAAGTTATACTTTCAAGGTGTGTGTGTAATGTCTTTATTGGGGTATTTTTTTAGTAGTAGTACTACAGGTACCAGAGGGCCCGTTTTTCCGCCGCATGCTGGTACTTGTGGTTCTCCAAGTACCAGCTTGCGGGGGAGGCTTGCTGGGACTTGTAGTACTGCTACTAAAAACAATATCAAACACTTTTCACAAAGGCTATCAGCCCCCCATCCGCAGCCCATTGGATGGAGGGGACAGCCTCGGGCTTCACCCCTGGCCCTTGGGTGGCTGGGGGGGGGACCCCTTGATTGAAGGGGTCCCCACTCCCCCAGGGTACCCCGGCCAGGGGTGACTAGTTGGATATTTGATGCCACGGCCTCAAGGCACTGTATAAAAGTGCCCCCCCGGCTGTGGCATTATCTGTCCAGCTAGTGGAGCCCGGTGCTGGTTTCAAAATTACGGGGGACCCCTACTCTTTTTGTCCCCCGTATTTTTGGAACCAGGACCAGGCGCAGAGCCCGATGCTGGTTGCTTAAATATGGGGGAACCCCTGTCCATTTTTTTCCCATATTTCTGCAACCAGGATCGGCTCAAAGAGCCCAAGGCTGGTTTGCCTTAGGAGGGGGGACCCCACGCAATTTTTTTTTTACATTTAAACTTTTTTTTTTTAATAACAAAGTGCACAATGAAGCCCAGCACAGATCTCTCAGATCCGGCCGAGATTCATTGTATTAAAGTCGGCAGTGTTTTACAAGTCACTCACGTAAAACACTGCCAAAAAAAACGAATGACATCGACATCGGAAAACCCGAAAATGCAGAATACGGCAGCTTAGTAAATTAGTCGTAATCAATTCAAAAAGTTGCATATTTACACTTTCGATGTCATTCGTGATTGAACTTTGACCTCAAACGGGAAAATACGAATCTTAGTAAATTTACCCCCATGTGTCGCTGCTTGTCTGTACCGGGTTCTTCTATCAATGAGATAACAATTCAAGTGGGCAAGTTCCGGTCTACCTGGACATGTGTATATATATATATATATATATATGTGTGTAAAATAGGAATTATTACTGTGCACAACGTCTCACTACTTACGATGCACTTAATTATTGATATGCTACATCAGTTATGGTCACAGAGGCCGGAGGGGACAGATGTCACCCAGCTGGAGCCCACCTCCTCCTCCCACTTACACTCACCCAGGATCTCCTCCTGAGGCGATGTGTGCTAGTCAGTGCTGTCCCAGTAGAGTTTCCCCCGGGCCACTCTGCTCCCCATGGCTATTACACAGGTTAAGTGGAAACAGATCCGACCCAGGAATAACCCGCGTCGAAGTGCAGTGGAAACGGCAGGACCGACGCGGGTTGTAGCCGGGTTAAACATCCTGGATCGGACCCGGTACTCAGGTGGAAAAGGGGTATAGGTTTGACATGGTTACACTAGAAAAGAGGCGGCTGAGAGGGGACATTATTAATATTTACAAATATATAAAGGGGCAATCCAAGGATCTATCAGGCGATTTGTTTATTAAAAAAATCTCTGCTCAGGACACATTTAATACCATACAAAGGAAAGGGTTCTTCACAGTAAGGGCAGGAAGGATTTGGAGTTCTCTGCCAGAGAAGGTAGTAATGGTGGACTCAGTCGATACGTTTTAAAATGGATTAGATAAATTCCTACCTGAAAGCAATATCCAAGGGATACAGCATTTAAGATAATTATAATAGAGAAAGCATGAATTATAGTTGATACTAGACTAATATACATAACTTCATCCAGATGATTTTAGTAAACTATAGTTACATTCAGCTTAGAGTAAGGAGTACATTACAGACTGAACACGATGGACATTTTGTCTTTTTTCAACCTCATCAACTATGTTACTACTAACTGTGTAACAGGCTCAGATGGGCACCACTGCTTTGTAGTCGGATATCTCAGGTTCCCCACAGCTGTTTAATATCTGGTACCCCTGGAAAAAGGGGACCCTCAGCTACCAGGCTAGAGTCCTTGGGCAGCTGCCCATTGAGCTCATAGAAAAAGACGGCACTGAGCCTATTATGTTGCTGTATCACAGAAGTGACAGAAGTGTTTTATCCATGTAAATGTCACCACTCAGTGCCACCACTAGATGTCAGTATAATACCACCCAGCTGTTACATGTAACCTGCATGTGAGCATTAGGCTGATTCATAGCTGTACGCTAGAGCGTTGTTTCCACTGTACATCGATTCAGTCGCACTGCGCATATGTAGATCAGGACTAGCAATGTCGGTCTCCGTGCTGCTGCAGACGTCAGGTGAGTGACAGTCTAACGCTGATTGGGTCATTTCAGAAAACACTGAAAGCTGCCGCAGCAATCCCCGTGATGTGGCCGGGACCGCAGGCAGTATGCTGTTATACAGTGTTTCGGTTGCGGGTGCGCTCTCCTCATAAAGTGTTCTATTGTAATGGGTGTCATCATTTACCGGAGCGTCCAGTGTGTAAAGCTAAGGCAGCGTTGTACACCAGAGAATGGTTTGGGTTGGATGTGAGTTGTGGTGGATGCCGCCATATTCTCTTATCCCATCCGCCTCCTAATATTGGTCAATAAAATGTCACACCAGTTTAATCTGAGAACTGTTGTCTGTCGTTATTTCATTTATGAAGGCTTTAATATATTGTTTTCCAAAGAGTTCAGGGGGCCCATTTATCACTGTATATTTGGGGGTTCCTATGGCGGATGTGATGCCGCCAGATTTGCCAATAAACGGAATGCAACAAATTCCGAATATTGTCCCCTCAGCCTATGGGCTACAGATCAGGGCTGTAGTTCTGACAGGGATCCCCAGAAACCTTCTGCTGGAAATGGCCGGTCTGCATGGTGGTCAGCGTGACTGGGAGTGCGCAGAAGCCCTGGCAGCCTTTATAGCACATCGCAGGATGGGAGCCCTGTCCCTGCATGTTCATCCAGGCGATATAATCACATGTTACAATGTAATCCTGGGTGCTAATATCACGCCCAGATCGCACTGCCCATGCAAACTATGATAAATGGGTCTCTAAAAGAGGTATAACAGTGTTTAATCAGAAAACCTTCCATAATGATATACACACTCACACCTAACCCTTCCCTGTTATACATCACCCACACTCACACCCGACCTGCTGTACATGACCCACCCTCACTCCTAACCTGCTGCACATCACCCATCCTCACTACTAACCTGCTGTACATTCCTCACATTCACACCTGACCTGCTGTACATCATTCAAACCTGGCCCTAACCTGTTGCACATCCCCCACACTAACACCTAACCTGCAGTACATCACCCACCCTCACTCCTAACTAGAGATGAGCGGGTTCGGTTCCTCGGAATCCGAACCCCCCCGAACTTCAGCCTTTTTACACGGGTCCGAGGCAGACTCGGATCTTCCCGCCTTGCTCGGTTAACCCGAGCGCGCCCGAACGTCATCATCCCGCTGTCGGATTCTCGCATTCTATCGCGAGACTCGGAATCTATATAAGGAGCCGCGCGTCGCCGCCATTTTCACACGTGCATTGAGATTGATAGGGAGAGGACGTGGCTGGCGTCCTCTCCGTTAGAATAGATAGAGACACTTGAGTTGATTTACTACTAACTTAGTAATTTTGGGGAGCATTAGGAGTACTCAGAGTGCAGAGTTTTGCTGATAGTTACTAGTGACCACCACCAGTTTTATTTATTATTTAATATAATCCGTTCTCTGCCTGAAAAAAAACGATACACAGTCACATACCATATCTGTGCTCAGCCTCAGTGTGCTGCATGATAATATCATCTATGTATATCTGACTGTGCTGAGTGCTCACTGCTCACACAGCTGAATTGTGGGGGAGACTGGGGTGCAGTTATAGCAGGAGTACAGTGCACACTTTTGCTGCCAGTGTGACTGACCAGTGACCACCAGAATATTGTCTGCCTGAAAAAGTTAAACACTCCAGTGGTGTTTTTTTTTTTTATTCTATAAACGCATTCTGCTGACAGTGTCCAGCAGGTCCGTCATTCATTATATTATATAAATATTTACCTGCAGTAGTGTTATATTTTTTTTGTTCATCTCTATCATCTTTATAATCTCTATATTAGCAGACGCAGTACGGTAGTCCACGGCTGTGGCTACCTCTGTGTCGTCAGTGCTCGTCCATAATTGTATACCTACCTGTGGTGGGTTTTTTTTTTCTATCTTCTTCATACTAGTAGTTTAGGAGTCTGCTGACAGTGTCCAGCAGGTCCGTCATTATATTATATATACCTGCAGTAGTGATATATATATATATATATATTTTATATCATTATCATCTCTATACTAGCAGACGCAGTACGGTAGTCCACGGCTGTGGCTACCTCTGTGTCGTCAGTGCTCGTCCATAATTGTATACCTACCTGTGGTGGGGGGTTTTTTTTCTATCTTCTTCATACTAGTAGTTTAGGAGTCTGCTGACAGTGTCCAGCAGGTCCGTCATTATATTATATATACCTGCAGTAGTGATAATGATATAAAAAAAATATATATATCATCTCTATACTAGCAGACGCAGTACGGTAGTCCACGGCTGTAGCTACCTCTGTGTCGTCAGTGCTCGTCCATAATTGTATACCTACCTGTGGTGGGGTTTTTTTTTCTATCTTCTTCATACTAGTAGTTTAGGAGTCTGCTGACAGTGTCCAGCAGGTCCGTCATTATATTATATATACCTGCAGTAGTGATATATATATATATATATATATATTTTTTATATCATTATCATCTCTATACTAGCAGATGCAGTACGGTAGTCCACGGCTGTAGCTACCTCTGTGTCGTCAGTGCTCGTCCATAATTGTATACCTACCTGTGGTGGGGTTTTTTTTTTTATCTTCTTCATACTAGTAGTTTAGGAGTCTGCTGACAGTGTCCAGCAGGTCCGTCATTATATTATATATACCTGCAGTAGTGATATATATATATTTTTTATATCATTATCATCTCTATACTAGCAGACGCAGTACGGTAGTCCATGGCTGTAGCTACCTCTGTGTCGTCAGTGCTCGTCCATAATTGTATACCTACCTGTGGTGGGGTTTATTTTTCTATCTTCTTCATACTAGTAGTTTAGGAGTCTGCTGACAGTGTCCAGCAGGTCCGTCATTATATTATATATACCTGCAGTAGTGATATATATATATTTTTTATATCATTATCATCTCTATACTAGCAGACGCAGTACGGTAGTCCACGGCTGTAGCTACCTCTGTGTCGTCAGTGCTCGTCCATAATTGTATACCTACCTGTGGTGGGTTTTTTTTTTCTATCTTCTTCATACTAGTAGTTTAGGAGTCTGCTGACAGTGTCCAGCAGGTCCGTCATTATATTATATATACCTGCAGTAGTGATATATATATATATTTTTTATATCATTATCATCTCTATACTAGCAGACGCAGTACGGTAGTCCACGGCTGTAGCTACCTCTGTGTCGTCAGTGCTCGTCCATAATTGTATACCTACCTGTGGTGGGGTTTATTTTTCTATCTTCTTCATACTAGTAGTTTAGGAGTCTGCTGACAGTGTCCAGCAGGTCCGTCATTATATTATATATACCTGCAGTAGTGATATATATATATTTTTTATATCATTATCATCTCTATACTAGCAGACGCAGTACGGTAGTCCACGGCTGTAGCTACCTCTGTGTCGTCAGTCACTCGTCATCCATAAGTATACTAGTATCCATCCATCTCCATTGTTTACCTGAGGTGCCTTTTAGTTGTGCCTATTAAAATATGGAGAACAAAAATGTTGAGGTTCCAAAAATAGGGAAAGATCAAGATCCACTTCCACCTCGTGCTGAAACTGCTGCCACTAGTCATGGCCGAGACGATGAAATTCCATCAACGTCGTCTGCCAAGGCCGATGCCCAATGTCATAGTACAGAGCATGTAAAATCCAAAACACAAAATATCAGTAAAAAAAGGACTCAAAAATCTAAAATAAAATCGTTGGAGGAGAAGCGTAAACTTGCCAATATGCCATTTACCACACGGAGTGGCAAGGAACGGCTGAGGCCCTGGCCTATGTTCATGGCTAGTGGTTCAGCTTCACATGAGGATGGAAGCACTCAGCCTCTCGCTAGAAAAATGAAAAGACTTAAGCTGGCAAAAGCACAGCAAAGAACTGTGCGTTCTTCGAAATCACAAATCCACAAGGAGAGTCCAATTGTGTCGGTTGCGATGCCTGACCTTCCCAACACTGGACGTGAAGAGCATGCGCCTTCCACCATTTGCACGCCCCCTGCAAGTGCTGGAAGGAGCACCCGCAGTCCAGTTCCTGATAGTCAGATCGAAGATGTCAGTGTTGAAGTACACCAGGATGAAGAGGATATGGGTGTTGCTGGCGCTGGGGAGGAAATTGACAAGGAGGATTCTGATGGTGAGGTGGTTTGTTTAAGTCAGGCACCCGGGGAGACACCTGTTGTCCGTGGGAGGAATATGGCCATTGACATGCCTGGTGAAAATACCCAAAAAATCAGCTCTTCGGTGTGGAAGTATTTCAACAGAAATGCGGACAACAGGTTTCAAGCCGTGTGTTGCCTTTGTCTAGCTGTAATAAGTAGGGGTAAGGACGTTAACCACCTCGGTACATCCTCCCTTATACGTCACCTGCAGCGCATTCATCATAAGTCAGTGACAAGTTCAAAAACTTTGGGCAACAGCGGAAGCAGTCCACTGACCAGTAAATCCCTTCCTCTTGTAACCAAGCTCACGCAAACCACCCCACCAACTCCCTCAGTGTCAATTTCCTCCTTCCCCAGGAATGCCAATAGTCCTGCAGGCCATGTCACTGGCAATTCTGACGAGTCCTCTCCTGCCTGGGATTCCTCCGATGCATCCTTGCGTGTAACACCTACTGCTGCTGGCGCTGCTGTTGTTGCTGCTGGGAGTCGATGGTCATCCCAGAGGGGAAGTCGTAAGACGACTTTTACTACTTCCACCAAGCAATTGACTGTCCAACAGTCCTTTGCGAGGAAGATGAAATATCACAGCAGTCATCCTGCTGCAAAGCGGATAACTGAGGCCTTGGCATCCTGGGCGGTGAGAAACGTGGTTCCGGTATCCATCATTACTGCAGAGCCAACTATAGACTTGTTTGAGGTACTGTGTCCCCGGTACCAAATACCATCTAGGTTCCATTTCTCTAGGCAGGCGATACCGAAAATGTACACAGACCTCAGAAAAAGACTCACCAGTGTCCTAAAAAATGCAGTTGTACCCAATGTCCACTTAACCACGGACATGTGGACAAGTGGAGCAGGGCAGACTCAGGACTATATGACTGTGACAGCCCACTGGGTAGATGTATTGACTCCCGCCGCAAGAACAGCAGCGGCGGCACCAGTAGCAGCATCTCGCAAACGCCAACTCTTTCCTAGGCAGGCTACGCTTTGTATCACCGCTTTCCAGAATACGCACACAGCTGAAAACCTCTTACGGCAACTGAGGAAGATCATCGCAGAATGGCTTACCCCAATTGGACTCTCCTGTGGATTTGTGGCATCGGACAACGCCAGCAATATTGTGTGTGCATTAAATCTGGGCAAATTCCAGCATGTCCCATGTTTTGCACATACCTTGAATTTGGTGGTGCAGAATTATTTAAAAAACGACAGGGGCGTGCAAGAGATGCTGTCGGTTGCCAGAAGAATTGCGGGACACTTTCGGCGTACAGGCACCACGTACAGAAGACTGGAGCAACACCAAAAACGCCTGAACCTGCCCTGCCATCATCTGAAGCAAGAAGTGGTAACGAGGTGGAATTCAACCCTCTATATGCTTCAGAGGTTGGAGGAGCAGCAAAAGGCCATTCAAGCCTATACAACTGACCACGATATAGGAGGTGGAATGCACCTGTCTCAAGCGCAGTGGAGAATGATTTCAACGTTGTGCAAGGTTCTGCAACCTTTTGAACTTGCCACACGTGAAGTCAGTTCAGACACTGCCAGCCTGAGTCAGGTCATTCCCCTCATCAGGCTTTTGCAGAAGAAGCTGGAGACATTGAAGGAGGAGCTAACACAGAGCGATTCCGCTAGGCATGTGGGACTTGTGGATGGAGCCCTTAATTCGCTTAACAAGGATTCACGGGTGGTCAATCTGTTGAAATCAGAGCACTACATTTTGGCCACCGTGCTCGATCCTAGATTTAAAACCTACGTTGTATCTCTCTTTCCGGCAGACACAAGTCTGCAGGGGTTCAAAGAACTGCTGGTGAGAAAATTGTCAAGTCAAGCGGAACGCGACCTGTCAACATCTCCTCCTTCACATTCTCCCGCAACTGGGGGTGCGAGGAAAAGGCTCAGAATTCCGAGCCCACCCGCTGGCGGTGATGCAGGGCAGTCTGGAGCGACTGCTGATGCTGACATCTGGTCCGGACTGAAGGACCTGCCAACGATTACGGACATGTCATCTACTGGCACTGCATATGATTCTCTCTCCATTGAAAGAATGGTGGAGGATTATATGAGTGACCGCATCCAAGTAGGCACGTCAGACAGTCCGTACGTATACTGGCAGGAAAAAGAGGCAATTTGGAGGCCCTTGCACAAACTGGCTTTATTCTACCTAAGTTGCCCTCCCACAAGTGTGTACTCCGAAAGAGTGTCTAGTGCCGCCGCTCACCTTGTCAGCAATCGGCGTACGAGGTTACTTCCAGAAAATGTGGAGAAGATGATGTTCATTAAAATGAATTATAATCAATTCCTCCGTGGAGACATTCACCAGCAGCAATTGCCTCCACAAAGTACACAGGGAGCTGTGATGGTGGATTCCAGTGGGGACGAATTGATAATCTGTGAGGAGGGGGATGTACACGGTGATGAATCGGAGGATGATGATGAGGTGGACATCTTGCCTCTGTAGAGCCAGTTTGTGCAAGGAGAGATTAATTGCTTCTTTTTTGGTGGGGGTCCAAACCAACCCGTCATTTCAGTCACAGTCGTCTGGCAGACCCTGTACTGAAATGATGGGTTGGTTAAAGTGTGCATGTCCTGTTTATACAACATAAGGGTGGGTGGGAGGGCCCAAGGACAATTCCATCTTGCACCTCTTTTTTCTTTCATTTTTCTTTGCGTCATGTGCTGTTTGGGGAGTGTTTTTTGGAAGGGCCATCCTGCGTGACACTGCAGTGCCACTCCTAGATGGGCCAGGTGTTTGTGTCGGCCACTTGGGTCGCTGAGCTTAGTCATCCAGCGACCTCGGTGCAAATTTTAGGACTAAAAATAATATTGTGAGGTGTGAGGTGTTCAGAATAGACTGAAAATGAGTGGAAATTATGGTTATTTAGGTTAATAATACTTTGGGATCAAAATGACCCCCAAATTCTATGATTTAAGCTGTTTTTTAGGGTTTTTTGAAAAAAAACACCCGAATCCAAAACACACCCGAATCCGACAAAAAAAATTCGGTGAGGTTTTGCCAAAACGCGTTCGAACCCAAAACACGGCCACGGAACCGAACCCAAAACCAAAACACAAAACCCGAAAAATTTCCGGTGCACATCTATACTCCTAACCTGCTGTACATCACCCACACTCACTCCTAACCTGCTGTATATTCCCCATATTCACACCTAAACTGCTGTACAGCACCCAAACTTCCACCTAACCTGCTGTACATCACACACACTCACACATAACCTGCTGTACATAACACATACTCACTCCTAACATGCTGTACATAACCCACTCACTCCTAAGCTGCTGTATATCACCCACACCTAACCTGCTGTACATCACTCACACTCACACCCGACCTGCTGTATATCATGCTCACTTACATCTAACCTGCTGTACATCACTCACACCTAACCCGCTGTACATCACCCACACTCAAACCTAACCTTCTGTACATCACTCACACTCACTCCTAACATGCTGTACATCACCCACATTCTCACCTAACCTGCTGTACATAACCAACACTCACTCCTAACCTGCTGTACATCAACCACACTCACATCTGACCTGCTCTACATCACCCACACTCACAACTAACCTGCTGTACATCACTCACACCCATCCTGCTGTACATCACCCACATATATCCCTAACGTGCTTTACATCACCCAAATTCACACCTAACCTGCTGCACATAACCCATACTCACTCCTCACCCACTGTACATCACCCACACTCACAAAAAACCTGCTGTACATCCCCCACACTCACTCGTTACCTGCTGTACATCCCCCACACTCACTCCTGACCTGCTGTACATCACCGACACTCATTCCTAACCTGCTGTACATTCCCAACACTCACACCTAACCTGCTGTACATCACCAACACTCACACCTTACTTGCTGTACTGTACATCACCCACACTCACTGCTAACCTGCTGTACATCACCCACACTCACACCTAGCCTGCTGTACATCACTCATTGCTCAGCTGCTGTACATCACCCACACTTACACCTGACCTGCTGTACATCACCCACACTCACTGTTAACCTGCTGTACATCACCTGCCCTCACACCTAACCTGCTTTACATCACCCACATTCACACCTAACCTGCTGTATATCACCCACACTCACACCTAACCTGCTGTACATAACCCACTCACTCCTATCCTGCTTTACATCACCCACACGCTCACCTAACCTGCTGTACATCACCCACACTCACACCTAACCTGCTGTACATCACCCATCCTCACTACTAACCTGCTGTACATTCCTCACATTCACACCTGACCTGCTGTACATCATTCAAACCTGGCCCTAACCTGCTGTACATCACCCACACTCACACCTAACCCAGACTCAAACCTAACCTGCTGCACATCACCCACACTCACTCCTAACCTGCTGTACATCACCCACACTCAAACCTAACCTGCTGTACATCACCCACATTCACACCTGACCTGCTGTACATCACCCACACTCACACCTAAACTGCTGTACATCGCCCACACTCACACTTACCTTGCTGTACTGTACATCACCCACACTCACTGCTAACCTGCTGTACATCACCCACACTCACACCTAACCTGCTGTACATCACCCACATTCACACCTGACCTGCAGTACATCACCCACCTTCACACCTAACCTGCTGAACATCACCCACACTCACTCCAGACCTGCTGTACATCACCGACACTCACTCCTAACTTGTTGTACATTTCCAACACTCACACCTAAACTGCTGTACGTCACCCTCACTCACACCTAACTTGCTGTACTGTACATCACCCATACTCACTGCTAACCTGCTGCACATCACCCACACTAACACCTAAGCTGCTGTACATCACCCACATTCACACCTAACCTGCTGTACATCACCCACATTCACACCTGACCTGCTGTACATCACCCACATTCACACCTAACCTGCTGTACATCACCCACACTCACTCCTAACCTTCTGTACATCACCCACACTCACTCCTGACCTGCTGTACATCACCGACACTCACGCCTAACCTGCTGTACATTCCCAACACTCACACCTAACCTGCTGTACGTCACCCACACTCACACCTAACTTGCTGTACTGTACATCACCCACACTCACTGTTAACCTGCTGTACATCACCTGCCCTTACACCTAACCTGCTTTACATCACCCACATACACACCTAACCTGCTGTACATCACCCACACTCACACCTAACCTGCTGTACATAACCCACACTCACACCTAACCTGCTGTACATCACCCATCCTCACTCCTAACCTGCTGTACATTCCCCACATTCACACCTGACCTGCTGTACATCATTCACACCTGGCCCTAACCTGCTGTACATTACCCACACTCACACCTAACCCAGACTCAAACCTAACCTGCTGCACATCACCCACACTCACTCCTAACCTGCTGTACATCACCCACACTCAAACCTAACCTGCTGTACTTCACCAACATTCACACCTAACCTGCTTTACATTACCCACACTCATTCGTAACCTGCTGTATATTCCCCACATTCACATCTGACCTGCTGTACATCACCCACACTCACACCTAAACTGCTGTACATCGCCCACACTCACACCTACCTTGCTGTACTGAACATCACCCACACTCACTGCTTCCCTGCTGCACATCACCCACATTCACACCTAACATGCTGTACATCACCCACATTCACACCTGACCTGCTGTACATCACCCGCACTCACACCTGGCCTGCTGTACATAACCCACACTCCCACATAACCTGCTGTACATAACCCACTCACTCCTATCCTGCTGTACACCACCCACACGCTCACCTAACCTGCTGTACATTTCCCACAGTCACACCTAACCTGCTGCACACCACCCACACTCACTCCTAACCTGCTGTACATCACCTAGACTCACACCTAACCTGCAGTACATCACTCACACTCACTCCTAACCTGCTGTACATCACCCACACTCACACCTAACCTGCTGTACATCACCCACACTCACACCTAACTCACTGTATATCGCCCACACTCACACCTAAACTGCTGTCCATCACTAACACTCACTCTTAATCTGCTGTACATAAACCCACACTCACACCTAACCTGCTGTACATCACCCATCCTCACTCCTAACCTGCTGTACATTCCCTACATTCACACCTGACCTGCTGTACATCACTCACACCTAGCCCTAACCTGCTGTACATCACCCAGACTCACACCTAACCTTCTGCACATCACCCACACTCACACCTAACCCAGACTCACACCTAACCTGCTGTACATCACCGACACTCACACCTAAACTGCAGTACAGCACCCACACTCACAGCTAACCAGCTGTACATCACCCACACTCACACCTGGCCTGCTGTACATCACCCACACTCACTGCTAACCTGCTGTACATTACCTGCACTCACACCTAACCTGCTGTACATCACCCACACTCACACCTAACCTGCTGTACATAACCTACTCACTCCTTTCCTGCTGCACACCACCCACACTCACCCCTAACCTGCTGTACATAACTCACACTCACACATAACCTGTTGTACATCGCCCACACTCACACATACCCTGCTGTACATGACCCACCCTCACTCCTAATCTGCTGTACATGACCCACCCTCACACCTAATCTGCTGTACATCACCCACACTCACACCTAACCTGCTGTACAGCACCCACACTCACACCCGAACTGCTGTACATCACCCATACTCACTCCTAATCTGCTGTACATCACCCACACTCACACCTAACCTGCTGTGCAGCACCCACAATCACACCCGACCTGCTGTACATCACCCGCACTCACACTCGACCTGCTGTACATCACCCACATTCACACCCGACCTGCTGTACATCACTCACACTCGACCTCCTGTACATCACCTACACTCACACCCGACCTGCTGTACATCACCCACACTCACTACTAATCTGCTGTACATCACCCACACTCACACCTAACCTGCTGTACAGCACCCACACTCACACCCGACCTGCTGTACATCACCCACACTCACACCCGACCTGCTGTACATCACCCACACTCACACCCGACCTGCTGTACATCACCCACACTCACACCCGACCTGTTGTACATCACCCACACTCACACCCAACCTCCTGTACATCACCTTTACTCACACCCGACCTCCTGTACATCACCTCCACTCACATCCGACCTGCTGTACATCACCCACACTCACTCCTATTCTGCTGTACATCACCCACACTCACACCTAACCTGCTGTACAGCACCTACACTCACACCCGACCTGCTGTACATCACACACACTCACTCCTAACCTGCTGTACATCACCCACACTCACACCCGACCTGCTGTACATCACCCACACTCACACCCGACCTGCTGTACATCACCCACACTCACACCTAACCTGCTGTACATCACCCATCCTCACTCCTAACCTGCTGTACATTCCCCACATTCACACCTGACCTGCTGTACATCACCTAGACTCACACCTAACCTGCAGTACATCACCCACACTCACTCCTAACCTGCTGTACATCACCCACACTCACACCTAACCTGCTGTACATCACCCACACTCACACTTAACTCACTGTATATCGCCCACACTCACACCTAAACTGCTGTCCATCACCAACACTCACTCTTAATCTGCTGTACATAAACCCACACTCACACCTAACCTGCTGTACATCACCCATCCTCACTCCTAACCTGCTGTACATTCCCCACATTCACACCTGACCTGCTGTACTTCATTCACACCTGGCCCTAACCTGCTGTACATCACCCAGACTCACACCTAACCTGCTGCACATCACTCACACTCACACCTAACCCAGACTCAAACCTAACCTGCTGCACATCACCCACACTCATTCCTAACCTGCTGTACATCACCGACACTCACTCCTTTCCTGATGTACATCACCCACACTCACTCCTAACCTGCTGTACATTCCCAATACTCACACCTAACTTGCTGTACATCACCCACACTCACACATAACCTGCTGTACATAACCTACTCACTCCTTTCCTGCTGCACACCACCCACACTCACCCCTAACCTGCTGTACATAACTCACACTCACACATAACCTGTTGTACATCGCCCACACTCACACATACCCTGCTGTACATGACCCACCCTCACTCCTAATCTGCTGTACATGACCCACCCTCACACCTAATCTGCTGTACATCACCCACACTCACACCTAACCTGCTGTACAGCACCCACACTCACACCCGAACTGCTGTACATCACCCATACTCACTCCTAATCTGCTGTACATCACCCACACTCACACCTAACCTGCTGTGCAGCACCCACAATCACACCCGACCTGCTGTACATCACCCGCACTCACACTCGACCTGCTGTACATCACCCACATTCACACCCGACCTGCTGTACATCACCCACACTCACACTCGACCTCCTGTACATCACCTACACTCACACCCGACCTGCTGTACATCACCCACACTCACTACTAATCTGCTGTACATCACCCACACTCACACCTAACCTGCTGTACAGCACCCACACTCACACCCGACCTGCTGTACATCACCCACACTCACACCCGACCTGCTGTACATCACCCACACTCACACCCGACCTGCTGTACATCACCCACACTCACACCCGACCTGTTGTACATCACCCACACTCACACCCAACCTCCTGTACATCACCTATACTCACACCCAACCTCCTGTACATCACCTCCACTCACATCCGACCTGCTGTACATCACCCACACTCACTCCTATTCTGCTGTACATCACCCACACTCACACCTAACCTGCTGTACAGCACCTACACTCACACCCGACCTGCTGTACATCACACACACTCACTCCTAACCTGCTGTACATCACCCACACTCACACCCGACCTGCTGTACATCACCCACACTCACACCCGACCTGCTGTACATCACCCACACTCACACCTAACCTGCTGTACATCACCCATCCTCACTCCTAACCTGCTGTACATTCCCCACATTCACACCTGACCTGCTGTACATCACCTAGACTCACACCTAACCTGCAGTACATCACCCACACTCACTCCTAACCTGCTGTACATCACCCACACTCACACCTAACCTGCTGTACATCACCCACACTCACACCTAACTCACTGTATATCGCCCACACTCACACCTAAACTGCTGTCCATCACCAACACTCACTCTTAATCTGCTGTACATAAACCCACATTCACACCTGACCTGCTGTACATCATTCACACCTGGCCCTAACCTGCTGTACATCACCCAGACTCACACCTAACCTGCTGCACATCACTCACACTCACACCTAACCCAGACTCAAACCTAACCTGCTGCACATCACCCACACTCATTCCTAACCTGCTGTACATCACCGACACTCACTCCTTTCCTGATGTACATCACCCACACTCACTCCTAACCTGCTGTACATTCCCAATACTCACACCTAACTTGCTGTACATCACCCACACTCACAATTAACTTGCTGTACATCACCCACACTTACACCTAACCTGCTGTACATCACCCGCACTCACACCTAACCTGCTGTACATCACCCGCACTCACACCTGGCCTGCTGTACATAACCCACACTCCCACATAACCTGCTGTACATAACCCACTCACTCCTATCCTGCTGTACACCACCCACACGCTCACCTAACCTGCTGTACATTTCCCACAGTCACACCTAACCTGCTGCACACCACCCACACTCACTCCTAACCTGCTGTACATCACCTAGACTCACACCTAACCTGCAGTACATCACCCACACTCACTCCTAACCTGCTGTACATCACCCACACTCACACCTAACCTGCTGTACATCACCCACACTCACACCTAACTCACTGTATATCGCCCACACTCACACCTAAACTGCTGTCCATCACTAACACTCACTCTTAATCTGCTGTACATAAACCCACACACACCTAACCTTCTGTACATCACCCATCCTCACTCCTAACCTGCTGTACATTCCCTACATTCACACCTGACCTGCTGTACATCACTCACACCTAGCCCTAACCTGCTGTACATCACCCAGACTCACACCTAACCTTCTGCACATCACCCACACTCACACCTAACCCAGACTCACACCTAACCTGCTGTACATCACCGACACTCACACCTAAACTGCAGTACAGCACCCACACTCACAGCTAACCAGCTGTACATCACCCACACTCACACCTGGCCTGCTGTACATCACCCACACTCACTGCTAACCTGCTGTACATTACCTGCACTCACACCTAACCTGCTGTACATCACCCACACTCACACCTAACCTGCTGTACATAACCTACTCACTCCTTTCCTGCTGCACACCACCCACACTCACCCCTAACCTGCTGTACATAACTCACACTCACACATAACCTGTTGTACATCGCCCACACTCACACATACCCTGCTGTACATGACCCACCCTCACTCCTAATCTGCTGTACATGAACCACCCTCACACCTAATCTGCTGTACATCACCCACACTCACACCTAACCTGCTGTACAGCACCCACACTCACACCCGAACTGCTGTACATCACCCATACTCACTCCTAATCTGCTGTACATCACCCACACTCACACCTAACCTGCTGTGCAGCACCCACAATCACACCCGACCTGCTGTACATCACCCGCACTCACACTCGACCTGCTGTACATCACCCACATTCACACCCGACCTGCTGTACATCACCCACACTCACACTCGACCTCCTGTACATCACCTACACTCACACCCGACCTGCTGTACATCACCCACACTCACTACTAATCTGCTGTACATCACCCACACTCACACCTAACCTGCTGTACAGCACCCACACTCACACCCGACCTGCTGTACATCACCCACACTCACACCCGACCTGCTGTACATCACCCACACTCACACCCGACCTGCTGTACATCACCCACACTCACACCCGACCTGTTGTACATCACCCACACTCACACCCAACCTCCTGTACATCACCTTTACTCACACCCGACCTCCTGTACATCACCTCCACTCACATCCGACCTGCTGTACATCACCCACACTCACTCCTATTCTGCTGTACATCACCCACACTCACACCTAACCTGCTGTACAGCACCTACACTCACACCCGACCTGCTGTACATCACACACACTCACTCCTAACCTGCTGTACATCACCCACACTCACACCCGACCTGCTGTACATCACCCACACTCACACCCGACCTGCTGTACATCACCCACACTCACACCTAACCTGCTGTACATCACCCATCCTCACTCCTAACCTGCTGTACATTCCCCACATTCACACCTAACCTGCAGTACATCACCCACACTCACTCCTAACCTGCTGTACATCACCCACACTCACACCTAACCTGCTGTACATCACCCACACTCACACCTAACTCACTGTATATCGCCCACACTCACACCTAAACTGCTGTCCATCACCAACACTCACTCTTAATCTGCTGTACATAAACCCACACTCACACCTAACCTGCTGTACATCACCCATCCTCACTCCTAACCTGCTGTACATTCCCCACATTCACACCTGACCTGCTGTACATCATTCACACCTGGCCCTAACCTGCTGTACATCACCCAGACTCACACCTAACCTGCTGCACATCACTCACACTCACACCTAACCCAGACTCAAACCTAACCTGCTGCACATCACCCACACTCATTCCTAACCTGCTGTACATCACCGACACTCACTCCTTTCCTGATGTACATCACCCACACTCACTCCTAACCTGCTGTACATTCCCAATACTCACACCTAACTTGCTGTACATCACCCACACTCACACATAACCTGCTGTACATAACCTACTCACTCCTTTCCTGCTGCACACCACCCACACTCACCCCTAACCTGCTGTACATAACTCACACTCACACATAACCTGTTGTACATCGCCCACACTCACACATACCCTGCTGTACATGACCCACCCTCACTCCTAATCTGCTGTACATGACCCACCCTCACACCTAATCTGCTGTACATCACCCACACTCACACCTAACCTGCTGTACAGCACCCACACTCACACCCGAACTGCTGTACATCACCCATACTCACTCCTAATCTGCTGTACATCACCCACACTCACACCTAACCTGCTGTGCAGCACCCACAATCACACCCGACCTGCTGTACAACACCCGCACTCACACTCGACCTGCTGTACATCACCCACATTCACACCCGACCTGCTGTACATCACCCACACTCACACTCGACCTCCTGTACATCACCTACACTCACACCCGACCTGCTGTACATCACCCACACTCACTACTAATCTGCTGTACATCACCCACACTCACACCTAACCTGCTGTACAGCACCCACACTCACACCCGACCTGCTGTACATCACCCACACTCACACCCGACCTGCTGTACATCACCCACACTCACACCCGACCTGCTGTACATCACCCACACTCACACCCGACCTGTTGTACATCACCCACACTCACACCCAACCTCCTGTACATCACCTATACTCACACCCGACCTCCTGTACATCACCTCCACTCACATCCGACCTGCTGTACATCACCCACACTCACTCCTATTCTGCTGTACATCACCCACACTCACACCTAACCTGCTGTACAGCACCTACACTCACACCCGACCTGCTGTACATCACACACACTCACTCCTAACCTGCTGTACATCACCCACACTCACACCCGACCTGCTGTACATCACCCACACTCACACCCGACCTGCTGTACATCACCCACACTCACACCTAACCTGCTGTACATCACCCATCCTCACTCCTAACCTGCTGTACATTCCCCACATTCACACCTGACCTGCTGTACATCACCTAGACTCACACCTAACCTGCAGTACATCACCCACACTCACTCCTAACCTGCTGTACATCACCCACACTCACACCTAACCTGCTGTACATCACCCACACTCACACCTAACTCACTGTATATCGCCCACACTCACACCTAAACTGCTGTCCATCACCAACACTCACTCTTAATCTGCTGTACATAAACCCACATTCACACCTGACCTGCTGTACATCATTCACACCTGGCCCTAACCTGCTGTACATCACCCAGACTCACACCTAACCTGCTGCACATCACTCACACTCACACCTAACCCAGACTCAAACCTAACCTGCTGCACATCACCCACACTCATTCCTAACCTGCTGTACATCACCGACACTCACTCCTTTCCTGATGTACATCACCCACACTCACTCCTAACCTGCTGTACATTCCCAATACTCACACCTAACTTGCTGTACATCACCCACACTCACAATTAACTTGCTGTACATCACCCACACTTACACCTAACCTGCTGTACATCACCCGCACTCACACCTAACCTGCTGTACATCACCCGCACTCACACCTGGCCTGCTGTACATAACCCACACTCCCACATAACCTGCTGTACATAACCCACTCACTCCTATCCTGCTGTACACCACCCACACGCTCACCTAACCTGCTGTACATTTCCCACAGTCACACCTAACCTGCTGCACACCACCCACACTCACTCCTAACCTGCTGTACATCACCTAGACTCACACCTAACCTGCAGTACATCACCCACACTCACTCCTAACCTGCTGTACATCACCCACACTCACACCTAACCTGCTGTACATCACCCACACTCACACCTAACTCACTGTATATCGCCCACACTCACACCTAAACTGCTGTCCATCACCAACACTCACTCTTAATCTGCTGTACATAAACCCACACTCACACCTAACCTGCTGTACATCACCCATCCTCACTCCTAACCTGCTGTACATTCCCTACATTCACACCTGACCTGCTGTACATCACTCACACCTAGCCCTAACCTGCTGTACATCACCCAGACTCACACCTAACCTTCTGCACATCACCCACACTCACACCTAACCCAGACTCACACCTAACCTGCTGTACATCACCGACACACCTAAACTGCAGTACAGCACCCACACTCACAGCTAACCAGCTGTACATCACCCACACTCACACCTGGCCTGCTGTACATCACCCACACTCACTGCTAACCTGCTGTACATTACCTGCACTCACACCTAACCTGCTGTACATCACCCACACTCACACCGAACCTGCTGTACATCACCAACACTCACACCTGACCTGCTGTACATCACCCACACTCACACATAACCTGCTGTACATAACCTACTCACTCCTTTCCTGCTGCACACCACCCACACTCACCCCTAACCTGCTGTACATAACTCACACTCACACATAACCTGTTGTACATCGCCCACACTCACACATACCCTGATGTACATGACCCACCCTCACTCCTAATCTGCTGTACATCACCCACACTCACACCTAACCTGCTGTACAGCACCCACACTCACACCCGACCTGCTGTACATCACCCACACTCACTCCTAATCTGCTGTACATCACCCACACTCACACCTAACCTGCTGTGCAGCTCCCACAATCACACCCGACCTGCTGTACATCACCCGCACTCACACCCGACCTGCTGTACATCACCCACACTCACACCCGACCTGCTGTACATCACCCACACTCACACTCGACCTCCTGTACATCACCTACACTCACACCCGACCTGCTGTACATCACCCACACTCACTCCTAATCTGCTGTACATCACCCACACTCACACCTAACCTGCTGTACAACACCCACACTCACACCCGACCTGCTGTACATCACCCACACTCACACCCGACCTGCTGTACATCATCCACACTCACACCCGACCTGTTGTACATCACCCACACTCACACCCAACCTCCTGTACATCACCTATACTCACACCCGACCTCCTGCACATCACCTCCACTCACATCCGACCTGCTGTACATCACCCACACTCACTCCTATTCTGCTGTACATCACCCACACTCACCTAACCTGCTGTACAGCACCTACACTCACACCCGACCTGCTGTACATCACACACACTCACTCCTAACCTGCTGTACATCACCCACACTCACACCCGACCTGCTGTACATCACCCACACTCACACCCGACCTGCTGTACATCACCCACACTCACACCCGACCTGTTGTACATCACCTATACTCACACCCGACCTCCTGTACATCACCTCCACTCACATCCGACCTGCTGTACACCACCCACACTCACACCTAACCTGCTGTACAGCACCCACACTCACACCTAACCTGCTGTACAGCACCTACACTCACACCCGACCTGCTGTACATCACCCACACTCACTCCTAATCTGCTGTACATCACCCACACTCACACCTAACCTGCTGTACAGCACCTACACTCACACCCGACCTGCTGTACATCACACACACTCACTCCTAACCTGCTGTACATCACCCACACTCACACCCGACCTGCTGTACATCACCCACACTCACACCCGACCTGCTGTACATCACCCACACTCACACCCGACCTGTTGTACATCACCTATACTCACACCCGACCTCCTGTACATCACCTCCACTCACATCCGACCTGCTGTACACCACCCACACTCACACCTAACCTGCTGTACAGCACCCACACTCACACCTAACCTGCTGTACAGCACCCACACTCACACCTAACCTCCTGTACAGCACCTACACTCACACCCGACCTGCTGTACATCACCCACACTCACTCCTAATCTGCTGTACATCACCCACACTCACACCTAACCTGCTGTGCAGAACCCACAATCACACCCGACCTGCTTTACATCACCCACACAGAGACAACTGTGAATGCTGCATTCCTGCAGCTCTATTAGAAATAATAAATGATATGCGGATGTAGTTATCACATCGACAATCACAATGATGACAGTGAAAATGTTGGTAATAGAAAGTTTAGGATTAGGGTTAAAATTGTTTGTGAACATTGTTGGAAATATGTTTCCTGTATTATCTTCAGCCTGAGTAAAGGCCCATACACACTTGACGATAAAATGAGCGACGTCGTTCATTTCAGCCCTCATCAACGACGTCGCTCATTATATCGTCAAGTGTGTATGCATCCGACGACCACCGATGCGCGGCCCCGCGGGACGTTAACGACCCTCGCTTATCTGTGGAGCATGTATGCTCAATTTCCCCTATGGTCGTTACCGACCAGAGACGTCGTTGAATGTGTATGGTGTGAACGACCAACGACCAAGTCACTGTTCACCAGCCCTGTTCCCAGCTCATTATTTTAATAAACTGTTCTGCATGGATGCTTCAACGATGAATGGTCTTTGGTCTTTGGTCTTTGGTCGTTGGTAGTGTGTATGCTCATGTCGTTTGCTCAGCTGTTCAAGGGAAGTTCAAGGGAAGTCGTTAACGACGGTCGTTAACGACGTGTGCATCGTCAAGTGTGTATGGGCCTTAAGAGTTTTGATCATTTATGTACTGTGTAATTGGGCGCTGTGGATCCCTTGTGGCGCCATATAAATAAAGGATAACAATAACAGGGAGATGGTGTAGCAGCTAGGGGGGCCAATCCGGGGCCATTTTTTCAATCCTGGGTATCGGGATTGAAAAAGGGTCAATGCCGGAACTCCCAGGATTGGCTTTCTTCCTGTGTGTGTGTCCGCCCGCCCCTCACCACCCCTCCCCACCCACCCCGCACATAAATCAACTCACAAAACTACTTAGGTGGGTGGGAGGGGATATTCCTTCAGCTGCAGAGACTGCACGGGCATCCGGGAGGAGGCAGCGGGTGACGACCACCTTGCCAGCGGCCTCAGCGGCAGGTAACTGCACAGCGTGACCTCACAGTCAGAGGTCACACTACGCCGGGAGGAGGGAGCCAGGCAACTTCTGAGCATCCTGAGGGGGTAATTCAGAGTTGATCGCAGCAGCAAATTTGTTAGCAGTTGGGCAAAACCATGTGCACTGCAGGTAGGGCAGATGTAACATGTGCAGAGAGAGTTAGATTTGGGTGGGATATTTTGTTTCTGTGCAGGGTAAATACTGGCTGCTTTATTTTTACACTGCAGTTTAGATTTCAGTTTGAACACACCACACCCAAATCTAACTCTCTCTGCACGTTACATCTGCCCCACCTGCAGCGCACATGGTTTTGCCCAACTGCTAAGAAATTTGCTGCTGCGATCAACTCTGAATTAGGCCCTGAGTAAAGTCCAATCTTGGGATTCAATCCCGGACTATTTGGGGCCTCTATCCCGAGATTGGCCACACTAGTAGCAGCGTCTCTGTACACACCAGCGGAGGTCTCAGAACTATGGACAGCCCAGTTACTTAAACAGTGGGGTGGTTTTAAGGAAGATAAAGCAGGACCAGCTGTACTCACTGTTATACACACTGGTACATGGAGCTAAGCGAGATGTCATACAGCTCATTGACCGGTTACTAGGGATGGCCATCGATGGTCACCTCTGCTTTACTATGCAATATGCCACGTGCCAATGAAAGCCTAGGGGTGGAGCGACGCTCCTTGTCTTGACACCTTGAAAACAAAAAAATTATGGCTGTGTATCATCGAAGGCAGGGAACCATCTGGTTTTCTCCCACCGAAGGGAAAACTGTTCTACATCGGCCACAGACCATCGATGATTTTGAATAATCGATGGTCGCTGACCATCCCTACCGGTTACCCTACCTGGTGCTGCCGATTCACTGGCTTGCTGATGTCAGTTTCCCAGTCATGTCAGGATTCTCCTGTAACTACTGTCTGGCGCAGCAAGGGCCCCTGCTGTCTTGCCTAAGGTCAGCCGAGCAGTTTCAGCCGTCCAATCATTCCTTGTCACAGGAACCTACAATGCACAATAATTCACATGGCTTTCAACAGAAACATGTCCTACATAACTTACCTGCAGCTGCTGCTGGGGTGTGGTATTCCCTACTTATACTCAGCTATAAAGGTCAAAATTCAGCCATTCCTCTATCCCTCCTGCTCCTCTTCTCTGCACTCTTACAGTAACTTCTCTATAACTATGAGTGGTCATCAGGGGTGGATACTCAGGTGCCCGCACAATAATGCCCAACCTAAAAGCCCCATATATGCAGAATTAACTCCCTGTCTTGTGTACAAAAGGAAAGACGGCTTAAACCCACTCACACAAACGTAATCTATGCTAAAGAAAGCGCCAATCGGAGCAGCCAGTTACAGGCGTTACGCAGGAGGGCCTCATCCACTATTTGCAGCACTTTCTCAGGCACTAATGCATTCTGTTCCGGGCTGCACAAACACACCCTCCCCGCATTCGTCCTAACAGTAATAAATGAAATAATAAACATTCCAGCGCAATACTTGACCTTTGTCATTATTGCACCGTTCTCCTAATATTAGGTTGATGAAATAATTGGAATAGTTTAGATGTGATGAATATGTTCCTCTAGCAGACAGAACATTGCCCCTTCCTCTGTGACCTAGACAGGTGCTATATACCATGACCGCTGATTCGTTTCCTGATGCGGAATATACATCTATAAATCATCTGATTTGCTGGTAATATGATTATTTCATTAGAGAAATGTGATTATCCAGGTACCACATAATTAAATATACATTATTATATTAGGAGGGAAATTATACTGTAACGGAATGACGAGGGTTTATATTTAGCTTGTGTCAGACTCTGGAATCTACATTTTTCAAGGAAGACTTCATTTGTAACACGTTTATTTCTTTTTACTTTCACTAATATCTAGGAAACTGAAGAAATAGGAAAAACATACAATCCAGTAACTTTGCTAAGTGATTGCACATAACCAGGACAAAAAGACTAAACTTGAACAAATGGAGATGTGAACTTTAAAATGATAGCCTGTCCTCACTGACACATCACTCATCTCCTGATATACTCTGTGCTGCTGGGTACCCTGCTTCTCCTTCTATATATCTCTCAGTCTGTGGCTTCCTGCTGCCCCCATTCCCCTCCTCACATCATGTCACTGCCCCTGTCACATGCAGCCCTGTCCTCACTTACACATCACCCATCTCCTGATATACTCTGTGCTGCTGGAGATCCTGCTCCTCCCACTATATAACTCTCAGTCTGTGGCTTCCTGCTGCCTCCATTCCCTCTTCACATCATGTCACTACCCCTGTCACATGCAGCCCTGTCCTCACTGACACATCACTCATCTCCTGATATACTCTGTGCTGCTGAGGACCCTGCTCCTCCCACTATATAACTCTCAGCCTGTGGCTTCCTGCTGCCTCCATTCCTCACATCATGTCACTGCCCCTGTCACATGCAGCCCTGTCCTCACTGACACACCACTCATCTCCTGATATACTCTGTGCTGCTGGGGATCCTGCTCCTCCCACTATATAACTCTCAGTCTGTGGCTTCCTGCTGCCTCCATTCCCCTCCTCACATCATGTCACTGTCCCTGTCACATGCAGCCCTGTCCTCACTGACACATCACTAATCTCCTGATATACTCTGTGCTGCTGGGAACCTCCTCCCACTATATAACTCTCAGTCTGTGGCTTCCTGCCGCCTCCATTCCCCTCCTCACATCATGTCACTGCCCCTGTCACATGCAGCCCTGTCCTCACTGACACATCACTCATCTCCTGATATACTCTGTGCTGCTGGGGACCCTGCTCCTCCCACTATATAGCTCTCAGTCTGTGGCTTCCTGCTGCCTCCATTCCCCTCCTCACATCATGCCACTGCCCCTGTCACATGCAGCCCTGTCCTCACTGACACATCACTCATCTCCTGATATACTCTGTGCTGCTGGTGACCCTGCTCCTCCCACTATATAACTCTCAGTCTGTGGCTTCCTGCTGCCTCCATTCCCCTCCTCACATCATGTCACTGCCCCTGTCACATGCAGCCCTGTCCTCACTGACACATCACACATCTCCTGATATACTCTGTGCTGCTGGGGACCCTGCTCCTCCCACTATATAACTCTCAGTCTGTGGCTTCCTGCTGCCTCCATACCCCTCCTCACATCATGTCACTGCCCCTGTCACATGCAGCCCTGTCCTCACTGACACATCACTCATCTCCTGATACACTCTGTGCTGCTGGGGACCCTGCTCCCCCCACTATATAACTCTCAGTCTGTGGCTTCCTGCTGCCTCCATTCCCCTCCTCACATCATGTCACTGCCCCTGTCACATGCAGCCCTGTCCTCACTGACACATCACTCATCTCCTGATATACTCTGTGCTGCTGGGGACCCTGCTCCTCCCACTATATAACTCTCAGTCTGTGGCTTCCTGCTGCCTCCATTCCCCTCCTCACATCATGTCACTGCCCCTGTCACATGCAGCCCTGTCCTGACACATCACTCATCTCCTGATATACTCTGTGCTGCTGGGGACCCTGCTCCTCCCACTATATAACTCTCAGTCTGTGGCTTCCTGCTGCCTCCATTCCCCTCCTCACATCTTGTCACTATTGCATCACTGTCCTGCTGTCCCTGAGCCCCAGGGAATGCTGGGGGAGCCCGGCCACTACATATGCAATGATACAAATAGCATGTCTGCGTGTTACAGAATACAGGACTGGTAAATGCAGAGAGACAGCCTATTACACCGGGATCTATTTATAAGCGACCAGAGCAATAGGAGCGATACAGCTGTCGCCACAGATTTACGGAACCGGCCTCAGTAACAATAGAAATTCTCCAGGACAATTCCAGGCTTTAATTACATTTCATAATGAACATGTTTATGTATAATACTGACTTATGGGGGCATCTATGGCATCGCCCAATTGTCTTGTGTGTCGGTGACAAAGGAATGGAAACAACAGAAGCTACTGCAGGCAACCAATATGTTCTGTACAATGTAATAAATGTTCTGGAACGTTGGGCGGCTGCGGTGGTAGAATGATGGGAGCAGGACGTGTGTTTGTATATGGGAAACTCTGACAGAACCTTCACATACAGGATCTACAGTATAACGTTGTGTCATGCAAGCCCCACACCGCGCTGTCAGAGGGACTCTCACCGCTAACATCTATAAGGAATAACACGCCTCATATTCCAATCACATCTTCTTAGATTGTAAATTCTTGGGAAAAGGGTCCTAATTAGAGATGAGAATGCAATCTGAGCCAGGATCCAAGTCCGTATCGGGTTTTCCTGACTCAGATCCCAAATCGAGGAAAAATGTCATCCTCCCACTGTCAGATTCTTGCGGATTTTGTAATCTATAAAAGGTCCCCGAGGATCATCGCCATTTCACTCGGCTGTGGAGCTTGTATTAAACGGACGTGTCTGTGTCCTCCAGGGGTTCTTTGTCGATCCATAAAGGGGCTTCTCTGTCGATCTCAGGGTGCTCTTCTACTCCAGTTTAAACAAAATAAAACATTATATATATATATATATATATATATATAGGTACACCCAGAAAACGGCACTCACTGGTCTCCCAAGAAAATACTGGACAACGTCCTCTTATCAACGTTTCGGGTTTATTTCAACCCATCATCAGGATACACATAACAATTAACAAATGACATAAACATAACTTATATACCCCTCCATGCAGCCAAACGAGCGCGCCAATCTCAAATCCCAGGCGTCTAATCAATGTAGTACCTCCCTTTTCCGGAAGTCTCAGCACGTAACTCACAGCGCGCCCGGTTGTCATAGCAACCCGTCAAACAAACTCACGGCCATTGGTGATGACATCGTACCAGTTACGGCACCTGTCATCACCAATGGCCGTGAGTTTGTTTGACGGGTTGCTATGACAACCGGGCGCGCTGTGAGTTACGTGCTGAGACTTCCGGAAAAGGGAGGTACTGCATTGATTAGACGCCTGGGATTTGAGATTGGCGCGCTCGTTTGGCTGTATGGAGGGGTATATAAGGTATGTTTATGTCATTTGTTAATTGTTATGTGTATCCTGATGATGGGTTGAAATAAACCCGAAACGTTGATAAGAGGACGTTGTCCAGTATTTTCTTGGGAGACCAGTGAGTGCCGTTTTCTGGGTGTACCTACATGCTTTCTGTCGACGCAGCACCTTGGCAAGGAATACGTATGGGACAGACGTGAGTGCCGACCATTGGAATTTTTATATATATATATATATATATATATAATTATATATTATTATATATATTTATTTATTTTGGTGCTAAACCCCAGTGTACTATACTTCTATTTTTCTGTGACACTGCTGGTCAGACCGCAGTGTAGTCATACACGTATTGTAACACTGTAGGTAAAAGTGAACCGCAGCAATAGATTATTATTTCTGACTCATACACGTATTTTGTGATACTGTTGGAGAAAGTAAACCCCAGTGTACGATTATTTATGACTCATACATGTATTGTGTGACACTGTAGGTGAAAGTAAACCGCAGCGATATATTATTATTTCTGACTCGTACACGTATTGTGTGACACAGTAGGTAGTAAATGTTTTTTAAACAAATTGTGGTGTGGACTGTACCCCACTTGGTTCGTGCTTGTTGATCGATATGGAGAACGAACAAGTGAGAGGAGAGCAGAAAGCATATACTAGTGCTGCAGGTGCTGCCACCAATCATTACTATACCATCAATGTCATCTACTAAGGCTGAAACACAAGGGAATAGAGGGCTTAAGTCAGGGTATGTAAAATCAAAGAGCTATTTAATTTAACAGTAGTAAAGAAAAAAACAGCTGCAGAGAAATATGAAAGTGGCAAGGATAGACTCACGTCTTGGTGGTTCTGCAACTGTCAGTAAGGCAACCTCTTCTGCATCTCATAACGATGCAAAAACATTTCACCCAAAGTCTAGAAGAGGTGTAAAAAAAATAAAAACTACTAAGGCAGTAGAAAAAACTGTGCATTCAGAACTGTCACACATTCCTGAGGAACGTTTAGTGGTGTCCACGTCGGCTATGTATGAGTCTGACATTTGTCACACTGTCCTCATAGAGGAGAATCTTTCACCTCCTTCCACCATTTCTGCACCATCTGCACATGTGGGGCGCAGTACAAGTAAAGATGGTGATGATGAGGGCATAATATAAATTGAGTATTTTTGTGTGTGGAAGTGGAACAGGATGAGGGGGATGTTTGTACTACTACTATCTGACACGGAGGATGTTATTGTTGTTTGTGTAAGTCAGCCACCAGTGGCTGCAGTTATTACCCGTGATAAAAAATGAAAGAAAGTCACATCTTGGGTGTGGGATTATTTTTACCCAAATCCTGACACTGTTTTTGAAAGCAGCTGCTCCATTTGTGAGGCCAAAGTTAGTAGAGGTAGGGACGTTACCCATCTAGGCAACTCCTGCATGTTACGTCATTTGTGGCGAATTCATGAAATTTATTATAATGTAATTAAGACCCTCATCATCAACCTCCTCAATAGTGATCGGAAGGTAGTCCTTCCAAAAATATTTTTTTGTGGGGGCCCAAACAAACCAAGCACTTCAGCCACAAGTGTCAGTCCCTGTCACTGAAGTGCTTGGTTTGTTACATTGTGCATGTACGTTTTATTATCCAACATAAGGGTGGGAGGGAGGCCCGAAGGACAATTCCATCTTGTACCACTTTTCATTTCTGCACTGCTGTGTGGCAATGTTTAAAAGATGCGCTATAAACCGCAACGTGTTTGTGCCACTGCTGTTGGTTTATAATCAGCCAGCTCGCTTTGGCCTATAGCAGATGAAAACAATATTATGAGCTGTGAGGTGATCAAAATTGAATGGGATAGTGCAGGGAGGAATCATGGACAGAGCTGGACTCACGACACGGAGAGGTCACAGATAAGCCACAGGGATGGTGCTGTGAGGAGTCACAGACAGCACTTGGGTCAGAATACAGAGAAGTCATGGATAAATTATAGGGATAGTGCTGGGAGGAGTCATGGACAGAGCTGGGGACAGGACATGCAAAGGTCACGGATAAATCACAGGGATAGTGTTGGGAGGAGTCACAGATGGAGCCAGGGATAGGACACAGAGAAGTTACAGGTAAACCACAGGGATAGTGCTGGGAGGAGTCATAGACAGAGCTGGAGACAGAACACAGAGAGGTGACGAATAAACCACAGGGATAGTGCTGGGAGGAGTCACGGACAGAACTGGGGACAGGACATGGAGAGGTGACGGATAAATTACAGGAATAGTGCTGGGAGGAGTCATGGACAGAGCTGCGGACAGGACATGGAGAGGTCACGGATAAATTACAGGGATAATGCTGGGAGGAGTCATGGGCAGAGCTGGGGACAGGACACAGAGAGGTCACGGATAAGCCACAGGGATAGTGCTGGGAGGAGTCATGGACAGAGCCGGGGACAGGACACGGAGAAGTCACGGATAAGCCACAGGGATAGTGCTGGGAGGACTCATGGACAGAGCCGGGGACAGGACACAGAGAAGTCACGGATAAGCCTCAGGGATAGTGCTGGGAGGAGTCATGGACAGAGCCAGGGACAGGACACGGATAAGTCATGGATAAGCCACAGTGATAGTGCTGGGAGGAGTCATGGACAGAGCCAGGGACAGGACACGGATAAGTCATGGATAAGCCACAAGGATAGCGTTGGGAGGAGGCATGGACAGAGCCGAGGATAGGACACGGAGAGGTCACGGAAAAACCACAGGTATAGTGCTGGGAGGAGTCATGGAAAGAGCTGGGGACAGGACAGAGAGGTCACAAATAAACCACAGGGATAGTGCTGGGAGGAGTCATGGACAGAGCTGGGGACAGGACACGGAGAGGTGACAGATAAACCACAGGGATAGTGCTGGAAGGAGTCATGGACAGAGCCTCGGACAGGACACGGAGAGGTGACAGATAAACCACAGGCATAGTGCTGGGAGGAGTCATGGACAGAGCCTCGGACAGGACACGGAGAGGTGACAGATAAACCACAGGGATGGTGCTGGGAGGAGTCATGGACAGAGCCGGGGACAGGACACGGAGAGGTGACAGATAAACCACAGGGATAGTGCTGGGAGGAGTCATGGACAGAGCCGGGGACAGGACACGGAGAGGTGACAGATAAACCACAGGGATTGTGCTGGGAGGAGTCATGGACAGAGCCGGGGACAGGACACGGAGAAGTCACGGATAAGCCACAGGGATAGTGCTGGGAGGAGTCATGGACAGAGCCAGGGACAGGACACGGAGAGGTGACAGATAAGCCACAGGGATAGTGCTGGGAGGAGTCATGGACAGAGCCGGGGACAGGACACGGAGAGGTGACAGATAAACCACAGGGATAGTGTTGGGAAGAGTCATGGACAGAGCCGGGGACAGGACACGGAGAGGTGACAGTGCTGGGAGGAGTCATGGACAGAGCCTCGGACAGGACACAGAGAGGTGACAGATAAACCACAGGGATGGTGCTGGGAGGAGTCATGGACAGAGCCGGGGACAGGACACGGAGAGGTGACAGATAAACCACAGGGATTGTGCTGGGAGGAGTCATGGACAGAGCCGGGGACAGGACACGGAGAAGTCACGGATAAGCCACAGGGATAGTGCTGGGAGGAGTCATGGACAGAGCCAGGGACAGGACACGGAGAGGTGACAGATAAGCCACAGGGATAGTGCTGGGAGGAGTCATGGACAGAGCCGGGGACAGGACACGGAGAGGTGACAGATAAACCACAGGGATAGTGTTGGGAAGAGTCATGGACAGAGCCGGGGACAGGACACGGAGAGGTGACAGATAAACCACAGGGATAGTGCTGGGAGGAGTCATGGACAGAGCCTCGGACAGGACACAGAGAGGTGACAGATAAACCACAGGGATGGTGCTGGGAGGAGTCATGGACAGAGCCGGGGACAGGACACAAAGAGGTCACGGATAAGCCACAGGGATAGTGCTGGGAGGAGTCATGGACAGAGCCGGGGACAGGACACAAAGAGGTCACGGATAAACCACAGGGATAGTGCTGGGAGGAGTCATGGACAGAGCCGGGGACAGGACACGGAGAAGTCACGGATAAGCCACAGGGATAGTGCTAGGAGGAGTCATGGACAGAGCTGGGGACAGGACACGGAGAAGTCACGGATAAGCCACAGGGATAGTGCTGGGAGGAGTCATGGACAGAGCCGGGGACAGGACACGGAGAGGTCACGGATAAGCCACAGGGATAGTGCTGGGAGGAGTCGTGGACAGAGCCGGGGACAGGACATGGAGAGGTCACGGATAAGCCACAGGGATAGTGCTGGGAGGAGTCATGGACAGAGCCGGGGACAGGACATGGAGAGGTCACGGATAAGCCACAGGGATAGTGCTGGGAGGAGTCATGGACAGCACTTGGGTCAGGAGAGGTTACAGATAACTCAGGAATATAGCAGAGAGAAGTCAGATAGAAGCCGGGTCACACAGTGGAGATCACTGTCCTGAGCCTGATAATATAGATGTGTCCTCATATACCTCTCCTTTCTATCCATATGGGCCCTCATTCCGAGTTGTTCGCTCGCAAGGCGATTATAGCAGAGTTACACACGCTAAGCCGCCGCCTACTGGGAGTGAATCTAAACATCTTAAATGTGCGACCGATGTATTCGCAATATTGCGATCAAAACCGAGTTAGCAGTTTCTGAGTAACTCCAGACTTACTCTGCCTGTGCGATCAATTCAGTGCTTTTCGGTCCCGGCTGACGTCATAAACACACCCAGCGTTCGCCCAAGCACTCCCACCGTTTCTCCAGACACGCCTGCGTTTTTTCCGGAAACGGTAGCGTTTCCTGCCACACGCCCCTAAAACGCCGTACATCCGCCCAGTAACACCCATTTCCTGTCAATCACAATGCGTTCTCCGGAGCGACGAAAAAGCCGTGAGTAAAATTACTTTCTTCTTAGTAAAGTTACTTGACGCATGCGCAGTGCGAACATTACGCATGCGCACTAAGAGAATTCTCACTGCGATGCGATGAAAAATACCGAGCGAACAACTCGGAATGAGGGCCATGGTGCGAGACACATGTCGACTTACTGTACATGCTGCGCCATGGATAGCGATTCCAGTACTTTTTTCTATATTACAGCCATTATTCAAACATCAACACTTCGGTCCTTGTTTGGACATTTCTTAACTATATACAAATATGTAGCTATGTCTAACTATATACCTGTTACTATATATAACTACTGTATATAATTATGTTACTATATTACAATATAACGATAAAAGTACATCAAACTATGGTGGTCATTCAGAGTCGTTCGCTCGGTAAATTTCATCGCATCGCAGCGATTTTCCGCTTAGTGCGCATGCGTAATGTCCGCACTGCGACTGCGCCAAGTAATTTTACAATGAAGATAGTATTTTTACTCAAGGCTTTTTCTTCGCTCCGGCGATCGTAGTGTGATTGACAGGAAATGGGTGTTACTGGGCGGAAACTGGCCGTTTTATGGGCGTGTGGGAAAAAACGCTACCGTTTCCGGAAAAAACGCGGGAGTGGCTGGAGAAACGGGGGAGTGTCTGGGCGAACGCTGGATGTGTTTGTGACGTCAAACCAGGAACGACAAGCACTGAACTGATCGCAGATGCCGAGTAAGTCTGAAGCTACTCTGAAACTGCTAAGAAGTGTGCTAATCGCAATATTGCGAATACATCGTTCGCAATTTTAAGATGCTAAGATTCACTCCCAGTAGGCGGCGGCTTAGCGTGAGCAACTCTGCTAAAATCGCCTTGCGAGCGAACAACTCGGAATGACCTCCTATATATCTATAATATATCAACCATATAAGATCTATTCCCACACGGGTGGTGAAGTGGACCCACCACCCTAGTGCGAATACTGGGATGTGGGCGGGAATCCGACCGCCGGCATTTTACTAGCAGCCGGGATTCCAGCGTCAGTCTTCTGAACGCCGGAATCCAGACAGCTAATATGTTACCTGCATCCATACTGTATCTATATCTAACAACATAACTATGTTACTACAGTATATAACTATGTAACTATATCTAACTATATAACTATGTTACTACAGTATATAACTATTGTAACACTGTAGGGGTGCAAGGCGCCTCTTCCTGGGGAATATGGCAGCACGCAGCAGCTGAGGAACAACACAAGTCCAGTTTCTGGTACAACTGACCCCGGCCAGTTTTATTGAAACAGAAAAATAAAACAAAACACCAAAAGAAAATACCTTGCCTGTCCGGCACTAACTAAACACAGGATATTCCTAACTGTCACTAAACAAAAACACAGAGTTCTCCCGTAAATACTGTATGGCTCACTTGTATCAGAAAGCGTGTTTCTTCCACACAGATCCTGCAGCCTTCCCAGGCAATCTGCCCATACTAATCAGGCTAGCAGCCCTATAACACTCTTACACAGCTGAAACCCTGATTAGCCCTCTGTGAGGCCAAAGACCCGAACTGGGCCCAATGTCTAGAACTCTCCTTATCTCTCTCTTAGAGCCTATACCCAGCTTTTACAGCAAACTGAAAAGGTTCTGACAAAACCAAAAGCATTTTTCCTAGAAGTTAACACTTTCTAAAACATGTAAGACAAGAACCTGGGACAAACATACCTGCCCTCAAACACTATCCCAGTGTTCTTGTCACATATCCCCCTCCCCTGTTTCGACCTAGGGGCCGGAACACTTGTAGCCCCCAAACAGAAGATGCGGGACAATGCATCTGCGTTGGCCAATTGTGTATCCGGTCTATGTTCGACAGTAAACTTAAAGTCCTGCAACGCTAGAAACCATCTAGTTACACGAGCATTCTTGCCTCTATTTACATACATCCATTTCAAAGGGGCATGGTCTGTCACTAGTCTGAATTGTCTACCCAAGAGGTAATATCTCAAGGTATCTAGTGCCCACTTAATGGCCAAAGCCTCCTTTTCCACAATGGCATACCTTTTTTCATGCTCATTGAGTTTCCTACTCAAATAAATGATAGGGTGTTCGTCCCCATCTCTGGTTTGGGACAGCACAGCCCCTATCCCTACCTCTGAGGCATCTGTCTGTACCACAAATTCTTTTGAAAAATCTGGTGTTATCAATACCGGTTGTGAACACAAAGCCACTTTTAACGCTTGGAACGCTTTTTCTGCATCAGGGTTCCATTTCACCATATTTGACTGCTTCCCTTTGGTAAGGTCTGACAACGGCACCGCCGTGGTCGCAAAATTGGGAATAAACCGTCTATAGTACCCAGTGATTCCCAAAAAAGCCCTTACCTGTTTTTTATTCACTGGACGAGGCCAGTTTTGAATAGCATCAATTTTATTCAATTGGGGCCTAATCAGACCTCTGCCTATGGTGAAGCCCAAGTATTTGACCTCCTCCATTGCAAGGCAGCACTTCTTTGGGTTAGCAGTTAACCCTGCCTCTCTGATTGAGTCCAGTACTGCTTGTACTTTAACCAAATGGGACCCCCAGTCTGTACTGTGAATTACTACATCATCCAAATAGGCAGCTGCACATTTTCTATGGGGCCTCAAAATTTTATCCATTGCCCGTTGAAAGGTTGCTGGAGCCCCATGCAACCCAAAGGGTAACATCTTGTACTGGTACAGCCCCTCCGGAACCGAAAAGGCTGTTTTTTCTTTTGCGCCATCAGATAAAGGTATTTGCCAGTAACCTTTGGTCAGGTCCAACGTGGTGAGAAACCTAGCTGTTCCCAGCCTTTCTATAAGCTCGTCCACACGGGGCATGGGGTATGCGTCAAACTTGGACACCTCATTTAACTTACGAAAGTCATTACAGAAGCGTATACTACCGTCGGGCTTCGGGATGAGAACTATGGGACTGGACCACTCACTGTTAGATTCCTCTATGACTCCAAGTTCTAACATGGTTTTAACTTCTTTAGAAACAGCTTCTCGCTGAGCTTCCGGAATCCTATATGGCTTTAAATGGACCCTGACGCCTGGTTCTGTGACAATGTCATGTTTTATTATGGTCGTTCGGCCAGGCAGCTCTGAAAATATTTCCCTATGTTGGATGAGAAATTCTTTAACCTGATTTTTCTGACCAGCTGATAATGTCTCTGACACCTTCACTGCGGGGAGCAACCGAGGTGAAGACACCGAAGGGCAAGGCTCCGCTGACAGAGACAACCTATCTTTCCAAGGTTTAATTAAGTTAACATGATAAATTTGTTCGGGTTTTCTCTTTCCCGGCTGGTATACTTTGTAATTAACCTCATTCACTTTTTCCCTAATCTCAAATGGACCCTGCCATTTAGCTAGGAACTTGCTTTCCACAGTGGGTACCAAAACAAGAACTCTATCTCCAGGAGCAAATTCCCGTATCTTGGCACTCCGGTTGTATACCCTCTGTTGAGCACTTTGGGCCTGTTCCATGTGCTCTCTGACAATAGGTACCACGGCTGCAATCCTATCCTGCATTTGTGTTACATGTTCAATAACGCTTCTATAAGGAGTGGGCTGTCCTTCCCACGTCTCTTTGGCAACGTCCAACAGCCCTCTGGGATGTCTACCATACAACAAATCAAATGGAGAAAACCCCGTAGAGGACTGAGGAACTTCTCTGACGGCCATTAACAAGTAGGGCAACAAACAATCCCAATTTTTCCCATCTTTATCAACCACCTTTTTTAACAGACTTTTTAATGTTTTATTAAACCTTTCCACCAGCCCATCAGTTTGGGGATGGTAAATGGACGTCCTGAGGTGAGTGACCTTAAATAATTTGCACAATTCTTTCATGACCTTTGACATAAATGGAGTACCTTGGTCAGTCAAAATTTCTTTTGGTATTCCCACTCTACTAAAAACTTGCACCAGCTCCCTAGCTATCGCCTTGGTTGTAATAGTGCGTAAAGGGACAGCCTCAGGATATCGAGTGGCATAGTCCATTATTATCAGGATATACTGATGGCCCCGAGCGGACTTTTACAAGGGCCCCACGAGGTCCATGGCTATTCTGTCAAACGGGACCTCTATAATAGGCATGGGAACTAGTGGGCTCCTGAAATGGGGTCTAGGGGCATGATACTGGCATTCAGGACAGGAAGAACAATATTCAGACACTTCTTTATAAACCCTTGGCCAAAATAACCTTTGTAAAACTCTTTCAGTGGTTTTTTCTGCCCCTAAATGTCCTGCTGTAACGTGACTATGAGCTAAATCTAGTACCGTTCTCCGATAAGGCTGGGGTACTACCAGCTGTTCTACCACATCCTCACCCTTTTTGACAATGTGGTACAAGAGCTCATTACAGATGGCCATGTGGGGATACGTAACCCTGTCACCTGGTACCACAGGCTCCCCATTAACAATCTTAACATTCTCTCTAGCCTTTATCAAGGTAGGATCCTTTAACTGTTCAGATGCAAACAGATCCTTTTTTACCTCCAGGTCAGGCACGCTTTCGTTTCTAACCACTATGTCTCTGTTCCCCGCAAGAGGGTCCTCACTGGACTCCCCATCTGTCACTTCCCCAGCCAAACTGGCAAAAGGCAAAGGGTCAGAAAGTTCCGAAGACACACATTCATCCATACAACCACCGGTATTACCAACTGGCTCTTCACTTCTCACACCTGTTGACAAACGTGATTCCCACCGTTTCCAAAAATGAGGAAAATCCCTGCCTATTATGGCCTTATGCACCAAGGTGGGGACCAGTCCTACTTTAACCATTGCTGACCCACAACAAGTTTCTATATTCACTTCAGCAGTGACATAATACTGGGTATCCCCATGTATGCAAGTTACCCCAATAGGTATTTGCTGGACCTTTGAGGGGTTCACTAACCCAGATTCCACGAGGGTAACTAAACTTCCTGAATCTAGCAAGGCCTCTACCCGGTTACCCTCTAAGAACACATCACACATTTGTTTTTCCAGCTCAGGTGAAGGTACCACAGTACAGGCTAACCTAGCAAAGAAAGACATTCTGCGACATTCAAAGGCAGCATCACATTGCATGGGTTCTTGCATGACTGGGCAATTGGCAATAACATGACCTGGCATACCACATCTAAAACATTTAACCACACGATTATCAACCCGTTTGGGCAACATAGACCGTTCTAGCCCCATTGGCTTGACTCCAGGGCCAGTGTTTACAGTCTCTCCAGCCTTGCGTTCTCTTAACCGCCCAGCAACATTTTCCCATGGAACAGTCTTACCAGTCTTTACTGAAGGGCGCTGTCGAGGATCTATGGGTGGCTGGGTGGTCATCAGTAGTTCCTCTGCTGCCAAATACCGCTCTACCATGTCCACTAATTGGTCAGCAGTACCCGGGTTTCCATGGCTCACCCACTTGCGCAGGACCATGGGCAAAGATCTCAAGTAGCGGTCCATGACGACTCTTTCAACCATCTGGGGACCAGTTAATGTCTCTGGCTGTAGCCATTTTTTTGTTAGCTGAATAAGGTCGTGCATCTGGGAGCGCGGAGGCTTCTCCATGGCGTACACCCAACGGTGCACCCGTTGTGCTCGTACTGACAGCGTGACTCCCAGGCGGGTCAGGATCTCAGTCTTTAGTTTATCATAGTCCCGAGCCTCAGCAGGGCTTAAATCAAAGTACGCTTTTTGGGGCTCACCTGACAAAAAAGGTGCCAGCAGACTGGCCCACTGCGCTTTCGGCCAGTTCTCACGCTCGGCCGTCCTTTCAAACGTGGTCAGGTAGGCCTCCACATCATCAGCCTCTGTCATTTTCTGCAGGAAGTGACTGGCCCGTATAGAACTAGAGCTGGTCGGAGCACTGACGGCCACATCTCCAATCCGGGCTGCAAGGCTCTGCACCACTTCTGTTAAGGCCTCTCTATCCTGACGCTGTTGCCTGTAAAGTTCGTCAACAGCTGCCTGCTGTTGTCTCCTATTTTCCTCCATTGCCACCTGCTGCTGTCTGTTGGCCTCCTGCTGTAGTCTCCAATTTTCCTCCATTGCCACCTGCTGCTGTCTGTTGGCCTCCTGCTGAGCCGCTGTAGCTTGCAGCAAAGCTTTAAGCAGATCCTCCATGTCGACAGATTTTTCAGGCGGCTTTGTAGCTGCTTTCACCCAGGACATATATCAAACCCTCAGGGGTGAGTCTCAGTAACTTCACACTGGGCTGTATCTGCATAAACCACCGTTTTCTGCAGGCCTCACAAAGCTGCTGCTTTCACTTATGCGCAGAACGGCATGCTCGCATTCTCCACCAAGTTGTAACACTGTAGGGGTGCAAGGCGCCTCTTCCTGGGGAATATGGCAGCACGCAGCAGCTGAGGAACAACACAAGTCCAGTTTCTGGTACAACTGACCCCGGCCAGTTTTATTGAAACAGAAAAATAAAACAAAAACACCAAAAGAAAATACCTTGCCTGTCCGGCACTAACTAAACACAAGATATTCCTAACTGTCACTAAACAAAAACACAGAGTTCTCCCGTAAATACTGTATGGCTCACTTGTATCAGAAGCGTGTTTCTTCCACACAGATCCTGCAGCCTTCCCAGGCAATCTGCCCATACTAATCAGGCTAGCAGCCCTATAACACTCTTACACAGCTGAAACCCTGATTAGCCCTCTGTGAGGCCAAAGACCCGAACTGGGCCCAATGTCTAGAACTCTCCTTATCTCTCTCTTAGAGCCTATACCCAGCTTTTACAGCCAACTGAAAAGGTTCTGACAAAACCAAAAGCATTTTTCCTAGAAGTTAACACTTTCTAAAACATGTAAGACAAGAACCTGGGACAAACATACCTGCCCTCAAACCATACTTGCCTACCTGACCCTCTCCATGAGGGAGAAAATGCTCTGTTCCTGGACTTTCCTGGTAATGTATGATTGCCATCACCTGTGGTGAGCTAGTTAATTGATAAGAAAGGTGTTTCACCACAGGTGATGGCAATCATACATTACCAGGAAAGTCCAGGAACAGAGTATTTTCTCCCTCATGGAGAGGGTCAGGTAGGCAAGTATGCCTCAAACACTATCCCAGTGTTCTTGTCACACTATATATCTATATCTAACTCTATAACTATGTTACTACAGTATATAACTATATATCTATAACTAACTATATAACTATGTTACTACAGTATATAACTATATATCTATATCTAACTATATAACTATGTTACTACAGTATATAACTATATATCTATATCTAACTATATAACTATGTTACTACAGTATATAACTATGTAACTATATCTAACTAATAGTAACTATATAACTATGTTACTACAGTATATAACAATGTTACTACGGGTGGACTTCTGTATGCCGAATGTCAGGATCCCGGCGCACAGTATACCAGCGCTGGAATCCCGACACCTGGCATACCGACAACTATTCTCCCTCGTGGGGGTCCACGACCCCCCTGGAGGGAGACTAAAATAGTGTGGTGCGCATAGTGCGCCACCGCACCTGCAGCGTGGCGAGCGCAGCAAGCCCACAAGGGGCTCCTTTGCGCTCGCCACGCTGTCTGTATGCCGGCAGTCGGGCTCCTGGCGCCGGTATGCTGGTCGCCGGAGCCCGAGCGCTGGCATACCGTACTACACCCGTTACTACAGTATATAACTATGTAACTATCTCTAACTATATAACTGTTACTACAGCATATAACTATGTAACTATATAACTATGTAACTACAGTATATAACTATGTAACTATATCTAACTATTTAACTATGTAACTACAGTATTTAACCATGTAACTATATCTAACAATATAACTATGTTACTATAGCATATAACTATGTAACTATATAACTATGTAACTACAGTATATAACTATGTAACTATATCTAACTATATAACTACAGTATATAACTATGTAACTATATCTAACAATATAACTATGTTACTATAGCATATAACTATGTAACTATATCTAACTATATAACTATGTAACTACAGTATATAACTATGTAACTATATAACTATGTAACTACAGTATATAACTATGTAACTATATCTAACAATATAACTGTTACTATAGCATATAACTATGTAACTATATCTAACTATATAACTATGTTACTACAGTATATAACTATGTAACTATATCTAACAATATAACTATGTTACTATAGCATATAACTATGTAACTATATAACTATGTAACTACAGTATATAACTATGTAACTATATCTAACAATATAACTGTTACTATAGCATATAACTATAACTATATCTAACTATATAACTATGTTACTATAGCATATAACTGTGTAACTATATCTAACTATATAACTATGTAACTACAGTATATAACTATGTCACTATATCTAACAATATAACTATGTTACTACTGTATATAACTATGTAACTATATCTAACAATATAACTATGTTACTACTGTATATAACTATGTAACTATATCTAACTATATAACTATGTTACTATAGCATATAACTATGTAACTATATAACTATGTAACTACAGTATATAACTATGTAACTATATCTAACTATATAACTATGTAACTACAGTATATAACTATGTAACTATATCTAACAATATAACTATGTTACTATAGCATATAACTATATAACTATGTAACTACAGTATATAACTATGTAACTATATCTAACAATATAACTGTTACTATAGCATATAACAATGTAACTATATCTAACTATATAACTATGTTACTATAGCATATAACTGTGTAACTATATCTAACTATATAACTATGTAACTACAGTATATAACTATGTCACTATATCTAACAATATAACTATGTTACTACTGTATATAACTATGTAACTATATCTAACAATATAACTATGTTACTACTGTATATAACTATGTAACTATATCTAACTATATAACTATGTTACTATAGCATATAACTATGTAACTATATAACTATGTAACTACAGTATATAACTATGTAACTATATCTAACTATATAACTATGTAACTACAGTATATAACTATGTAACTATATCTAACAATATAACTATGTTACTATAGCATATAACTATATAACTATATAACTATGTAACTACAGTATATAACTATGTAACTATATCTAACAATATAACTATGTTACTATAGCATTTTACTATATAACTATGTAACTACAGTATATAACTCTGTAATTATATCTAACAATATAACGATGTTACTATAGCATATAACTATGTAACTATATCTAACTATATAACTATGTTACTACAGTATATAACTATGTAACTATATCTAACAATATAACTATGTTACTGTGACAGGACGGTGCCGTACGGGAGCACTCGCCGCTTGCCGCGTCCCGTTGACTGCGCACAGAATGGAAGGTCAAGCCGCACGAGGCCTGACCACATAGGGGATTCCCGCTTACCGTCAGTAACCGCCTGTTACTGACTCCACCCACTGCGCTGTGGGCGGGTTCTTGCTGCCACCACCAAACTCCTAACCTGCAGTGGCGTTTGGAACCACGGTTCTGCTCTGTATGTGCCGACGCACTGCCTTACCACCCCTGTGTGGTGCTGACGAATCCCCACTAGCCACTTGCTAGGCCTCTACCGGTAGCTGGCGGAAGGCGGAGCTTGGAGACGCTAGGTGCTTCCCTGGACAGCCGGAGGACGGGGCTAAGTTTGGCCTAACCCTGTTGGTCACAAGATGAAGCAGTCTTGAGGCAAAGATGTTTATTGCTCAAATAACCTTTAAAAAGGCTCCTCCCTATTGCTAGGGGCAACAGCATACAATCAAGATGTTTTCAGCAGAAGAAGATGTTACAATATCAACTCTGGAGGCACGCAGGTCTCCTTTTTATGTCAGTTTTCCACACAGTACCACAGGGGGGTAAGCCCTCCCTGTCTTCTCCAACCAATCAGGTTATTTTACAAAATACCAATAAATTACATTTTACAAGGAGATAAGTGCAATAAAACAATATCCTCCTTCCTGTCACCCAGACAACGTTTGGTATCAGATTAACATTCACTATTGATAAATTTATCACATATCTTCAAAATACAAATGTGTCTGGTCATTCCCATCTGCAGGCAATCACAGTGTTTAAGATTACAACAGGAATGGCTACAATACAAACAAACAGTCTTCCTTCCTTTATCTGCCATTCACGGATCGTAAATCAATTACATCCCCTACATGAAACAGATTCCAAGCCCATAGACCCAGTGATTAGTATCTCTCTCTAAGGAACTTACACATCAAAAGGTTTTGTCCTTCACACCTCTCTGCTAGCACAGAGCCATTTTTCCTTTAAATACATTTCATTTAAACACGTGTTTCCCTTTAAATATACACCAAGCTTGTCTTGAATATAAAATAAATACATTTAAACATGTCTTCCTGCAATGGTGCACAGAGCACTACATATGACATGTTAAAACACATTATTCAACAAACTTTTACACAGTCCGCAACATGGCGCTGGGGACGAGGGTTAACCCCTTCAGTGCCGCAGACGCCATTACACGTGTGGCTGGCTTGTCTCTCCGGCCACATTCCTTCCCCCCCATTCAAGCGGGTCAACCAGGGACCCATGTCCCAACGATTTGGGTCCTGGTCCCGCAGTCCCTTGTGTTGAAGGGGACGCTACCTAGGGTGTGTAGGCTCCGGCCTAGACAGTTCATCCATAGTGCAGTGGGCCTCTCTTCTTGGGTGCACAATGTTCAAATAGTCCACCTGAAGTCCAAGTGCAAGGCTCCACCACAAAAGTCTGTCCAATTTCCCCAAGGTAGGTTGCCGCTACCTAACGGGTAGGTGGTAAGTCACCACGGTGGGGGGCCGGTTACAAACAAGTGCCACCCAAGGTGTCCCAATCGTGGCATACCCCACCTCCCACAATAGCAGTATACTGCTCAACCAGGCCACAGGGTGCTCCTGCCCATATGGCTCTTTCTGGCTCGGTACAGCTCCCAGTCCGTGCAGTGGCGCAATAGTTCGTAACACACAGTCCTGGTCAAGAATGTGCGCCATCAGCACTGGAGCGGGTACCCGAGCCTCTTTCAATGACTGGAATGCCAACTCGCAAGCGGGTGCAAAGTCCACTGACTTGGGAATGCCCTTCCTAGCCATCCCTGTCAAGGGGTTCACTACAGGACTAAAGTCAATGACAACATGTCCGTAGGGCCTTACAGGTTCTAAGGTCAGTACCGGTCTGGGTGATGTGTGCCGGGGACAGCCTCTGGTTGCCTCCACCCCCTCTGGGTTGGGCCTACCCCTGTCTCCTCCCACATGGTGCCCCAGGCACTGCACCTCCATCATACCTATCTGGCAACTGTCTGCCCGAACTGTCAGACCTGCCCTCCAATCCTCCGTCGACCTATGACTCGGGAAACCTACCCTGTCACCTAGGCCTACTCCTTCCTCCTCGTCCGCTACCTGGGCCACAGTGATGGCGGCCAGACCACCAGCCTCTGGATCCTGTGTGGCATCCACTGCAGGGAGGCTGCGTGTCTTCCCCGATCTACTGTGCACAGGCAGGGGACCTGCTATGTCCACAGCAACTTGCTGCGAGGGTTCTCCTATGGGCAGAGGCCCAGAGACAACACAACCGCTGGAGTGCCCCGGCTGCCAACGCATGGCACCAGCCTTACATGTGGTCCGGGCGTCATCCGACATTCCAGACCAGGGTAAGCTCTGTGTCAGGCACTTCAGGGTACGGTCTGTCTCCGGGTTGCTGTCCAAAGGGGTTTCGCTGGCAACCGACACCGGTTGCGCAGGAACGTTCCCTGAGGGGACCAGTTGGACACATTCCCTATCTGGTCTATCCCCTCCCATTTTCCTGGCTACCCTGTACCTTAACCCTTCCCGCCAGGTCAACCTCCCCGCCCCAACCCTGTCAAGGCCGCTGCCAGAGTGGCGCCTCATGTCTTTCGGGGATGGGTCAGAGAGTTGAGCCTCCCTAAACTCCTGCCTGTGGCCCTCAATCTCTCCTAAATTGGGACACTCTACAGGGGGATCTAGGTGGGGACTACTAGGGTCAGTCTGGTAGGGGTCAGTCATGGAAAAGTCAGTGTGGTTTCTCATACTCACCGCCGGAGTTGGCAAACCACTTGGGTCAGGAGCATCATTGGGCACCCCCACAGGATCACACGAGCTGGAACCGACATCCTCTGCGTTGCTAGGGGACGTAGGCATACCAGAGGCAAAAGGCATGCGGGGTCGATGTACTGATCTAGCCGCTGTAATCTTTTCCTCTGGGCTGGTTGATGCTGTGGTTGGCTGTGCTGGCAGTTGTCTAGCAGCTGTAGTCTTTTCCTCTGGGCTGGGCGGTGCTGGAGTAGCTGATGTCAACGGTGGGTTTGGAACTTGACTCCGGGGAATGGCGCCAACAAACATAGTGACGATCCCACCACCCAGATCATTTCCTAGGACCACATCCGTTGGGAGACCATCCATGACGGCAACTTCTCGCAACTCTGGTCCAGCTCCCCAGTCCAGGTAGACTCTTGCCATGGGAACCGCTTTTTCTGTTCCTTCTGCCAGGGTGACCGTGGCAGTGCGACCCTGCAATACTGCAGCAGGATCTATAAGGTGGGGGCTCACCACAGTGATTGAGGCCCCAGAGTCTCTTAGGCCTTCTCCCTGCAGGGGTCCCACGTGGACTGGCTGCAGGTGCCTCCACATGTTGTGTAGGGGCTGTTTGGCCATGCAGGTGACTCTCTCCGCAGAGTGCACCTGTCTCTCGCCACACTCCATCGGACTGACTGGAGGGGGAACAGTCTCTGTAGGCTCATCTCCTCTCGTCAAACAAGCGATCCGGGCTCCAGCACTCGGATTTGGGGCACGAGTCTGGGGTGCTTGGGATGCAGGACAGTTCATCCTCAGATGTCCGATTTTCCCACAGCCGTAGCACTTCTTCTCCAGTCGTGGCACCGATGATCTCTGATCAGTTGCAGGGACGCTGCGGTGCGGTTGCTGGCCAAGAGCACCCGGGTTGGAAGATGCTTGTCTTTGGGGGTGATGAGCTGAAGAGGGTGGTCCCCTTGGTGGTACAGTCTGTTGGAGCTAGCTGCTGGCGGGGCGCTTCTGCCCCCGTGGCCGAATTGCCACATATTTGTCGGCTAATTGGGCAGCCATTTTTAAGCTAGGTGGCTCCCGATCTAGCACCCACTCCTTCACTTCTTGGGCGCACCTGCGGTAGAACTGCTCCCTGCAGATCAGGTCGATCAGTGCGTCCCATGTAGTGGCTTCCGAATCCTTCACCCACTTCACCACGTACTGCCGCAGCTGGGTGGCGAACTGCTCATGGGTGCTGCTAGGATTCTTGGGCAAGTCTCTGAACTTCTTCCTGTAAGACTCTGGAGTGATGAAGAATCGCTGGAGGAGGGCCTTCGCAACTTCGTCGTAGTTCCCACAGTCCTCCGTGGCCACTCCTCGATAGGCCTCCAAGGCCTCTCCATGCAGAGTGGGCACAAGGTGTCTCACCCACTCCGACTTGGGTAGATCGTGTAGTTTGCAAGTCCTTTCAAAAACTTGTAAATGTCCATCAATGTCCCCATCACTGTCTGCAAACTTGGCAAACTGAATGCGTCCCGATCTGTGTACAACAGCTGACAACGGCTCCCCGGGTACCACGGCCTGTGGTGCCCGCTCATCACGCCACATCTGGATGATGATCAAGCGCTCTTGCTCCGTTGCCCTTTCCCCCAATTCCGCTAGCCGATCTGCTAGGGTATCCGGGCCGCCCCCCCTGGGACGTTGGGATCCTGGCCCTGCTAGGGATTGCTGGGAAACATGGCTGCTGAGAGAGAGGGCGGGGCTTGTGGTTCTCACCGGTTCCTTACGAAGGTCCACTGGTGGGCCGTCCTCTGCGATGCTGACGCCGTCAGTGCTTTCCACCTCCGCCCGATGAGACTCCTCCCAGCTCCCGAGCGCCGCCTGCATGACGCTCCTGGACGCGTTGGAAGTGATATACAATACAAAATGTGGGGAGGTTCACAAGCGCTACAAAATACTAATCAAATAGTATCATATAATGTCATAGTTGTTATATCCAAAATCCTTGGACCACAAGGATCCCACGACTTCTTCCCCTTCGTGGTTTGGCAAAGGTTCGCACCTTTCGACTAACCTCCTCCAAGTGGGATATCTACTTCAAAAGGTTTCTTTAAATATTCTCCTTGGACACCCTTATTCCTCAGACACGAGATTTAACACCGCCCCGTCCCTCAGAAAGGGCACTCACCTTTCAACAATGCCCTATATTCCTTGAAAGGTTTCTTTCACTGCTGGAGAAGACCTGGATTTTCACTGGTGGACCACCAGTATGGAATGGATATGTGGATGAAGACGATGGATATCCAAAAAAATTTCACAAATTTATTGGATCTTAAAAGGATATATCCATATACATAAAAATATAAAAAAACATAAATAAAATACAGCAACAAATCACTGGTTCCCTCGGTCAAATTGGTAACATTATTTCCCCCAAATGCCACAGGATTTCAACCACTCTAAAATTGTCCGCACAATTTAAAATGTAAATTGAGTGTTGGTCCTTTCAAACAAAAAAGGCAAATGGAGAAGACCATACGACCTGGGGTACACAGGACACACACCGACGCGTTTCGGATTCAAGATCCTTCCTCAAGGTCTTGAGGAAGGATCTTGAATCCGAAACGCGTCGGTGTGTGTCCTGTGTACCCCAGGTCGTATGGTCTTCTCCATTTGCCTTTTTTGTTTGAAAGGACCAACACTCAATTTACATTTTAAATTGTGCGGACAATTTTAGAGTGGTTGAAATCCTGTGGCATTTGGGGGAAATAATGTTACCAATTTGACCGAGGGAACCAGTGATTTGTTGCTGTATTTTATTTATGTTTTTTTATATTTTTATGTATATGGATATATCCTTTTAAGATCCAATAAATTTGTGAAATTTTTTTGGATATCCATCGTCTTCATCCACATATCCATTCCATACTGGTGGTCCACCAGTGAAAATCCAGGTCTTCTCCAGCAGTGAAAGAAACCTTTCAAGGAATATAGGGCATTGTTGAAAGGCGAGTGCCCTTTCTGAGGGACGGGGCGGTGTTAAATCTCGTGTCTGAGGAATAAGGGTGTCCAAGGAGAATATTTAAAGAAACCTTTTGAAGTAGATATCCCACTTGGAGGAGGTTAGTCGAAAGGTGCGAACCTTTGCCAAACCACGAAGGGGAAGAAGTCGTGGGATCCTTGTGGTCCAAGGATTTTGGATATAACAACTATGACATTATATGATACTATTTGATTAGTATTTTGTAGCGCTTGTGAACCTCCCCACATTTTGTATTGTATATTGTATCAAGGAGTAGTGCTCTTGGGGGTTGGTACCGAGCTGCCGCAAAGGCGCGAGTTACTCTTTTCTGTTTGTTTGGAAGCGTTGGAAGTGATATCCACACCCTTCCCCTGGCATACGATCTCCAGATCCTCCTTGGACATTCCGCTGAATTCCGCCATCTTGTGCGTTCTCCTGCGCTGCAGTTACTCCTCTCCTGAGTAACTCGGCTTCTCCAATCAGGTGATGAAAAGCCGCCTGGGATTATCCCACCGCTATGCCACCAATTTCTGTGACAGGACGGTGCCGTACGGGAGCACTCGCCGCTTGCCGCGTCCCGTAGACTGCGCACAGAATGGAAGGTCAAGCCGCACGAGGCCTGACCACATAGGGGATTCCCGCTTACCGTCAGTAACCGCCTGTTACTGACTCCACCCACTGCGCTGTGGGCGGGTTCTTGCTGCCACCACCAAACTCCTAACCTGCCGTGGCGTTTGGAACCACGGTTCTGCTCTGTATGTGCCGACGCACTGCCTTACCACCCCTGTGTGGTGCTGACGAATCCCCACTAGCCACTTGCTAGGCCTCTACCGGTAGCTGGCGGAAGGCGGAGCTTGGAGACGCTAGGTGCTTCCCTGGACAGCCGGAGGACGGGGCTAGGTTTGGCCTAACCCTGTTGGTCACAAGATGAAGCAGTCTTGAGGCAAAGATGTTTATTGCTCAAATAACCTTTAAAAGGGCTCCTCCCTATTGCTAGGGGCAACAGCATACAATCAAGATGTTTTCAGCAGAAGAAGATGTTACAATATCAACTCTGGAGGCACGCAGGTCTCCTTTTTATGTCAGTTTTCCACACAGTACCACAGGGGGGTAAGCCCTCCCTGTCTTCTCCAACCAATCAGGTTATTTTACAAAATACCAATAAATTACATTTTACAAGGAGATAAGTGCAATAAAACAATATCCTCATTCCTGTCACCCAGACAACGTTTGGTATCAGATTAACATTCACTATTGATAAATTTATCACATATCTTCAAAATACAAATGTGTCTGGTCATTCCCATCTGCAGGCAATCACAGTGTTTAAGATTACAACAGGAATGGCTACAATACAAACAAACAGTCTTCCTTCCTTTATCTGCCATTCACGGATCGTAAATCAATTACATCCCCTACATGAAACAGATTCCAAGCCCATAGACCCAGTGATTAGTATCTCTCTCTAAGGAACTTACACATCAAAAGGTTTTGTCCTTCACACCTCTCTGCTAGCACAGAGCCATTTTTCCTTTAAATACATTTCATTTAAACACGTGTTTCCCTTTAAATATACACCAAGCTTGTCTTGAATATAAAATAAATACATTTAAACATGTCTTCCTGCAATGGTGCACAGAGCACTACATATGACATGTTAAAACACATTATTCAACAAACTTTTAAACAGTCCGCAACATGGCGCTGGGGACGAGGGTTAACCCCTTCAGTGCCGCAGACGCCATTACACGTGTGGCTGGCTTGTCTCTCCGGCCACAGTTACTATAGCATATAACTATGTAACTATATCTAACTATATAACTACAGTATATAACTATGTCACTATATCTAACAATATAACTATGTTACTACTGTATATAACTATGTAACTATATCTAACTATATAACTATGTTACTACAGTATATAACTATGTAACTATATCTAACTATATAACTGTTACTACAGCATGTAACTATATAACTATGTTACTACAGTATATAACTATGTAACTATAACTATATAACTATGTTACTATAGCATATAACTATGTAACTATATAACTATGTTACTACAGCATATAACTATGTAACTATATCTAACTATATAACTATGTTACTACAGTATATAACTACGTAACTATTTCTAACTATATAATTATGTTACTACAGCACATAACTATGTAACTATATATAACTATAAAACTATGTTACTAAAGTATATGACTATGTAACTATAAAACTATGTTACTACAGTATATGATTAGGTAACTATATCTAACAATATAACTATGTTACTAAAGTATATAACTATGTAACTATATCTAACTATATAACTATGTTACTTCAGCATATAACAATTTAACTATATAACTATGTTACAACAGTATATAACTATGTAACTATATCTAACTATATAACTATGTTACTACAGTATATAAATGTAACTATATCTAACATTATAACTATGTTACTACAGTATAAAACTATAAAACTGTTACTGCAGTATAAACTATGTAACTATATAAACTATGTTACTACAGTATATAACTATGTAACTATATAACTATGTAACTACAGTATATAACTATGTAACTATATCTAACAATATAACTATGTTACTATAGCATATAACTATGTAACTATATAACTATGTAACTGCAGTATATAACTATGTAACTATATCTAACAATATAACTATGTTACTACAGTATATAACTATTTAACTATCTCTAACTATATAACTGTTACTACAGCATATAACTATGTAACTATATAACTATGTTACTACTGTATATAACTATGTAACTAAATTTAACTATATAACTATGTTACTACAGTATATAACTATTTAACTATCTCTAACTATATAACTGTTACTACAGTATATAACTATGTAACTATATAACTATGTAACTACAGTATATAACTATGTAACTATATCTAACAATATAACTATGTTACTATAGCATATCTCCTATATAATAGCCCTATTCTGTGACTTTGTGACTCATTTGCTAACGCTGGGCGGAGTCACAACACTGGGCGGAGTTAGTCAAATGAGTCACAGATCTGGCCACATCTACAGGAGACTAGGAGCAGAAGCAGATAGTATGGGCATGGCACAGGCAGGGGTGCAGACCTCCCAACTTTCTGCAGGAGCTTTCTTCAGGCAGAAGGAGAGACACACACTCGGCGAAAAGTGGGCGTGGCTTCACGGGAGGGCCCCGTTTTCGTCAGTGAGGGGGCATGCCCAGCGCTCTGTGAGCTGCTGGCATGCCCCCAGGGGCTGATTATGAGTCCGGGGGGCCCAGGTCACTTGAGACAGGGGAGCCCTATCTCATTGCTGTGCCTGCTGTGGGGTTGGGGGCGTGGCCTAATCGCGGGACGCGAGGCCACGCCCCCTTATGCAAATTCCAGGGTTTATTTATTTTTTATGGAATTTTGGCCCCTCAGCTAGGGGTAAATCCAGAGGGGGTGGTCGCTCTCCCCTACACACCCGCACAGGCAGAAGAAAGCAGGGAGACTGCTGCCTCCCTGCAACACCACATACCTGCCAATACACAGCAGCGTGTGCTGACTGTAGCACAATGCTGCCGCTGTTGCTGGCAGGACGGGGGAGCTTCTGAGCTGGGACAGAGCTACTCGAGCCGGGGGGCCCCCTAAAACTGTGGGGCCAATGGTACGTACCCCCTGCCCCCCCTTAATCTGGCTCTGCTGCTGGAACCCCCCATTAATCCGTACCCCCTGATGCCCCCTCTCCCTCTGTCTCCACTATTCACCGCTGCTCTGCTAAGCAGAACAGCGAGTACAGGAGCTTTCCAACTGACCCCCCCCACCGCGGGACACTGCGACCCGCGGGTGGGACAGTGGGACAGACCCAAAAAAATGGGACTGTCCCGCGAAAATTGGGACAGTTGGGAGGTATGGCGGTATGTGAGGGGTATGTCATACAGACAGACGGGCACCGGCTCACTGTGTGCTTGACCCCCCACATCAGCATACTCAGCAGGGGCTCTCTGGCATGGAGGAGTGTCACTTTCTGGCACATTCCACGCTTCTTAGCTGCAGTTTTGTGGGGCACCTGCCGCTGTGCAGGTTCCGTACTGCCTCTGTTATCTCCAGCCCCGGCAACCCCACCGCTAGCTGCAGCGCTGCCACCCGCAGTGAGGTACGCCCAGCTCCTTCACACACTTTAGCCGGCGGGTAGCGCTGCAGAAGTCCGAGCTGCTTGCAGGCTCCGACCCCCTCCTCCCTCCAGCCGCAGCGTCTCCTGGCAGCTAACCAGTCACTCCCAGTCTCCCCTTACCACAGTGCCCAGCAGCCGCGAGGTCCGCGCCACGTGCATGCTATGACCCCCTCCTCCCTCCAGCCGCAGCATCTCCTGGGGGCTAACCAGTCACTCCCAGTCTTCTCTTACCACAGTGCCCGGCAGCTGCGCGAGGTCTGCGGCGTGTGACTGAGGAGGGGAGGAGGGATGCGGACGGGCAGAGGAAGCAGGACTCCAGCCTAAGAGAGTCAGCCATGCCAAGCCTCCACCAGCAGCAGATCCCAACAGGTTGGAGTGGAACAGCAGCAGCCAGCAGCAGTGACTCCGGTAAGACACATCTGTCTGTCACCACTGTTTTGTCCCTAATACCAATCTCTCCCGTGCCCTGTGTTCTGTCATGTCCCTGTCACCCCTGGCCTTGCCCTGCCACCCTTATCCTGGCCCTTTCACCCTTATCCTGGCCCTTTCACCCTTATCCTGGCCCTGTCACCCTTATGCTGGCCCTGTTACCCCTATCCTGGCCCTGTCACCCCTGTGCTTGCCATGTCAACCCTATACTGGCCCTGTCACCCCTGTCCTGGCCCTGTCGCCCCTACCCTGGCCCTGTCACCCCTATCCTGTCCCTGTCATTTCTGTCCTGGCCCCGTCGCCCCTGTCCTGGCCCCGTCGCCCCTGTCCTGGCCCCGTCACCTCTGTCCTGGCCCCGTCACCACTGTTCTGACCCTGTCACCCCTGTCCTGGCCCTGCTACTACATACCCTCCAACTACCTTTTTGGCAGGTACAGTACCCGCAGCGCCTCCAGACCTCTCCCCAATGCACCACACCTCCGCACCTTCCCCTCCACCACATGCGGCACTCCACCCCTCCCCCACACGCTGTGCCTCCAGACCCCCTACACCACCCGCGGCTCCCACTCCTCCGCCTCTTCACCACCCACAGCACCTCCAGGCCTCCTCCACCATCCACCCCCCTTATATGTCTCCCCCCACACCTGCCCCCCTCCACCCGCAGCATCTGCAGACACCCTCCTCCATCCGCGGTCCCCCCCTCCGCCACCCCTCCCCCACCAATGGCACCCCCGCACCTGCCTCTCCACCACCTGCAGCACCTCCCCCATCCGGGCCCTACCCCCACTTCCGCCGCCCCTCCACCAGCAGCATCTACAGACACCATCCGCAGTCCCCCCCGCACCCGCTACATTCTGTACATCGTGCCCTGCAGGTTCTGTTCACGCCATCGCAAGGGGCTGCGCCTCCTTCACCATCGCAAGCCCTTTCATTGTGCAATATTTAACCACTAACAAAGGAATGCAGGTAATACTCCATATAATACAAATATTGAACCCCAGAAAGGCATGCAAGGGTTAAGGGGGCGTAGCCCCTTGCGACGGTGTGAAGAGCGCCCATAGGGCGCGATGAAGCACCTAGTAACTGTAACTATATAACTATGTAACTGCAGTATATAACTATGTAACTATATCTAACAATATAACTATGTTACTACAGTATATAACTATTTAACTATCTCTAACTATATAACTGTTACTACAGCATATAACTATGTAACTATATAACTATGTTACTACTGTATATAACTATGTAACTAAATTTAACTATATAACTATGTTACTACAGTATATAACTATTTAACTATCTCTAACTATATAACTGTTACTACAGTATATAACTATGTAACTATATAACTATGTAACTACAGTATATAACTATGTAACTATATCTAACAATATAACTGTTACTATAGCATATAACTATGTAACTATATAACTATGTAACTGCAGTATATAACTATGTAACTATATCTAACAATATAACTATGTTACTACAGTATATAACTATTTAACTATCTCTAACTATATAACTGTTACTACAGCATATAACTATGTAACTATGGAGGCCATTCCGAGTTGTTCGCTCGCAAGGCGATTTTAGCAGAGTTGCTCACGCTAAGCCACCGCCTACTGGGAGTGTATCTTAGCATCTTAAAATTGCGAACGATGTAATCGCAATATTGCGATTAGCACACCTCTTAGCAGTTTCAGAGTAGCTTCAGACTTACTCGGCATCTGCGATCAGTTTAGTGCTTGTCATTCCTGGTTTGACGTCACAAACACACCCAGCGTTTGCCCAGACACTCCCCCGTTTCTCCGGCCACTCCTGCGTTTTTTCCGGAAACGGTAGCGTTTTCTCCCACACGCCCATAAAACGGCCTGTTTCCGCCCAGAAACACCCATTTCCTGTCAATCACACTACGATCGCCTGAGCAATGAAAAAGCCGTGAGTAAAAAACCTAACTTCATAGCAAATTTACTAGGCGCAGTCGCAGTGCGGACATTGCGCATGCGCACTAAGCGGAAAATCGCTGCGATGCGATGAAATTTACAGAGCGAACGACTCGGAATGAGGGCCTATATAACTATGTTACTACAGTATATAACTATGTAACTATATCTAACTATATAACTATGTTAATACAGTATATAACTACGTAACTATATCTAACTATATAAGTATGTTACTACAGCACATAACTATGTAACTATATATAACTATAAAACTATGTTACTAAAGTATATGACTATGTAACTATAAAACTATGTTACTACAGTATATGACTAGGTAACTATATCTAACAATATAACTATGTTACTAAAGTATATAACTATGTAACTATATCTAACTATATAACTATGTTACTAAAGTATATAACTATGTAACTATATCTAACTATATAACAATGTTAATTCAGCATATAACAATTTAACTATATAACTATGTTACAACAGTATATAACTACGTAACTATATCTAACTATATAACTGTTACTACAGCATATAACTATGTAACTATATAACTATGTTACTACAGTATATAACTACGTAACTACATCTAACTATATAACTATTTTACAACAGTATATAACTATGTAACTATATCTAACTATATAAATGTTACTACAGCATATAACTATGTAACTATATAACTATCTTACTACAGTATATAACTACGTAACTATATCTAACTATATAACTATGTTACTTCAGCATATAACAATTTAACTATATAACTATGTTACTACAGTATATAACCATGTAACTATATCTAACTATATAATTATGTTACTACAGCACATAACTATGTAACTATATATAACTATAAAACTATGTTACTAAAGTATATGACTAGGTAACTATATCTAACAATATAACTATGTTACTAAAGTATATAACTATGTTACTAAAGTATATAACTATGTAACTATATGTAACTATATAACTATGTTACTTCAGCATATAACAATTTAACTATATCTAACTATATAACTATGTTACTACAGCATATAAATATGTACCTATATCTAACTATATAACTATGTTACTACAGCATATAAATATGTACCTATATCTAACTATATAACTATGTAACTATAACTAACTATATAACTATGTTACTACAGCATATAAATATGTACCTATATCTAACTTCATAACTATGTTACAACAGTATATAACTATAAAACTGTTACTGCAGTATAAACTATGTAACTATATAACTATGTTACTACAGTATATAACTATGTAACTATATAAACTATGTTACTACAGTATATAACTATGTAACTACAGTATATAACTATGTAACTATATCTAACTATATAACTATGTTACTACAGTATATAACTATAAAACTGTTACTGCAGTATAAACTATGTAACTATATAACTATGTTACTACAGTATATAACTATGTAACTATATAAACTATGTTACTACAGTATATAACTATGTAACTACAGTATATAACTATGTAACTATATCTAACAATATAACTATGTTACTATAGCATATAACTATGTAACTATATAACTATGTAACTACAGTATATAACTATGTAACTATATCTAACAATATAACTATGTTACTACAGTATATAACTATGTAACTATATCTAACAATATAACTATGTTACTACAGTATATAACTATGTAACTATCTCTAACTATATAACTGTTACTACAGCATATAACTATTTAACTATATAACTATGTTACTACTGTATATAACTATGTAACTATATCAAACTATATAACTATGTTACTACAGTATATAACTATGTAACTATATCTAACTATATAATTATGTTACTACAGCACATAACTATGTAACTATATATAACTATAAAACTATGTTACTACAGTATATGACTAGGTAACTATATCTAACAATATAACTATGTTACTAAAGTATATAACTATGTAACTATATCTAACTATATAACTATGTTACTACAGTATAAAACTATGTATCTATATCTAACTATATAACTTAGTTACTTCCGCATATAACAATTTAACTATATAACTATGTTACAACAGTATATAACTATGTAACTATATCTAACATTATAACTATGTTACTACAGTATATAACTATGTAACTATATATAACTATGTTACTACAGCATATAACTATGTACCTATATCTAACTATATAACTATGTTACAACAGTACATAACTATGTAACTATATCTAACTATATAACTATGTTACTACAGTATATAACTATAAAACTGTTACTGCAGTATAAACTATGTAACTATATAACTATGTTACTACAGTATATAACTATGTAACTATATAAACTATGTTACTACAGTATATAACTATGTAACTATATAACTATGTTACTACAGTATATAACTATGTAACTATATCTAACTATATAACTATGTTACTACAGTATATAGCTATATAACTATGTTACTACAGTATATAACTATGTAACTATATAACTATGTTACTACAGCATATAATTATGTAACTATATAACTATGTTACTACAGTATATAACGGGTTCACTACGGCTGGCCGGCGGTCGGGCTCCCGGCGACCAGCATACCGGCGCCGGGAGCCCGACCGCGCCACACTATTTTATTCTCCCTCTATGGGGGTTGTGGACCCCCACGAGGGAAAATAAGTGTCGGTATGCCGGCTGTCGGGCTCCCGGCGCCGGTATACTGAGCGCCGGGAGCCCGACCGCCGGCATACAGAAGACCACCCTGTATAACTATGATAATGTAACTATAAAACTATGTTACTACAGCATATAAGTATGTAACTATATAACTATGTTACTACAGCATATAACTATATAACTATGTTACTACAGTATATAACTATATAACTATGTAACTATAAAACTATGTTACTACAGCATATAAGTATGTAACTATATAACTGTTACTACAGCATATAACTATATAACTATGTTATTACAGTATATAACTATATAACTATGTTACTACAGCATATAACTATGTAACTATATAACTATGTTACTACAGTATATAACTATGTAACTATAAAACTATGTTACTACAGCATATAACTATGTAACTATAAAACTATGTTACTACAGCATATAACTATGTAACTATAAAACTATGTTACTACAGCAGTGGCTCCCAAACTGTGTGCCGTGGCACCCTGGGGTGCCGCGGGACAGTTGCAGGGGTGCCTCAGGTTGGTGCTCCAGGACCAATTCAAACTATTTATTGTCAATGTAATAGGCAAAACTAATGCTTGTGGCTGCCAATCATAAAATATGTAAACAAACAGAAGTAAATCTTGTCCCTTGCCACAGAACTGAACCTAAGGATGACATCTAAACATAATTTACTTAATTTAATATTTCTTTCTAAATTTCTCAATAAGAAACGTTTGGCCTAGGGGTGCCGTGAAAAAAAATATGTTATTTTAGTGTGCCGTGATTCAAAAAAGTTTGAGAACCACTGTACTACAGCATATAAGTATGTAACTATATAACTATGTTACTACAGCATATAACTATATAACTATGTTACTACAGTATATAACTATGTAACTATATAACTGTTACTACAGCATATAACTATGTAACTATGTTACTACAGTATATAACTATATAACTATGTTACTACAGTATATAACTATGTAACTATGTTACTACAGTATATAACTATATAACTATGTTACTACAGTATATAACTATGTAACTATATAACTATGTTACTACAGCATATAACTATGTAACTATATCTAACTATATAACTATGTAACTACAGTATATAACTATATAACTATATCTAATTATATAACTATGTTACTATAGCATATAACTATATATCTATATATAACTATATAACTATGTTACTACAGTATATAACTATGTAACTATATCTAACTATATAACTATGTTACTATAGCATATAACTATATATCTATATCTAACTATATAACTATGTTACTACAGCATATAACTATATATCTATATCAAACTATATAACTATGTTACTACAGCATACAGGTTGAGTATCCCTTATCCAAAATGCTTGGGAACAGAAGTATTTTGGATATCGTATTTTTCTGTATTTTGGAATAATTGCATACCATAATGAGATATCATGGTGATGGGACCCAAGTCAGAGCACAGAATGCGTTTATGTCACATATACACCTTATACACACAGCCTGATAGTAATTTTAGCCAATATTTGTAATAACTTTGTGCATTAAACAAAGTGTATGTACATACACACAATTCATTTATGTTTCATATATACCTTATACACACAGCATGAAGGTCATTTAATACAGTATTTTTAATAACTTTGTGTATTAAACAAAGTTTGTGTACATTGAGCCATCAAAAAATACAGGTTTCACTATCTCACTCTCATACAAAAAAATCAGTATTTCGGAATATTACGTATTTTGGAATATTTGAATATGGGATAGTCAACCTGTATAACTATGTAACTATATCTAACTATATAACTATGTTACTACTGTCAAAGTCAAAAATATTACATAGAGAGAACATACAAACTGCACACATTTAAGTCGCTATACTTGCAAATATGCGCAGCGAGCACAGCAATATATGGTAACACACGCATTTACACGGACATGGCACAGAGATGGATTCGACACTTATTTCATACAGTACATAATTATAATAATATCAAGCACCAGACATCATGGAGATTTAAAATTAGCTAATGAATTAATGTCATGAATGTGTATTATTTGAACAGAACCAGATACACCCGTCATGTTTAATATTGAAACAAGCAGATTGGTGTGTAGATTAATTTGATACTTGTTGTGAAGTTGTGGGACATTGCAGCGGATAGATATGATTATATGTATAAAAGCTAAAATCACTTTGTTAGAACAATGAATGATACAATGAACAGGGAACTCAAGCCAACCCTTTTGGCAGTTTTCAGGGCTGAACCTGATCAGCATATACATAAGAGAATAGTAACTGAATTGTGCAGGAGAGACCCCTCCCCCAGGTACTAGTCAAACAGGAAAGTAGTTCCTGGCAAAAGGAGAGATCAGTTCAGTTGCGTGTGGCCTCAGAGGACAGATGTACTGTAGTCACTCACACAGCTACCTGGCACCCAGAAGCATGGCTGGCTTATCCCCAGGACTGACTACCTTACGAAGGCTAAGTATTGAATTCACATGGCTAGATAAGGAAATATAGACAAATGGCTTTAAGGTCAATGGTGCTGGTTTAATTAGGATATTGTAACTTGTTTGGGAATCTGTGATGGTAGCTGGGACATTAGACAACCTGTAGCATAGCATTTGTGGTATTTGTTTGCCTATGGTGATTTAAAATAGATTGTGCTGGTTTGTTATAATATATCTTGTCAATCATGAATACCGCCATGCAGTTACTTGTGAATATGGGTTTTGTAGCAATGGCATGCTGGGATGTGTGGTTACATTGTGATCTGGTGATTCATATAACATGGACTGTAGGCAATAAACGAAGTTGGTTTAAAATTGTGAAATTGAATAAGATGGTTCTAGGAAGTTGGATTGGAATGTGGAATATAATTAGTTGGATTGGGATGTGGAATATAATTAGTTGGTTTGTAGAAGATGGCTGCTGCTGGGTGTTTTCTCCTCCCCCTTTGAACCATGTGTTGCAGTCTTTGGAATCATGGGAGTTTTTTCCAAAATGGAGTCTAGCTTCAGTCCCATGCGGTATTGTAGGGACCATTGTGTTGTTGCTGGGTGTTGTGTATATAGGGACAGCCAGCCTGGGTAAGAACAAGTATTCTCTCCACAAAGATTCTCAGCATTGACTAACTGCGCAGCGATTGTTTCTCACATGTGTAAGTTTCTCTGCAGCCATATAACCATTATTGTTATTGCAAGCCATTCTCTCTCTCTCTCTCTCTCTCTCTCTCTCTATCTCTATCTCCTTCCCTTTTTAAAAGTAATTGTGTCTTTATTGTATTTTATGTGTAGTAACTTGGTTAGGTATTCTATGTTATTTTGGTAGTGTATAACTTGTGTTGTATATTCTTTTGCAAAGTGAACGTTCATACTCTCCTTAAAGGCGTTAGAACCTTAGACCGGTATTTGATTGATTATTATATTGCTAAAGGATTCTCAGAGTGTCACATACGCTCATACAGCTTTTAAACTAACAAGGTTACACTGTGTTGCATTTACACCTTATCATTGCACAAAGGTTTACATTATAAGTACATTCCTTAAGGTATAGTTATTCTAGTTTAATTCTGTAAGTATTTGCGACGCCTGTGTTCTCACCCTGTGCACAGCATCTGCTACGCTAAGGGCGTACCCTTGCGGTACCTTTTGCGCCAATTACGTACTGTGTCTCTTAACCTTTTAACGTGTTTTAAATAGGACAAATATTATAGACATTGTCAATTGGGGGCTCTCCTCCGGTCTTCACATATCTGCACTAGGTAACTTCAGCAGACATTATCAATCAGCAAAAGGCGGGAAGGTGCTATCCCTCGCAGTGCTGACCAGATAAGCGCCTGCTTCACTTGGTAAGGAGTGCTGAGGGAATTCGGGAACTGGAAGGTAAGAACAGTACGTTATTGTCTTTGAAAATCTGTTTTTTTTTTTATTTCTATTTGGTGCCAACTACACACGCAGATTGGATGGTTTGTCTGTTTAAATAGGTTTAAAAAAATTATTTTTAATCGCTCTGCATAGCGTGATAACTAAAAGGAGCTGGCATGATGACTTTCTTTGTGACAAGAAGCAGCATGGTCTGTCCACCATTTTGTGTGACCCTCATGGAGGTGGAAGGGGGAGGAGCAGCGGCCATTTTGGGAAGGTCAATTTTTTTTATTTTTTCCCCCTAAGCGGCTGATTTTCAGTTGACTCGGGAAATAATCAGCCATCCATTGTCAAAAAGAAATCATCATTTAATGAGGTTTTTTTTTATGCATTTATTTAATCTATATCATAGTCAATCATAAGTAATAGTGATTGGTACTTATATGTAATATCTATATGCGTGTGCTTACATTAATGTATGTTATTAGATTAAATTTAGAATTGCATGTTCATTTGTGTAATTTTCACATCTCAGCATCCTGTTTGCCATTTGCATTGATAACGTGCTAAGAAAGATTTGTTGCTATTGGTAGTTAAAAAGATAAAAAGTAATACTTAAAGGGAGTAATTGTAAAAAAAAAAAACAAGCACACAGCATAGAAGATACTGTGTGGTGTTTGGTAAGCGTTTATATAGTGAAATATCGCTTACATTTATAGTAAGGCGATACAGAAGCCACAAGACAATAGCACACATTTGTTCAGTTTCCAAAATTTAGTTTAAATACCTTACTTTACTGTAATGCCTCTGGGGAGAGCTATCAGATTACGGGAAATGATTTTTCTGATCAGAAAACTATAGAATGATAGTGGGTTGAAAACGGTATGAGTGTATTGAACTCCTTTTGGTGAAGTCTTGGTGAAATCTTGGTGAAATCTTGGTGAAGTAAATCTTGGTGAATCACGGTCTAGGTGAATACGTGATGAGCACGGTCTAGGTGAAAACGTGCGTGCACGGTCTTGGTGAACTAGTGCGACGGAGTGTGATAAAGTTTTCGTGGTATTACGCTCTGGCTGTTTTGGAGCACAGTAGGGAGACTCCAATGATCCTACCATTTATGGGCAACAAGTGTCTATAAGTGGTACGATTGGACCGCACGGTTGTATGTGTGACCAATAACGCAACGTGATATGAGGTCGTTGCCCTCATACGTGTTGTAGGGAGCACATGCAAGCGTGATTTGTGTAAAGTAAGAAATATAAAGGCTGGTAGGGCCTGCAACGATTACGTGGGTCTGCTAAAAGGGGCGGATTCGTTGTACTCGGAGCAGAAGAAGCTGGTGGAAGAGCTTGGGTAACTTCCACCGTAGACTTCTGTGTTTGGTGCATTTTAGGAAGTTTTTCTGTGTTAAAAAGGTCCACAATGGAAGCCAAGTGCACAACACAGGGACGTTTAGCAGTCAGAGTTCAGGCTGCAGAGATTTTCAAGCCCCGGGGGTCGGCCCGGTTAGTAATGTGGGGGAAGTATGGTCCCCACACTGAGACCTTTTGTGATGAATGGACACGAATGACTGTGGGGGATAAAGCACCATTTCCCGGGATAGGTAGTTTTGACTCAGAGGTACTGCATAATTTAAGGCGAAGGATCTGTCTCATAAAATCCGGGAAGCAACGGATCAGACATTATGATTGTTTACAGTTATGGCAACAGGAAGGTGAGATACAAAGGGAATTAGCTTACCAAGGTGGCTCTCACCTTGGTAGGGAAAACATGGCAACTGGAGAACAAATGGCTGCAGAGAATGATATACTGGGACATGATAATAATTGTGCACTTAGTAACTGTATTAAGAATGAAAGTAACAAATGTAATAATGTTTATAAAAATGAAAGTGTCAAAATTACAAATGTTAACCCGTGCCAGTTGCACTCCATGTTAAACTTCCCTCAGGACTACAAGCAAGAAAGTGAGCCCAGCACGATATCGGCACCTCTTCCAGTAGCCAGCCTACAAGACATCCAGGTGGACGCGACCAAATTGGTAAAGACAGTAATCAAACCCCCTAACGGAGGGTCAGGTGAGGTCGTGTCCACAGGTATGTACGGTGTTATATATCACGCACAAACAAATGTACCTCATATTGTAAGACCAACACAAGATGATGTAATTGAATTTAATCCTGTCAGGGTGAACACAATATATTAAAACAAATGTACACTACAGGAAAGTAGCAGTTTAGGTGTTAATAAATGGTTTAAAGGAAGTGTTGAGAACAAGGGTACAGACCACTCAACCTAACTGGATAAGTATCTCGGTGGCTGCATTAAGAAAGTCCGCTGTTGGGCACGAACGGAGTATCAGCAAGCACAGGGAGTCACAGGGGGGGTAAGCTGGTGACAATAAGTAAACTACCTCAGGCTAAGCCCCAGACCCCTGTGGGTAAGTCGAATGTGAAAAGGTGTTATAATTGCCAGAAGGAAGGTCATTTTGCAAGAGATTGTAGATCAAGAAGTAGACCAAATTCATATAAACCCCCTAGACAAAGATATGAGCAAAGTTATGACACACCAAATTGTAATCAGGGATCACATAGGAAGGAGTTTTGGGCCGCACCTGTAACATGCAATCAGGAAAGGTGATCATTAGGACTGATAGTAAGCCTGAGGTTACAGTTAATGAAATGGGAGGTCAGTTCCTTGCAGGCACAAGGACGGCCGGGTAGACGTTGTAATTTATCTGTAAATGTTCTTTTCCCCATCTCTGAAGTTCATCGGCAGGACCCGAATATCACATAGCTATTTGGTCCTTGCAGAAGTCTACCAAACCCCAGTATGACCTGCCAGCATCGATGTATCCTGGCCAGATACAGAGTGTAGGTATGGAAATACTGGTGGGAGAGACTATGCAAGGATACCATTGGACATGTAGATGTGACAGCCTAATGGTGAACGGAAGATCTGACAATGTTTTTTTTCTCTCCTGAAGGAAAAAAGATGTTTGAAAAATGTTTTTTTTTCTGTTGTTGTTTATTGTTGATTTATGTGATGCATATATATATGAACGGTTCTCTCTCTCTCTCGTTGTTTTTCTCTCTCTCTCTTCTTTCTCATGTTCTCATGTTTTAAAGATGGTATGTCACACATTAGTTGGACAAATGGTAATGCAGGATTTATTCTCCTTACAGAAAGAGCACTGAGCTAGAAGAAATATTGTATCACCAGAGTGTTCGGTTGGAAGACTGAGAGACAGCACCTTTGAGATGACAGCAGAACAAGAAGAACAACAAGACTAGAGAACTAATTATCGTAACAAGTTTCTCTCCCCCTCAAACTGTTTTCCTGTACCCCCATTACAAATTTCTCCTTTTCTCCTCCTGTAAGATGGACTCGCCTCAAGAGACTGTGATCCGTGTTTTCATGTTGACCCTGATGTTGACCAGAGCAGTCTGTTTCGGTGAGAGTACCAGTGAGGTCGAGAAAGGATCCAGAATGGGTTTCTGATGACTGAGACGGAGGTGTAAATTTCCAATAGCAACACAATCACCAAGCAAAGGCGAGTACCGGAAACGATCTAGCAGCCATGTTATTTGTAAACATTTTGAAGGATTGTTAGCTGAGAAAAGAACTGTATCTGTAGACACTGTGATAGTTGAGGATGGGTGCATCAAGAAATGTCAGTCCAGTTTTAATATCCACATGGACCGGCATCCATTGAGTGACTATCACTCCTTAGTGGGTGAAGTGTTAAATCAGACAGATTGTTGGGTATGCTCTCAAGTACCTCAAGGCCACAGCAAGCCAGGACTAGTACCATTTCCTTTAACGATAGGGGAGGTACTTGAGTTAAGTGGTGGAAGACCGGTGGACAAGAGGTTTAATATCTCTAGTCCTCCTAGTTTGAAGCTCCACCAATATCATGTGGATAGATCCCTAGTATGTTTTAACATTTCCAATCCCCGAAAGCCGGGAAATTGGGAATTGTCATGGAATAACAAAACCATGACCTTTTCACATAGAGCCGATAGAATGCCTACAGATACAGAGCTCATACGCCACATAGCCGATAGTGGAAAATATTTCCGATATAGGTATACCCTAAGAAGTAGGACCATGAGAGTTGGAGAAGTATCACCAGGATACAGTGCACAGATCGTACAAACTGATAGGTGTACTAAACAGATGGGAGAATTAGGGTTAGGAGAGTTCACATGGAAAATGTGTAACATGGTAATGACATATTCAGTCCCATATGTTCTCCCCGATGATGCATATTTCATATGCGGGAGAAAGGCGTATGAGCGGCTTGCCCCAAACTCAGAAGGATTATGTTATATTGGAAAAGTACTGCCTGAGGTAATGACTGTATCGCATAACAAAATTGATTTGATTTATGACCCAATGATAGAGACACTGTTGTGATGAAAATATGATTCCACGGTCCGTTTCTTTCACCTGTTTCTCCTTTGTTTCTCTCCAAGGTGAAAAGACATCCGCTTGGAAGAAGAATTTGACAGCCTTGTATACAGACAACAGACAGACTAAAGAAGAAGTTTGACAACCTTGTACACAGACAACAGATGGACTATGCCATAGACCCCCTTATCCCTAGTCACGTTAATTTTACGCTAGCCCAACACTTTTTGTAAGTCTATGGACATTGACAAAGCTTTTGCTCGCACTTTGCAAAAGCCCAAGGAGACTACAGTCAACATGTACATCAAGACATCAGACAAGACTCCAATCAACGAATGTATATTAACCTCACATAGAATACCACTGCATTTACCATAATTGTTTCTTATCTTCATCTCTACAACCTTCAGGTAATAACACACATAGTCGATAGGGAATACAGGCACAGATATCAGCACTCACATACCTCCCCCATTCATGTATCATCAACTAAAATGTGCTCCCCCATTTTGTTGCAACCAAAAGCCGAAAAGAGCTCGGTAAAGTTTGACAGCCCATCCACAGACCCTTAATACGGGATAAGAAGGTATTCAAATGTATACTTTGCAATACCTCGAAGCTTGATTTAAAACACGTACGGCACGATGATACATGACCCCCCAAACATGGATTCATACATACATACTTTTACAATTTCACTAGGTCATACCCTTTTCCTACCTTCTTCTCTCCTCCCTTACCCAATCATAGAAATGTATTTACATATGACATATATTTTTCTCTTTTTGAAATGTTTTAGGAAGTGGCAGTTATTGGTGACTGCCAAAGGGTGGACTGTCAAAGTCAAAAATATTACATAGAGAGAACATACAAACTGCACACATTTAAGTCGCTATACTTGCAAATATGCGCAGCGAGCACAGCAATATATGGTAACACACGCATTTACACGGACATGGCACAGAGATGGATTCAACACTTATTTCATACAGTACATAATTATAATAATATCAAGCACCAGACATCATGGAGATTTAAAATTAGCTAATGAATTAATGTCATGAATGTGTATTATTTGAACAGAACCAGATACACCCATCATGTTTAATATTGAAACAAGCAGATTGGTGTGTAGATTAATTTGATACTTGTTGTGAAGTTGTGGGACATTGCAGCGGATAGATATGATTATATGTATAAAAGCTAAAATCACTTTGTTAGAACAATGAATGATACAATGAACAGGGAACTCAAGCCAACCCTTTTGGCAGTTTTCAGGGCTGAACCTGATCAGCATATACATAAGAGAATAGTAACTGAATTGTGCAGGAGAGACCCCTCCCCCAGGTACTAGTCAAACAGGAAAGTAATTCCTGGCAAAAGGAGAGATCAGTTCAGTTGCGTGTGGCCTCAGAGGACAGATGTACTGTAGTCACTCACACAGCTACCTGGCACCCAGAAGCATGGCTGGCTTATCCCCAGGACTGACTACCTTACGAAGGCTTAGTATTGAATTCACATGGCTAGATAAGGAAATATAGACAGATGGCTTTAAGGTCAATGGTGCTGGTTTAATTAGGATATTGTAACTTGTTTGGGAATCTGTGATGGTAGCTGGGACATTAGACAACCTGTAGCATAGCATTTGTGGTATTTGTTTGCCTATGGTGATTTAAAATAGATTGTGCTGGTTTGTTATAATATATCTTGTCAATCATGAATACCGCCATGCAGTTACTTGTGAATATGGGTTTTGTAGCAATGGCATGCTGGGATGTGTGGTAACATTGTGATCTGGTGATTCATATAACATGGACTGTAGGCAATAAACGAAGTTGGTTTAAAATTGTGAAATTGAATAAGATGGTTCTAGGAAGTTGGATTGGAATGTGGAATATAATTAGTTGGATTGGGATGTGGAATATAATTAGTTGGTTTGTAGAAGATGGCTGCTGCTGGGTGTTTTCTCCTCCCCCTTTGAACCATGTGTTGCAGTCTTTGGAATCATGGGAGTTTTTTCCAAAATGGAGTCTAGCTTCAGTCCCATGCGGTATTGTAGGGACCATTGTGTTGTTGCTGGGTGTTGTGTATATAGGGACAGCCAGCCTGGGTAAGAACAAGTATTCTCTCCACAAAGATTCTCAGCATTGACTAACTGCGCAGCGATTGTTTCTCACATGTGTAAGTTTCTCTGCAGCCATATAACCATTATTGTTATTGCAAGCCATTCTCTCTCTCTCTCTCTCTCTCTCTCTCTCTCTATATCTCTCTCCTTCCCTTTTTAAAAGTAATTGTGTCTTTATTGTATTTTATGTGTAGTAACTTGGTTAGGTATTCTATGTTATTTTGGTAGTGTATAACTTGTGTTGTATATTCTTTTGCAAAGTGAACGTTCATACTCTCCTTAAAGGCGTTAGAACCTTAGACCGGTATTTGATTGATTATTATATTGCTAAAGGATTCTCAGAGTGTCACATACGCTCATACAGCTTTTAAACTAACAAGGTTACACTGTGTTGCATTTACACCTTATCATTGCACAAAGGTTTACATTATAAGTACATTCCTTAAGGTATAGTTATTCTAGTTTAATTCTGTAAGTATCTGCGACGCCTGTGTTCACACCCTGTGCACAGCGTCTGCTACGCTAAGGGCGTACCCTGTGCGGTACCTTTTGCGCCAATTACGTACTGTGTCTCTTAACCTTTTAACGTGTTTTAAATAGGACAAATATTATAGACATTGTCACTACAGTATATAAATATGTAACTATATAACTATGTTACTACAGCATATAAATATGTAACTATATAACTATATTACTACAGCATATTACTATTTAACTATATCTAACTATATAACTATGTTACTATAGTATATAACTATGTAATTGTATCTAACTATAAAACTATGTTACTACAATATATAACTATGTAATTATATAACTATGTTACTACAGTAAATAACTATGTAACTATATCTAACTATATAACTATATTACTACAGTATATAACTATGTAACTATATCTAACTATATAACTGTTACTACAGTATATAACCATGTAACTATATCTAACTATATAAACTGTGTTACTACAGTATATAACTATGTAACTATATCTAACTATATAACTGTTACTACAGTATATAACCATGTAACTATATCTAACTATATAAAATATATAACTACAGTATGTAACTATGTAACTGTATCTAAATATATAACTTAGTTACTACAGTATAAAACCATGTAACTATATCTAACTATAGAACTATTTTACTACAGTATATAACCATGTAAGTATATCTAGCTATATAACTATGTTACTACAGTACATAACTATGTAACCATATAACTATGTTACTACAGCATATAACTATGTAACTATATCTAACTATATAACTGTTACTACAGTATATAACCATGTAACTACAACTATGTAACTATGTTACTACAGTATATAAGTATGTAACTGTATCTAACTATATAACTATGTTACTACAGTATATAACCATGTAACTATATCTAACTATATAACTATGTTACTACAGTATATAACTATGTAACTGTATCTAACTATATAACTATGTTACTACAGTATATAACTATGTAACTATATCTAACTATATAACTATGTTACTACAGTATATAACTATGTAACTATATCTAACTATATAATTATATTACTACAGCATATAACTATGTAACTATATATAACTATGTAACTATGTTACTACAGTATATAACTATGTAACTATATCTAACTATATAACTGTTACTACAGTATATAACCATGTAACTATATCTAACTATATAAACTGTGTTACTACAGTATATAACTATGTAACTATATCTAACTATATAACTGTTACTACAGTATATAACCATGTAACTATATCTAACTATATAAAATATATAACTACAGTATGTAACTATGTAACTGTATCTAAATATATAACTTAGTTACTACAGTATAAAACCATGTAACTATATCTAACTATAGAACTATTTTACTACAGTATATAACCATGTAAGTATATCTAGCTATATAACTATGTTACTACAGTACATAACTATGTAACCATATAACTATGTTACTACAGCATATAACTATGTAACTATATCTAACTATATAACTGTTACTACAGTATATAACCATGTAACTACAACTATGTAACTATGTTACTACAGTATATAAGTATGTAACTGTATCTAACTATATAACTATGTTACTACAGTATATAACCATGTAACTATATCTAACTATATAACTATGTTACTACAGTATATAACTATGTAACTGTATCTAACTATATAACTATGTTACTACAGTATATAACTATGTAACTATATCTAACTATATAACTATGTTACTACAGTATATAACTATGTAACTATATCTAACTATATAATTATATTACTACAGCATATAACTATGTAACTATATATAACTATGTAACTATGTTACTACAGTATATAACTATGTAACTATATCTAACTATATAACTATTACTACAGTATATAACTATGTAACTATATCTAACTATATAACTGTTACTACAGCATATAACTATGTAACTATATATAACTATATACCGTATATACTCGAGTATAAGTCGACCCGAATATAAGCAGAGGCACCTAATTCTACCACAAAAACCTGGGAAAACGTATTGACTCGAGTATAAGCCTAGGGTGGGAAATGCAGCTCTAGCCGTACACAGCCCTCAGTGCCAGATATGCCCTCATACTGCCAGATATGCCCCCACAGTGCCAGATATGCCCCCACAGTGCCAGATATGCCCTCATACTGCCAGATATGCCCCCACAGTGCCAGATATGCCCCCACAGTGCCAGATATGCCCTCATACTGCCAGATATGCCCCCACAGTGCCAGATATGCCCTCATACTGCCAGATATGCCCCCAGTGCCAGATATGCCCCCAGTGCCAGATATGCCCCCACAGTGCCAGATATGCCCTCATACTGCCAGATATGCCCCCAGTGCCAGATATGCCCCTAGTGCCAGATATGCCCCCACAGTGCCTGATGTGCCAGATATGCCCTCATGCTGCCAAATATACCCCACAGTGCCAGATATGCCCCTCATGCTGCCACATATGCCCCTCATGCTGCCACATATGCCCCTCATGCTGCCACATATGCCCCTCATGCTGCCACATATGTCCCTCATGCCAGATAAGCCCCTCATGCTGCCACATATGTCCCGCAATGCTGCCAGTTGTGCCCTCATGCTGCCAGTTGTGCCCTCATGCTGCCAGATATGTCCCCTCATGCTGCCAGATATGTCCCCTCATGCTGCCACATATGCCCCCTCATGCTGCCAGATATGCTCCCTCCCCAAGTGCCAGATATGCCACACAGTGCTGTTACTTACCCCTCTGTCGATCCCGCGCTGTCTTCTGGAGGGAAACGGAGCGCACAGCGTGCGCCTCTCCTGTGTTCCTCCTGCATCTTCGGCGGCCGCGGTGGGTCTATTAAAGGAAGTGCCGGTTCGTGATCAGAGGTCACGAATGGGTACTTCCTTTAATAGAACCGCCGCTGCCGCCGGTGATGCAGGAGGGAAACAGGAGAGGCACGCGGTGTGCGCTCCGTGTCCCTCCTTCATACTACTCTGCCTGTCACTGACTCGAGTATAAGCCGAGGTGGCTTTTTCAGCACAAAAAAAAGTGCTGAAAAAGTCGGCTTATACTCGAGTATATACAGTAATTATGTTACTACAGTATATATCTGTAACTATATATAACAATATAACTGTTACTACAGCATATAACTATCTAACTATATAACTATGTTACTACAGTATATAACTATGTAAATATATAATTATGTTACTATAGCATATAACTATGTAACTATATAACTATGTTACTACAGTACATAACTATGTAAATATATAACTATGTCACTACAGAAAATAATTATGTAACTATGTCTAACTATATAACTATGTACTACAGTATATAACTATAACTATATAAATATGTTACTACAGCATATAACTATGTAACTATATAACTATGTTACTACAGTACATAACTATGTAAATATACAACTATGTCACTACAGAAAATAATTATGTAACTATGTCTAACTATATAACTATGTACTACAGTATATAACTATAACTATATAAATATGTTACTACAGCAAATAACTATGTAACTATATCTAACTATATAACTATGTTACTACAGTATATAACTATGTAACTTTATCTAACTATATAACTGTTACTACAGCATATAACTATGTAATTATATAACTATGTTACTACAGTATATAACTATGTAACTATATCTAACTATATAACTGTTACTACAGCATATAACTATGTAACTATATAACTATGTTACTACAGTATATAACTATGTAACTATATCTAACTATATAACTGTTACTACAGCATATAACTATGTAATTATATAAATATGTTACTACAGTATATAACTATATCTAACTATATAACTATGTTACTATAGCAAATAACTATGTAACTATATCTAACTATATAACTATGTACTACAGTATATAACTATGTAACTATATAACTATGTTACTACAGCAAATAACTATATAACTATGTTACTACAGTATATGACTAGGTAACTATATCTAAATATATAACTATGTACTACAGTATATAACTATGTAACTATATAACTATGTTACTACAGTATATAACAATGTAACTTTATCTAACTATATAACTAAGTTACTACAGTATATAACTATGTAACTTTATCTAACTATATAACTGTTACTACAGCATATAACTATGTAATTATATAACTATGTTACTACAGTATATAACTATGTAACTATATCTAACTATATAACTATTGTAACACTGTAGGGGTGCAAGGCGCCTCTTCCTGGGGAATATGGCAGCACGCAGCAGCTGAGGAACAACACAAGTCCAGTTTCTGGTACAACTGACCCCGGCCAGTTTTATTGAAACAGAAAATAAAACAAACACCAAAAGAAAATACCTTGCCTGTCCGGCACTAACTAAACACAGGATATTCCTAACTGTCACTAAACAAAAATACAGAGTTCTCCAGTAAATACTGTGTAGCTCACTTGTATCAGAAAGCGTGTTTCTCTCACACAGATCCTGCAGCCTTCCCAGGCAGTCTGCCCATACTAATCAGGCTAGCAGCCCTATAACACTCTTACACAGCTGAAACCCTGATTAGCCCTCTGTGAGGCCAAAGACCCGAACTGGGCCCAGTGTCTAGAACTCGCCTTATCTCTCTCTCAGAGCCTATACCCAGCTTTTACAGCAAACTGAAAAGGTTCTGACAAAACAAAAGCATTTTTCCTAGAAGTTAACATTTTCTAAAACATGTAAGACAAGAACCTGGGACAAACATACCTGCCCTCAAACACTATCCCAGTGTACTTGTCACATATCCCCCTCCCCTGTTTCGACCTAGGGGCCGGAACACTTCTAGCCCCCAAACAGAAGATGCGAGACAATGCATCTGCGTTGGCCAATTGTGTTCCCGGTCTATGTTCGACAGTAAACTTAAAGTCCTGCAACGCTAGAAACCATCTAGTTACACGAGCATTATTGCCTCTATTTACATACATCCATTTTAAAGGGGCATGGTCTGTCACTAGTCTGAATTGTCTACCCAAGAGGTAATATCTCAAGGCATCTAGTGCCCACTTAATGGCCAAAGCCTCCTTTTCCACAATGGCATACCTTTTTTCATGCTCATTGAGTTTCCTACTCAAATAAATGATAGGGTGTTCGTCCCCATCTCTGGTTTGGGACAGCACAGCCCCTATCCCTACCTCTGAGGCATCTGTCTGTACCACAAATTCTTTTGAAAAATCTGGTGTTATCAATACCGGTTGTGAACACAAAGCCACTTTTAACGCTTGGAACGCTTTTTCTGCATCAGGGTTCCATTTCACCATATTTGACTGCTTCCCTTTGGTAAGGTCTGACAACGGCACCACCGTGGTCGCAAAATTGGGAATAAACCGTCTATAGTACCCAGTTATTCCCAAAAAAGCCCTTACCTGTTTTTTATTCACTGGACGAGGCCAGTTTTGAATCGCATCAATTTTATTCAATTGGGGCCTAATCAGACCTCTGCCTATGGTGAAGCCCAAGTATTTGACCTCCTCCATTGCGAGGCAGCACTTCTTTGGGTTAGCAGTTAACCCTGCCTCTCTGATTGAGTCCAGTACTGCTTGTACTTTAACCAAATGGGACCCCCAGTCTGTACTGTGAATTACTACATCATCCAAATAGGCGGCTGCATATTTTCTATGGGGCCTCAAAATTTTATCCATCGCCCGTTGAAAGGTTGCTGGAGCCCCATGCAACCCAAAGGGTAACATCTTGTACTGGTACAGCCCCTCCGGAACCGAAAAAAGGCTGTTTTTTCTTTTGCGCCATCAGATAAAGGTATTTGCCAGTAACCTTTGGTCAGGTCCAACGTGGTGAGAAACTTGGCTGTTCCCAGCCTTTCTATAATCTTGTCCACACGGGGCATGGGGTATGCGTCAAACTTGGACACCTCATTTAAATTTTGAAAGTCATCGCAGAAGCGTATGCTACCGTCGGGCTTCGGGATGAGAACTATGGGACTGGACCACTCACTGTTAGATTAGAAACAGCTTCTCGCTGAGCTTCCGGAATCCTATATGGCTTTAAATGGACCCTGACCCCTGGTTCTGTGACAATGTCATGTTTTATTATGGTCGTTCGGCCAGGCAGCTCTGAAAATATTTCCCTATTTTGGATGAGAAATTCTTTAACCTGATTTTTCTGACCAGCTGATAATGTCTCTGACACCTTCACTGCGGGAAGCAACCGAGGTGAAGACACCGAAGGGCAAGGCTCCGCTGACAGAGACAACCTATCTTTCCAGGGTTTGATTAAGTTAACATGATAAATTTGTTTGGGTTTTCTCTTTCCCGGCTGGTATACTTTGTAATTAACCTCATTCACTTTTTCCCTAATCTCAAATGGACCCTGCCATTTAGCTAGGAACTTGCTTTCCACAGTGGGTACCAAAACAAGAACTCTATCTCCAGGAGCAAATTCCCGTATCTTGGCACTCCGGTTGTATACCCTCTGTTGAGCACTTTGGGCCTGTTCCATGTGCTCTCTGACAATAGGTACCACGGCTGCAATCCTATCCTGCATTTGTGATACATGTTCAATAACGCTTCTATAAGGAGTGGGCTGTCCTTCCCACGTCTCTTTGGCAACGTCCAACAGCCCTCTGGGGTGTCTACCATACAACAAATCAAATGGAGAAAACCCCGTAGAGGACTGAGGAACTTCTCTGATGGCCATTAACAAGTAGGGCAACAAACAATCCCAATTTTTCCCATCTTTATCAACCACCTTTTTTAACATACTTTTTAATGTTTTATTAAACCTTTCCACCAACCCATCAGTTTGGGGATGGTAAATGGATGTCCTGAGGTGAGTGACCTTAAATAATTTGCACAATTCTTTCATGACCCTTGACATAAATGGAGTACCTTGGTCAGTCAAAATTTCTTTTGGTATTCCCACTCTACTAAAAACCTGCACCAGCTCCCTAGCTATCGCCTTGGTTGTGATAGTGCGTAAAGGGACAGCCTCAGGATATCGAGTGGCATAGTCCATTATTACCAGGATATACTGATGGCCCCGAGCGGACTTTAACAAGGTCCCCACGAGATCCATGGCTATTCTGTCAAACGGGACATCTATAATAGGCATGGGAAATAGTGGGCTCCTGAAATGGGGTCTAGGGGCATGATACTGGCATTCAGAACAGGAAGAACAATATTCAGACACTTCTTTATAAACCCTTGGCCAAAAGAACCTTTGTAAAACTCTTTCAGTGGTTTTTTCTGCCCCTAAATGTCCTGCTGTAACGTGACTATGAGCTAAATCTAGTACCGTTCTCCGATAAGGCTGGGGTACTACCAGCTGTTCTACCACATCCTCACCCTTTTTGACAATGTGGTACAAGAGCTCATTACAGATGGCCATGTGGGGATATGTAACCCTGTCACCTGGTACCACAGGCTCCTCATTAACAATCTTAACATTCTCTCTAGCCTTTATCAAGGTAGGATCCTTTAACTGTTCAGATGCAAACAGATCCTTTTTTACCTCCAGGTCAGGCACGCTTTCGTTTCTAACCACTATGTCTCTGTTCCCCGCAAGAGGGTCCTCACTGGACTCCCCATCTGTCACTTCCCCAGCCAAACTGGCAAAAGGCAAAGGCAAAGGGTCAGTAAGTTCCGAAGACACACGTACATCCATACAATCACCGGTATTATCAACTGGCTCTTCACTTCTCACATCTGTTGATAAACGTGATTCCCACAGTTTCCAAAAAAATGAGGAAAATCCCTCCCTATTATGGCCTTATGCACCAAGGTGGGGACCAGTCCTACTTTAACCATTGCTGACCCACAACAAGTTTCTATATTCACTTCAGCAGTGACATAATACTGGGTATCCCCATGTATGCAAGTTACCCCAATAGGTATTTGCTGGACCTTTAAGGGGTTCACTAACCCAGATTCCACGAGGGTAACTAAACTTCCTGAATCTAGCAAGGCCTCTACCCGGTTACCCTCTAAGAACACATCACACATTTGTTTTTCCAGCTCAGGTGAAGGTACCACAGTACAGGCTAACCTAGCAAAGAAAGACATTCTGCGACATTCAAAGGCAGCATCACATTGCATGGGTTCTTGCATGACTGGGCAATTGGCAATAACATGACCTGGCATACCACATCTAAAACATTTAACCACACGATTATCAACCCGTTTGGGCAACATAGACCGTTCTAGCCCCATAGGCCTTTCTCCAGGGCCAGTGTTTACAGTCTCTCCAGCCTTGCGTTCTCTTAACCGCCCAGCAACGTTTTCCCACGGAACAGTCTTACCAGTCTTTACTGAAGGGCGCTGTCGAGGATCTATGGGTTGCTGGGTGGTCATCAGTAGTTCCTCTGCTGCCAAATACCGCTCTACCATGTCCACTAATTGGTCAGCAGTACCCGGGTTTCCATGGCTTACCCACTTGCGCAGGACCATGGGCAAAGATCTCAAGTAGCGGTCCATGACGACTCTTTCAACCATCTGGGGACCAGTTAATGTCTCTGGCTGTAGCCATTTTTTTGTTAGCTGAATAAGGTCGTGCATCTGGGAGCACGGAGGCTTCTCCATGGCGTACACCCAACGGTGCACCCGTTGTGCTCGTACTGACAGCATGACTGCCAGGCGGGTCAGGATCTCAGTCTTTAGTTTATCATAGTCCCGTGCCTCAGCAGGGCTTAAATCAAAGTACGCTTTTTGGGGCTCACCTGACAGAAAAGGTGCCAGCAGACTGGCCCACTGTGCTTTTGGCCAGTTCTCACGCTCTGCAGTCCTTTCAAACGTGGTCAAGTAGGCCTCCACATCATCAGCCTCTGTCATTTTCTGCAGGAAGTGACTGGCCCGTATAGAACTAGAGCTGGTCGGAGCACTGACGGCCATATCTCCAATCCGGGCTGCAAGGCTCTTCATCACTTCTGTTAAGGCCTCTCGCTGTAGTCTCCAATTTTCCTCCATTGCCACTTGCTGCTGTCTGTTGGCCTCCTGCTGAGCCGCTGTAGCTTGCAGCAAGGCTTTGAGCAGTTCCTCCATGTCGACAGACTTTTCAGGCGGCTTTATAGCTGCTTTCACCCAGGACATATATCAAATCCTCAGGGTAAGTCTCAGTAACATCACACTGGGCTGTATCTGCATAAACCACCGTTTTCTGCAGGCCTCACAAAGCTGCTGCTTTCACTTATGCGCAGAACGGAGTGCTCGCATTCTCCACCAAGTTGTAACACTGTAGGGGTGCAAGGCGCCTCTTCCTGGGGAATATGGCAGCACGCAGCAGCTGAGGAACAACACAAGTCCAGTTTCTGGTACAACTGGCCCCGGCCAGTTTTATTGAAACAGAAAATAAAACAAACACCAAAAGAAAATACCTTGCCTGTCCGGCACTAACTAAACACAAGATATTCCTAACTGTCACTAAACAAAAACACAGAGTTCTCCAGTAAATACTGTGTAGCTCACTTGCATCAGAAAGCGTGTCTCTCACACACAGATCCTGCAGCCTTCCCAGGCAGTCTGCCCATACTAATCAGGTTAGAAGCACTATATCACTCTTACACAGCTGAAACCCTGATTAGCCCTCTGTGAGGCCAAAGACCCGAACTGGGCCCAATGTCTAGAACTCACCTTATCTCTCTCTCAGAGCCTATACCCAGCTTTTACAGCAAACTGAAAAGGTTCTGACAAAACATAAGCATTTTTCCTAGAAGTTAACATTTTCTAAAACATGTAAGACAAGAACCTGGGACAAACATACCTGCCCTCAAACACTATCCCAGTGTTCTTGTCACACTATGTTACTTAAGTATATAACTATGTAACTATATCTAACTATATAACTATGTTACGACAGTATATAACTATGTAACTATATCTAACTATATAACTATGTTACTACAATATATAACTATGTAACTATATCTAACTATATAATAATGTTACTACAGTATATGACTATCTCCTATATAATAGCCCTGTGATTCTGTGCCTGGGTTTCTAACGCTGGGCGTGGCTAGGAGCTCTCATTGGGTTAGTGGCAGGTCTATCACACCCAGCCCACAGCTGATTGGGTGAGAAACGCCCTCCCACACAGGTTACATCCAATGGGAGGCTCTGCCCTTTCCCTGCTGTGTTTTCACAGAGCAGGATTAGCAATGGGGCTGATGGAGCTGCAGCTCCAGGTCTACACCCCAAAATAGTTCCCCTGCATCTGCAGCATCACACCCTCCAACAATTTACACATAAACATTGATGCAAGTTCGAAAAGGGGGTGTGGCCACGAGTACAGCGGCGTGGCGATGCCCCTTTTCCTATACTTTTAATGGAAGCTTGGAGAGTCAAAAAATGGCACAGACCATAAAACAAAGGTCCTGTATCTGCCAGAAAGGTGCAGCTGGAGGGTATGCCACTGTATCTGCAGCAAGTCTCTGCGCTGTACATAGGGGAAAAACATCCTTTGACGGCAGCGTCCTATGGGGGTCATTCCAAGTTGATTGCTAGCTGCATTAGTTTGCTCATGCCTATGCAGCGCAATGCGCACGTGCGGCTTACTATTACAACGAACGATGTAGTTATACACAGGGTCTAGCGATGCTTTTCAGTTGCATAGGCAGCCGCAGAGTGATTGACAGGAAGAGGGCGTTTCTGGGTGTCAACTGACCATTTTCAGGGAGCGTTCGGAAAAACGCAGGCGTGGCTGGGCGAATGCAGGGCGTGTTCATGACGTCAAATCAGGAACTGAATAGTCTGAAGTGATCGCAAGCATCGAGTAGGTCTGAAGCTGCTCTGAAACTGCACTAAATATTTTTGTGCCTGCTCTCCGATCCCTTCGTTCCCACTTCTGCTAAGCTAAAATACACTCCCAGTGGGCAGCTGCATAGCGTTTGCACGGCTGCTAAAAACTGCTAGCAAGCGATCAACTCGGAATGACCACCAATGTCTTGCTGCCAGTCCACCTGCCCCTTCCGGCATCAACAATCCCCATTCCCTATCCGCAGCGCAGGTGGCACAAAAGCTGCTGCGGCCACCGGCATAGATGTGCAGCTTTCATAGCCCTCCCTGCGCTGCATACTCTCTGAGCCCCGGACCCTGCTCTGCGTGTGATGTCACAGAACTGCCCTTCCCGCCACAGCCACGCCCAGATCCCCAGAGGCCCTGACTCCGCAACAGAGCACCTGGGCTGCCGGCCTGGAAGCCCCGAGATGGCTAATGTAGCGGATAGAGAGGGTGATATCGGGGAGGGTAATGTCTGGACGCTGAATCAATGTAAAAGGTGACAGTGCAGCGCAGTGCAGTGGGGTGTGCAGTCTGGGCCGGTTCTAGAGTGTTCGGCACCCCCCTGCAAACTATAAATTTGCACTCTCGCATACTTTACAAACGCACAGCGCACAAAATGACCCCTGTGGTAGAGACACCTACACATGTAACGCCCCCTGTACCAGAGACGCTTACACATGTAATGCCCCCTGTACCAGAGACACTTACACATGTAACGCCCCCTGTACCAGAGACACTTACACATGTAACGCCCCCTGTACCAGAGACGCTTACACATGTAATGCCCCCTGTACCAGAGACACTTACACATGTAACGCCCCCTGTACCAGAGACGCTTACACATGTAATGCCCCCTGTACCAGAGACACTTACACATGTAACGCCCCCTGTACCAGAGACACTTACACATGTAACGCCCCCTGTACCAGAGACGCTTACACATGTAATGCCCCCTGTACCAGAGACACTTACACATGTAACGCCCCCTGTACCAGAGACGCTTACACATGTAATGCCCCCTGTACCAGAGACACTTACACATGTAACGCCCCCTGTACCAGAGACGCTTACACATGTAACGCCCCCTGTACCAGAGACACTTACACATGTAACGCCCCCTGTACCAGAGACGCTTACACATGTAATGCCCCCTGAACCAGTGACGCTTAGACATGTCACGCCCCCCCCCCTGTACCAGTGACACTTACACATGTAACACCCTCTGTAGCAGTGACAATTACACACGTAACGCCCCCTGTACCAATGCCGCTTACACACATAACGCCCCCTGTACCAGTGCCGCTTACACACGTAACGCCCCCTGTACCAGTGCTGCTTACACACGTAACACCCCCTATACCAGTGCCGCTTACACACGTAACACCCCCTATACCAGTGACGCTTACACACATACATTACACACATACACAGTCACACATATACAGTATACACAGACACTGTATATATATATATATATATATATATATATATATATATACACACACACACACTCACTCTTTCCAGACACTTATCTAATGAAGTCTGGCTGACCGAAGCTGTAGCAGATCATCCTCCTGCTGCAGCATGGTCCCATGTAGCTCCGCCCCTTACTCCCATCTAGCTCCACCCACTTTGGTTCCCTTTCGGCCACTGAATGTCACACAGGGGAGGGGAGGGGGGAGAGGAGGTTTTGTGCTGCCGGCGCCGAGGGGGACAGGAGGCTTTGTGCTGCCGGCGCAGAGGGGGAGAAAAGGTTTTGTGCTTCTGGCGCTGCTGCGTATGTAGTGTCACTGACACTGCACAGCACTCTCACCTTTTACATTAATTCAGCCAGTCAGTCAGTTCTGCCAGCCAGTCACTATTATTAGCACCAGTGTCCCAACGCGCCGCATTATAGGGAAGTATACGCACTACATAAACTACAGCTCCCAGCAGCCCTTAGCGCCGAAGCATTCCGCCCCATAGGGCTGCTGGGAGCTGTCGTTTATTGCGTACATCTTCTTTCCTGTAATGCGGCACAATTTGGGACACCGGCGTGAACAATAGTGACTGGCTGCTGAGCGAGTCTCTGGGAGAGCCACTGCCAAAAGGAGGAGAGCAGCTTAGCTGCTGACAGGAGAAGCAGGATAAGCATTACCCGTCCCTCCCTTACTCGCAGTACCTCCGGGCTCCATCCGCGGCTCCACCACACACCCCCTCCAGCGCCCGCAATAGCTCCGGACCCCCTCCCCCACCCGCAGTGACCCCGCACCCGTACCTCCCGCCACACCACCGCATCCACCCCTCTCCCACCCGGGGCAACCCCGCAACTGCTCCTCCCCCACCCACAGCGCCTCTGGACCACCACCCGCGGCACCCATGCACCCTCCCCCACCTGCGGCAACTCCGCAACCGCCCCTCCCGTGGCACCCCAGTATCCCATCCGACTCTTCCCCGCACCCCTACTCCCCCAACCAAAGCACCTATTAGGTGATTCACCAGGCCCTACGTGCGCTGTTCACGCCGTTGCAAGGGGCTTCCACCCCTTAACCATTGCACGCCTTTGTCCGTGCAATATTTAACCACTCACACAATTATGATTGGAGGTAATACTCCATATCATAAAAATATTGCACGCCACAAGGGTGTGCAAGGGTTAACGGGGCGTAGCCCCTTACGACGGTGTGAAGAGCGCCCGTAGGGCGCAATGAATCACCTAGTAACTATATAATTGTGTAACTTTATAGCTCTGTAAGTATATACGTAGAATATATAAATGTAACAGTCTAATATATTACTATATAATTGTGTAACTTTATAGCTCTGTAAGTATATAGCAAGGAGAATTTATAAATGTAACAGTCTAATATATAACTATATAATTGTGTAACTTTATAGCTCTGTAAGTATATAGATAGGAGAATTTATAAATGTAACAGTCTAATATATAACTATATAATTGTGTAACTTTATAGCTCTGTAAGTATATAGATAGGAGAATTTATAAATGTAACAGTCTAATATATAACTATATAATAGTACAACTGAAACTATAGTTATAAAAGTGACTGAACATACACAGTAAGTAACAGTTTCAGCACAAGATATACTGTACAGCATACAGAACACTTATCTGCTGAGTCTACAGGGGGTAGCGATGTGTGCTTCATTTCTAAGCAATCTGAATTACAGTAAGCACACATCGCTCTGTGTGTAGGGGTGCCGGCGACCTGCGCGTCGCTATCGCCGGCTCTAGATATGGCAGCAAGCAGGATCTAATCAGACCACGATGGGTGAAGTGAGCGTTATTTTTCTTTCCCCTCGCTCAGCACACATCTCTGGGAGAAATCTGTACGCGTGCACCCCCTTAAATCTGATCTGACAAATGAAACACATTTGCCAATACTACACAATACATTTCCAAAGTGGAGGATCCTGTATCACAGCTGTAGGGGTCAGTACAAGTAGCCGCGGGTCCCTATGCCGCACTTATGGTACCTCCAGACTCATAGCCCCACAGGTCTACATACAAAAATCCACAAGTCCGGGGCGATATCACGGCTAATTGAATTGACCCCATACAATAAATGGATGACATGGTCAGGAAAAGCCATTTCTGGGCACAGGATGCAGTTTCTGAGGGAAGAAAGGGTCCTGCCATCATATGTTGGAAATGTCTCATTATGTTGGTAAATTTATTGCTATTTATATCCAAGGTTTGATAACATTGCAGAGCGTTATTCCCTGCAATACGCACATTCCGTCCACGCTCTGGGTAATGGCAGCTGCCTCCTACGTGGAGCTGGTAACATTGAGTTTTCTCAGAGAAATGTGTTGCTAAAAACATTCATTCTAAAATGTGTAGAACTGTCACCGAGAGCCGCAAATGTCACTGTCACTGCAGATCTGTCAGAGGCACATTAAGCCTCACGGCATGGAAGTTTAAGCCGTCATTACTTTCTGTCATCTGAGCAGAGAGAATGGAAACTTGTGTGAGTCTAACATCAATGGGAACGGGTAACTAAGCACTTTACAGACTGGGGTACAGGGGTGTGTCAGTGTGTACATACATAGAGTACACAAACTGCAGTGATACACCACAACCCACAAAGCAGCACAGCCTATGTGTAACACCTGTGTGATATCTAGTGTGAGTCTAACATCAATGGGAACGGGTAACTAAACACTTTACAGACTGGGGTACAGGGGTGTGTCAGTGTGTACATACATATAGTACACAAACTGCGGTGATACACCACAACCCACAAAGCAGCACAGCCTATGTGTAACACCTGTGTGATATCTAGTGTGATAGGAAGCTGCCACCTTCTCTGAGGGGCAGTGTAGGACTGGGCATAAAGGAAGACTGGGGTTGGCTGGTTAAGCATACTGCAATATTTACACCTAACATTTCCTGATATTAAATGATACTATGGGGGGGATTCAAATGATATATAACGCCCAATTTCCTTTCTAATGTGGTTCCTGTAATCGCGCATATAGTGCCCATAGTAGTCAGGTTGGGTACCCTCGCTGCCACAGGGGTAGCGAGCTGAAATGATTATACAACGCCAGTCAGCAGGAACAGAACAGGTGGGGAAGAGGGTGAAAAGAATTGAATAGCGCCCTATGTCTGAAGTGTAATAGGGAGTTTAGAGCATGAATGGTTTCTGTTTGTATAATGCAGTCACACACCTCGAGTCTTGGCACCACAGATGAGGAATGTGCCCCGGACTAAAGCCTATTGTTTATACTGTATATCATAAACATATTCCAAGAACCCAGAATGTTACATGTCCTACCGCAGTGTGCGCGGTCTCTCGCTGATGGAATGAGCAAGTCAGAGGTCGGGAAAACACTTCTCACTCACAACCAACGCGTTTTGATATTATCTTTTTTTAACAGATGAAATGCGTGCTCCAACTCTATCTGCTGTTCTATCTTCCTTCTTGGAAGCAAGGGCCCTCATTCCGAGTTGTTCGCTCTGTAATTTTCTTCGCATCGCAGCGATTTTCCGCTAATTGCGCATGCGCAATGTTCGCACTGCGACTGCGCCAAGTAAATTTGCTAAGAAGTTTGGTATTTTACTCACGACATTTCAAGGTTTTTTCTTCGTTCTGGTGATCGGAGTGTGATTGACAGGAAGTGGGTGTTTCTGGGCGGAAACTGCCCGTTTTATGGGAGTGTGTGAAAAGACGCTGCCGTTTCTGGGAAAAACGCGGGAGTGGCTGGAGAAACGGAGGAGTGTCTGGCAGAACGCTGGGTGTGTTTGTGACGTCAAACCAGGAACGACAAGCACTGAACTGACCACACTGGAAGAGTAAGTCTCGAGCTACTCAGAAACTGCTAAGAGAAGTCTTTTCGCAATATTGTGAATCTTTCGTTCGCATTTTTGCTAAGCTAATATTCACTCCCAGCAGGCGGCGGCTTAGCGTGTGCAAAGCTGCTAAAAGCAGCTAGCGAGCGAACAACTCGGAATGAGGGCCAAGATTCTAAAAATTCCAATATTATAAGTGGGGAGTATTATACCAAATGTCTTCTACTTTCTCCTTTTTTATTCATGTGAGAATTTTGGTAAGGTCCGTGAAGACTGTCACTTTTTAGGGTTTGGGTTGGCATGGAAGGCTGGAGCTGAAGTAACTGGAGTGTGAAGGAAGAGTGGAGGCTTAATCCAACACCTACCCATGGAGTGTTGTAGACAATAGGGAGTGTAGGTTAGTGGACTCTAGAAAAACGTTGGTGATCTCGCAGTGGCTGGCCTGAAGATGTGAGAGACTGCTGTATAATAAAGTTATTCCTTAAAGTCTTTAGACTTGGATTTCCCGTTGGAGGCCGGTAGTGGTAACTGGAGATAGATGCAGGTATAAACTGGGATGCCGGAACTGGACTAGAGCGATGACAACTGGATTAGAAACTGTACTGGAACAAGATTGGGACCCAGAACAGAACTGGTTTAGTGACCAGACTGGAACTGGATAGGTGTTCGGACTGGAACCGGCAGGAGCGTTTCTACGGAGGGGGCCCGTGTGCACCTCCGGGTGGGCCCCCTCCTCTGAACGGCGCTGTAGACTCCGGCAATGTGCCGGAGTCTACTGTGCATGCGCAGGTCTCCGGAAACATGGCGCCCGCCATAATCCGGAGACCAATTTGGCTACCGTGCATGCGTGGTGGCCATTTTGGTGGCGATTACCGCCGCGGACGCTGCGCCCGCCGCTGGATTCCGGTTAGGTAAGTATTTAAATGGGTGCAATGTGAGCCCACATTGCACCCATTATAGAAACGCCAATGGGAACCGGATAGGAGACTGAACTGGAACCAGGTTAGTGACTGGACTGGAACCGGATAGGTGAGCAGACTGGAACCGGATAGGAGACTGAACTGGGACCAGGTCAGTGACTGGAATGGAACTGGATAGAAGGCTGGACTGGAACAAGGTTAGTGAACAGACTGGAACCGGATAATAAACTGGAGTGGAACCACGCTACTGACCGTGCTGGAACGGGATAGAAGACTGGACTGGAACAAGGTAAGTGACCGGACTGGAACTAGTTAGGAGACTGAACTGGAACCAGATTAGAAACCATGCTGACACCTTAGTAGTATCAGGGAGGTTACCAAGAGCTGTATTCAATGGAGAAGTGGCATTGTACTGGAGATTTGTTAGTAGCCAAGCTGCTCCCTTTATAGGTATCAGTCTCTTGTGATTGGCTGCTGTGACCAGCTGACTGAGAACAGCGACTGGAATGGCTGAGAATGATCAGGTGACTTCTTCCAACATGGCTGCACCCATGTCTGAGTTTTGGATGGTAACTCTGGCATGGAGGAAGCAGGCCTGAACACTGGTGGAATGGAGGGAGAGCGGCGTGATACTGAGGGAAGTGCTGAGCAGTGAGTGTGGACCAACCTCAGCATCTTCTGGGAGCGACACCCACATACAGATCCCAGTGCTACCCGCAAGCAGCGTGAGGGCACAGTAAGAGTGGACCGCAGCGCCAGCCTTGATAGACATCATAAATAAGATGCTTTAATACTCCAGATCGTGACAAAGATATCACTAATACAAGTTGTAAATATATTTGCAGAAGGCTCTATACCGTTTTTGTTACAGTAAGTACAATAACTACAGTACAACATATATCAGATTCAATGCTACCGCATTGGTTTAAGTGGTAAGCTCTTATAGATGATTGATGTTGGTTTGTTTCACACTTATTCATTTATTAACCGTTTCTTACATAGGGGGTAATTCCAAGTTGATCACAGCAGGAATTTTTTTAGCAGTTGGGCAAAACCATGTGCACTGCAGGGGAGGCAAATATAACATGTGCAGAGAGAGTTAGATTTGGGTGGGTTATTTTGTTTCTGTGCAGGGTAAATACTGTCTGCTTTATTTTTACACTGCAATTTAGATTGCAGATTGAACACACCACACCCAAATCTAACTCTCTCTGCACATGTTATATCTGCCTCCCCTGCAGTGCACATGGTTTTGCCCAACTGCTAAAAAATTTCCTGCTGCGATCAACTTGGAATTACCCCCATAGTGCAGCAAATTCCGTTGCACTTTACAACTGGACACAATGATAAAACAAAACTGGGTAATAACAAACAGTCATAGAGGTAGGAAGGCCATGCTCGCAAAGGGTAATTGGCATTGATACACAAGGATAGGTGCTATCTATTGCATAGTTGTCCACCAGATTGTAAAGGTTCTTGGTGGGCTGCCTGATATCACACCACGGCAATGATGAACCGGGGTCAGTAGGTAGAGAAAGAGAAAACATGTGAGGATATATGTGGACTCAGGGCCGGCTCCAGGCATACTAGCACCCTGAGCGAGAAAATGTAAAAGCGCCCCCCAACCCCTATGCGCGCGCCGAAGGCGCGCGCGCTTCTGGAAAAGTGGGCGTGGCCTCCGGGGAAAGTGGGTGTGGCCTCGTAACTTCATATTATTAAACTATAAATAAATATATTTTTTCACACCCCCTCTATGCACACAATTAGCAGCCTTATGCAGAACAGCCACAGTAGTGTTCCTTACACACAATGTCTCCAGTGTAGTGCCAGCTACACATGACATGCCCCGCAGCAGTGCCAGCAACACATGACATGCCCCGCAGCAGTGCCAGCAACACATGACATGCCCCGCAGCAGTGCCAGCTACACATGACATGCCCCGCAGCAGTGCCAGCTACACACAATAGACCCCCAGCAGTGCCAGCTACACATGATAGTGTTCACGTTTTAGGGCAGGGTGCTGATCACAAGGAGGGCACATTTTTAAGTAAGGAGGGCAAAATGATGTACATACTGTAATGCTTGGTGCTCCTCCACCCACATGCTGAAGCAGGGACAGTGCGCGCCGAAGGCGCGCAGCAAAAATTTAGGGGCGTTGCTTCGTGGGGAAGGTGCATGACCACAGAATAGTGGCAATTCGCATTACACCACATAGTAGTGCAGCTAATACACTTTGCACCAGGTAGAACCTCCTATACACTTTGCGCCAGGCAGAGCACGTTAGACACTTTGCGCCAGGCAGAGCACGATAGACACTTTGCGCCAGGCAGCGCACGATAGACACTTTGCGCCAGGCAGTGCACGATAGACACATTGCCTAGCCACAGACGCCTAGTAGATACACTACATGATATGCCCCCCAGCAGTGCCAGCTACACGTGACATGCCCCCCAGTAGTGCCAGCTACACGTGACATACCCCCAGCAGTGCCAGCTACACGTGACATGCCCCCCAGCAGTGCCAGATACATAAATGGCCACACAGTGCAGATATGCCCCCAGTGCCAGATACATAAATGCCCCCACAATGCCAGATACATAAATGACCACACAATGCCAGATACATAAGTGCCCCCACAGTGCCAGATGCATCAATGACCCCACAGTGCCAGATACATAAGTGCCAGATACATAAATGCCCCCAGTGCCACAAAACATAAATGCCCCCACAGTGCCAGATAAATAAATGCCCGCCGTGCCACAAAACATAAAAGCCCCCACAGTGCAGATATGCCCCCACAGTGCCAGATACATAAATGCCCCCAGTGCCAGAAACATAAATGCCCCCACAGTGCCAGAAACATAAATGCCCCCACAGTGCAGATATGCCCCCACAGTGCCAGAAACATAATGCCCCCACTGTGCCAGAAACATAATGCCCCCACAGTGCAGATATGCCCCCACAGTACCAGAAAAATAATGCCCCCACAGTGCAGATATGCCCCCACAGTGCCAGAAAAATAATGCCCCCACAGTGCAGATATGCCCCCACAGTGCCAGAAAAATAATGCCCCCACAGTGCAGATATGCCCCCACAGTGCCAGAAAAATAATGCCCCCACAGTGCCAGAAAAATAATGCCCCCACAGTGCAGATATGCCCCCACAGTGCCAGAAAAATAATGCCCCCACAGTGCAGATATGCCCCCACAGTGCCAGAAAAATAATGCCCCCACAGTGCCAGAAAAATAATGCCCCCACAGTGCCAGAAAAATAATGCCCCCACAATGCAGATATGCCCCCACAGTGCCAGAAAAATAATGCCCCCACAGTGCAGATATGCCCCCACAGTGCCAGAAAAATAATGCCCCCACAGTGCCAGAAAAATAATGCCCCCACAGTGCAGATATGCCCCCACAGTGCCAGAAAAATAATGCCCCCACAGTGCAGATATGCCCCCACAGTGCCAGAAAAATAATGCCCCCACAGTGCCAGAAAAATAATGCCCCCACAGTGCCAGAAAAATAATGCCCCCACAGTGCCAGAAACATAAACGGCCCCACACAGTGCCAGACAGATTTTAACTTACCTGTCACTGACACTGCGGTGCTGCTGGGAGCCGGGAATACTGCTGTGGGCGCGGGCGGGCCGCGGACGGAGGATCGAAACTGTCTGCACGCTATGCACGCTGCGCGGCGCCGGCGTCCAACGTCAGACGCCGGCGCCGCACAGCGCGCTGCATAGCGCACACAAGCGGCCGGGAGTGGGACACACAGAGGCTGGCTCCAGGCAGGAATATGGCGGCCGCAGCGTGCGGCGCCCTGTAAGAGTGGCGCCCCGCGTGGCCGCTCTAGTCGAACATGCCTGGAGCCGGCCCTGTGTGGACTGTACAGTGGGTATATAACTGGATAGGAAAGCTTACGAAAGTTATGTGAGCGTTTCTGAAATTTGATAAGCTGCCTGAAGAGGTGAGTTTTCAGGGAACGCTTGAAGGTTTGGAGACTAGAGGAGAGTCTTATTGTACGTGGTAGGGCATTCCACAGAGTGGGTGCAGCGTGAAGAAAGTCCTGCAATCGTGAGTGTGAACAAGTAATGAGTGTGGATGAGAGACGCAGATCTTGTGAAGAGCGAAGAGGTCTGGTAGGGAGATATTATGAGGTGAGAGAAGAGATGTACTTTGGTGTAGTTTGGTTAATAGCCTTGTGTGTGAGTAAAAGTATTTTATATTGAATATGGTAGAATACCGGTAACCAATGGAGGGACTGACAGAGCGGATCTGCAGACGATGAACGTCTAGCGAGGAAGATAAGCCTCGCCGCTGCATTCAGAATGGATTGTAGTGGTGAGAGTCTATGTTTGGGAAGACCGGTCAGGAGACTATTACAATAATCAATGCGGGAGATAATGAGAGCGTGGATTAGAGTTTTTGCAGTGTCTTGTGTAAGATATGGTCGTATTTTTTATATGTTTTTTAGATGTATGTAACATGATTTTGAGACAGATTGAATCTGGGGAACAAAGAACAGTTCAGAGTCAAGGATGACACCTAGGCAGCGAGCTTGTGGGGTAGGGATGATTGCTGAGTTATCAACAGTGATAGAGATATAAGGTTGGGAACTACTATTGGCCGGTGGAAAAATAATTAACTCTATTTTGGAAATATTAAAGTTTGAGGTGGCGATATTGCCAGTCCCAGCTTTGCTCTGTGTTGTGATTTTATGTGGAACTGTGGAATAAATCTGTCTTTGGATATTCTGGAGGATTTCTTTGTTATTGGGACCGGAAGATCCTGAAAGATACTGCTATGTGCACGCGTGACAGAAATCTCATGTAAGTGTCGGACCATTTAGTACTTTCCAGTTATATCCCCTACTATAGAAGAGAGGACAGTGTTTAAAGATACCCTTATGTGCATTCGTGATAGGAATAAAATGTAAGTTCCTTTCCAATGAAGTAAAGAACACGGATTTTATTCTCCTGATAAGGATCATACACACTCCTCCTTCTTAGGGGGTGTTATGCTAGAGTCCAGATTGTAAAATCCAAATTCTGGACAGCGCAAGTTTCAGACCATTTGTGTGTTTTTTCTTTGTTAGCTTTCAAAGCAGGAGAGTTTTGACTGTGAGCTGCTTTTGGGGAGGAAGCACCATCCCAAACAACTGTGAGTGGTCTGCAGTATTTTGGAACGGGAGATGGTCCTTGGAAGACTAGGAGTACTGCATCTATCCTGTGCCAGCTAGCACCAAGGACAATATTGTTGCTGCCGTGCAGGCCATGGTTGAGGAGGATGCCAGGGTGACCATGGACCAGTTAGAGAAGGAGAAAGGAATCTCATTAGGCTCCATCCACTTGACACTCCACAAAAAGCTTAGGCCTGGGCAAGGTTTCTACATGCTGGGTGACCCATCAGCTGACTCGCGAGCATAAGGAGACTCAGATGACTTGGTGACGAAACATGCTGGCCAGGTTTGATGGCATCACTCAAACTCTAGGAGATCCTCAGTGGCAATGATTCCTGGATCTACAGTTTTAACCCTGAGACCAAACAATAGTCGGTTCAGTGGACCCCAGTTGGAGATATGCCACCACAGAAGTTCCGACGTGAGTACAGTGTGGCCAAGAAGATGGTGGCTGTTTCTGTGGCCTAGACTGGTCACTGTACCACTCTTGCAGCACCGCACCGTCACTGCGAACTAGTACACCAACCAATATCTGCTGCAAGTGCTGGAAGCCATTTCCAGGCGCAATCCAAGAACTCGTGCTCATGGTGCCCCATCACAAAAATGCACCTTTCCACGAGTCCAGGAAAGTAGTGATTTTCTGAAAGTCCTGCTCCTGCTGTGTGTGTGTGTGTCAGTCCCCGCACAGCTCTCGGCCAGTCTGGGGTAGAGGACACCAGTAGCTGGCCGGTGGAGTCTGGGCATGGCCTGTGCAGGGTGTGGGAGGAGTGAGTACAGAGCCCCGCCTCTCCGTTGGCGTGCAGTACATATAAAGCAGCTGAGCCGGCTATCTGCCTCCTCCTCACTCACATCAACTGCAGCCCCAGCACTGACCCCTCCTCCTCCCGGTCACCGCACTGCTCACCCCACACACCCTGAGCACTGCGGGACAATTTGGCAGTTCCTGCATCAGTTTCCTGGTTACTTCTGCTACTTGTGGCTGAGTCCCGGGATGGCAAGTAACCTGAGGTTGCAGGATAGTATATGGAGGAGGGGGTGCAGAGTATGCTGTAAATAGTGGGAGCAGTATATGGAGGAGGTGGGGTTGCCCTGTATATAGGGGGCACTATACGTAAAAGATGCAGTGTGTATACAGGGGCAGTATATGGTGTGAGTGCCGAATACATAAGGTGAGTATGTGTGTGTCCGTGTCCCGAACAGAGTTCTGTTGGACACCCTCCACTGGGCGCCGGCAGCACCAGAGGTGAGGAATAGCGTTAGCTTTTCATATATAATCTGTTTTCAAGCACCGCGTTGTCCCCAGCTCAAATAGAAAAGTCTTTGAACCACAATCAGGCTTGGTGTTACAGAGGGCACGCCAGTCTGTTCAACAAACGCTGGTGTCGTTAGAATAACGGACTGCCGCTCCTCTCTGAAGAAACCCGGAATCCCTCAGGTGTAGTATCTAGTAATAAAATATAGAGAGGGCGCCTCATAGCGTAAAACCGACAAATGTAATTGTTAAAAACACACAATACATGGTACAGCATGAGATGTATATGCCTAGTACCGCAGTGCAACCAGTGTGGGCTGGTTACCACATGGCAGAATGATAAAACCTCACGGCAATGACAGGAACTCCGATGCAGGACACCCAGGACTCTCACTACCCGCTGCTGATCTCCACTGGGGACAGCCGCGGGCCGGATCACTGGAGCTGCTAACATGGGAACTCAAACACGCCAGAGGTAGGTGACGTCATGAAGCTCCACTCTAACGCATTTCGTCATAGACTTCGTCAGATATATATATATATATATATATATATAAAAAGGCAAATATCACTGACTCATCACAAAATCTGCTGACCCATAAGGACTAGGAACTTGCCATTTGGACAGTAGCTTGCTTTTGTGGCGTAGGCACCCACTAAGAAGGGATTTTAAAAAATTCCGCTCACAACTGTATTAAAATGGTGAGATTATTGGGAATTCCCCCTCACAGAGGAGCGTTAAAACAGCCCACTCAGCCGGGGCTACAAAGGATGCATGGTGCCCGCGATACCAAGTCGTTGAGGAGGGAGGACACAATGCTCTGTTCCTGGACTTCCTTGCCAGTGGCAGTGGCAGAGCAGTCCATTATTCAAATAGGAGAGCCACATCAACTGCCACCCCTAAACACTGTCAAACATCGCTGGGTGTAGCTCCCCTATTTGAATAATGGACTGCTCTAAGTTCAGCCTTATGGCTCAGGAGATTTTATAATGAGTCAGTGGTATTTGCCTTTGATATACAGTTGTGCTCGTAAGTTTACATACCCTAGCAGAATTTATGATTTTCTGGCCATTTGTCAGAGAATATGAATGATAACTCACAGACTTTTCTTTCACTCATGGTTAGTGGTTGGGTGAAGCCATTTATTGTCAAACAACTGTGTTTACTCTTTTTAAATCATGATGACAACAGAAACTACCCAAATGACCCTGATCAAAAGTTTACATACCCTGGAGATTTTGGCCTGATAACAGGCACACAAGTTGACACAAATGGGTTTGAATGGCTACTAAAGCTAACCATCCTCACTTGTGATCTGTTTGCTTGTAATCAGTGTGTGTGTATAAAAGGTCAGTGAGTTTCTGGACTCCTGAAAGACCCTTGCATCTTTCATCCAGTGCTGCACTGACATGTCTGGATTCTGAGTCATGGGGAAAGCAAAAGAATTGTCAAAGGATCTGCAGGAAAAGGTAATTGATCTGTATAAAACAGGAAAGGGATATAAAAAGATATCCAAGCAATTGAGAATGCTAATCAGCAGTGTTCAAACTCTAATTAAGAAGTGGAAAATGAGGGATTCTGTGGACCAACAAAAATTTCAGCCAGGAAAATTGTTCGGGATGCAAAGAAAAATCCACAAATAACTTCAGCTGAAATACAGCACTCTCTGAAAAAAAGTGGTGTGGTTGTTTCAAGATGTACAATAAAGAGGCATTTGAAGAAAAATGGGCTGCATGGTCGAGTCGCCAGAAGAAAGCCATTACTACGCAAATGCCACAAAGCATCCCGCTTACAATACTCCAAACAGCACAGAAACAAGCCTCAAAACTTCTGGAACAAAGTCATTTGGAGTGATAAGACCAAAATTGAACTTTTTGGCCACAACCATAAACTTTACATTTGGAGAGGAGTCAACAAGGCCTATGATGAAAGGTACACCATTCCTACTGTGAAACACGGAGGTGGATCACTGATGTTTTGGGGATGTGTGAGCTACAAAGGCACTGGAAACTTGGTCAAAATTGATGGCAAGATGAATACAGCATGTTATCAGAAAATACTGGAGGAAAATTTGCACTCATCAGCCCGGAAGCTGCGCATGGGACGTACTTGGACATTCCAACATGACAATGATCCAAAACACAAGGCCAAGTCGACCTGTCATTGGCTACAGCAGAATAAAGTGAAGGTTCTGGAGTGGCCATCTCAGTCTCCTGACCTCAATATCATTGAGCCACTCTGGGGAGATCTCAAACGTGCAGTTCATGCAAGACAGCCCAAGAATTGACAGGAACTGGAGGCTTCTTGCCAAGAAGAATGGGCAGCTTTACCATCTGAGAAAATAAAGAGCCTCATCCACAACTACCACAAAAGACTTCAAGCTGTCATTGATGTTAAAGGGGGCAATACACGGTATTAAGAACTGGGGTATGTAAACTTTTGATCAGGGTCATTTGGGTAGTTTCTGTTGTCATTATGATTTTAAAAGAGTAAACACAGTTGTTTGACAATAAATGGCTTCACCCAACCACTAACCATGAGTGAAAGAAAAGTTTGAGTTACCATTCATATTCTCTGACAAATGGCCAGAAAATCTCAAATTCTGCTAGGGTATGTAAACTTATGAGCACAACTGTATATGTATATATATATATATATATATATATATATATTAGCTTTCCTTTGATGCATTTAAGAATCAAAATATCTACTGTATCTCTCCTTTCCTCCTATTGCTCTCTGAGAGGTTCGGCAATGTTTAGTTCAAGTGACAGGATAACCTCTGATAACTGAGACACTATCCTCTTCTGACTGGAAATAGGTTGGTTAAGTACTTATATCTGATATAGATATATATATATATATAAGGCAAATACCACTGACTCATCATAAAATCTCCTGAGCTATAAGGCTGCACTTCCAGTGGCAGTTTTTGAGCAGTACATTATTTAAATACGGGAGCCACACCCAGCGATGTTTGACAGTGTTTAGGGGTGGCAGTTGATGTGGCTCCCCTACTTGAATACTGGACTGCTCTGCAACTGCCACTGGCAAGGAAGTTCAGGAACAGAGCATTGTGTGCTCCCGCCCTCCGCGACTTGGTATCGCTGGCACCATGCATTCCTTATAACCCTCTGTGATGGGGAAAATATATCACCCCTTTTAACCCCTTTGTGGGTGGAGTTTTGGAAAAACCCTTCTTAGTGGGTGCCTACATCACAAAAGCAGGCTACTATCCAAATGTCAAGTTCATAATCCTTATGGTACAGGATATTTTGTGATGAGTCAGGGGTATAATCTTCCTCACTAGACGTTCATCGTCTGCAGATCCACTCTGTCAGTCCCTCCATTGGTTACCAGTATTCTACCGTATTAAATATAAAATACTTTTACTGACATGCAAGGCTATTAACCAAACTGCACCAACGTACATCACTTCACTCATCTCAAAATATCTCCCTACCCGACCTGTCCGCTCTGCACAAGATCTGCGTCTCTCATCCACTCGCAATACTTGTTCACACTCAAAATTACAGGACTTTATCTGGGCTGCGCCCACTCTGTGTAATGCCCTCCTACGCACAATAAGACTTACCTCTAGTCTCCAAACCTTTAAACGTTCCCTGAAAACTCACCTCTTCAGACAAGCCTATCAAATTCCAGACCCACCCACATAACCTTCAGTGCTTCCATATCTAATTACATCCTCTCTGTACAGTACAGTACACATAACTAGAGATGAGCGCCTGAAATTTTTCGGGTTTTGTGTTTTGGTTTTGGGTTCGGTTCCGCGGCCGTGTTTTGGGTTCGAACGCGTTTTGGCAAAACCTCACCGAATTATTTTTGTCGGATTCGGGTGTGTTTTGGATTCGGGTGTTTTTTTCCAAAAACACTAAAAAACAGCTTAAATCATAGAATTTGGGGGTCATTTTGATCCCAAAGTATTATTAACCTCAAAAACCATAATTTACACTCATTTTCAGTCTATTCTGAATACCTCACACCTCACAATATTATTTTTAGTCCTAAAATTTGCACCGAGGTCGCTGTGTGAGTAAGATAAGCGACCCTAGTGGCCGACACAAACACCGGGCCCATCTAGGAGTGGCACTGCAGTGTCACGCAGGATGTCCCTTCCAAAAAACCCTCCCCAAACAGCACATGACGCAAAGAAAAAAAGAGGCGCAATGAGGTAGCTGTGTGAGTAAGATTAGCGACCCTAGTGGCCGACACAAACACCGGGCCCATCTAGGAGTGGCACTGCAGTGTCACGCAGGATGGCCCTTCCAAAAAACCCTCCCCAAACAGCACATGACGCAAAGAAAAAAAGAGGCGCAATGAGGTAGCTGACTGTGTGAGTAAGATTAGCGACCCTAGTGGCCGACACAAACACCGGGCACATCTAGGAGTGGCACTGCAGTGTCACGCAGGATGTCCCTTCCAAAAAACCCTCCCCAAACAGCACATGACGCAAAGAAAAAAAGAGGCGCAATGAGGTAGCTGTGTGAGTAAGATTAGCGACCCTAGTGGCCGACACAAACACCGGGCACATCTAGGAGTGGCACTGCAGTGTCACGCAGGATGTCCCTTCCAAAAAACCCTCCCCAAACAGCACATGACGCAAAGAAAAAAAGAGGCGCAATGAGGTAGCTGTGTGAGTAAGATTAGCGACCCTAGTGGCCGACACAAACACCGGGCCCATCTAGGAGTGGCACTGCAGTGTCACGCAGGATGTCCCTTCCAAAAAACCCTCCCCAATCAGCACATGATGCAAAGAAAAAGAAAAGAAAAAAGAGGTGCAAGATGGAATTATCCTTGGGCCCTCCCACCCACCCTTATGTTGTATAAACAAAACAGGACATGCACACTTTAACCAACCCATCATTTCAGTGACAGGGTCTGCCACACGACTGTGACTGATATGACGGGTTGGTTTGGACCCCCCCCAAAAAAGAAGCAATTAATCTCTCCTTGCACAAACTGGCTCTACAGAGGCAAGATGTCCACCTCATCTTCACCCTCCGATATATCACCGTGTACATCCCCCTCCTCACAGATTATCAATTCGTCCCCACTGGAATCCACCATCTCAGCTCCCTGTGTACTTTGTGGAGGCAATTGCTGCTGGTCAATGTCTCCGCGGAGGAATTGATTATAATTCATTTTAATGAACATCATCTTCTCCACATTTTCTGGATGTAACCTCGTACGCCGATTGCTGACAAGGTGAGCGGCGGCACTAAACACTCTTTCGGAGTACACACTTGTGGGAGGGCAACTTAGGTAGAATAAAGCCAGTTTGTGCAAGGGCCTCCAAATTGCCTCTTTTTCCTGCCAGTATAAGTACGGACTGTGTGACGTGCCTACTTGGATGCGGTCACTCATATAATCCTCCACCATTCTATCAATGTTGAGAGAATCATATGCAGTGACAGTAGACGACATGTCCGTAATCGTTGTCAGGTCCTTCAGTCCGGACCAGATGTCAGCATCAGCAGTCGCTCCAGACTGCCCTGCATCACCGCCAGCGGGTGGGCTCGGAATTCTGAGCCTTTTCCTCGCACCCCCAGTTGCGGGAGAATGTGAAGGAGGAGATGTTGACAGGTCGCGTTCCGCTTGACTTGACAATTTTGTCACCAGCAGGTCTTTCAACCCCAGCAGACCTGTGTCTGCCGGAAAGAGAGATCCAAGGTAGGCTTTAAATCTAGGATCGAGCACGGTGGCCAAAATGTAGTGCTCTGATTTCAACAGATTGACCACCCGTGAATCCTTGTTAAGCGAATTAAGGGCTGCATCCACAAGTCCCACATGCCTAGCGGAATCGCTCCGTGTTAGCTCCTTCTTCAATGCCTCCAGCTTCTTCTGCAAAAGCCTGATGAGGGGAATGACCTGACTCAGGCTGGCAGTGTCTGAACTGACTTCACGTGTGGCAAGTTCAAAGGGCATCAGAACCTTGCACAACGTTGAAATCATTCTCCACTGCACTTGAGACAGGTGCATTCCATCTCCTATATCGTGCTCAATTGTATAGGCTTGAATGGCCTTTTGCTGCTCCTCCAACCTCTGAAGCATATAGAGGGTTGAATTCCACCTCGTTACCACTTCTTGCTTCAGATGATGGCAGGGCAGGTTCAGTAGTTTTTGGTGGTGCTCCAGTCTTCTGTACGTGGTGCCTGTACGCCGAAAGTGTCCCGCAATTTTTCTGGCCACCGACAGCATCTCTTGCACGCCCCTGTCGTTTTTTAAAAAATTCTGCACCACCAAATTCAAGGTATGTGCAAAACATGGGACGTGCTGGAATTGGCCCATATTTAATGCACACACAATATTGCTGGCGTTGTCCGATGCCACAAATCCACAGGAGAGTCCAATTGGGGTAAGCCATTCCGCGATGATCTTCCTCAGTTGCCGTAAGAGGTTTTCAGCTGTGTGCGTATTCTGGAAAGCGGTGATACAAAGCGTAGCCTGCCTAGGAAAGAGTTGGCGTTTGCGAGATGCTGCTACTGGTGCCGCCGCTGCTGTTCTTGCGGCGGGAGTCCATACATCTACCCAGTGGGCTGTCACAGTCATATAGTCCTGACCCTGCCCTGCTCCACTTGTCCACATGTCCGTGGTTAAGTGGACATTGGGTACAACTGCATTTTTTAGGACACTGGTGAGTCTTTTTCTGACGTCCGTGTACATTCTCGGTATCGCCTGCCTAGAGAAGTGGAACCTAGATGGTATTTGGTAACGGGGGCACACTGCCTCAATAAATTGTCTAGTTCCCTGTGAACTAACGGCGGATACCGGACGCACGTCTAACACCAACATAGTTGTCAAGGACTCAGTTATCCGCTTTGCAGTAGGATGACTGCTGTGATATTTCATCTTCCTCGCAAAGGACTGTTGAACAGTCAATTGCTTACTGGAAGTAGTACAAGTGGGCTTACGACTTCCCCTCTGGGATGACCATCGACTCCCAGCGGCAACAACAGCAGCGCCAGCAGCAGTAGGCGTTACACGCAAGGATGCATCGGAGGAATCCCAGGCAGGAGAGGACTCGTCAGACTTGCCAGTGACATGGCCTGCAGGACTATTGGCATTCCTGGGGAAGGAGGAAATTGACACTGAGGGAGTTGGTGGGGTGGTTTGCGTGAGCTTGGTTACAAGAGGAAGGGATTTACTGGTCAGTGGACTGCTTCCGCTGTCACCCAAAGTTTTTGAACTTGTCACTGACTTATTATGAATGCGCTGCAGGTGACGTATAAGGGAGGATGTTCCGAGGTGGTTAACGTCCTTACCCCTACTTATTACAGCTTGACAAAGGGAACACACGGCTTGACACCTGTTGTCCGCATTTCTGGTGAAATACCTCCACACCGAAGAGCTGATTTTTTTGGTATTTTCACCTGGCATGTCAACGGCCATATTCCTCCCACGGACAACAGGTGTCTCCCCGGGTGCCTGACTTAAACAAACCACCTCACCATCAGAATCCTCCTGGTCAATTTCCTCCCCAGCGCCAGCAACACCCATATCCTCCTCATCCTGGTGTACTTCAACACTGACATCTTCAATCTGACTATCAGGAACTGGACTGCGGGTGCTCCTTCCAGCACTTGCAGGGGGCGTGCAAATGGTGGAAGGCGCATGCTCTTCACGTCCAGTGTTGGGAAGGTCAGGCATCGCAACCGACACAATTGGACTCTCCTTGTGGATTTGGGATTTCAAAGAACGCACAGTTCTTTGCGGTGCTTTTGCCAGCTTGAGTCTTTTCAGTTTTCTAGCGAGAGGCTGAGTGCTTCCATCCTCATGTGAAGCTGAACCACTAGCCATGAACATAGGCCAGGGCCTCAGCCGTTCCTTGCCACTCCGTGTGGTAAATGGCATATTGGCAAGTTTACGCTTCTCCTCCGACAATTTTATTTTAGGTTTTGGAGTCCTTTTTTTCTGATATTTGGTGTTTTGGATTTGACATGCTCTGTACTATGACATTGGGCATCGGCCTTGGCAGACGACGTTGCTGGCATTTCATCGTCTCGGCCATGACTAGTGGCAGCAGCTTCAGCACGAGGTGGAAGTGGATCTTGATCTTTCCCTAATTTTGGAACCTCAACTTTTTTGTTCTCCATATTTTATAGGCAGAACTAAAAGGCACCTCAGGTAAACAATGGAGATGGATGGATTGGATACTAGTATACAATTATGGACGGACTGCCACGGTTAGGTGGTATAAAAAAACCACGGTTAGGTGGTATATAATACAATTATGGATGGACGGACTGCCTGCCGAGTGCCGACACAGAGGTAGCCACAGCCGTGAACTACCGCACTGTACACTGGTTGATAAAGAGATAGTAGTATACTCGTAACAACTAGTATGACGACGGTATAAAGAATGAAAAAAAAACCACGGTTAGGTGGTATATATTATAATACAATTATGGTTGGACGGACTGCCTGCCGAGTGCCGACACAGAGGTAGCCACAGCCGTGAACTACCGCACTGTACACTGGTTGATAAAGAGATAGTAGTATACTCGTAACAACTAGTATGACGACGGTATAAAGAATGAAAAAAAAACCACGGTTAGGTGGTATATAATACAATTATGGTTGGACGGACTGCCTGCCGAGTGCCGACACAGAGGTAGCCACAGCCGTGAACTACCGCACTGTACACTGGTTGATAAAGAGATAGTAGTATACTCGTAACAACTAGTATGACGACGGTATAAAGAATGAAAAAAAAACCACGGTTAGGTGGTATATATTATAATACAATTATGGTTGGACGGACTGCCTGCCGAGTGCCGACACAGAGGTAGCCACAGCCGTGAACTACCGCACTGTACACTGGTTGATAAAGAGATAGTAGTATACTCGTAACAACTAGTATGACGACGGTATAAAGAATGAAAAAAAAACCACGGTTAGGTGGTATATATTATAATACAATTATGGATGGACGGACTGCCTGCCGAGTGCCGACACAGAGGTAGCCACAGCCGTGAACTACCGCACTGTACACTGGTTGATAAAGAGATAGTAGTATACTCGTAACAACTAGTATGACGACGGTATAAAGAATGAAAAAAAAACCACGGTTAGGTGGTATATAATACAATTATGGTTGGACGGACTGCCTGCCGAGTGCCGACACAGAGGTAGCCACAGCCGTGAACTACCGCACTGTACACTGGTTGATAAAGAGATAGTAGTATACTCGTAACAACTAGTATGACGACGGTATAAAGAATGAAAAAAAAACCACGGTTAGGTGGTATATATTATAATACAATTATGGATGGACGGACTGCCTGCCGAGTGCCGACACAGAGGTAGCCACAGCCGTGAACTACCGCACTGTACTGTGTCTGCTGCTAATATAGACTGGTTGATAAAGAGATAGTATACAATACTACTAATATACTGGTGGTCAGGCACTGGTCACCACTAGTCACACTGGCAGTGGCACTCCTGCAGCAAAAGTGTGCACTGTTTAATTTTAATATAATATTATTTATCATGTACTCCTGGCTCCTGCTATAACAACCTGCAGTGCTCCCCAGTCTCCCCCACAATTATAAGCTTTATATACAATACATTGATGTGCAGCACACTGGGCTGAGCAGTGCACACAGACTGAGTCACTGTGTGACTGTGTATCGTTTTTTTCAGGCAGAGAACGGATATATTAAATAAAACAAACAACTGCACTGTCTCTGGTGGTCACTGGTCACTGTGGTCGTCAGTCACTAAACTCTGTCTGCACTCTCTTCTAATCTACAGTATCACAGCAATCTCTCTCTCTCTCTCTCTTCTAAATCTAATCTAAATGGAGAGGACGCCAGCCACATCCTCTCCCTATCAATCTCAATGCACGTGTGAAAATGGCGGCGACGCGCGGCTCCTTATATAGAATCCGAGTCTCGCGAGAATCCGACAGCGTCATGATGACGTTCGGGCGCGCTCGGGTTAACCGAGCAAGGCGGGAAGATCCGAGTCGCTCGGACCCGTGAAAAAAAAAGTGAAGTTCGTGCGGGTTCGGATTCAAAGAAACCGAACCCGCTCATCTCTACACATAACATCACATATCTTGTCTTTCTTTACTCTCGCACCCTCCTGACACTTGGCCAACATTGCTGGGTGATCATATCATACAACCCATTAAGAACCTAGCAATCTGGTGGACCTGGTAAGTAAATATGAATCCATGGTTCTTGGCGTTACCTGAGGAGCCCCCGCAGCAGATACGGTACAAAGTGACAGGAGCAGTTTTGCAGTTTATGAAACTCTCCACACTGGAGGTGCAATCCACATTGTGATCCGATTGTCCGTGTGGTCATTATCATTCACGCAACGCAAGCCACACCGGTGATGATGTCATTATGTTAACACCCTTTTCATCTCCTTAGGGGAGGTTTACTAAAGTTCTAATTATATAGTTTTCCTATTTCCCACCAGAAGAATCCCTATGTTACATTTCATCTTCCTAACATATCGGGAAGTAAGAGAATTAGTGATGGGTCAGTCAGTCAGTGAGTGAGGGCTTTCGCATATATCTACTGTATCTATATATATATATATATATATATATATATATAGTGCTCCAGTCAGTTGATCGGCTCTTGTCATGTATTTGAAATCTGACAGTTAGCAGCTGATTGGCTGGAGCACCATTAAACATTCCTCGTGAGTGATAACAAGAATATCACTCGTTGTTAAATCTGCCCCAGAATATAGAACATGAAGTAATTTCTTTCTACACAAAGCATACATTACTTGTGTTGCTGTGAGCAGAGGGTGGGTAATGCTCTCTGTCACATTATTTTCACCCCCTGTCTGGGAGAGCGTGACGTCAGATGTCATACAGGTGTGGGGGTATATATATATATATATATATATATATTAGAGGACTCACTGGCAGCCACAGGATCATCAGCTGTGAGAGTGATTCCAGACTGTGCACCAGCCTCACCAGGTAACACCATCTCTCGCTGAGTACATTCAGCTCGTCCCCTGAGAGACTCTGCTCTGTGCTGTGAGTGAGACTGAAGACCAGCACACAGAGGGTTACTCATTAGCGCTGTTCTGTTCAGGAATTAATACACATTATTGTTCCTTTACAGTTCTGTAGATAGAGATAATGTGTCACCTAAAGCTGACTGGCTTCCTCATAGTCCTGTCAGCGACCCTCAGCTGCCATCAGGCTGCTCCCATCAGCAGGTAAGTGGCCGCAGGTGGGTGTCAGGGACCACTGCTCCTCTGCTTCCTGGGACTGAAATCTTCTGTTCTTCTCCAAATCAGACAAAAAAACCTGGAGACCTGGAACGGGACCTCAAAGAGTGGATGGAGGCTCGCAGTGCAGAGCAAGCACATCGTGCTGACCCCAGTCAGCGATATCACCCTGCCGGAGGCCGTGCGGGATAAGAGGTACAGTCCCTGACTATGCACTAATATGTACGGCGTATACTGGGGGCAGACACAGAGACAGAGAGAAAGTTTCCCAGGCTCTGCAGAGTGTATTCATCATACCGTGTATTGTATCGCCGCTGTGTAATTCTACACTTCTCACCTCTGTCCCAGCGTATACCAGCAATCTCTGTCCTACACACCGCACCCAGCCTAATTATACCCAATATTCTATCTATCTATCTATCTATCTATCTATCTATCTATCTATCTATTTATTGTATCGCTGCTGTGTAATTCTACACTTCTCCCTTCTGTCCCAGCGTATACCAGCAATCTCTGTCCTACACACCGCACCCAGCCTAATTATACCCAATATTCTATCTATCTATCTATCTATCTATCTATCTATCTATCTATCTATTTATTGTATCGCTGCTGTGTAATTCTACACTTCTCCCTTCTGTCCCAGCGTATACCAGCAATCTCTGTCCTACACACCGCACCCAGCCTAATTATACCCAATATTCTATCTATCTATCTATCTATCTATCTATCTATCTATTTATTGTATCGCTGCTGTGTAATTCTACACTTCTCCCTTCTGTCCCAGCGTATACCAGCAATCTCTGTCCTACACACCGCACCCAGCCTAATTATACCCAATATTCATTCCATCTATCTATCTATCTATCTATCTATCTATCTATCTATCTATCTATCTATCTATCTATCTATCTATCTATCCATCTACTGTATCTATCTATCCATCTACTATATCTATCTATCTATCTATCTATCTATCTATCTATCTATCAGCCATCTACTATATCTATCTATCTATCTATCTATCTATCTATCTATCTATCTATCTATTGTATCGCTGCTGTGTAATTCTACACTTCTCCCTTCTGTCCCAGCGTATACCAGCAATCTCTATCTTACACACCGCACCTAGCCTAATTATACCCAATATTCATTCTATCTATCTATCTATCTATCTATCTATCTATCTATCTATCTATCTATCTACTGTATCTATCTACTGTATCTATCTACTGTATGTATCTATCTATCTATCTATCTATCTATCTATCTATATCTATACAGAGACAGGTACATAGTGATATAATCTGCAGATTATTAAATTACTGACCTCTCTACTGATCTGCAGAACATTGCTCTGTCCCATCTACCCCCTGACAGATACATAGTGATATATTCAGCAGATCATTACATTACTAATCTCTCCAGTGATCTGCAGAACATTGCTCTGTCCCATCTACCCCCTGACAAATAGTGATACATTCTGCAGATTATTACATTACTGACCTCTCTAGTGATCTGCAGAACATTGCTCTGTCCCATCTACCCCCTGACAGATACATAGTGATATATCCTGCAGATTATTACATTACTGACACCTCTAGCGATCTGCAGAACATTGCTCTGTCCCATCTAGCCCCTGACAGATACATAGTGATATATTCTGCAGATTATTACATTACTGACCTCTCTAGTGATCTGCAGAACATTGCTCTGTCCCATCTACCCCCTGACAGATACATAGTGATATATTCTGCAGATTATTACATTACTGACCTCACTAGTGATCTGCAGAAAATTGCTCTGTCCCATCTACCCCCTGACAGATACATAGTGATATATTCTGCAGATTATTACATTACTGACATCTCTAGTGATCTGCAGAACATTGCTCTGTCCCCTCTACCCCCTGACAGATACATAGTGATATATTCTGCAGATCATTACATTACTGACCTCTCTAGTGACCTGCAGAACATTGCTTTGTCCCATCTACCCCTTGACAGATACATAGTGATATATTCTACAGATTATTACATTAGTGACCTCTCTAGAGATCTGCAGAACATTGCTCTGTCCCATTTACCCCCTGACAGATACATAGTAATATATTCTGCAGATTATTACACTACTGACCTCTCTTGTTATCTGCAGAACATTGCTCTGTCCCACCCATCCCCTGGCAGATACATACCTGTAGGGACATATCCGAGTGTGTAATTGTGGAAGGACACAGGGATTTTGGTATTGGTGGCGAGAATTTTAGCTGTGGTAACTTTGGCTTTTATCTCGCAGCTACAGTACAAAGCAGGCGCAAAGCCGCGTTACAGTAAAAATGTTGGTACTTGGTTCAGAACCCCTAATGATTAATTAGGCAATTAGAAGTTTTTAATTAGCTTAATTTGGGTAATAATTACATGTCATTATGGGAGTGATATTTTGCAAAGTGCAGAATTATGGGTTAAGAGATGTAGGACAGGCGTATGGGGGTGTTGTGTGGATGAGTTTTATTTAAAGTGACATTACATGACTAAGAAATCATGTGGCAGCGTTCTCATACCCCCTGACAATGAGGGGAGCACGCACTTAATTAAAATAAACTTTCTAACCAATTAAACCTGTTATTAAATAATGGAAAGACCAGACATTGTAACGCTACTGGGGGGCTTCACACACTTTGCCTTCGGGCTGTAATAGAGATCTATAATAAGATACAATGCTGGTTTGCATGTTTTTAGGGTCCAAGACTGACAACCCCCCCACCCCCCTTCTTTTTCAATTTTTAATATGGCTTTAATAGAAACAATTTATCACGCACATTTTTATTTCATTGGATGCAGCTGGAATCGGAAGCGCGCATATTCATGTTAATCGGAAAGTGGGAATAAGAGGCACATTTATTTTTAGTTGTAAATTTCTTGTTGCTCTTTAAATTTGCCCCATAGTGACATACTGTATTCTGCAGATTATTACATTACTAACCTCTCCAGGGATCTGCAGAACATTGCTCTGTCCCACCTATAGCCTGACAGATACATAGGATACATAGGGATATATTCTGCAGATTATCACATTTCTGACCTCTCTAGTGATCTGCAGAACATTGCTCTGTCTCACCTACCGCCTGACAGATATATAGTGATATATTCTACAGATTATTACATTACTGACCTCTCTAGTTATCTGCAGAACATTGCTCTGTCCCATCTATCCCCTGACAGATACATAGTGATACATCCTGCAGATTATTACATTACTGACCTCTCTAGTTATCTGCAGAACATCGCTCTGTCCTATCTACCCCCTGACAGATACATAGTGATATATTCTGCAGATTATTACATTACTGACCTCTCTAGTGATCTGCAGAACATTGCTCTGTCCCACCTATAGCCTGACAGATACATAGGATACATAGTGATATATTCTGCAGATTATCACATTTCTGACCTCACTAGTGATCTGCAGAGCATTGCTCTGTCCCATCTACCCCCTGACAGATACATAGTGATATCTTCTACAGATTACATTACTGAACACTCTAGAGATCTGCTGAACATTGCTCTGTCCCATCTACCCCAACATGTACATAGTGATATATTCTGCAGATTATTACATTAGTGACCTCTCTAGTGATCCGCAGAGCATTGCTCTGTCCCATCTACCCCCTGACAGGTACATAGTGATATATCCTGCAGATTATTACATTACTGACCTCTAATACTGATCTGCAGAACATTGCTCTGTCCCACCTAACCCCTGACAGGTACATAGTGATATATTCTGCAGATTATTACATTACTGACCTCTCTAGTGATCTGCAGAACATTGCTCTGTCCCATCTACCCCCTGACAGCTACATAGTGATATATTCTGCAGATTATTACATTACTGACCTCTCTAGTGATCTGCAGAACATCGCTCTGTCCCATCTACCCCCTGACAGATACATAGTGATATATTCTGCAGATTATTACATTACTGACCTCTCTAGTGATCTGCAGAACATTGCTCTGTCCCATCTACCCCCTGACAGGTACATAGTGATCTATTCTGCAGATTATTTCATTACTGACCTCTCTAGTGATCTGCAGAACATCGCTCTGTCCCATCTACCCCAACATGTACATAGTGATATATCCTGCAGATTATTACATTAGTGACCTCTCTAGTGATCTGCAGAACATTGCTCTGTTCCATCTACCCCCTGACACGTACATAGTGATATATTCTGCAGATTATTACATTACTGACCTCTCTAGTGATCTGCAGAACATTGCTCTGTCTCATCTACCCCCTGACAGGTACATAGTGATCTATTCTGCAGATTATTTCATTACTGACCTCTCTTGTGATCTGCAGTACATCGCTCTGTCCCATCTACCCCAACATGTACATAGTGATATATCCTGCAGATTATTACATTAGTGACCTCTCTAGTGATCTGCAGAACATTGCTCTGTTCCATCTACCCCCTGACAGGTACATAGTGATCTATTCTGCAGATTATTTCATTACTGACCTCTCTAGTGATCTGCAGAACATCGCTCTGTCCCATCTACCCCAACATGTACATAGTAATATATTCTGCAGATTATTACATTACTGACCTCTCTAGTGATCTGAAGAACATTGCTCTGTCCCATCTACCCCCTGACAGATATATAGTGATATATTCTGCAGATTATTACATTACTGACCTCACTAGTGTTCTGCAGTACATCGCTCTGTCCAATCTACCCCCTGACATGTACATAGTGATATATTCTGCAGATTATTACATTACTGACCTCTCTAGTGATCTGCAGAACATTGCTCTGTCCCATCTACCCCCCGACAGATACAGAGTGATATATTCTGCAGATTATTACATTAGTGGCCTCTCTAGTGATCTGAAGAACATTGCTCTGTTCCATCTACCGCCTGACAGCTACATAGTGATATATTCTGCAGATTATTACATTACTGACCTCTCTAGTGATCTGCAGAACATTGCTCTGTCCCATCTACCCCCTGACAGGTACATAGTGATCTATTCTGCAGATTATTTAATTACTGACCTCTCTTGTGATCTGCAGAACATCGCTCTGTCCCATCTGCCCCAACATGTACATAGTGATATATCCTGCAGATTATTACATTAGTGACCTCTCTAGTGATCTGCAGAACATTGCTCTGTTCCATCTACCCCCTGACAGGTACATAGTGATCTATTCTGCAGATTATTTCATTACTGACCTCTCTAGTGATCTGAAGAACATTGCTCTGTCCCATCTACCCCCTGACAGATATATAGTGATATATTCTGCAGATTATTACATTACTGACCTCACTAGTGTTCTGCAGTACATCGCTCTGTCCAATCTACCCCCTGACATGTATATAGTGATATATTCTGCAGATTATTACATTACTGACCTCTCTAGTTATCTGCAGAACATTGCTCTGTCCCATCTACCCCCCGATAGATACAGAGTGATATATTCTGCAGATTATTACATTACTGACCTCTCTAGTGATCTGCAGAACATCGCTCTGCCCCATCTACCCCCTGACAGATACATAGTGATATATTCTGCAGATTATTTCATTACTGACCTCTCTAGTGATCTGCAGAACATTGCTCTGTCCCATCTACCCCCTGACAGGTACATAGTGATCTATTCTGCAGATTATTTCATTACTGACCTCTCTAGTGATCTGCAGAACATTGCTCTGTCCCATCTACCCCCTGACAGATATATAGTGATATATTCTGCAGATTATTACATTACTGACCTCTCTAGTGATCTGCAGAACATTGCTCTGTCCCATCTACCCCCTGACAGATACATAGTGATATATTCTGCAGATTATTACATTACTGACCTCTCTAGTGATCTGCAGAACATTGCTCTGTCCCATCTACCCCCTGACAGGTACATAGTGATATATTCTGCAGATTATTACATTAGTGACCTCTCTAGTTATCTGAAGAACATTGCTCTGTTCCATCTACCCCCTGACAGATACATAGTGATATATTCTACAGATTATTACATTACTGACCTCTCTAGTGATCTGCAGAACATTGCTCTGTCCCATCTACCCCCTGACAGGTACATAGTGATATATCCTGCAGATTATTACATTAGTGACCTCTCTAGTGATCTGCAGAACATCGCTCTGCCCCATCTACCCCCTGACAGATACACAGTGATATATTCTGCAGATTATTTATTACTGACCTCTCTAGTGATCTGCAGAACATTGCTCTGTCCCATCTACCCCCTGACAGGTACATAGTGATCTATTCTGCAGATTATTTCATTACTGACCTCTCTAGTGATCTGCAGAACATTGCTCTGTCCCATCTACCCCCTGACAGATATATAGTGATATATTCTGCAGATTATTACATTACTGACCTCTCTAGTGATCTGCAGAGCATTGCTCTGTCCCATCTACCCCCTGACAGATACATAGTGATATATTCTGCAGATTATTACATTACTGACCTCTCTAGGGATCTGCAGAACATCGCTCTGCCCCATCTACCCCCTGACAGATACACAGTGATATATTCTGCAGATTATTACATTACTGACCTCTCTAGTGATCTGCAGAACATCGCTCTGCCCCATCTACCCCCTGACAGGTACATAGTGATATATTCTGCAGATTATTACATTAGTGACCTCTCTAGTTATCTGAAGAACATTGCTCTGTTCCATCTACCCCCTGACAGATACTTAGTGATATATTCTACAGATTATTACATTACTGACCTCTCTAGTGATCTGCAGAACATTGCTCTGTCCCATCTACCCCCTGACAGGTACATAGTGATATATCCTGCAGATTATTACATTAGTGACCTCTCTAGTGATCTGAAGAACATAGCTCTGTTCCATCTACCCCCTGACAGATACATAGTGATATATTCTGCAGATTATTTATTACTGACCTCTCTAGTGATCTGCAGAACATTGCTCTGTCCCATCTACCCCCTGACAGGTACATAGTGATCTATTCTGCAGATTATTTCATTACTGACCTCTCTAGTGATCTGCAGAACATTTCTCTGTCCCATCTACCCCCTGACAGATATATAGTGATATATTCTGCAGATTATTACATTACTGACCTCTCTAGTGATCTGCAGAACATTGCTCTGTCCCATCTACCCCCTGACAGATACATAGTGATATATTCTGCAGATTATTACATTACTGACCTCTCTAGGGATCTGCAGAACATCGCTCTGCCCCATCTACCCCCTGACAGATACACAGTGATATATTCTGCAGATTATTACATTACTGACCTCTCTAGTGATCTGCAGAACATCGCTCTGCCCCATCTACCCCCTGACAGGTACATAGTGATATATTCTGCAGATTATTACATTAGTGACCTCTCTAGTGATCTGAAGAACATAGCTCTGTTCCATCTACCCCCTGACAGATACATAGTGATATATTCTGCAGATTATTTCATTACTGACCTCTCTAGTGATCTGCAGAACATTACTCTGTCCCATCTACCCCCTGACAGGTACATAGTGATCTATTCTGCAGATTATTTCATTACTGACCTCTCTTGTGATCTGCAGAACATCGCTCTGTCCCATCTACCCCTACATGTACATAGTGATATATCCTGCAGATTATTACATTAGTGACCTCTCTAGTGATCTGCAGAACATTGCTCTGTTCCATCTACCCCCTGACAGGTACATAGTGATCTATTCTGTAGATTATTTAATTACTGACCTCTCTAGTGATCTGCAGAACATCGCTCTGTACCATCTACCCCAACATGTACATAGTGATATATTCTGCGGATTATTACATTACTGACCTCTCTAGTGATCTGAAGAACATTGCTCTGTCCCATCTACCCCCTGACTGATATATAGTGATATATTCTGCAGATTATTACATTACTGACCTCACTAGTGTTCTGCAGTACATCGCCCTGTCCAATCTACCCCCTGACATGTACATAGTGATATATTCTGCAGATTATTACATTACTGACCTCTCTAGTGATCTGCAGAACATTGCTCTGTCCCATCTACCCCCCGACAAATACAGAGTGATATATTCTGCAGATTATTACATTACTGACCTCTCTAGTGATCTGCAGAACATCGCTCTGCCCCATCTACCCCCTGACAGATACATAGTGATATATTCTGCAGATTATTACATTACTGACCTCTCTAGTGATCTGCAGAACATCGCTCTGCCCCATCTACCCCCTGACAGGTACAGAGTGATATATTCTGCAGATTATTACATTACTGACCTCTCTAGTGATCTGCAGAACATCGCTCTGCCCCATCTACCCCCTGACAGATACATAGTGATATATTCTGCAGATTATTACATTACTGACCTCTCTAGTGATCTGCAGAACATCGCTCTGCCCCATCTACCCCCTGACAGATACATAGTGATATATTCTGCAGATTATTACATTACTGACCCTTCTAGTGATCTGCAGAACATTGTTCTGTCCCATTTACCCCCTGACAGGTACATAGTGATATATTCTGCAGATTATTACATTAGTGACCTCTCTAGTAATCTGCAGAACATTGCTCTGTCCCATCTACCCCCTGACAGATATATAGTGATATATTCTGCAGATTATTACATTACTGACCTCTCTAGTGATCTGCAGAACATTGCTGTCCCATCTACCCCCTGACAGATACATAGTGATATATTCTGCAGATTATTACATTACTGACCTCTTTAGGGATCTGCAGAACATCGCTCTGCCCCATCTACCCCCTGACAGATACACAGTGATATATTCTGCAGATTATTACATTACTGACCTCTCTAGTTATCTGCAGAACATCGCTCTGCCCCATCTACCCCCTGACAGGTACATAGTGATATATTCTGCAGATTATTACTGACCTCACTAGTGTTCTGCAGTACATCGCTCTGTCCCATCTACCCCCTGACAGATACATAGTGATATATTCTGCAGATTATTACATTACTGACCTCTCTAGTGATCTGCAGAACATCGCTCTGTCCCAACTACCCCCTGACAGGTACATAGTGATATATTCTGCAGATTATTACATTAGTGACCTCTCTAGTGATCTGCAGAACATCGCTCTGTCCCATCTACCACCTGACATATACATAGTGATATATTCTGCAGATTATTTCATTACTGACCTCTCTAGTGATCTGCAGAACATTGCTCTGTCCCATCTACCCCCTGACAGGTACATAGTGATATATCCTGCAGATTATTACATTAGTGACCTCTCTAGTGATCTGCAGAACATTGCTCTTTCCCATCCACCCCAACATGTACATAGTGATATATCCTGCAGATTATTACATTACTGTCCTCTCTAGTGATCTGAAGAACATTGCTCTGTCCCATCTACCCCCTGACAGGTACATAGTGATATATCCTGCAGATGATTACATTACTGACCTCTCTAGTGATCTGAAGAACATTGCTCTGTCCCATCTACCCCCTGACAGATATATAGTGATATATTCTGCAGATTATTACATTACTGACCTCACTAGTGTTCTGCAGTACATCGCTCTGTCCCATCTACCCCCTGACATGTACACATTGATATATTCTGCAGATTATTACATTACTGACCTCTCTAGTGATCTGCAGAACATTGCTCTGTCCCATCTACCCCCTGACAGATACATAGTGATATATTCTGCAGATTATTACATTACTGACCTCTCTAGGGATCTGCAGAACATCGCTCTGCCCCATCTACCCCCTGACAGGTACATAGTGATCTATTCTGCAGATTATTTCATTACTGACCTCACTAGTGTTCTGCAGTACATCGCTCTGTCCAATCTACCCCCTGACAGGTACATAGTGATATATCCTGCAGATGATTACATTACTGACCTCTCTAGTGATCTGAAGAACATTGCTCTGTCCCATCTACCCCCTGACAGATATATAGTGATATATTCTGCAGATTATTACATTACTGACCTCACTAGTGTTCTGCAGTACATCGCTCTGTCCCATCTACCCCCTGACATGTACACAGTGATATATTCTGCAGATTATTACATTACTGACCTCTCTAGTGATCTGCAGAACATTGCTCTGTCCCATCTACCCCCTGACAGATACAGAGTGATATATTCTGCAGATTATTACATTACTGACCTCTCTAGTGATCTGCAGAACATCGCTCTGCCCCATCTACCCCCTGACAGGTACATAGTGATATATTCTGAGATTATTACATTACTGACCTCTCTAGTGATCTGCAGAACATTGCTCTGCCCCATCTACCCCCTGACAGGTACATAGTGATATATTCTGCAGATTATTACATTACTGACCTCACTAGTGTTCTGCAGTACATCGCTCTGTCCCATCTACCCCCTGACAGGTACATAGTGATATATTCTGCAGATTATTACATTAGTGACCTCTCTAGTGATCTGCAGAACATTGCTCTGTCCCATCTACCCCCTGACAGGTACATAGTGATATATTCTGCAGATTATTACATTACTGACTTCCCTAGTGATCTGCAAAACATTGCTCTGTCCCATCTACCCCCTGACAGGTACATAGCAGTGACGTGCGGTGCGGTGAGGCAGGTGAGGCTGAGTCTTTCCTGTCATACTAACGTTTGTGCCAGAGTTTTGATTGCGTAAAGTATATGAAAAAATAAGATTTTACTCACCGGTAAATCTATTTCTCGTAGTCCGTAGTGGATGCTGGGGACTCCGTAAGGACCATGGGGAATAGACGGGCTCCGCAGGAGACTGGGCACTCTAAAGAAAGATTTAGTACTACCTGGTGTGCACTGGCTCCTCCCTCTATGCCCCTCCTCCAGACCTCAGTTAAGGAAACTGTGCCCGGAAGAGCTGACATTACATGGAAAAGATTTTGGAATCCAGGGTAAGACTCATACCAGCCACACCAATCACACCGTACAACTTGTGATAAACTTACCCAGTTAACAGTATGAACAACAACAGAGCATCAAACAACAGATGCCAACATAACATAACCCTTTTATTAAGCAATAACTATATACAAGTATTGCAGAAAGTCCGCACTTGGGACGGGCGCCCAGCATCCACTACGGACTACGAGAAATAGAATTACCGGTGAGTAAAATCCTATTTTCTCTAACGTCCTAGTGGATGCTGGGGACTCCGTAAGGACCATGGGGATTATACCAAAGCTCCCAAACTGGCGGGAGAGTGCGGATGACTCTGCAGCACCGAATGAGCAAACACAAGGTCCTCCTCAGCCAGGGTATCAAACTTATAGAACTTTGCAAAGGTGTTTGAACCCGACCAAGTAGCTGCTCAGCAAAGTTGTAATGCCGAGACCCCTCGGGCAGCCGCCCAAGAAGAGCCCACTTTCCTTGTGGAATGGGCTTTCACTGATTTTGGATGCGGCAAACCAGCCGCAGAATGAGCCTGCTGAATCGTGTTACAGATCCAGCGAGCAATAGTCTGCTTTGAAGCAGGAGCACCCAGCTTGTTGAATGCATACAGGATAAACAGCGAGTCAGTTTTCCTGACTCCAGCCGTCCTGGCTACATAAATCTTCAAAGCCCTGACTACATCAAGCAACTTGGAGTCCTCCAAGTCACAAGTAGCCGCAGGCACCACAATAGGTTGGTTCAAATGAAAAGATGACACCGTAATTCTGCCCTGTCCATATGGAAAACCAGATAGCGGCTTTTACATGACAAAGCCGCCAATTCTGACACACGCCTAGCCGAAGCTAAGGCCAATAGCATGACCACTTTCCACGTGAGATACTTTAGCTCCACGGTCTTAAGTGGCTCAAATCAGTGGGATTTCAGGAAACCCAACACCACGTTAAGATCCCAAGGTGCCACTGGAGGCACAAAAGGGGGCTGAATATGCAGCACTCCCTTTACAAACGTCTGAACTTCAGGAAGCGAAGCCAGTTCCTTTTGAAAGAAAATGGATAGGGACGAAATCTGGACCTTTATGGATCCTAATTTTAAGCCCATAGTCACTCCTGACTGTAGGAAGTGCAGGAACCGGGCCAGCTGGAATTCCTCTGTAGGAGCCTTCCTGGCCTCACACCAAGCAACATATTTTCGCCATATACGGTGATAATGCTTTGCTGTCACGTCCTTCCTAGCCTTTATCAGCGTAGGAATAACTTCATCCGGAATGCCTTTTTCCGCTAGGATCCGGCGTTCAACCGCCATGCCGTCAAACGCAGCCGCGGTAAGTCTTGGAACAGACAGGGCCCTTGTTGCAACAGGTCCTGTCTGAGAGGCAGAGGCCATGGGTTCTCTGTGAGCATTTCTTGCAATTCCGGGTACCAAGTCCTTCTTGGCCAATCCGGAACAATGAGTATTGTTCTCACTCCTCTTTTTCTCACAATTCTCAGCACCTTTGGTATGAGAGGAAGAGGAGGAAACACATAGACCGACTGGAACACCCACGGTGTTACAAGTGCGTCCACAGCTATCGCCTGAGGGTCTCTTGACCTGGCACAATACCTTTTTAGCTTTTTGTTGAGACGGGACGCCATCATGTCCACCTGTGGCAGTTCCCATCGATTTGCAATCTGCGTGAAGACTTCTTGATGAAGTCCCCACTCTCCCGGGTGGAGGTCGTGCCTGCTGAGGAAGTCTGCTTCCCAGTTGTCCACTCCCGGAATGAACACTGCTGACAGTGCTAGTACGTGATTCTCTGCCCAACGAAGAATCCTGGTGGCTTCTGCCATTGCCACCCTGCTTCTTGTGCCGCCCTGGCGGTTTACCTGGGCCACTGCAGTGATGTTGTCTGACTGAATCAGCACTGGTTGGTTTTGAAGCAGAGGCTCCGCTTGACTCAGGGCGTTGCATACGGCCCTTAGTTTCAGGATATTGATGTGCAGACAAGTCTCCTGACTTGACCACAGCCCCTGGAAGTTTCTTCCCTGAGTGACTGCCCCCCATCCTCGGAGGCTTGCATCCGTGGTCACCAGGACCCAGTCCTGTATGCCGAACCTGCGGCCCTCGAGGAGGTGAGCACTTTGCAGCCACCACAGAAGAGACACCCTGGCCCTGGGGGACAGGGTGAGCAGCCGATGCATCTGAAGATGCGATCCGGACCACTTGTCCAACAGATCCCACTGAAAGATCCTCGCATGGAACCTGCCGAAGGGAATGGCTTCGTATGACGCCACCATCTTTCCCAGGACTCGCGTGCAGTGATGCACCGATACCTGTTTTGGTTTTAGGAGGTCTCTGACCAGAGTCACGAGCTCCTGAGCCTTTTCCTCCGGGAGAAACACCTTTTTCTGGTTTGTGTCCAGAATCATGCCCAGGAAGGGCAGACGCGTCGTAGGAATCAGCTGCGACTTTGGAATATTCAGAATCCAGCCGTGCTGTCGCAACACTTCCTGAGAGTGTGCTACGCTGATCAGCAACCGCTCCCTGGACCTCGCCTTTATAAGGAGATCGTCCAAGTATGGGATAATTGTAACCCCTTGCTTCCGAAGGAGCACCATCATTTCCGCCATCACCTTGGTAAATATTCTCGGTGCCGTGGACAGGCCAAACGGCAACGTCTGGAATTGGTAATGACAGTCCTGTACCACAAACCTGAGGTACTCCTGATGAGGTGGATAAATGGGGACATGCAAGTACGCATCCTTGATGTCCAAAGACACCATAAAATCCCCTTCCTCCAGGCTTGCAATGACCGCTCTGAGCGATTCCATCTTGAACTTGAATTTCTTCAGATAAATGTTCAGGGATTTTAAATTCAAAATGGGTCTGACCGAACCGTCCGGTTTCGGTACCACAAACATAGTGGAATAGTAACCCCTTCCCTGTTGAAGGAGGGGAACCTTCACTACCACCTGCTGGAGATATAGCTTGTGAATTGCTGCCAACACTACCTCCCTTTCCATGGGGGAAGCTGGCAAGGCCGATTTTAGGTAACGGTGAGGGGGCGTCACCTCGAATTCCAGCTTGTATCCCTGAGACACAATTTGTATAGCCCAAGTATCCACCCGTGAGCGAACCCACTGGTGGCTGAAATTTCGGAGACGCGCCCCAACCACTCCTGGCTCCGGCTGTGGAGCCCCAGCGTCATGCGGTGGATTTAGTGGAAGCCGGGGAGGACTTTTGTTCCTGGGAACTAGCTGCATGGTGCAGCTTTTTTCCTCTACCCCTGCCTCTGGCAAGAAAGGATGCACCTCTGACTTTCTTGCTTTTTTGTGAACGAAAGGACTGCATTTGGTAATACGGTGCTTTCTTAGGCTGTGAGGGAATATATGGCAAAAAATTTGACTTCCCAGCCGTAGCTGTGGAAACTAGGTCCGAGAGACCGTCCCCAAACAATTCCTCACCCTTATAAGGTAACACCTCCATGTGTTTTTTAGAATCGGCATCACCTGTCCATTGCCGAGTCCATAGGACCCTTCTGGCAGGAATCGGCATTGCGTTTATTCTAGAGCCCAGCAGGCAAATGTCCCTCTGGGCATCGCGCATATATAGGACTGCGTCTTTGATATGTCCTAGGGTCAGTAAAATAGTCTCCCTGTCCAGGGTATCTAACTCCTCAGACGGAGTATCTGTCCATGCTGCTACAGCACTACACATCCAGGCCGACGCAATTGCCGGCCTTAGTAGGGTACCTGAATGTGTATAAACAGACTTCAGGATAGCTTCCTGCTTCCTATCCGCAGGATCCTTTAGGGCGGCCGTATCCTGTGACGGCAGGGCCACCTTCTTAGATAAGCGCGTCAACGCTTTGTCTACCCTAGGGGAGGATTCCTAGCGTAACCTATCCGTTGGCGGGAAAGGATACGCCATAAGTAATCTTTTGGAAACCAGTACTTTCCTATCAGGGGAATCCCACGCTTTTTCACATAATTAATTTAATTCATGTGAAGGGGGAAAAGTCACTTCTTGCTTTTTCTCCCCATACATATAAATCCTCTTGTCAGGTACAGGATTTTCCTCAGAAATGTGTAATACATCCTTCATTGCCACAATCATGTATCGGATGGCTTTAGTCATTTTAGGCTGCAACTTTTCATCATCGTCATCGACACTGGAGTCAGAATCCGTGTCGACATCTGTGTCAACCAACTGGGATAGTGGGCGCTTTTGAGACCCTGACGGCCCCTGAGCTATAGAATCAGACATGGGTTGAGACCCTGACTGATTATCCAACCTTTTATGCAAGGAGCTTACGTTATCATTTAACACCTTCCACATATCCATCCAATCAGGTGTCGGCGCCGTCGGCGGCGACACCACATTCACTTGCACTTGTTCTGCCTCCACGTAACCGTCCTCATCAAACATGTCGACACAAACGCACCGACACACCGCACACACACAGGGAATGCTCTAATTGAGGACAGGACCCCACAAGGCCTTTTGGGGAGACAGAGAGAGAGTATGCCAGCACACACCCCAGCGCTATATAACCCAGGGATTACACAGTAACTTAGTGTTTACCCAGTAGCTGCTGTTTATGATAATTTGTGCCTAAATTTATGTGCCCCCCCCCCCCCCCTCTCTTTTTACCCTTTTTCTACCTGGATACTGCAGGGGAGAGCCTGGGGAGCTTCCTCTCAGCGGAGCTGTGGAGAGAAAATGGCTCCGGTTAGTGCTGAGGAAGAAGGCCCCGCCCCCTCAGCGGCGGGCTTCTGTCCCGGGTCTGTGTAAATAAAATGGCGGGGGCTCGTACATATATACAGTGCCCAGCTGTATATATATGTGTCTTTTTGCCAAGAGGTATCCTAATTGCTGCCCAGGGTGCCCCCCCCTGCGCCCTGCACCCTACAGTGACCGGAGTGTGTGGGTAGTGTGGGCGCAATGGCGCACAGCTGCAGTGCTGTGCGCTACCTCATGTGAAGACAGGAGTCTTCTGCCGCCGATTTCGATGTCTTCTTGCTTCCGCCGGCTTCTGTCTTCTGGCTCTGCGAGGGGGACGGCGGCGCGGCTCCGGGAACGGACGACCAAGGTTAAGATCCTGTGTTCGAACCCTCTGGAGCTAATGGTGTCCAGTAGCCTAAGAAGCGCAACCTATCTGCAGTTAGTAGGTCTGCTTCGCTCCCCTCAGTCCCACGTAGCAGAGAGTCTGTTGCCAGCAGAAGCTCTCTGAAAATAAAAAAACCTAACTAAAATACTTTCTTATTAGCAAGCTCAGGAGAGCTCACTGAAAGCACCCAGCTCTGGCCGGGCACAGATTCTAACTGAGGTCTGGAGGAGGGGCATAGAGGGAGGAGCCAGTGCACACCAGGTAGTACTAAATCTTTCTTTAGAGTGCCCAGTCTCCTGCGGAGCCCGTCTATTCCCCATGGTCCTTACGGAGTCCCCAGCATCCACTAGGACGTTAGAGAAATACAAAGAATATGTTTGAAATATCTTCTTTACATTATTCTAATAATTTTTATAGCCAAAACTCTGGAGTAAAAAGTCTATGGCAGGTGAGGCAGCGCCTCACCTGTGTATCCTTTCCACACATATCTTATCAAAACTCACCAAATTTTTAGGAGTTTATACTGCTGCACCTGTGTATAATGCCCAGATGTACGCTTTGGCTCATATATTGCATGTAAATCTGGCTCTGGTGCTAGACAGTGCCTCCTGAGCTATTTAGCTCACCGCACATCCCTGGTACATAGTGATATATTCTGCAGATTATTACATTAGTGACCTCTCTAGTGATCTGCAGAACATTGTTCTGTTCCATCTACCCCTTGACAGATACACAGTGATATATTCTGCAGATTATTAGATTACTGACCTCTCTAAACACCTGCAGAATATTGCTCTGTCCCATCTACCCCCTGACAGATACAGTACATAGTGATATATTCTGCAGATTGTTACATTCCTGACCACTCTAGACATCTGCAGAACATTGCTCTGTCCCATCTACCCCCTGACAGATACAGTACATAGTGATATATTCTGCAGATTGTTACATTCCTGACCACTCTAGACATCTGCAGAATATTGCTCTGTCCCATCTACCCCCTGACAGATACAGTACATAGTGATATATTCTGCAGATTGTTACATTCCTGACCACTCTAAACACCTGCAGAATATTGCTCTGTCCCATCTACCCCCTGACAGATACAGTACATAGTGATATATTCTGCAGATTGTTACATTCCTGACCACTCTAGACATCTGCAGAACATTGCTCTGTCCCATCTACCCCCTGACAGATACAGTACATAGTGATATATTCTGCAGATTGTTACATTCCTGACCACTCTAGACATCTGCAGAACATTGCACGGTTCCATGTTGTTGATGACAAATACATTTGGGCATCTTTATGAATTATCAGGTTTTAAACACAATAATTATAATTTATCGCTGCATATCAGGACTATAATACACTATGGCCCTCATTCCGAGTTGTTCGCTCGCTAGCCGCCGCCCTCTGGGAGTGAATCTTAGAGACTTACTCGGCATCTGCGATCAGTTCAGTGCTTGTCGTTCCTGGTTTGACGTCACAAACACACCCAGCGTTCGCCCAGACACTCCTCCGTTTCTCCAGCCACTCCCGCGTTTCTCCCAGAAACGGTAGCGTTTTTTCGCACACACCCATAAAACGTCCAGTTTCCGCCCAGAAACACCCACTTCCTGTCAATCACATTACGATCACCAGAACGAAGAAAAAACCTCGTAATGCCGTGAGTAAAATACCAAACTTCATAGCAAATTTACTTGGCGCAGCCGCAGTGCGAACATTGCGCACGCGCAGTTAGCGGAAAATCGCACCGATGCGAAGGAAAATAACGAGCGAACAACTCGGAATGAGGGCCCATGTACGGAATGTATGAGACATCCAAGGACAAGGCTCCGATAGACGCCCATCCTTACGCAGTGTAACATTAATCACATTATTTCTCATTGGGGGTTGGCCACGTTACTGCGGACTACGCATATGTGAGCAGCCATACTAGGGAAGGATCTTACAGATCCCTCTCCCAGTTAAGGTTGTAATATGGGGCCATAGGCTACAATCTCTCCGGAAAACCTCTGGGCGCTGGTATTGTGATCAGAAAAACTGCAGCTGCAGCAGATATTTGATAGCTTACTGCGGTGCCCCTCCATACATCCTGGGGACGCTTACATTGTGTGAGGAGCTACCAAAATGGCAAATGAGTTTAATTAATATGCTCCATAGAGATGTACACATCAGTACTGGATCTAACAGGCCTTACAGGAACTCTGCTGCTTCTCCTCCCAGCTCCTCCTATACAGGGGTGTGGGGAGGGCGGTTCCGGTGGAGCTCGAGCTTCAGGCATCCAAGACAGTACAGGGCACCGCAGCTCGACTCCGCCGGAACCTCTGCCTGGCCGCAAGCAGCTCGCAGCCATCAGTCACTGAGAGCTGGAAGCCCGAGCTGCTTCAAATCTCTCCCTCCGCTCCCCTCCCTTCTCCCCTCCGGTCCATGGCTTGCGTGTGACATCATGCGTCACACGCATGGACGGCGGAGACGCGGCCAGCAGCAGTCGGGAAGGTGAGTATTTTTTTTATTTTTTTTATTTTGTGTTTGCGGTGCTACCAGGGGGCACAGATACAGGGGGCACACCTACTGCGGCCACAGCTACAGGGGGCACACCGACTGGGGCCACAGCTACAGGGGGCACACCGACTGGGGCCACAGCTACAGGGGGCACACCGACTGGGGCCACAGCTACAGGGGGCACACCGACTGGGGCCACAGCTACAGGAGTCACACCTACTCCAGGCGCAGCTACAGGGGGCACAGCTACTGGGGGCAAATCTACAGGGGGCACAACTACTCCGGGCACAGCTACAGGGGGCAAATCTACAGGGGGCACAACTACTCCGGGCACAGCTACAGGGGGCACAGCTACAGGGGGCACAGCTACTGGGGGCAAATCTACAGGGGACACAACTACTCCGGGCACAGCTACAGGGGGCACAGCTACAGGGGGCACAGCTACAGGAGGCACACCTACTCCAGGCGCAGCTACAGGGGGCACAGCTACTGGGGGCAAATCTACAGGGGGCACAACTACTCCGGGCACAGCTACAGGGGGCACACCGACTGGGGCCACAGCTACAGGGGGCACACCGACTGGGGCCACAGCTACAGGGGGTACACCGACTGGGGCCACAGCTACAGGGGGTACACCGACTGGGGCCACAGCTACAGGGGGCACACCTACTGGGGCCACAGCTACAGGAGTCACACCGACTGGGGCCACAGCTACAGGGGGCACACCTACTGGGGCCACAGCTACAGGGGGCACACCGACTGGGGCCACAGCTACAGGGGGCACACCGACTGGGGCCACAGCTACAGGGTGCACACCGACTGGGGCCACAGCTACAGGGGGCACACCGACTGGGGCCACAGCTACAGGGGGCACACCGACTGGGGCCACAGCTACAGGGTGCACACCGACTGGGGCCACAGCTACAGGGTGCACACCGACTGGGGCCACAGCTACAGGGGGCACACCGACTGGGGCCACAGCTACAGGGGGCACACCGACTGGGGCCACAGCTACAGGGGGCACACCGACTGGGGCCACAGCTACAGGGTGCACACCGACTGGGGCCACAGCTACAGGGTGCACACCGACTGGGGCCACAGCTACAGGGGGCACAGCTACTGGGGCCACAGCTACAGGGGGTACACTGACTGGGGCCACAGCTACAGGGGGCACACCGACTGGGGCCACAGCTACAGGGGGCACACCGACAGGGGCCACAGCTACAGGGGGCACACCGACTGGGGCCACAGCTACAGGGGGCACACCGACTGGGGCCACAGCTACAGGGGGTACACCGACTGGGGCCACAGCTACAGGGGGTACACCGACTGGGGCCACAGCTACAGGGGGCACACCGACTGGGGCCACAGCTACAGGGGGCACACCGACTGGGGCCACAGCTACAGGGGGAACAACTACTCCAGGCACAGCTACAGGGGGCACATCTACAGGGGGCACAACTACTCCGGGCACAGCTACAGGGGGCACACCGACTGGGGCCACAGCTACAGGGGGAACAACTACTCCGGGCACAGCTACAGGGGGCACATCTACAGGGGGCACAACTACTCCGGGCACAGCTACAGGGGGTACACCGACTGGGGCCACAGCTACAGGGGGCACACCGACTGGGGCCACAGCTACAGGGGGCACACCGACTGGGGCCACAGCTACAGGGGGTACACCGACTGGGGCCACAGATACAGGGGGCACACCTACTGCGGCCACAGCTACAGGGGGGCACACCGACTGGGGCCACAGCTACAGGGGGCACACCGACTGGGGCCACAGCTACAGGGGGCACACCGACTGGGGCCACAGCTACAGGGGGTACACCGACTGGGGCCACAGCTACAGGGGGCACACCGACTGGGGCCACAGCTACAGGGGGCACACCGACTGGGGCCACAGCTACAGGGGGCACAGCTACTGGGGCCACAGCTACAGGGGGTACACCGACTGGGGCCACAGCTACAGGGGGCACAGCTACTGGGGGCAAATCTACAGTGGGCACAACTACTCCGGGCACAGCTACAGGGGGCACAGCTACAGGGGGCACAGCTACTGGGGGCAAATCTACAGGGGGCACAACTACTCCGGGCACAGCTACAGGGGGCAAATCTACAGGGGGCACAGCTACAGGGGGCACAGCTACAGGGGGCACAGCTACTGGGGGCACAGCTACAGGGGGCACAGCTACTGGGGGCAAATCTACAGGGGGCACAACTATTCCGGGCACAGCTACAGGGGGCACAGCTACAGGTGGCAAATCTACAGGGGGCACAACTACTCCGGGCACAGCTACAGGGGGCACAGCTACAGGGGGCACAGCTACTGGGGGCAAATCTACAGGGGGCACAACTACTCCGGGCACAGCTACTGGGGGCACAGCTACAGGGGGCACAGCTACAGGGGGCACAGCTACTGGGGGCAAATCTACAGGGGGCACAGCTAAAGGGGGCACAGCTACTGGGGGCAAATCTACAGGGGGCACAGCTACAGGGGGCACAGCTACAGGGGGCAAATCTACAGGGGGCACAGCTACAGGGGGCACAGCTACTGGGGGCAAATCTACAGGGGGCACAACTACTCCGGGCACAGCTACAGGGGGCACAGCTACAGGGGGCACAGCTACAGGGGGCACAGCTACTGGGGGCAAATCTACAGGGGGCACAACTACTCCGGGCACAGCTACAGGGGGCAAATCTACAGGGGGCACAACTACTCCGGGCACAGCTACAGGAGGCACAGCTACAGGGGGCACAGCTACTGGGGGCACAGCTACAGGGGGCACAGCTACTGGGGGCAAATCTACAGGGGGCACAACTATTCCGGGCACAGCTACAGGGGGCACAGCTACAGGTGGCAAATCTACAGGGGGCACAACTACTCCGGGCACAGCTACAGGGGGCACAGCTACAGGGGGCACAGCTACTGGGGGCAAATCTACAGGGAGCACAACTACTCCGGGCACAGCTACAGGGGGCACAGCTACAGGGGGCACAGCTACAGGGGGCACAGCTACTGGGGGCAAATCTACAGGGGGCACAGCTACAGGGGGCACAGCTACTGGGGGCAAATCTACAGGGGGCACAGCTACAGGGGGCACAGCTACAGGGGGCACAGCTACTGGGGGCAAATCTACAGGGGGCACAGCTACAGGGGGCACAGCTACTGGGGGCAAATCTACAGGGGGCACAACTACTCCGGGCACAGCTACAGGGGGCACATCTACAGGGGGCACAAACCAGGGTGTACATTTACTCTGGGTACAGCTACAGGAGCACATTTACTGGGGACAAATCTACAGGGGGCACAACTACTCCGGGCACAGCTACAGGGGGCACAGCTACAGGGGCCACAGCTACAGGGGGTACACCGACTGGGGCCACAGCTACAGGGGGCACAGCTACTGGGGGCAAATCTACAGTGGGCACAACTACTCCGGGCACAGCTACAGGGGGCACAGCTACAGGGGGCACAGCTACTGGGGGCAAATCTACAGGGGGCACAACTACTCCGGGCACAGCTACAGGGGGCAAATCTACAGGGGGCACAACTACTCCGGGCACAGCTACAGGGGGCACAGCTACAGGGGGCACAGCTACTGGGGGCACAGCTACAGGGGGCACAGCTACAGGGGGCACAGCTACTGGGGGCAAATCTACAGGGGGCACAACTATTCCGGGCACAGCTACAGGGGGCACAGCTACAGGTGGCAAATCTACAGGGGGCACAACTACTCCGGGCACAGCTACAGGGGGCACAGCTACAGGGGGCACAGCTACTGGGGGCAAATCTACAGGGGGCACAACTACTCCGGGCACAGCTACTGGGGGCACAGCTACAGGGGGCACAGCTACAGGGGGCACAGCTACTGGGGGCAAATCTACAGGGGGCACAGCTACAGGAGGCACAGCTACTGGGGGCAAATCTACAGGGGGCACAGCTACAGGGGGCACAGCTACAGGGGGCACAGCTACTGGGGGCAAATCTACAGGGGGCACAGCTACAGGGGGCACAGCTACTGGGGGCAAATCTACAGGGGGCACAACTACTCCGGGCACAGCTACAGGGGGCACAGCTACAGGGGGCACAGCTACAGGGGGCACAGCTACTGGGGGCAAATCTACAGGGGGCACAACTACTCTGGGCACAGCTACAGGGGGCAAATCTACAGGGGGCACAACTACTCCGGGCACAGCTACAGGGGGCACAGCTACAGGGGGCACAGCTACTGGGGGCACAGCTACAGGGGGCACAGCTACTGGGGGCAAATCTACAGGGGGCACAACTATTCCGGGCACAGCTACAGGGGGCACAGCTACAGGTGGCAAATCTACAGGGGGCACAACTACTCCGGGCACAGCTACAGGGGGCACAGCTACAGGGGGCACAGCTACTGGGGGCAAATCTACAGGGGGCACAACTACTCCGGGCACAGCTACTGGGGGCACAGCTACAGGGGGCACAGCTACAGGGGGCACAGCTACAGGGGGCAAATCTACAGGGGGCACAGCTACAGGGGGCACAGCTACTGGGGGCAAATCTACAGGGGGCACAGCTACAGGGGGCACAGCTACAGGGGGCACAGCTACTGGGGGCAAATCTACAGGGGGCACAGCTACAGGGGGCACAGCTACTGGGGGCAAATCTACAGGGGGCACAACTACTCCGGGCACAGCTACAGGGGGCACATCTACAGGGGGCACAAACCAGGGTGTACATTTACTCTGGGTACAGCTACAGGAGCACATTTACTGGGGACAAATCTACAGGGGGCACAACTACTCCGGGCACAGCTACAGGGGCACATCTACTGGGGGCAAATCTACAGGGGGCATAATTGTGGCCACGCCCCTTCCCTATGAAGCCACGCTCCTATTTTTTGACACACGCCTTCGGCGCGCACTATGCTTGACCTTTCGGTGTGTGTCTGTGGGGGGGGGGGGAGGGCGCCAAAGGAAACTTTCGCCCTGGATGTCACAAGGTCTAGAACCGTCCCTGGTGGCCACGCCCCCAATTCAGTACAGGGGAGGGGGGCGCCAAAAACATACCTTGCTCCAGGCACCTAACACCTTGCTACACCTCTGCTCCTATATAGGGGCAGACTCTGCTGCTTCTCCTACTAGCACCTCCTATATAGGGGCTGACTCTGCTGCTTCTCCTACTAGCACCTCCTATATAGGGGCAGACTCTGCTGCTTCTCCTACTAGCACCTCCTATATAGGGGCTGACTCTGCTGCTTCTCCTACTAGCACCTCCTATATAGGGGCTGACTCTGCTGCTTCTCCTACTAGCACCTCCTATATAGGGGCTGACTCTGCTGCTTCTCCTACCAGCACCACAGCTACAGGGGGTACACCGACTGGGGCCACAGCTACAGGGGGCACACTGACTGGGGCCACAGCTACAGGGGGCACACCGACTGGGGCAACAGCTACAGGGGGGACAACTACTCCAGGCACAGCTACAGGGGGCACATCTACTGGGGGCAAATCTACAGGGGGCACAACTACTCTGGGCACAGCTACAGGGGGCACAACTACTCCGGGCACAGCTACAGGGGGCACACCGACTGGGGCCACAGCTACAGGGGGCACACCGACTGGGGCCACAGCTACAGGAGGCACACCTACTCCAGGCACAGCTACAGGAGGCACAGCTACTGGGGGCAAATCTACAGGGGGCACAACTCCTCCGGGCACAGCTACAGGGGGCACAGCTACTGGGGGCAAATCTACAGGGGGCACAACTCCTCCGGGCACAGCTACAGGGGGCACAGCTACAGGGGGCACAGCTACTGGGGGCACAGCTACAGGGGGCACAGCTACTGGGGGCAAATCTACAGGGGGCACAACTATTCCAGGCACAGCTACAGGGGGCACAGCTACAGGGGGGGCACAGCTACAGGGGGCACAGCTACAGGGGGCACAGCTACTGGGGGAAAATCTACAGGGGGCACAACTACTCCGGGCACAGCTACAGGGGGCACATCTACAGGGGGCACAAACCAGGGTGTACAATTACTCTGGGTACAGCTACAGGAGCACATCTACTGGGGACAAATCTACAGGGGGCACAACTACTCCGGGCACAGCTACAGGGGCACATCTACTGGGGGCAAATCTACAGGGGGCATAATTGTGGCCACGCCCCTTCCCTATGAAGCCACGCTCCTATTTTTTGACACACGCCTTCGGCGCGCACTATGCTTGACCTTTCGGTGTGTGTCTGTGGGGGGGGGGGGGAGGGCACCAAAGGAAACTTTCGCCCTGGATGTCACAAGGTCTAGAACCGTCCCTGGTGGCCACGCCCCCAATTCAGTACAGGGGAGGGGGGCGCCAAAAACATACCTTGCTCCAGGCACCTAACACCTTGCTACACCTCTGCTCCTATATAGGGGCAGACTCTGCTGCTTCTCCTACTAGCACCTCCTATATAGGGGCTGACTCTGCTGCTTCTCCTACCAGCACCTCCTATATAGGGGCTGACTCTGCTGCTTCTCCTACCAGCACCTCCTATATAGGGGCTGACTCTGCTGCTTCTCCTACTAGCACCTCCTATATAGGGGCTGACTCTGCTGCTTCTCCTACCAGCACCTCCTATATAGGGGCTGACTCTGCTGCTTCTCCTACTAGCACCTCCTATATAGGGGCTGACTCTGCTGCTTCTCCTACCAGCACCTCCTATATAGGGGCTGACTCTGCTGTTTCTCCTACCAGCACCTCCCATATAGGGGCTGACTCTGCTGCTTCTCCTACCAGCACCTCCTATATAGGGGCTGACTCTGCTGCTTCTCCTACCAGCACCTCCCATATAGGGGCTGACTCTGCTGCTTCTCCAACCAGCTCCTCCTATATAGGGGCTGACTCTGCTGCTTCTACTACTAGCACTTCCAATATAGTGGCTGACTCTGCTGCTTCTCCTACCAGCACCTCCCATATAGGGGCTGACTCTGCTGCTCCTCCTACCAGCTCCTCCTAAATAGGGGCTGACTCTGCTGCTCCTCCTACTAGCACCTCCTTTATAAGGGCTGATTCTGCTGCTGCTCCTCCTAGCACCTCCTATATAGGGTCTGACTCTGCTGCCCCTCCTTCGAGCACCTTCTATATAGGGGCTGACTCTGCTGCCCCTCCTTCGAGCACCTTCTATATAGTGGCTGACTCTGCTGCCCCTCCTTCGAGCACCTTCTATATAGGGGCTGACTCTGCTGCCCCTCCTTCGAGCACCTTCTACATAGTGGCTGACTCTGCTGCCCCTCCTTCTAGCATCTTCTATATAAGGGATGACTCTGCTGCTTCTCTATCTAGCACCTCCTATATAGGGGCTGACTCTGCTGCTCCCCGTTCTAGCTCCTCTTATATAGGGGCTGACTCTGCAGCTCCTCCTACTAGCACCTCCTATATAAGGGCTGACTGCTGCTTCTCCTTCTAGCACCTTCTATATAGGGGCTGACTCTGCTGCTCCTTTGAGCACCTCCTATATAGGGGCTGACTCTGCTGCTTCTCTGTCTAGCACCTCATATATAGGGTCTGACTCTTCTGCTGCCCATTCTAGCTCCTCCTATATAGGGGCTGACTCTGCAGCTCCTCCGTCTAGCACCTCCTATATAGGGGCTGACTCTGCTGCCCCTCCTTCTAGCACTTCCTATATATGACACTGCTGCTTCTCCTACCAACACCTCATATATAGCCGCTGACTCCGCTGCTTCTCTTACCAGAACCTCCTATATAGGGGCTGACTCTGCTGCTTCTTCTACCAGCACTTCCTATACAGCTGCTAACTCTGCTGCTCCTCCTACCAACACCTCCTATATAGGGTCTGACTCTGCTGCTTCTCCTACCAGCACCTCCCATATAGGGGCTGACTCTGCTGCTTCTCCTACCAGCACCTCCCATATAGGGGCTGACTCTGCTGCTTCTCCTACCAGCACCTCCCATATAGGGGCTGACTCTGCTACTCCTCCTACCAGCTCCTCCTATATAGGGGCTGACTCTGCTGTTCCCCATTCTAGCACCTCCTATATAAGGGCTGATTCTGCTGCTTCTCCTTCTAGCACCTTCTATATAGGGTCTGACTCTGCTGCTCCTCCTAGCACCTCCTATATAGGGGTGGACTCTGCTGCTTCTCATACCAGCTCAGCCTATATAGGGGCTGACTCTGCTGCTTCTACTACTAGCACTTCCAATATAGTGTCTGACTCTGCTGCTTCTCCTACCAGCACCTCCCATATAGGGGCTGACTCTGCTACTCCTCCTACCAGCTCCTCCTATATAAGGGCTGATTCTGCTGCTTCTCCTTCTAGCACCTTCTATATAGGGTCTGACTCTGCTGCTCCTCCTAGCACCTCCTATATAGGGGCTGACTCTGCTGCCCCTCCTTCGAGCACCTTCTATATAGGGGCTGACTCTGCTGCCCCTCCTTCGAGCACCTTCTACATAGTGGCTGACTCTGCTGCCCCTCCTTCTAGCGCCTTCTATATAAGGGATGACTCTGCTGCTTCTCTGTCTAGCACCTCCTATATAGGGGCTGACTCTGCTGTTCCCCATTCTAGCTCCTCTTATATAGGGGCTGACTCTGCAGCTCCTCCTACTAGCACCTCCTATATAAGGGGTGACTCTGCTGCTTCTCCTTCTAGCACCTTCTATATAGGGGCTAACTCTGCTGCTCCTTCGAGCACCTCCTATATAGGGTCTGACTGCTGCCCCTCCTTCTAGCGCCTTCTATATAGGGGATCACTCTGCTGCTTCTCTGTCTAGCACCTCCTATATAGGGGCTGACTCTGCTGCTCCCCATTTTAGCTCCTCCTATATAGGGGCTGACTCTGCAGCTCCTCCGTCTAGCACCTCCTATATAGGGGCTGACTATGCTGCCCCTCCTTCTAGCACCTTCTATATAGGGGATGACTCTGCTGCTTCTCTGTCTAGCACCTCCTATATAGGGGCTGACTCTGCTGCCCCCCATTATAGCTCCTCCTATATAGGAGCTGACTCTGCAGCTCCTCCATCTAGCTCCTCCTATATAGGGGCTGACTCTGCTGCTTCTCCTTCTAGCACCTTCTATATAGGGGCTGACTCTGCTGCTCCTCCTAGCACTTCCTATATACGACACTGCTGCTTCTCCTATCAGTACCTCATATATAGCCGCTGACTCTGCTGCTTCTCTTACCAGAACCTCCTATATAGGGGCTGACTCTGCTGCTTCTCCTACCAGCACTTCCTATACAGCTGCTAACTCTGCTGCTCCTCCTACCAACACCTCCTATATAGGGGTTGACTCTGCTGCTTCTCCTTCTAGCACCTCCTATATAGGGGCTGACTCTGCTGCTTCTCCTAGCACCTCCTATATAGGGGCTGACTCTGCTGCCCCTCCTTCGAGCACCTTCTATATAGGGGCTGACTCTGCTGCCCCTCCTTCGAGCACCTTCTATATAAGGGATGACTCTGCTGCTTCTCTGTCTAGCACCTCCTATATAGGGGCTGACTCTGCTGTTCCCCATTCTAGCTCCTCTTATATAGGGGCTGACTCTGCAGCTCCTCCTACTAGCACCTCCTATATAAGGGGTGACTCTGCTGCTTCTCCTTCTAGCACCTTCTATGTAGGGGCTAACTCTGCTGCTCCTTCGAGCACCTCCTATATAGGGTCTGACTGCTGCCCCTCCTTCTAGCGCCTTCTATATAGGGGATCACTCTGCTGCTTCTCTGTCTAGCACCTCCTATATAGGGGCTGACTCTGCTGCTCCCCATTCTAGCTCCTCCTATATAGGGGCTGACTCTGCAGCTCCTCCATCTAGCTCCTCCTATATAGGGGCTGACTCTGCTGCTTCTCCTTCTAGCACCTTCTATATAGGGGCTGACTCTGCTGCTCCTCCTAGCACTTCCTATATACGACACTGCTGCTTCTCCTATCAGTACCTCATATATAGCCGCTGACTCTGCTGCTTCTCTTACCAGAACCTCCTATATAGGGGCTGACTCTGCTGCTTCTCCTACCAGCACTTCCTATACAGCTGCTAACTCTGTTGCTCCTCCTACCAACACCTCCTATATAGGGGTTGACTCTGCTGCTTCTCCTTCTAGCACCTCCTATATAGGGGCTGACTCTGCTGCTTCTCCTAGCACCTCCTATATAGGGGCTGACTCTGCTGCTTCTCCTAGCACCTCCTATATAGGGGCTCACTCTGCTGCTTCTCCTACCAGCACCTCCTATATAGCTGGTGACTTTGCTGCTCCTCCTACCAGCACCTCTTATATAGCAGCTGACTGCTGCTCCTCCTAGCACCTCCTATATAGGGGCTGACTCTGCTGGTCCTCCTACCAACACCTCCTATATAGGGGCTGACTTTGCTGCTTCTCCTTCTAGCACCTCCTATATAGGGGCTGACTCTGCTGCTTCTCCTTCTAGCACCTCCTATATAGGGGCTGACTTTGCTGCTTCTCCTCCTAGCACCTCCTATATAGGGGCTGACTCTGCTGATTCTCCTACCTACACCTCTTATATAGGGGCTGACTCTGCTGCTTCTCCTAGCACCTCCTATATAGGGGCTGACTCTGCTGCCTCTCCTACCAACACTTCTTATATAGGGGCTGACTCTGCTGCTTCTCCTACCAACACTTCTTATATAGGGGCTGACTCTGTTGCTTCTCCTACCAACACCTCTTATATAGGGGCTGACTCTGCTGCTTCTCCTACCAACACTTCTTATATAGGGACTGACTCTGCTGCTTCTCCTACCAACACCTCTTATATAGGGGCTGAATTTGGATGAGGTTCAGGTAAACACTGCACAGTTCTGTTTCTAACTGGGCTAGGCTGCTCCCCATTCCTCCTCTAGCTTGTAATCATATTACACATTTACCCCGCAGCACAAACTGGTTTCTCTTATCATAACTACTTTTCTTCCCAGAAACCGGTGAGAGGTAGTTCCATGGGAAAGGGGCACCTGAGGCGTGTTACCGATAATAATGGGAACACACCGTGACATACGCCGCAATGGGAGTGGCCATCATAAGTCCTAGAAAGTCACATCATCACACCCACTTCACAGTAGGGTTGGACATCGGAAGCCCGCCATCAAATGATGGCTGGGCTTCCACCAATGAAACTTTTGATACAATGGTAACTCTCATTACAACTTCCTAACTACTCAGACCCATCCACTTGTGAGGCTAACTACTTAGACCCATCCACTTGTGAGGCTAACTACTCAGACCCATCCACTTGTGAGGCAAGCTTACTTGTACTTTAGCTAGATATATTATATCGATTATTATCAATCTGGAAATTATAGTATTAAAAAATTGTTACCCAAACCTATTTGGCGGGTTACACTGAACAGTAAACTATGTTTTCACCTAATTTTCAAATCAGTCATCTTAAAGGGCGAATGCATTTCTATCCTTACTGGCTGCAGACAGTGCCAGATTACGGTCCACTTGGGCCTGGAGCTGAAATTTATGAAGGGCCTATTGTGTGCTGCCGCAGGGGGTGTGACCAGCACATCAAGAGTGTGACTAGTGATGTGGGGGGTGTAACTAGTGTTGTGGAGGTGTGGTCTGCACAGGGGGTGTGGCCTGTACATATGGTGTGACTAGTGATGTGGGGGGTGTAACTAGTGTTGTGGAGGTGTGGTCTGCACAGGGGGTGTGGCCTGTACATATGGTGTGACTAGTGATGTGGGGGGTGTAACTAGTGTTGTGGAGGTGTGGTCTGCACAGGGGGTGTGGCCTGTACATATGGTGTGACTAGCTCCTTTCAAAAATCTCCATTTCCCCTGCTCTTCACTTACAAGAACATTGCAATGTGAGAGTCTATGAATGAACAAACCAGTTGTTAATGTGACTGTAATACAGATGTAGCCATGCTCATCGTGGCTGCATCTGTGCCGAACGAGCACTCTCGGCACAGCTAGCCCAGAACTTGACAGTACAAGGTCCTTCCAACGTGGCATACTCTGCTTGTTCATACCGAGCTTACACCTACCCCCTTCTTTGCAGCTCTTTGTGTGGCAGCAACACCTCCTGACTATTATTTATTTATTACCAGTTATTTATATAGCGCACACATATTCCGCAGCGCTTTACAGAGAACATTCAGCTATTCACATCAGTCCCTGCCCCAGTGGAGCTTACACTCTATGGAGGTCATTCCGAGTTGTTCGCTCGCAAGGCGATTTTAGCAGAGTTGCTCACGCTAAGCCGCCGCCTACTGGGAGTGAATCTTAGCATCTTAAAATTGCGAACGAAGTAATCGCAATATTGCGATTACACACCTCGTAGCAGTTTCTGAGTAGCTTCAGACTTACTCGGCATCTGCGATCAGTTCAGTGCTTGTCGTCCCTGGTTTGACGTCACAAACACACCCAGCGTTCGCCCAGACACTTCTCCGTTTCTCCGGCCACTCCTGCGTTTTTTCCGGAAACGGTAGCGTTTTTTCCCACACGCCCATAAAACGGCCTGTTTCCGCCCAGTAACACCCATTTCCTGTCAATCACATTACGATCGCCAGACCGATGAAAAAGCCGTGAGTAAAATTACTAAGTGCATAGCAAATTTACTTGGCGCAGTCGCAGTGCGGACATTGCGCATGCGCATTAAGCGGAAAATCACTGCGATGCGAAGATTTTTACCGAGCGAACAACTCGGAATGAGGGCCCATATTCCTTACCACATGTACACACACACATTCGCCCTAGGATTAATTTTGTTGGGAGCCAATTAACCTATCAGTATATTTTTGGATTGTGGTAGGAAACTGGAGTACCCGGGGGAAACCCACTCAAGTACGGGGAGACTGTACAAACTCCACACAGTTAGGGCCATGGTGGGAATCAAACCCATGACCTCAGTGCTGTGAGGCAGTAATGCTCACCACTACACCATCCGTGCTGACTACAGCAGTGTGGCTCTCTGTGTCATTTACAATGAGTGGGGTATATATTGGAAGCGCACAGGCAACAGAATAACCCCTATAAAACCCGGTGTCCTGTGTCTGCAATAGCGGTGAAACATCAGCGGGGCTATGTATGGCAATCATAGAAACAAACACCTTGAAACATAGTAACTACCGGCAGAAACAAAATAGCAACATAGTGGTGTGCAGCTGTGCTTAAAGTGGTCCTAGAGAGGTGGTGGAACTCACCCCCCTTCCCACGGTGGCAATTCAACAAAGGTATTCCGCGCGCCGTAGGCGCGCGCCGCAAAAAGGGACGTGGTCTCAAAAAAGGGGCGTGTTACACAATAGTAATAACGCCCACAGTAGTAGCACCCCATAATACACATAATGCCCACAGTGGTAGCGCCCCTTATATAGAGCCCATAGTAGTGGTGCCCCTTATGCAATGCTCGCAATAGCAGTGCCCCTTATGACCCCAGGAGTGATGCCCCTTATGAAGTGCCCCCTTTACAATGCCCTCATTAGTAGTGCCCCCAGTAGTAATGCCCTTAATGGTAATGCCCCCAGTCGTTTAGCCCCTGTAGTTATGCCCCCTTGTAGTTTAGCCCCCAGTAGTAATGCCTCCAAGTAGTAATGCCCCCAGTAGTTTAACCCCTGTAGTTACGCCCCCAGTAGTAATGCCACTGTAGTTATGCCCCCAGTAGTAATGCCCTCTGTAGTTTGCACCCAGTAGTAATGTCTCCCAGTAGTAATGCCCCCAGTAGATGCCCCTCTGTAGTTTGCCCCCCAGTAGTAATGCCCCCCCAGTAGTAATGCCCTCCTGTAGTAATGTCCCCCAGTAGTAATGCTCCTCAGTAGTTTGCCCCCCAGTAGTAATGTCCCCCAGTAAATGCCCCCCAGTAGATGCCCCTCAGTAGCTTGCCCCCCAGTAGTAATGCCCTTCTGTAGTTTGCCCCCTTGTAGTATTGTCCCCCAGTAGTACTGCCCCTCGGTAGTCTGTCCCCCAGTAGTAATGCCCTTCTGTAGTTTGCCCCCTTGTAGTTTGCCCTCAGTAGTAATGTCCCCCAGTAAATGCCCCCCAGTAGTAATGACCCCAGTAGATGCCCCTCAGTAGTTTGCCCCCCAGTAGTAATGCCTTCGTAGTAATGACCTCTCAGTAGTTTGCCCCCCAGCTGCTACACAAATAAAAAAAATAAAAAAACACAGCACACACCATACTTACCAAGCCCCGCTCCTTGTCCGGCCGCTGCAGTCCTCTCGCCGCCCGCTCCTCTGCACTATGAGAGAGACGTCATGACGTCTCTCCCATAGCGCGCACTGACTGAGCAGGAAGGCGGAGCTCAGTACTGAGCTCCTGCCTCCGGCTGCCGCTGTGCGGGAAGACGGGCGCCCGCTGGTAACACACTCTCAGTGGGCGCCCGTCATCTCCCTGCAGCGACGGGGACACATCGCCGGGTTAGGTGAGCCAGAGGAGGCGGAACTGCGTTCCGTCTCCAAGTGGAACTGACGGAACGCAGTTCCGCCCCGTTCCGGCTCACTTTAACCCCTGGTGTGCAGTCCTACAAAGGAAGATAATGTACAGTAAATTTCCACAGCATAGAGGCTGTCAGTATGTGGTATCAATAGGGAATCTATTGGAGAAGACTGACAACATACAGGACAGCATGCAGGCTATAAACAAAAGGACATATGTGGGAGAACTATTATAATGCAATAACAGCACAGAGGGTATCACCAATAGGATGCGTCATACGGCAAGTAATAGTATAATATCCCACAGCACATGGCATAGCAGTAATAGAACAAACAGCAAGGCGGCTGATAAAATAAATAGCAATACACAAATATTGCAGAATGTGAAATACAAAAGGTACCAAAAAATTATGAAAATAGAAAATGAAAAGTAACAATAAAAAAAAGAAAAAAAGAAAATAGAAATAAATAAAATTAAAATTAAAATAAAATGCACATACAAAATAAACATAATCCCCGAGGGTTGGGTATGGCTTTCCGGCGCTGGGGATCCCAACAGTCAGCATAACGACCGTGGGTTCCCGGCAGCAGAATGCCAGAGGGGGCGACGCAACGAAGCCCCTTGCGGGCTCACTGCCTTCGCCACTCTGCAGGCTAGGTGGTGAGCTGCTCTCGCCACAGGTTCTATTCCCACTGTATGGGAATAGTCCCTGCTAATCAGCACGCCAACTGTCAGGATTTATAGGGGGATGGGATGTAGCCGTCAGTATTGTGACCAGCATACCGAACTCATATATACGTTGGCATTAAAACACCACTTTGTTTCGCTACATTGGAGTCTCCAGAGTGTCGCCTTACTGGAATATGGTGTGTATGTGTATGTATATATAAATATATATATATATATATATATAAATAAAACATACACACATACACTGTATATACACACATATGAAGTGCATGATGTCTGTCACTCCACCGATAAGATCACAACTTGTTCAGGTGGCATTCGAAGTCAAAAGAACCACATATACAGTAATAAGGTCCTGAAAAGTTGACTGCAATCTAAACCATGTCTGGATTATTTAATTGGGTGATTTTATATATATATATATATATATATATACTAGGTGCTTCATCGCGCCCTACGGGCGCTCTTCACACCGTCGGAAGGGGCTACGCCCCCTTAACCCCTGCACGCCTTTCTGGGGTTCAATATATGGAGTATTCCCTGCATTCTTAGTTTTGTTAGTGTTTGAATATTGCACAATGATGGGGCGTCCGATGGTGAAGGGGGCGTAGTCCCTTGCAACAGGAAGGGGTTTGGGGAGTGGGGACCGCGGATGGGGGAGGGGGTATGAAGGCGCTGTGGGTGGGGTAGGAGCAGGGGTGTCGCAGGTGGGGGATGGCAGCTGCAGGGCTGTTGCGGATGGAGGAGGGGTTCCGAAGGCGCTGCAGATGGGGAAGGGGTGGGTGCGGGTGTGCAGTGGATGGGGGAGGTGTCCAGGGGGCGCAGTGGGTGGGGGAGGGGTGGATGCGGTGGTAACGTGGGTGGGGGAGTGGCGGGTGCGGTGCTGTTGCGAATGGTGTAGGCGATGCGGATTGGGAAGGGCCTGCTGCGTGGGTGGGGTAGGGGATCCAAAGGTGCAGCAGGCGGGGGAGAGCCAGATGCGGGGTGTGGCGGATGGGGGAGGGGCTGCTGCAGATGGGGGAGGGGTTTGGAAGACACTGCGGGTGGGGTAGGGGGTCCGAAGGCGCAGTGGGTGGGGGTGCCACGGGTGGTGGAGGGGCAGGTGCGGGGGTTTGCGGGGGATGGGGAGGGGTCCAGGGGCGCTGCAGGTGGTGGAGGGGCAGATATCAGTGCACATGGTCTCTGTGGTAGTTAGTGAGGGTTGGTGATGGTGTAAGAGGGGTGAAGGCCAGTACACAGACAGGCAGTTAGAGAGCAGGATGAGGGTGACAGGGCATGGGGAGTACTTAGCAGATACAGGGGTGGGCTACAGGTGTGATGTCACAGTGTGTGTACCTTTGCTCTCATGTGTGAGGTATGTGAGGTATATGTGAGGTATATGTGAGGTATGTGTGAGGTATGTTTGAGGTAAGGATGTGTGGGTCGTGGTGGCCACTAACCTCCAGGCTGCTGCTGTGAGATGGTGACTGCAGAGGGAGGGAGCTCAGACCCAGCAGCAATGGGTCGTGGTCAGCATTCCTTCCTGGCCCCGTTCCGCCGCACACTGTCCGCCCCGTCTGACGGGCGTCATTCCTCCATCCTGCATGGCAGCGTCAGCTGCTGTGATAGCGGAGCATAGGTAACCGTCCGGAGCCCTGTGGGCGGGCAGGCATGGTGTTTCCCTGGAGAGGTGCGGCGCGCGTCCTTAGGCTGCAGACGGAGGGAGCTCCGGCCCAGCAGCAATGTTGATTAGTGCGTGTCCTGTCCTGGCGCTGTCCCGCTGCACATGCTCCGCACCGCTTGCCGCTGAGCATGGCAGCCCTTGTCTGTATGCTGCAGATGCTGATCTAGCGGTGCCTGAGCTAACGCCCTCTCCCTGGGGTGTGGGTGTCAGGCGGCAGGTATGGTGTGTAGGTGGGAGAGGAGCTGCGGGCGGCGACTCGCTGCCTGCAAGTACCCTCCATATCAGCGCTGTTCCCCTCCCTGCAGATAGTGTCAGTGGCCGTGGTGTACTTTTGCTACTGGTGGCCAGGGCCGGTGCTAGGGTGTTCGGTGCCCCCCTGCAAACTATGAATTTTGCGCCCTCCCATATTCCTTTGTTGTGCATCGGGAAAAGTGGTGTGGTCTCACAACTAAGGGGCATGGCCACACAATAGTACCCCCATTTAAAATTACGCCACAATGTAGCACAATCTTATTCATCTTATACGTAATGCCCCACCCGTAGTAGTAGCGTCCTTATACGTAATGCCCCACCCGTAGTAGTAGTGTCCATATACGTAATGCCCCCCCAATAGTAGTAGTGTCCTTATACATAATGCCCCCCCAGTAGTAGTAGCAGTTATATGTAATGCTCCCCAACAGTAATAGTAGCGTCCTTATACATAATGCCCCCCCCAGTAGTAGTAGCATCCTTATACATAATGCCCCCCCAGTAGTAGTAGCATCCTTATACGTAATGCCCCCCATAGTAGTAGCGTCCTTATACGTAATGCCCCCCCATAGTAGTAGCGTCCTTATACGTAATGCCCCCCCTATAGTAGTAGCGTCCTTATACGTAATGCCCCCCATAGTAGTAGCGTCCTTATACGTAATGCCCCCCCTATAGTAGTAGCGTCCTTATACGTAATGCCCCCCCATAGTAGTAGCGTCCTTATACGTAATGCCCCCCCATAGTAGTAGCGTCCTTATACGTAATGCCCCCCCTATAGTAGTAGCGTCCTTATACGTAATGCCCCCCATAGTAGTAGCGTCCTTATACGTAATGCCCCCCCATAGTAGTAGCGTCCTTATACGTAATGCCCCCCATAGTAGTAGCGTCCTTATACGTAATGCCCCCCTATAGTAGTAGCGTCCTTATACGTAATGCCCCCCCTATAGTAGTAGCGTCCTTATACGTAATGCCCCCCCTATATTAGTAGCGTCCTTATACGTAATGCCCCCCCTATAGTAGTAGCGTCCTTATACGTAATGCCCCCCCTATAGTAGTAGCGTCCTTATACGTAATGCCCCCCCTATATTAGTAGCGTCCTTATACGTGATGCCCCCCCATAGTAGTAGCGTCCTTATACGTAATGCCCCCCTATAGTAGTAGCGTCCTTATACGTAATGCCCCCCCTATAGTAGTAGCGTCCTTATACGTAATGCCCCCCCTATATTAGTAGCGTCCTTATACGTAATGCCCTCCCATAGTAGTAGCGTCCTTATACGTAATGCCCCCCCTATAGTAGTAGCATCCTTATACGTAATGCCCCCCCTATAGTAGTAGCGTCCTTATACGTAATGCCCCCCTATAGTAGTAGCGTCCTTATACGTAATGCCCCCCCTATATTAGTAGCGTCCTTGCATGTAATAGCCCCCCCAGCAGTGGCGTCCATTAAGTGCGCACACACAGACATACCTCACACACACACAGGCCCTCATTCCGAGTTGTTCGCTCGTTCTTTTTCATCGCATCGCAGTGAAAATCCGCTTAGTACGCATGCGCAAAGTTCGCACTGCGACTGCGCCAAGTAACTTTACTATGAAGAAAGTATTTTTACTCACGGCTTTTTCTTCGCTCCGGCGATCGTAATGTGATTGACAGGAAATGGGTGTTACTGGGCGGAAACACGGCGTTTCAGGGGCGTGTGGCTGAAAACGCTACCGTTTCCGGAAAAAACGCAGGAGTGGCCGGAGAAACGGTGGGAGTGCCTGGGCGAACGCTGGGTGTGTTTGTGACGTCAACCAGGAACGACAAGCACTGAACTGATCGCACAGGCAGAGTAAGTCTGGAGCTACTCTGAAACTGCTAAGTAGTTAGTAATCGCAATATTGCGAATACATCGGTCGCAATTTTAAGAAGCTAAGATTCACTCCCAGTAGGCGGCGGCTTAGCGTGTGTAACTCTGCTAAATTCGCCTTGCGACCGATCAACTCGGAATGAGGGCCACAATTCACACATATATACACACACACGCACGCACACACACACGCACACACATTTCTCTCTCACCCTCCACTTACCAAGTCTGGCTGGCCGTCCCTGCAATGCTGATTCCACCACTGTTCAGCTGTCTGGTCCCGTGTAGCTCTGCCCCTCTATTCCGTGTAGCTCCGCCCCTTTGTGACGTCGTAGCTCCGCCCCTTTTCGTGACCCGCACTACACAGGACACAGCCCGCTGTCACAGGTGATTGGGGGACAGGCACAGCAGCCGGCAGCTGGTGGCCATCCTCACCTCCTATACTGTAAGGTAGGGTCTTGCACCTGACTGCTGCTGGCGCTGGGTATGGGGTAGCTCCAGGGCCGTTTCTAGACAATTTGGCTCCCAGTGCGAGATTTCAAAATGCGCCCCCCCCCCCTATTGCTCTAAAAAAAAAAAAAAAAAAAGTGTGCCCCCCATATAGCCATAAAAAGAAAAAGCATGCGCGCGCCGTAGGCGCGCGCGCTCCCGACAAGGGTGTGTGGCCTGATTAAAATGGGCGTGGTCTCATTAAAGTGGGCATGGCCTCATCTGATATCATCACACCCACCACAGTACGGAAAAAATAAAAATGTCCCCTTTTTACACATTACAGCAGGCAAGTGTCCCCATATTACACAGCGCGGCAGGCAGGTGTCCCCATTTTACACAGCGCGGCAGGCAGGTGTCCCCATTTTACACAGCACGGAAGGCTGGTATCCCCATTTTACACAGTACGCAGGCAGGTGCCCCCATTTTACACAGTACGCAGGCAGGTATCCCCATTTTACAAAGTGCAGCAGGCAGGTATCCCCATTTTACACAGCGCGGCAGGCAGATATCCCCATTTTACACAGCACAGCAGGCAGATATCCCCATTTCACACAGCACGGCAGGCAGATATCCCCATTTTACACAGCACGGCAGGCAGATATCCCCATTTTACACAGTACGCAGGCAGGTGCCCCCATATTACACAGTACGCAGGCAGATGCCCCCATATTACACAGTACGCAGGCAGATGCCCCCATATTACACAGTACGCAGGCAGATGCCCCCATATTTCACAGTACGCAGGCAGATGCCCCCATATTACACAGTACGCAGGTAGGTGCCCCCATATTACACAGTACGCAGGCAGATGCCCCCATATTACACAGTACGCAGGCAGATGCCCCCATATTACACAGTACGCAGGTAGGTGCCCCCATATTACACAGTACGCAGGCAGATGCCCCCATATTACACAGTACGCAGGCAGATGCCCCCATATTACACAGTACGCAGGCAGATGCCCCCATATTACACAGTACGCAGGCAGATGCCCCCATATTACACAGTACGCAGGTAGGTGCCCCCATATTACACAGTACGCAGGCAGATGCCCCCATATTACACAGTACGCAGGCAGATGCCCCCATATTACACAGTACGCAGGCAGGTGCCCCCATATTACACAGTACGCAGGCAGGTGCCCCCATATTACACAGTACGCAGGCAGGTTCCCCCATATTACACAGTACGCAGGCAGGTGCCCCCATATTACACAGTGTGGCAGGCAGGTATCCCCATAGGCAGGTGCCCCCATATTACACAGTGTGGCAGGCAGGTATCCCCATAGGCAGGTGCCCCCATATTACACAGTGTGGCAGGCAGGTATCCCCATAGGCAGGTGCCCCCATATTACACAGTGTGGCAGGCAGGTATCCCCATAGGCAGGTGCCCCCATTTTACACAGTGCGGCAGCGGCAGGCAGGTTTCAAGCTGAGGAGAAGGAAGGGGGAGAGAGAGAGAATACTTACGTCTTCCCGCTCTTCGGTCCCGCCGCCTCACGTCCCGCGCCGGCCGCCTCCTCCTTCTTGCTTCTCCTTCTCGCCTCTCCCGAGCGCTCCTGCTCGGGGGGCGGGGCTTTGCGGAATGACGCGTTTGCGTCGTGACGTCACGACGCAACGCGTCATTCCGCGAAACTCCGCCCCCCGAGCAGGAGCGCTCGGGAGAGGCAAGAAGGAGTAACTAAGTGCCGCGGCGGGCGCCCCGTGCAGTTGCACGGCTCGCCCGCCCCTAGAAACGGCACTGGGTAGCTCCCTGCAGCAGATGCAGTTGACTCCGCCCAGCTCTGTGACTCCGCCCAGCGTTACGAGCACAGAGTCACAGATTAAGGCTAATATATAGGAGATATATTTAGGATCTGGTTAGCATATTGCAGTTCGGGATGCTGGCAGTTGGATTACCGATGCTGGAATCCCAACACTGGCCAGTAGACTGACGCTGGGATCCCGACATTGAACACAATGCTGGCGCCGGAACTCCGACTGACGGCATCTCGATCGTAAGTATGGCGGGGAGGGTTAGGGTTAAACTGCGCTTTGGGATGCCGCTGTTGGTCTTTTTTGAGTACTGGCATTACAAGCACCAGGATCCCAATGCCATCCCATAGATATATATATATATATATATATATATAGATATATATATAGATATATATATAGATATGTACATATATATATATATATATATATATATATATATATAATGTATGTATATATCTACATGTGAGATGGGACAGCTGAGGAAAGGTTGACTGGCCGCTAGGGTAAGTATGGGAGTGTGGAAGGGGGATGGGTGAGGTGTTTGTGTCTATACCATGATGGGGGAGGGGAAGAAATTGGGATGAATGTGTGGGATCCACCTGGGATGGATTGGGAAGGAGGAAGGAGGGGGATTTGAGCCATAAAAGGGAAGGGAAAGGGCTTGGGTAAATAGCAGAGAGAGGGTAGAGCCAAGCAGGGGCAGGCATTGACTGAGGTGACCTGTCTTAAACTATTACATACTTACAAACAAAGAGATATATATAGTTTCCAGTCACCAAATATAATTGCTAACATCTTCATTGTGGCGGTGCATTCCTTTCTATACAGCACTGCACTACAGCCCTATCCGCCATCAGCAGCAATAGCAGCAGCAGCCACGTACCGCAGCTCAGTCAGGATCATCAAGCCTTACTTCACGGACCTGAGCTCGGCTACTCCAGCTGTGCTACAGGACGGCGTATGTTCCAGTCACCCTGCGGGATGTGCGCCATGATATCATGGAGCGGCAGTGCGGGAGAGGTCCAGTGGCAGAAACCGAAAGTGAAGCGCAGGAAGAGCTTGAGCAGGCTCCTGCTGCGCCGATATTACCGCATTAAATGCGGTATGCATAAGTGCGGTGATAGTGGCGCAGCAGGAGCCTGCTCAAGCAGCGCTTCACTTTCAATATTCCCGGTTTATCTACCCTCGGGCGGGAACAGGGGGAAGCGTTTGATGTGTGAGTGTACGGGACCTTATGCAGCCATAGGAAATGCTGGGAACCTTTTTTGATGGGGTCCCATTATTAATCCGTCTCTGACACACACACACACACACACACACACACACACACACACCACCACTACTACACACACAAAGTACACACACACACCTGCACCACCACATATACACACTACACACACCACCACCACTACTACACACACACAAAGTACACACACACACCTGCACCACCACATATACACACTACACACACCTCCACCACCACACCCCCTAGGTGTCGCATCATGCTGTCACAGGTTAGGGGGCAGGGCTAGCAGTATCCGGACTCTGGGTCGACACCACATAGGTCGACACCCATTGGTCGATAGTGACTAGGTCGACACTAGAAATAGGTTGACATGCAAAAAGGTTGACGTGAGTTTTTCAAAAAAATGTCCTTTTCTTGGACTTTTTCATACTTTACGATCCACGCGGACTATGATTGGGAACGGTAATCTGTGCCGAGCCGGGAGCCCAGCAGTAGCGGAGCGAGGCACCTTGCCCAAAATGCGAGCCATGCGAGGGGACACGGTGCACTAATTGGGGTTCACGGTCACTTTACGAAGACGATACCAAAAAAACATGAAAAACTCATGTCAACCATTTTCATGTCGATCTAGTGGCTGTGTCGACCTATTTCTAGTGTCGACCAATAGACCGCGAGTCCCATACCCGGGCTGGCACAGGGCGCACCACATTCCTGTTACGGCGTTGCTATTAGGTTATTGTTGTTGTTTTTTTACAGACATAAAACATTTAACTGATTTTATTTATTTCTTTTTACATTACTGCCAACCGGCGACTATTACCCGTATAACTCAGACGCAATGCTCTTATGTGAAGATAAAACTATTTTAAAGTGAGTTCATCATTAGTCATTTGTCACTTCTGACAGTGACAACAAGAGATAATCGATGAGCTATCGGGGAGAAAGTGGGCGTCAGATGGGAACACGCTCAGCGCACTCTCTCACACGCTCTTGTTTTCCCTTCACCCCTCAGGCACCAGGTGGAGAAGAGGAAATGTAACACGGCCACCTGCGTCACGCAGCGCCTCGCCGACTTCCTGGTCCGCACCAATAACAACCACGGCCCAATTTACTCACCCACAAACGTGGGCTCCTACACCTACGGCAAGAGGGACATCGTGGGTCTTCTGCGACGAGAGTCCTTTGACTATCTACAGCATTAGCCAATATTCAGCGCTCCTAGGAATTACCTCTGTTCATTAAAGAGAAAAGATCACGGAACTTTTACTGAAATATGTTTTAGGAACTTTTAAATATACTGTATCAATTTTTATATCTCTGTTTCTGTCTCTTTACATATAATGCCCCATCCCACAGAACTGCCCCCAACTTCCTCCACCTCTGACGTGCAGATGTTCTAGAGGCGCGCTTGAAATGACTGTGAGAGGTCTCTCCCTCTACACCGGACGCTATGACACCTTCTGTGAGCAACCGGCCAGTGCCTACAGTGCGACCAACGCTGATGTATAGCGCAGTACACGCAGAGAATTGGGTGGGGGGCTACACTGCAGAGGAAAGCCTCAATCTTTTCCACACTTGACATATTCTGGGTGCACTTAGAACACTATAAACACAACACACAATATATTTTGGTAAAAGATTCCTGATCGTTCTCCTTTAACCTACAAATGATATTATAATTTTGTATGACCCTGTACATTATAGCAGTGCCTTCCTCCGTGTGGACTCTCCGGCACTGGGCATGTACAGTAACATGCAGACTCTTTTCTAAGGAGATTCATGGGAACTTCCAAATTCTTGTAAAAACTAAAAATTGTAAAAAAAAAAAAAATGCACAATAAAACAAAGTCTATTGCTGCAAGTTCTTTTTTTTTATAAGAAAAACAATAATAAAACTGTAACTTGGTGTATACGTCTCTGCAGTCACTGAATGCTATAAGGTACAAGGAAATAATAAGAATTTACTCACCGGTAATTCTATTTCTCGTAGTCCGTAGTGGATGCTGGGACTCCGTAAGGACCATGGGGAATAGCGGCTCCGCAGGAGACTGGGCACAACTAAAAGAAAGCTTTAGACTACTGGTGTGCACTGGCTCCTCCCACTATGACCCTCCTCCAGACCTCAGTTAGGATACTGTGCCCGGAAGAGCTGACACAATAAGGAAGGATTTTGAATCCCGGGTAAGACTCATACCAGCCACACCAATCACACCGTATAACTCGTGATACAATACCCAGTTAACAGTATGACAACAACTGAGCCTCTCAACAGATGGCTCAACAATAACCCTTTAGTTAAACAATAACTATATACAAGTATTGCAGACAATCCGCACTTGGGATGGGCGCCCAGCATCCACTACGGACTACGAGAAATAGAATTACCAGTGAGTAAAATCTTATTTTCTCTGACGTCCTAAGTGGATGCTGGGACTCCGTAAGGACCATGGGGATTATACCAAAGCTCCCAAACGGGCGGGAGAGTGCGGATGACTCTGCAGCACCGAATGGGCAAACTCTAGGTCCTCCTCAGCCAGGGTGTCAAACTTGTAGAATTTAGCAAATGTGTTTGACCCTGACCAAGTAGCTGCTCGGCAAAGTTGTAGAGCCGAGACCCCTCGGGCAGCCGCCCAAGAAGAGCCCACCTTCCTCGTGGAATGGGCTTTCACTGATTTAGGATGCGGCAGTCCAGCCGCGGAATGTGCAAGCTGAATCGTACTACAGATCCAGCGAGCAATAGTCTGCTTTGAAGCAGGTGCACCCAACTTGTTGGGCGCATACAGGATAAATAGCGAGTCAGTCTTTCTGACTCCAGCTGTCCTGGAAACCTAAATTTTCAGGGCCCTGACTACGTCCAACAACTTGGAAGCTTCCAAGTCTTTTGTAGCTGCAGGCACCACGATAGGTTGGTTCAGATGAAAAGCTGATACCACCTTAGGGAGAAACTGGGGACGAGTCCTCAATTCTGCCCTATCCATATGGAAAATCAGATAAGGGCTTTTACATGACAAAGCCGCCAATTCTTATACACGCCTGGCCGAAGCCAAGGCCAACAACATGACCACTTTCCACGTGAGATATTTTAATTCCACGGTTTTAAGTGGTTCAAACCAATGTGACTTTAGGAAATCCAACACCACGTTGAGATCCCAAGGTGCCACTGGAGGCACAAAAGGGGGCTGAATATGCAGCACTCCCTTAACAAAAGTCTGAACTCCAGGCAGTGAAGCCAGTTCTCTCTGGAAGAAAATCGATAGAGCCGAAATCTGGACCTTAATGGAACCCAATTTTAGGCCCATAGTCACCCCTGACTGTAGGAAGTGCAGAAAACGGCCCAGCTGAAATTCCTCCGTTGGGGCCTTCTTGGCCTCACACCACGCAACATATTTCCGCCATATGCGGTGATAATGGTTTGCGGTTACTTCTTTCCTAGCTTTAATCAGCGTAGGGATGACTTCCTCCGGAATGCCCTTTTCCTTCAGGATCCGGTGTTCAACTGCCATGCCGTCAAACGCAGCCGCGGTAAGTCTTGGAACAGACAGGGCCCCTGCTGCAGCAGGTCCTGTCTGAGCGGCAGAGGCCATGGGTCCTCGGAGATCATTTCTTGAAGTTCCGGGTACCAAGCTCTTCTTTTTTTTTTTTAACTTGTGTAGTTTTTTATTAGAGTTTTTCACAGGGACAAGATAAAAAAAAAAACAACAACATTAAATACAGAACAAAACCAGAACAACAAACAAAACAGAGGGGAAAAAAAAAAAAAACACATTGCAGGAAAAATACAGTAATTAATACCATCTGTGTCACAGTGTCACATGGAAAAAGATAATAAGTGTCACGGCAACATCGCAAATTCAAATACGAAGCCTCTATCAGTCAGAGAATAGTGCCCCAGCTGCAGCCAGACGTGAGGTATTCCACCTGTCCCACTTGCTGAGGTAATGGGGTAGGGTCCCTCTAGATCTATGTGTAAACCTCTCGTGTCCTGACACCTCATTTACTAGGGCTCGCCAGTTGTACACACTGGGGGAAGAGGTAGCAAACCAGTTACGCGCTATAATCACCTTAGCTAAGGTAGTCAGGCAAAGAACATATTTGTATAGTGCCGGGCAGTAGGATTCCTCTAAGTCTAGCGCAAACATACATATAGTAGGAGAGAGGGCGGGCAGCGTAGGTTCAGTGAGCAGAACGTCCGCCCAAACTGCTGCCCAAAAGGCATATACAGTGGGGCACAGCCATAATAGGTGCCAAAAAGTAGATTCAAGGGCACCACATCTGGGGCAGGTACTATCAGGCCGTAGGCCTGCTTTATACATAGAAACTGGAGTTCTGTATGTCCTATGCAGAACATAAAAATAAACCTGCTGATATTTGATACACTGAGTGGAGTATTTAAGTGAGCTCAACACCTGTAGCCACTGGTCGTCTGCAATTGGGCCAATGTCTTGTTTTCATTTGAGTTTAAGTTGGTCAAATATATTCGGACAGATGTGGGCATTCAGACTACTATATAGACTGGAAACTTGGTGTCTTGCACCTAAATTCCTAACCATATCTTTAATCGGGGAGTCAGAAATGGGCGGGGGTGAGGCCCCAAACTGTGCCTGCACCGCATGGTGGAGCTGTAGATAGAGATAAAAGGATCTATTGGATATTTCAAGCTCCTCCTTCAGTTGTGCGAAAGACTTGAAAACACCGTTATCATACAGTTGCAAGACTGTGGTAAGGCCTGCCCCAATCCATATGTTGTCCTGTGAGAGCTGCAACAACTCCCTATATCTTGGATTGAACCAGAGTGGCGTGTCAGAGTCTGTGCCTTGCCATGAATAATAGGAGTGAGCCTGACGCCACACAAGTAGCGATTGTCGGAGCAAAGGAGGAAGACCAGCAGTAGAAGAGGCAGAAAGAAGAAACTGGAGAGGGGAGAAATGAGACCCCACACACTCGGCAAAGAATCTCTCTCAAATGTGAGACTATCCCTACTGAGAATCCAATTAGACAGGTGTGCAAGCTGAGCAGCTATATAATAGGCCCGGAGATTGGGAAAGCCCAAGCCTCCATCCAATTTAGCCCTAACCAGAGCTCTCAGGGCAACCCTAGGCGTTTTGTCGCCCCAAACAAAGGAGGAAAGCACACTATCAATGTTAGTGAATATTTTCTTGGGGATATAAGTAGGAGAGTGGTGCACTAGATAAAGATACTTTGGTTGCATCACCATCTTGATAAGGTTAATGCGACCAGTGACAGTAAGGGGAAGCTTCTTCCATACATGAACCCGTCGCTTCAGATCCACCGTGACCTGGTCAATGTTTTGATGTACAAAAGACTTAACATTAGGAGTGATCCAGACACCAAGATACTGAAAGCGAAGGGGCCAGGCCAAGGAGGACACATCTGGCAACGGGTCAGGAAGAATACCAGAGATGGGAAAGACATTAGATTTATTCCAGTTGATAGTCAGGCCGGAGTAAAGACCAAATGTATCAACAATACCCAGAAGGGAGGTCAGGGAAGCATCAGGGTCTCTGAGGAACAAGAGCATGTCATCGGCATATAATGCAATGACATCCTCATGTCCGTCAATGGTGATGCCCCTAACATCAGGGGACGCTCTGATGAAACATGCCAATGGCTCTACAGCCAGGGCAAAAAGGGCAGGGGAGAGTGGGCAGCCCTGTCTGGTACCACGGGACAAAGCAAATGGGGACGTCACATAGCCATTGACAGATATTCGAGCCACGGGGGAGGAATAGAGTAATTGTACCCAGCGTATGAATTTGGGGCCAAAAGCAAACCGTCTAAGGACTTCCCACAAATACTCCCATTCTACAGAGTCGAAGGCCTTGGCAGCATCCAAGGAAACTACCACAGCCCCCGACTCGGGGCGGTCCTCCATCTGCAGGTGACAAAACAGTCGCCTCAAATTTTGGAGGGTGGACTTGCCTGGCATAAATCCTGTCTGGTCATCATGAATGATCGAGGTGATAACACTATTGAGTCTAAGTGCCAGAATTTTGGCCAAAATCTTGACATCAGTAGGTAGCAATGAGATCGGGCGGTAGGACTCCGGGGCCGTAGGGTCTTTACCCGGTTTAAGGATCACCACAATAATAGCTTCGGACATAGAGGGAGGTAGACGAGCGCCCTCCATCAATGTATTAAAGAGAGTCAAAAGATAGGGGACAAAGTATGCACGATATTGTTTATAAACTTCAACCGGTATACCGTCGCTACCCGGGGCCTTTTTATTAGGGAAGGAGGCAATAGCAGCCTCAACTTCCTCTGGGGTGATATTAGCATCCAAAATATCTACAGATTGTTGGGACAGCTGTGGCAGGGCAATGTCTGAAAGATATTGCTGTAGTTGAGTGGGGGTATAGGTGACCCTAGAGGCATACAACGAAGAATAAAAGGACTGGAAAACCTGGGCTATTTCAGGAGTGGCATATACCATTTTGCCCTGAGTATCACAGACCTGCTGAATGGAACCCCCTGTTCTCTCTCCCCGAGCCAGAAAGGCCAAGTAACTACCCCCCGTGTCCGATTGTGAATAGAGGGCGTGCTGGGAGAAAAGTAATTTGCGCTTTGATTTATCAAGCAAGTGGTCAGACCAGGCTTTCCTGGCCAAATCCCAACTTGCCCGATCATCAAGGGTCCTAGTAGTGAGGTAAGCAGATTCGGATTGGGAACAGGCAAGCTCCAGGCGCATCTCTTCCTCCCTACTAGATTTCTTGACATTAGCTATTTGTCGTATGAAGGTGCCCCGTACTGAAGCTTTAAATGCGTCATGCTTAACCAATGGATCAGAACAGGACGCATTATGAACCCCAAAATCACTCCATTCACTAAGCAAGGCCTCGTGGTCAGTCAGCAAGGTCAACCAGAAGGGATTCAATTTCCAGAGTTTAGCCCCACAGGGAGGAACAGAATCTAGGACCACCAGCACAGGTGAGTGATCCGAGATTCCCCTCTGAAGGTACTGGACATCCAGTATTCTAGCAGTGAGATCAGGGGAGACGAGGGCCAAGTCTATTCTCGATAACGAGTGAAAGCTGGCCGAGTGGCAGGAGTATTGGAGTTGTTTAGGGTGTCTCAACCTCCAAATATCCAGGAGTCCAAGCTCGGAAACCAACCTCGCGAAAGGAGTGGGGGACGGGGAGGCAGAGGGTAGAAAAGGGGGAAGTTCAGCCCATCTATCTAAGACTTTATCCAAAACATTATTGAAGTCACCGATGCAAAGGACCGGAGCTGAGGGAGAAGTAGCAAGAAACGACATTGCCTGCCTGAGTACCTCATTATTGTAGGGGGGAGGGACGTAGACAGCAAGTATGTGTAAAAGTGTACGGCTAACATAGGCCCTAAGAAATACATATCTGCCATATTGGTCAATTTGGCTATGAACTAAGTGGAAATTAACCGACTTCCGCACCAAAACTGAAACCCCCCTGGAGTTAGCAGAGAAGGTGGAATGATAGAGAGACCCACCCAGGGCTTCCTGAGAGCCAAGGTTCTAGTACCAACTAGGTGCGTTTCGGAAAGGCATATGATATCTGCCCTATACTTTCTCACCTGAGATAAAACCAGAGCCCGCTTAATGCGGTCATTCAGGCCCCTCACATTCCAGCCGAGTATGCGGAGTCCGTCAACCCCTGCAGCCATGGATACAAAAGAGAAAGGACAGAAGGAGAAAAAGGGCAAGGGGCAAATACGGAGAGGCAGGAGAAGAGGGAAATCCAAGGCAAGCAAGGCGCGCAAAAGAGAGGAACCCATAACGTAGAGGGGGAAGGAGCAAAGGGATCACTACGGCCCCCCGCCAGCACACAGGCAGAGCATACGGAGAGCAGAAGGCATACATAGACGAAATCATGGACACATTACAGTTCGAGAAAAAAAAATAGCACAGTGACACATGAAGCAATACATGTACAAAAAGAAGAACAAACCCAGAATATCCCAACCCCCCCCCCCCCCTCCCTGCATATCCATCCCAAACTAGACACGCCTGAATCCCAAAAAACCCTAACTAAACTAAGGCTGAGAACCTATAACAACCCTAGGGAGTAGAGACAACTATTGCCTCTACAAAAAGGCTATAGCCTAGCATTCAGCTCCTAGAAATAAAGATCATTCCCGCTACATGGTTAGGAGGAGTACAGAACCCAGCAGTCAATGCGACCTCTGAGGGAGAAACAGTCCCTAAATAGGGGGCCCGGGTCTGCGCTCCAGCCAGGCCTCCGCCTCTTGAGGGGTATTGAAGAAGTGTGTGGAGCCATCATACACCACCCTTAAACGTGCCGGAAACAACATGGCATATTGAATTTGATGGTCACGAAGCTTTCTTTTGACCTGTAGGAACTGCGTACGCGACTTCTGGACTTCCACGGCAAAGTCTGGGTAAACAGAAATATCATGGTTGTCAAATTTCAAAGGACCCTGTGTGCGGGCCAGCCGTAGGACTGCATCCCGGTCCCTGTAATGTAGAAAACGGGCTATGAAAGTGCGTGCAGGTGCGCCCGGGGGAGGAGCCCTGGCAGGCAATCGATGGGCCCTCTCCACAGAGAACTGAGGACCAAAGTCATCGCGTTGAAATAGGCGGAGAAGCCATGTTTCGAGGAAGGATTCTGGGGAGGAGCCCTCCGCTCTCTCCGGGAGGCCCACAAAGCGAACGTTATTACGACGCAGTCTTCCTTCAATATCGAAGAGCTTCGCCTTAACTGCCGACATCTGGGTTGTGAGGCTGGAAACTGTGTCTTTAAGAGGATTGGTGACGTCTTCTAGGTCGGAGATACGGTGCTCCGCCTCCCCCACCCGTTCACGAATCTTTTGCATGTCATGCCTGATTAAAGTGATATCCACCTGTACTTGGCCAATTTTATCCATGACTCTGTGCTCGGACGTGGATATGGCTAAGAGAATTTGCTGTGTCGACTGAGACGTGTCGTCTTCACGAGGTGGTGATCCCGAGGGGGAAGAGGGGGATGGGGGAGCAGCAGCCCGGGTGGGTTGGGAGGAGGATTGAGAGCCTCTAGCATATTTCTCAAGTTTAGCAGCAGCTATAGCAGCAGCAGCACTGCCCCCACGTACCATGATGGGAGACGGACGGATTCAATGATATAGAATAAACAGTACGTGCTCACCACAGGCTGCAAAATCCCCAGGACTCCAGAGTCTCACGCAGTTGAATAAACCCAGGCAAGGAAAAGGAAATCTTTAATGTCAGTAGTCAGGCAGTATAATCAACAGCAGGCTTTTGAGTGGACCCTCTCAGAGAGTAGTGTAGATATGGAAACGTCACCCAGCAGTGTGGGTAGAGCAGGGTAGTTGCAGGTATCAATGTAGCCCCGCAGGCAGAGTAGTGCAGACTGGGAGGCTCCGACCAGCAGTGCAGAGAGGCAGGGGATGTGAGGAGAGACGGTCCGTGTAGGCAGATGCACCCCCGCGCCGTCAGCAGCTATCACCGCCACAGAGGGACCTGCAGTCCGCCAGACGCAAGGTGGAAGGAGACAGGGACACACAACGACCTCCGGTTCAGCAGAAAACAGCAGAGGGTGCGAGTGAAGGGAGCTCCGTCCCAGCGCGGCTCCGGACTCCGCCGTTGGTTCCCAAGATGGCGCCGGGCGGAAGGAGTGAGGCCGAGCGGTGTAGGCCGCGATTCGTCCAGCGGCTTCCCAGGCAGAAACACAGTCCCGCAGACCCCTCAATATGAGCAGGGTTAAAAGCCACAACGCGTGAGCCGGGTCAGTAGTAGTCACGAGCGGGGGAATCAGGATATATAAGGCAGGATAGTCGGAGCTCTAACTCCTAGCTTCCTACTCCATGCTCGGCCAAGCCACGCCCCCCGGGTACCAAGCTCTTCTTGGCCAATCCGGAACAATAAGTATAGTTCTTACTCCTCTTCTCCTTATTATCCTCAGTACCTTTGGTATGAGAGGAAGAGGAGCGAACACATAAACCGACCGGTACACCCACGGTGTCACTAGAGCGTCCACAGCTATCGCCTGAGGGTCTCTCGACCTGGCGCAATATCTTTCTAGCTTTTTGTTTAGGCGGGACGCCATCATGTCCACCTGTGGCTTTTCCCAACGGTTTACAATCAGTTGGAAGACTTCCGGATGAAGTCCCCACTCTCCCGGGTGGAGGTCGTGTCTGCTGAGGAAGTCTGCTTCCCAGTTGTCTACTCCCGGAATGAACACTGCTGACAGTGCTAACACGTGATTTTCCGCCCATCGGAGAATCCTTGTGGCTTCTGCCATCGCCGTCCTGCTTCTTGTGCCGCCCTGTCGGTTTACATGGGCAACTGCCGTGATGTTGTCTGACTGGATCAGTACCGGCTGGTTTTGAAGCAGGGGTTTTGCCTGACTTAGGGCATTGCAAATGGCCCTTAGTTCCAGAATATTTATGTGTAGGGAAGTCTCCTGACTTGACCATAGTCCTTGGAAGTTTCTTCCCTGTGTGACTGCCCCCCAGCCTCGAAGGCTGGCATTCGTGGTCACCAGGACCCAGTCCTGTATGCCGAATCTGCGGCCCTCTTGAAGATGAGCACTTTGCAGCCACCACAGCAGAGACACCCTGGTCCTTGGAGACAGGGTTATCAGCCGATGCATCTGAAGATGCGATCCGGACCACTTGTCCAACAGGTCCCACTGAAAGGTTCTTGCATGGAACCTGCCGAATGGAATTGCTTCGTAGGAAGCTACCATCTTTCCCAGGATCCGCGTGCAGTGATGCACCGACACCTGTTTTGGTTTTAGGAGGCCTCTGACTAGAGATGACAGCTCCTTGGCATTCTCCTCCGGGAGAAACACTTTTTTCTGTTCTGTGTCCAGAACCATCCCCAGGAACAGTAGACGTGTCGTAGGGACCAGCTGTGACTTTGGAATATTTAGAATCCAGCCGTGCTGTTGTAGCACCTCCCGAGATAGTGCTACCCCGACCAACAACTGCTCCCTGGACCTCGCCTTTATCAGGAGATCGTCCAAGTACGGGATAATTAAAACTCCCTACTTTCGAAGGAGTATCATCATTTCGGCCATTACCTTGGTAAATACCCTCGGAGCCGTGGATAGACAAAACGGCAACGTCTGGAATTGGTAATGACAATCCTGTACCACAAATCTGAGGTACTCCTGGTGAGGATGGTAAATGGGGACATGCAGGTAAGCATCCTTGATGTCCAGTGATACCATGTAATCCCCCTCGTCCAGGCTTGCAATAACCGCCCTGAGCGATTCCATCTTGAACTTGAATTTTTTTATATACGTGTTCAAGGATTTCAAATTTCAAATGGGTCTCACCGAACTGTCCGGTTTCGGTACCACAAACATTGTGGAATAGTAACCCCGTCCTTGTTGAAGTAGGGGCACCTTGATTATCACCTGCTGGGAATACAGCTTGTGAATTGCCTCTAACACTGCCTCCCTGCCTGAGGGAGTTGTTGGCAAGGCAGATTTGAGGAAACATTGGGGGGGAAACGTCTCGAATTCCAGCTTGTACCCCTGAGATACTACTTGAAGGATCCAGGGATCCACCCGTGAGCGAGCCCACTGATTGCTGAAGTTTTTGAGACGGGCCCCCACCGTACCTGGCTCCGCCTGTGGAGCCCCAGCGTCATGCGGTGGACTTGGAGGAAGCGGGGGAGGACTTTTGCTCCTGGGAACTGGCTGTATGCTGCAGCTTTTTCCCTCTACCTCTGCCTCTGGGCAGAAAGGACGCGCCTTTAACCCGCTTGCCCTTATGGGGCCGAAAGGACTGTACCTGATAATACGGTGCTTTCTTTGGCTGTGAGGGAACATGGGGTAAAAATGCAGACTTCCCAGCTGTTGCTGTGGAAACGAGGTCCGAGAGACCATCCCCAAACAACTCCTCACCCTTATAAGGCAAAACTTCCATGTGCCTTTTAGAATCTGCATCACCTGTCCACTGCCGAGTCCATAACCCTCTCCTGGCAGAAGTGGACATTGCACTTATTTTAGATGCCAGCCGGCAAATATCCCTCTGTGCATCTCTCATGTATAAGACTGCGTCTTTAATATGCTCTACGGTTAGCAATATAGTGTCCCTGTCTAGGGTATCAATATTTTCCGACAGGGGATCTGACCACGCAGCTGCAGCACTGCACATCCATGCTGAAGCAATAGCTGGTCTCAGTATAATACCTGTGTGTGTATATACAGACTTCAGGATAGCCTCCTGCTTTCTATCAGCAGGTTCCTTTAGGGCGGCCGTTTCCGGAGACGGTAGTGCCACCTTCTTTGACAAGCGTGTGAGCGCTTTATCCACCCTAGGGGATGTTTCCCAACGTGACCTATCCTCTGGCGGGAAAGGGTACGCCATTAGTAACCTCTTAGAAATAACCATCTTTTTATCAGGGGAAGCCCACGCTTCTTCACACACTTCATTTAATTCCTCAGATGGAGGAAAAACTACTGGTAGTTTTTTCTCTCCAAACATAATACCCTTTTTTGTGGTACCTGGGGTAACATCAGAAATATGCAACACATTTTTCATTGCCTCAATCATGTAACGTGTGGCCCTATTGGAAGTTACATTAGTCTCATCGTCGTCGACACTGGAGTCAGTATCCGTGTCGACATCTGTGTCTGCCATCTGAGGTAGCGGGCGTTTTAGAGCCCCTGATGGCTTTTGAGACGCCTGGGCAGGCACAGGCTGAGAAGCCGGCTGTGCCATATTTGGTATGTCGTCAAACCTTTTATGTAAGGAGTCGACACTGTCACGTAATTCCTTCCACATAACCATCCACTCAGGTGTCGGCCCCGCAGGGGGTGACATCACATTTATCGGCATCTGCTCCGCCTCCACGTAAGCCTCCTCATCAAACATGTCGACACAGCCGTACCGACACACCGCACACACACAGGGAATGCTCTGACAGAGGACAGGACCCCACAAAGCCCTTTGGGGAGACAGAGAGAGAGTATGCCAGCACACACCAGAGCGCTATATAACACAGGGATTAACACTATAACTGAGTGTTTTCCCTTATAGCTGCTTATATATATATATTGCTGCGCTTAAATTTAGTCCCCCCCCTCTCTTTTTTACCCTTTTGAAGCTTGAAACTGCAGGGGAGAGCCAGGGAGCGATCCTTCCAGCGGAGCTGTGAGGGAAAAATGGCGCCAGTGTGCTGAGGGAGATAGCCCCGCCCCTTTTTCGGCTGACTTTTCTCCCGCTTTTTTATGGATTCTGGCAGGGGTATTTATCACATATATAGCCTCTGGGACTATATATTGTGATTTTTTGCCAGCCAAGGTATTAATATTGCTGCTCAGGGCGCCCCCCCCAGCGCCCTGCACCCATCAGTGACCGGAGTGTGAGGTGTGCATGAGGAGCAATGGCGCACAGCTGCAGTGCTGTGCGCTACCTTGTTGAAGACCGAAGTCTTCTGCCGCCGATTTTCCGGACCATCTTCATGCTTCTGGCTCTGTAATGGGGACGGCGGCGCGGCTCCGGGACCGGACGATCGAGGTCGGGTCCTGTGTTCGATCCCTCTGGAGCTAATGGTGTCCAGTAGCCTAAGAAGCCCAAACTAGCTGCAAGCAGGTAGGTTCGCTTCTTCTCCCCTTAGTCCCTCGTAGCAGTGAGTCTGTTGCCAGCAGATCTCACTGAAAATAAAAAAACTAAAATATACTTTCTTTTCTAGGAGCTCAGGAGAGCCCCTAGTGTGCATCCAGCTCAGCCGGGCACAAGATTCTAACTGAAGTCTGGAGGAGGGTCATAGAGGGAGGAGCCAGTACACACCAGTTAGACCAAAAGCTTTCTTTTAGTTGTGCCCAGTCTCCTGCGGAGCCGCTATTCCCCATGGTCCTTACGGAGTCCCAGCATCCACTTAGGACGTCAGAGAAATATAAAGTGATATTAAAGAGACTCCCAAAGTTCCTGCAACTAACTCTGTAGAAGTTGGAGGCATAAATGTGTTATATGTAAAGGTTCGTTTCACCCCACAATACACAACATGTGTAACAGCAGCTTCATATCACTGCTGGGGACCCTGCTCCTCCTGCTATATAACTCTCAGTCTGTGGCTTCCTGCTGCCTCCATTCCCCTCCTCACATCATATCATGCCCCTGTCACATGCAGCCCTGTCCTCACTGACACATCACTCATCTCCTTATATACTCTGTGCTGCTGGGGACCCTGCTCCTCCCACTATATAACTCTCAGTCTGTGGCTTCCTGCTGCTTCCATTCCCCTCCTCACATCATTTCACTGCCCCTGTCACATGCAGCCCTGTCCTCACTCCTCACTGACACATCACTCATCTCCTGATATACTCTGTGCTGCTGGGGACCCTGCTCCTCCCGCTATATAACTCTCAGTCTGTGGCTTCCTGCTGCTTCCATTCCCCTCCTCACATCATGTCACTGACCCTGTCACATGCAGCCCTGTCCTCACTGACACATCACCCATCTCCTGATATACTCTGTGCTGCTGGGGACCCTGCTCCTCCCGCTATATAACTCTCAGTCTGTGGCTTCCTGCTGCCTCCATTCCCCTCCTCACATCATGTCACTGCCCTTGTCACATGCAGCCCTGTCCTCACTGACACATCACTCATCTCCTGATATACTCTGTGCTGCTGGGGACCCTGCTCCTCCACTATATAACTCTCAGTCTGTGGCTTCCTGCTGCCTCCATTCCCCTCCTCACATCATGTCACTGCACCCGTCACATGCAGCCCTGTCCTCACTGACACATCACTCATCTCCTGATATACTCTGTGCTGCTGGGGACCCTGCTCCTCCCACTATATAACTCTCAGCCTGTGGCTTCCTGCTGCCTCCATTCCCCTCCTCACATCATGTCACTGCCCCTGTCACATGCAGCGCTGTCCTCACTGACACATCACTCATCTCCTGATATACTCTGTGCTGCTGGGGACCCTGTTCCTCCCACTATATAACTCTCAGTCTGTGGCTTCCTGTTGCCTCCATTCCCCTCCTCACATCATGTCACTGCCCCTGTCACATGCAGCCCTGTCCTCACTGACACATCACTCCTCTCCTGATATTCTCTGTGCTGCTGGGGACCGTACTCCTCCCATTATATAACTCTCAGTCTGTGGCTTCCTGCTGCTTCCATTCTCCTCCTCACATCATGTCACTGCCCCTGTCACATGCAGCCTTGTCCTCACTGACACATCATTCATCTCCTGATATACTCTGTGCTGCTGGGAACCCTGCTCCTCCCACTATATAACTCTCAGTCTGTGGCTTCCTGCTGCCTCCATTCCCCTCCACACATCATGTCACTGCCCCTGTCACATGCAGCCCTGTCCTCACTGACACAGCACTCATCTCCTGATATACTCTGTGCTGCTGGTGACCCTGCTCCTCCCACTATATAACTCTCAGTCTGTGGCTTCCTGCTGCCTCCATTCCCCTCCTCACATCATGTCACTACCCCTGTCACATGCAGCCCTGTTCTCACTGACACATCACTCATCTCCTGATATACTCTGTGCTGCTGGGGACCCTGCTCCTCCCACTATATAACTCTCAGTCTGTGGCTTCCTGCTGCCTCCATTCCCCTCCACACATCATGTCACTGCCCCTGTCACATGCAGCCCTGTCCTCACTGACACATCACTCATCTCCTGATATACTCTGTGCTGCTGGGGACCCTGCTCCTCCCACTATATAACTCTCAGTCTGTGGTTTCCTGCTGCCTCCATTCCCCTCCTCACATCATGTCACTGCCCCTGTCACATGCAGCCCTGTCCTCACTGACACATCACTCATCTCCTTATATACTCTGTGCTGCTGGGGACCCTGCTCCTCCCACTATATAACTCTCAGTCTATGGCTTCCTGCTGCCTCCATTCCCCTCCTCACATCATGTCACTGCCCCTGTCACATGCAGCCCTGTCCTCACTGACACATCACTCATCTCCTGATATACTCTGTGCTGCTGGGGATCCTGCTCCTCCCACTATATAACTCTCAGTCTGTGGCTTCCTGCTGCCTCCATTCCCCTCCTCACATCATGTCACTGCCCCTGTCACATGCAGCCCTGTCCTCACTGACACATCACTCATCTCCTCATATACTCTGTGCTGCTGGGGATACTGCTCATCCCACTATATAACTCTTAGTCTGTGGCTTCCTGCTGCCTCCATTCCCCTCCTCACATCATGTCACTGCCCCTGTCACATGCAGCCCTGTCCTCACTGACACATCACTCATCTCCTGATATACTCTGTGCTGCTGGGGACCCTGCTCCTCCCACTACAGTATATAACTGTAGGTGGTGAAGAGAAGAGAGAGAAAAGGGTGGAGAGCAAGAGGAGAGAAAAAAGTGGGGAAAATATGTCAGGGGGAAAGAAAGGGAAGAGGCGGGAGGGGACAGAGAGAAAAATTAAATAAATAGCATTGGCCCTCATTCCGAGATGTTCGCTCGCTAGCTGCTTTTAGCAGCATTGCACACGCTAGGCCGCCGCCTTCTGGGAGTGTATCTTAGTTTAGCAGAATAGCGAACGAAAGATTAGCAGAATTGCTACTAAATAATTCCCTGCAGTTTCTGAGTAGCTCCGGACCTACTCACAGATTGCGATCAGCTCAGTCCGTTTAGTTCCTGGTTTGACGTCACAAACACGCCCTGCGTTCGGCCAGCCACTCCCCCGTTTCTCCAGACACTCCCGCGTTTTTTCCTGACACGCCTGCGTTTTTTTAGCACACTCCCGGAAAACGCTCAGTTACCTCTCAGATACACCCACTTCCTGTCAATCATTTACCGGTCAGCAGTGCGACTGAAAAGCGTTGTACGAACACCAGCAAAACTGCTAAGTTTTTAGTTAAATAACTTAGCGCATGCGCACTGCGTACCATGCGCATTTACCAGCAAATCGCAGCATAGCGAAAATCGGCAACGAACGAACAACTCGGAATGACCCCCATTGTTATTTACATACCTTCCAGCTGCACCTTTTTGGCAGGTACAGTACCTTTTTTTATGGACTGTACCGATTTTGGGCTCTCCAAACTTCCAATTAAAGTATAGGAAAAGGGGCGTGGCAATGCCCCCTTTACCTGTGGCCACGCCCCCTTTTCAAATTTGTAACAATTTTTGTGTGTAAAATGTTGGAGGGTATGTATTTATAGAGCGGCAACACAAATCCATGTGTGGGCCATCCAGAGATTAACTCTGGTGAAATCCCCATAAGTGGCTGATAAGGTTTACTATGGGGAATCCACCAATTATATCACCCGTGGCACGTTTTGCAGATAGATGCTGAGATAAGGACGGCCAGCTCAGGTACAACATGTTAGAAGATTAAGGGTCAAGGTCACAAGCAACCAATGGGGGGGTCACGTGAAAGAATCTTCTCATTTTATTATTATTATTATCCTTTATTTATATGGCGCCACAAGGGTTCCGCAGCGCCCAATTACAGAGTACATAAACAAATAATCAAAACAGGAAAACAGCAACTTACAGTTGACGACAATATAGGACAAGTACAGGGTAAATACACATAGCTACATCAGCAGATGACACTGGAATAAGTATCAGGTGGCAGAAGACTGCTGGAGTTGGTGCAGTTGAGGATTATTAAAAAGAAAGGATAAGCACATGAGGGAAGAGGGCCCTGCTCGTGAGAGCTTACATTCTAAAGGGGAGGGGTGACACAGACTGGGTACATAGAGAGCGTGGAACAGAGGGTTAGGATGAGATTTGGCTGGGTTTGGTGAAGAAGTGGGTCTTGAGAGCCCGTCTGAAGTTTTGTAGAAAGGTGGAGAGGTAGAGAATTCCAGAGAAAGGGAGCAGCACGTGAGAAATCTTGAAGGTAGGAGTGGCAGGAAGTAATCAGTAGGCAGGAGAGTTGGCGTGCATTAGCAGAGCGAAGAGGACGGGTGGAAGAGTAAAGGGAGATAAGGTCAGAAATGTAAGTGGGAGAGGAGTGGGTGAGGGCTTTGTAATACCGCTTTTAGACCTAAAATCGCGGGTCGCAGCCAGGAGCCTGGCACGGGTGCTACCCGGCTGCGACCTGCGTCAGCCCCCTTTCACACCGGAGGCACCAGCCCGGCATATTGCCGGGTTGGTGACATTGCCGGTGACGCGACAGGGGTAGCGCTTGGAGATCACATGATCTCCAAGCGCCGCCCACACATAGGGGTAAATTTACTAAGATTCGTATTTTCCCGTTTGAGGTCAAAGTTCAATCACGAATGACATCGAAAGTGTAAATATGCAACTTTTTGAATTGATTACGACTAATTTACTAAGCTGCCGTATTCTGCATTTTCGGGTTTTCCGATGTCGATGTCATTCGTTTTTTTGGCAGTGTTTTACGTGAGTGACTTGTAAAACACTGTCGACTTTAATACAATGAATCTCGGCCGGATCTGAGAGATCCGTGCTGGGCTTCATTGTGCAGCTTGTAAAAAAAAAAAAAAAAAGTTTAAATGTAAAAAAAAAATTGCGTGGGGTCCCCCCTCCTAAGGCAAACCAGCCTCGGGCTCTTTGAGCCGATCCTGGTTGCAGAAATATGGGGAAAAAATGGACAGGGGTTCCCCCATATTTAAGCAACCAGCATCGGGCTCTGCGCCTGGTCTTGGTTCCAAAAATACGGGGAACAAAAAGAGTAGGGGTCCCCCGTATTTTTGAAACCAGCACCGGGCTCCACTAGCTGGACAGATAATGCCACAGCCGGGGGTCACTTTTATACAGTGCCTTGCGGCCGTGGCATCAAATATCCAACTAGTCACCCCTGGCCGGAGTACCCTGGGGGAGTGGGGACCCCTTCAATCAAGGGGTCCCCCCCCCCAGCCACCCAAGGGCCAGGGGTGAAGCCCAAGGCTGTCCCCCCCCATCCAATGGGCTGCGGATGGGGGGCTGATAGCCTTTGTTCAAAGTGTTTGATATTGTTTTTAGTAGCAGTACTACAAGTCCCAGCAAGCCTCCCCCGCAAGCTGGTACTTGGAGAACCACAAGTACCAGCATGTGGCGGAAAAACGGGCCCGCTGGTACCTGTAGTACTACTACTAAAAAAATACCCCAATAAAGACATCACACACACACCTTGAAAGTATAACTTTAATACATCCATCCACACCTCCATATACACATACTTACCTTATGGCCCTCATTCCGAGTTGTTCGCTCGGTATTTTTCATCGCATCGCAGTGAAAATCCGCTTAGTACGCATGCGCAATGTTCGCACTGCGACTGCGCCAAGTAACTTTACTATGATGAAAGTATTTTTACTCACGGCTTTTTCTTCGCTCCGGCGATCGTAATGTGATTGACAGGAAATGGGTGTTACTGGGCGGAAACACGGCGTTTCAGGGGCGTGTGGCTGAAAACGCTACCGTTTCCGGAAAAAACGCAGGAGTGGCCGGAGAAACGGTGGGAGTGCCTGGGCGAACGCTGGGTGTGTTTGTGACGTCAACCAGGAACGACAAGCACTGAAATGATCGCACAGGCAGAGTAAGTCTGGAGCTACTCTGAAACTGCTAAGTAGTTAGTAATCGCAATATTGCGAATACATCGTTCGCAATTTTAAGAAGCTAAGATTCACTCCCAGTAGGCGGCGGCTTAGCGTGTGTAACTCTGCTAAATTCGCCTTGCGACCGATCAACTCGGAATGAGGGCCTATGTTCCCACGCAGGTCGGTCCTCTTCTCCAGTAGAATCCATGGTGTACCTGTAGAAAAAATTATACTCACATAATCCATGGTTGAAGGCTCCTCTGCTTGTAATCCTTTTGTAATCCACGTACTTGAAAAAATAAAAAAACGGACACCCGACCACGAACTGAAAGGGGACCCATGTTTTCACATGGGCCCCCTTTCCCCGAATGCCAGAAACCCACTCTGACTGATGTCTAAGTGGGTTTCTTCAGCCAATCAGGGAGCGCCACATTGTGGCACCCTCCTGATCGGCTGTGTGCTCCTGTACTGTCTGACAGGCGGCACACGGCAGTGTTACAATGTAGCGCCTATGCGCTCCATTGTAACCAATGGTGGGAACTTTCAGGTCAGCGGTTGACCGAAAGTGACCTCACCGCTGACCACAAAGTTCCCACCATTGGTTACAATGGAGCGCATAGGCGCTACATTGTAACACTGCCGTGTGCCGCCTGTCATACAGTACAGGAGCACACAGCCGATCAGGAGGGTGCCACAACGTGGCGCTCCCTGATTGGCTGAAGAAACCCACTTAGACATCAGTCAGAGTGGGTTTCTGGCATTCGGGGAAAGGGGTCCCATGTGAAAACATGGGTCCCCTTTCAGTTCGTGGTCGGGTATCCGTTTTTTTATTTTTTCAAGTACGTGGATTACAAAAGGATTACAAGCAGAGGAGCCTTCAACCATGGATTATGTGAGTATAATTTTTTCTACAGGTACACCATGGATTCTACTGGAGAAGAGGACCGACCTGCGTGGGAACATAGGTAAGTATGTATGTAAGTTGGTGTGCATGTATGTATTAAAGTTATACTTTCAAGGTGTGTGAGTGATGTCTTTATTGGGGTATTTTTTTAGTAGTAGTACTACAGGTACCAGCGGGCCCGTTTTTCCGCCGCATGCTGGTACTTGTGGTTCTCCAAGTACCAGCTTGCGGGGGAGGCTTGCTGGGACTTGTAGTACTGCTACTAAAAACAATATCAAACACTTTGAACAAAGGCTATCAGCCCCCCATCCGCAGCCCATTGGATGGGGGGGGGGACAGCCTCGGGCTTCACCCCTGGCCCTTGGGTGGCTGGGGGGGGGACCCCTTGATTGAAGGGGTCCCCACTCCCCCAGGGTACCCCGGCCAGGGGTGACTAGTTGGATATTTGATGCCACGGCCGCAAGGCACTGTATAAAAGTGACCCCCGGCTGTGGCATTATCTGTCCAGCTAGTGGAGCCCGGTGCTGGTTTCAAAAATACGGGGGACCCCTACTCTTTTTGTTCCCCGTATTTTTGGAACCAGGACCAGGCGCAGAGCCCGGTGCTGGTTGCTTAAATATGGGGGAACCCCTGTCAATTTTTTGCCCATATTTTTGCAACCAGGGCCGGCTCAAAGAGCCCGAGGCTGGTCTGGTTTAGGAGGGGGCACCCCACGCATTTTTTTTGGGAAAATTTATAACATTCCCCACCCCTTCCCACTGAAAAACATGCACGGATCTCATGGATCCGTGCATGCCTATACAAACACGGGATAAAAAAGCAGGTCTGTTTTTTTTTAGCACTTTTTCACGATTTGTATTTCAGCACGGCAGTGTTTGGCAATTGTCGGCAGTGTTTGTGTTTTGCACTTTTTAGTAAATTCCCGATTTCTACCAAATTGCAGGCGTATTTGACCGATGGTGTATTGATTCGTGATTTTTTCCTAGGACTTCCAAAATATTACGAATGCCCTCATCACTGCCGTGATTTTTGCTTAGTAAATTACCGAGATGACACTTTGAAGAAAAAACGGCATCTCGGTCAAAATCGGGACCTTAGTAAATATACCCCATAGACTGTAAACAGGAGGCTCCCATTTACACTGCACAGTTTGCCGGGTTTAACCCGCAAACTTCCCGAGTTGGAATACCGGGTCACTGGACCCGGACTATTCCAACTCGACCCTTTTACACAGAGCAGCAACACGGGTTATGCACGCTCATGTGCTATAACCCATGTTACTAGCTAGCAGTGTAAAACAAGATTTATGGTAAGAACTTACAGTTGTTAAATCTCTTTCTGCGAGGTACACTGGGCTCCACAAGGATTCACATCGGGGTGTAGAGTAGGATCTTGATCCGAGGCACCAACAGGCTCAAAGCTTTTGACTCTTCCCAAGATGCACAGCGTCGCCTCCTCTATAACCCTGCCTCCGTGCACAGGAGCTCAGTTTCGTTAACCAGCCCAATGCAGTAGCAGGTGCCAGAGACGACAATCGCTCGTAGCCAAGTACACCACACACTCGCCACAGGAGAGGGTGTCAGCGGCTATGCCATACCAACCCAAAGAAGCTAAGTGCGTCAGGGTGGGCGCCTTGTGGAGCCCAGTGTACCTCGCAGAAAGAGATTTAACAACGGCAAGTTCTTACCATAGATCTCATTTTCTGCTGCGGGGTACACTGGGCTCCAAAGGATTCACATTGGGGATGTCCTAAAGCAGTTCCTTATAGGAGGGGATGCACTGTAGCGGGCACAAGAACCCGGTGTCCAAAGGTAGCAACCTGGGAGGTGGAAGTATCGAAGGTATAGGACCTAAGAAACGTGTTCCCAGAGGACCACTTAGCCGCCTTGCACAATTGTTCAAGGGTCGCACCACAGTGGGCCGCCCAAGAAGGTCCAACCAACCGAGTAGAATGGGCTTTGATGGTAACAGGAACAGGACGACCAGCCTGTACATAAGCATGTGCAATCACCATTCTAATCCATCTGGCCAGAGTCTGCTTGGAAGCAGGCCAGCCACGTTTGTGAAAACCAAACAGCACGAAAAGAGAATCGGATTTCCTAATGGAGGAAGTTCTCTTCACATAGATACGGAGAGCCCGTACCACATCCAAAGACCGCTCTTTGGCAGACAACTCAGCAGAGGTAAAGGCCAGAACCACAATCTCCTGGTTAAGGTGGAAGGAAGATACCAATTTAGGTAAATAACCTGGCCGTGTTCTAAGAACCACCCGGTCATGGTGAAAAATCAAATAGGGAGACTTACAGGATAAGGAACTTGAGTCCGAGACCCTTATAGATGAAGCAATAGCCAGCAAGAACAACACCTTAAGGGAGGGAAGAGGCTCAAACGGAGACATTTGTAGAGCCTCCAAAACCAAAGACAGATCCCAAGGAGCCATAGGCGGCACATAAGGAGGCTGAATCTGCAACACACCCTGAGTGAATGTATGGACATCAGGAAGGGTAGCAACCTTTCTCTAAAACCAAACTGACAAGGCAGAGATGTGAACCTTGAGGGAGGCCAGACGCAGGCCTAAGTCCAGGCCCTGTTGTAGAAAGGTCAATAGTTTGGCCGTACTAAACTTGAAAACGTCATGATTGTGAGACGCACACCAAGTAAAGTAAGCATTCCAGACCCTATGGTAGATCCGAGCAGAAGCCGGCTTACGGGCCTTCAACATAGTTTGAACGATCGCCTCAGAAAAACCCTTGGCCCTCAGGACGGAAGCTTCAAGAGCCATGCCGTCAAAGCCAGACGGGCCAAATCCTGGTAAACACAAGGTCCCTGAACGAGGAGGTCTGGTCGTTGTGGAAGTAGAAGGGGACGATCCAACGAGAGGCCCTGTAGATCGGAGAACCAGTGACGCCTGGAGCGACCAGACGTAAGTTTCCTCCTTCTTGTTTGAGCTTCCTTATTACTATGGGCAGGAGTGACACTGGAGGGAACATGTACGGCAGCCGAAAGTTCCACGGGATTGACAGAGCATCCACGAATGCTACTTGAGGATCCCTTGTCCTTGCTCCGAAGACCAGAACCTTGTGATTGTGTCGAGACGCCATCAGGTCCACATCTGGAAGGCCCCACTTGTCCACGAGAAGTTGAAACACTTCTGGATGTAGGCTCCATTCTCCAACGTGTACGTCCTGACGACTGAGATAGTCCGCTTCCCAGTTCAGAACGCCTGGAATGAACACTGCTGATATGGCCGGCAGATGGCGTTCTGCCCACTGAAGAATCCTTGATACTTCCCTCATTGCCATGCGGCTTCGAGTGCCACCTTGATGATTGATGTACGTCACCGTGGTGGCCTTGTCCGATTGTACTTGAACAGGTCTGTTCTGTATAAGATGCTGGGCCATTGTCAATGCATTGAACACTGCCCGCAGTTCCAGAATGTTTATTGGGAGTAGAGACTCCTCCTCAGTCAACCGACCCTGGAGAGAGTGTTGTTCCAACACCGCGCCCCAACCTCTTAGACTGGCATCTGTCGTCAGCAGGACCCAGTTGGATATCCAGAAGGGACGGCCTCTGCTCAATCGTTGGTCCAGAAGCCACCAGCTCAGTGACAGGCGGACCTCCGGAGATGGGGAGATCATGTGAGATCAGATCCGGTGAGGCAGGCCGTCCCACTTGGACAGAATCATCTTCTGCAGAGGACGAGAATGGAATTGAGTATACTCCACCATGTCGAAAGCCGACACCATGAGACCTAGCACTTGCATCGCCGATTGAATCGACACTTGAGGACGAGATAGGAAGCATCGGATCTTGTCCTGAAGTTTCAGGACTTTCTCCTGAGACAAGAACAATCGCTGGTTGTGAGTGTCCAATAACGGTGCTCCGAGCAGGAACCAGGAAGGATTTCTACCAGTTGATCAGCCACCCATGGGCTTTGTCAGATCGAGATGACACAGGAGAAGTTCTGGGGAATTCGCCAGGATCAACAAATCATCTAGGTACGGTAGTATCCTGACTCCTTGAAGGCGAAGTGAAGCCGTCATGACCGCCATTACTTTTGTGAAAACTCGGGGAGCCATTGTCAAACCAAAGGGTAACGCCCGAAAATGGTAATGAAGGTTGCCCACCGCGAACCTCAGGTACTGCTGATGAGACACTACAATGGGAATATGCAGGTAGGCATCCTGTATGTCCAGGGAGACCATATAGTCCCCAGGCTCCAAGGCCAGAACAATAGAGCGCAGAGTTTCCATACGAAACTTGGAGACCCGCACATACTTGTTCAAGGACTTCAGAATGAGAATGGGCCACGAGGACCCGTTCGGCTTCGGGACTAGAAACAGCGGTGAATAGTACCCCTTGCCTCTCTGAGCCAGAAGCACCTGTATTACCACTCCTGTGCACAGGAGGGAATGTACCACCGAATGCAGAGTGTTTACTTTTGCCGGGTCCAGAGGAACATCTGTCATGCAAAATCGATGAGGGGGACGATTCTTGAAGGGTACGGCGTAACCTCAAGTGACGACTTCCCTTACCCAGGTATCTGAAGTGGTCTTCAACCATTCCTGGGCAAAACCTAGAAGTCGGCCCCCCACCCTGGGATCTCTCAGAGGGAGGCCTGCCCCGTCATGCAGCAAGCTTGTCAGTTTTGGAAGCAGGCTGACGGGCGGCCCAAGCTCGCTTAGGTCTGGGCTTGGCAGGTCTGGAAGCACGAGTTTGCTTTGGGTACGCCTGACCTTTTGCTTTACTTGGAGGACGAAAGGGCCGAGGGAAAGTACTTTAAGCCTTCTGTGCGGAAGGAGCCGTACTAGGTAGGCAAGCTGTTTTAGCAGTAGCCAGATCAGCCACAATCTTATTGAGGTCTTCTCCAAAGAGAATGTCTCCCTTGAAAGGAAGCACCTCCAGGGTTTTCTTGGAATCCATATCCACCGACCAGGATCTCAACCAAAGGATACGTATGGCCAAGACGGACGTAGTAGCAGCCTTGGCCGCCAGCACCCCGGCATCGGAGGCCGCCTCCTTAACGTACAGAGAAGCCGTGGTAATATATGAGAGACATTGTCGAGCATGCTCAGAAGCGTTGGAAGACCGTTCCGCCTCAAGTTTCAGAGCCCACGCCTCAACAGCTTCAGCAGCCCATGTCGCTGCAATGGTTGGCTTATGCACAGCCCCCGTTAGGGTGTAAATCGCTTTTAAACAACCCTCCACAAGTCTATCCGTCGGTTCCTTCAGAGAGGTGACGGTAGTTACTGGCAGAGCAGAGGAAACTACCATGCGCGTCACATGAGAATCAACGGGCGGAGGAGTTTCCCAATTTTTACATACTTCCGCAGGGAGAGGATAGCGAGCCAACAGTCTCTTATTCGGTGTGAATTTTGCCCCCGGATTTTTCCAGGATTCCTGACGTATGTCAACCAGGTGTTTAGAATGAGGTAAAACTTGTTTAACCACCTTCTTACGTTTAAACCTATCCGGTTTCTTAGAGACAGACTCAGGCTTGGGATCATCAGACACCTGAAGAATGAGCCTAATTGCCTCAATCAAATCTGGGACATCCACCATTGATTTCCCTTCCCCATCAGAAACATCTGAGTCAGTGTCTGTGGGATCAGTATATGCACCACCCTCCTCAGAGGACGTGTCTGGGATAGCAGTGGATTTGGAGGAGGTAATGGCCCGTTTAGAAGATGACTTGGTCTTAGGCGGGCTAGAGTGACATTTAGATTTGGACAATGACCGGTTCAAATGCTGTAACTGAGTGGAGAATTGATCTGCCCATGGCGGAGTAATAGCAGGGACCATGAACTGCTGCATTGGCACAGGTGATCCCACAGGGGGCGCCAATTTAGTTACAAGCGTGTTCAACAGCATGGAAAAGGTAGCCCAAGGTGGGTCCTGTGATGCCCCTGGTGCTACAGACCCACTGGAACCTCCTGAACCTGAACTCTCAGCTGCCATATTCTCCTCCATCACGTCTGCGGCCTCACTACCACGCAATGTGGGAAAAGCCCCAGTGCCGTTGCCACATGTAGCTGACATTTTAATGTGCACAATATCGGGCAACCTGGTACAAGATTCAGCAGCGATATACCTAGCAAGAACTCCCAGTGAAGTGTGACTATGACAGCACAACCGGGAGTTCAAAATATCTAAATAAATATATATATATATATTGGGCAGAAAGTGTGTACAGGTGCGCTGGTTTTTCTTAATTGATGGTTTACAGTCCACAGGTATTCCACCCCTGGGCTGTTGCACTGGTGTGACCAACACCGCTACAGTTCTCCAGGACACTCAGGACCCCTTGAGCAATGGTATCTGGGAAAAAGGAATTCAGGAGAACGCGCCCATAGTGCAAATCAAATGTATTTCTTAAAACACCTTATTAAGATGAATCACAGGTATAAATAAGCCGTACTAGGTAGGCAAGCTGTTTTAGCAGTAGCCAGATCAGCCACAATCTTATTGAGGTCTTCTCCAAAGAGAATGTCTCCCTTGAAAGGAAGCACTTTCAGGGTTTTCTTGGAATCCATATCCACCGACCAGGATCTCAACCAAAGGATACGTATGGCCAAGACGGACGTAGTAGCAGCCTTGGCAACCAGCACCCCGGCATCGGAGGCCGCCTCCTTAATGTACAGAGAAGCCGTACGTTAGAGAAGCCCACTCTTTGGGCCAGTATGTGCGCATGAACAGAAATCCACAAGGCAGTTACACCAACCACTGTATCCAGAAGCCGGGACCGTGCACCGCACCGGTAATCCGAGCCCGTCCGGCCACCCGCAACGATCACAGGGAGATGTGCTCACCAAGTGAAGCAGACGTCTAGCAAGCTCCGTCCCAACGCGTTTCGTGGATACTTCGTCAGGAGGCTGGCTTGCAGACGTCATCTAGAGCCTAATATACGGCCCCACATATTGTCCCAAGCTGTTTACAATAATTAGCGGTGGGTGAACAATCCTCAATCCACCAGCTTTGTATACAGATTTTGAACACAATTAAAGCATATAGCACAAAGGTTAAAAATATTACATACACTTAAAAAACTGTTTTGTTTACACAAAATTTAAATAAACACATACAGAATTAAATAGACACATACAGAATTAAATAGACACATACACAATTAACACTATATAAAGACATCTGTCCCTGACTGCTACAGAAACCTTAAAAAATTAAAAACATCATAGACCATAATATCCGAGATATCTATATATTTAACTATAGGGGGTCATTCCGAGTTGTTCGCTCGCAAGCTGCTTTTAGCAGCTTTGCACACGCTAAGCCGCCGCCTACTGGGAGTGAATCTTAACTTCTTAAAATTGCGAACGAAAGATTTGCAATTTTGCGATAAGACATCTCTGTGCAGTTTCTGAGTAACTCGAGACTTACTCGGCATCTGCGATCAGTTCAGTGCTTGTCGTTCCTGGTTTGACGTCACAAACACACCCAGCGTTCGCCCAGACACTCCTCCGTTTCTCCAGCCACTCCCGCGTTTTTCCCAGAAACTGTAGCGTTTTTTCACACACATCCATAAAACGGCCAGTTTCCGCCCAGAAACACCCACTTCCTGTCAATCACATTACGATCACCAGAACGAAGAAAAAACCGTGAGTAAAATTCCTAACTGCATAGCAAATTTACTTGGCGCAGTCGCAGTGCGGACATTGCGCATGTGCACTAAGCGGAAAATCGCTGCGATGCGAAGAAATTTACCGAGCGAACAACTCGGAATGACCCCCATAGTTATTGTCCATAGATCACACACATATATAGTTCTGCATCCATGAGAGGCCATAGTTACAATAAAGATAAGAAACATTCATACGAATGACCTAAGCACACACTTATTCTGCGGCCCGTTAACAAGCTGGATTTTTTTAGGCCCTGCAGAGTAATCAGATGTTTAGAGATAATATAGCTATCAGCACTGAAAGACAATAAAATATACATTAATGCATAAATAAATCAGTATTAGATCCCCGATAAGTATCTGAATAGTTAAGAACAGATATATCTGTATAACATATTCAGTTGCAAAAACAGATGAATGTGACACTCAAAGATACTATAAAACACTAAAAAGTACTACTATACTGGGATAATGAAGAGAACAGGGAGAACATAAGTGAGATACACTACCGCTCCCTGATAAACGGAGTGATCTCATAGTTCTCATTTAGACCGCGTGGGACCAATGTATTTAGTGTTAGAATCCAGAAAGTCTCCCTTCTAAGTAGCTGTTCATCTCTATTACCACCATCTTTGCTTACTGCTACATGTTCAATCCCCGCAAATTTCAAGAAGGAAGGGTCAGCGTTATGTCGCTCTACAAAGTGTCGCAGGACACTATGGTTCATCACGCGATTTCTGATATTTCTCGTATGCTCCAATATTCTAATTTTCAGTACCCGTTTGGTCTTGCCAACGTACCCAAGTCCACAGGGGCACATCAGTACATAAATACAGAAACTAGTATTGCAATTTATAAAGGACTGGATGATATCAGGACGTGTTGTGATCTTCCCCATTATATTTTTGGCACCCTTATCAGCCAGATTGCACACTTTACAGCCCCCACATTGAAAAAAACCTTTTGTGGGTACCAGGAAATGATCATTTCTTTCTATCTGTATTTGTTGCAGTTTGCTTTTGGATACTATAGATTTAACAGTTCTTGCCCTTCTATAAATAATATTGGGGGTCATTCCGAGTTGTTTGCTCGTTATTTTTTTCTCGCAACGGAGCGATTAGTCGCTAATGCGCATGCGCAATGTCCGCAGTGCGACTGCGCCAAGTAAATTTGCTATGCAGTTAGGTATTTTACTCACGGCATTACGAGGTTTTTTCTTCGTTCTGGTGATCGGAGTGTGATTGACAGGAAGTGGGTGTTTCTGGGCGGAAACTGGCCGTTTTATGGAAGTGTGTGAAAAAACGCTACCGTTTCTGGGAAAAACGCGGGAGTGGCTGGAGAAACGGAGGAGTGTCTGGGCGAATGCTGGGTGTGTTTGTGACGTCAAACCAGGAACGACAAGCACTGAACTGATCGCACTGGCAGAGTAAGTCTCGAGCTACTCAGAAACTGCACAGAGAAGTCTTTTCGCAATATTGCGAATCTTTCGTTCGCAATTTTGATAAGCTAAGATTCACTCCCAGTAGGCGGCGGCTTAGCGTGTGCAAAGCTGCTAAAAGCAGCTTGCGAGCGAACAACTCGGAATGACCCCCATTGTTTTTTTTTTTGGAAGTACAGGACCTAATATGGGTTCCAATTGTAAAATATGCCAGTGTTTCTGGGCTATCTTTTCCAATTCCTAAATCCTGTGCTAAATTGCGTTACAAGTGGGCAGAACGTTTTATTACTTCCCCTCTCCTTTTCTTTTTTCTTGTAAACCAACAGGGAATCTCTTTCCTAGTATTTTATAGTATCTTTGAGTGTCACATTCATCTGTTTTTGCAACTGAATATGTTATACAGATATATCTGTTCTTAACTGTTCAGATACTTATCGGGGATCTAATACTGATTTATTTATGCATTAATGTATATTTTATTGTCTTTCAGTGCTGATAGCTATATTATCTCTATACATCTGATTACTCTGCAGGGCCTAAAAAAATCCAGCTTGTTAACGGGCCGCAGAATAAGTGTGTGCTTAGGTCATTCGTATGATTGTTTCTTATCTTTATTGTAACTATGGCCTCTCATGGATGTAGAACTATATATGTGTGTGATCTATGGACAATAACTATAGTTAAATATATAGATATCTCGGATATTATGGTCTATGATGTTTTTAATTTTTTAAGGTTTCTGTAGCAGTCAGGGACAGATGTCTTTATATAGTGTTAATTCTGTATGTGTCTATTTAATTCTGTATGTGTTTATTTAATTCTGTATGTGTCTATTTAATTCTGTATGTGTCTATTTAATTCTGTATGTGTCTATTTAATTCTGTATGTGTTTATTTAAATTTTGTGTAAACAAAACAGTTTTTTAAGTGTATGTAATATTTTTAACCTTTGTGCTATATGCTTTAATTGTGTTGAAAATCTGTATACAAAGCTGGTGGATTGAGGATTGTTCACCCACCGCTAATTATTGTAAACAGCTTGGGACAATATGTGGGGCCGTATATTAGGCTCTAGATGACGTCTGCAAGCCAGCCTCCTGACGAAGTATCCACGAAACGCGTTGGAACGGAGCTTGCTAGACGTCTGCTTCACTTGGTGAGCACATCTCCCTGTGATTGTTGCGGGTGGCCGGACGGGCTCGGATTACCGGCGCGGTGCACGGTCCCGGCTTCTGGATACAGTGGTTGGTGTAACTGCCTTGTGGATTTCTGTTCATGCGCACATACTGGCCCAAAGAGTGGGTCTGAAAGGGTATTAGCATATTTATACCTGTGATTCATCTTAATAAGGTGTTTTAAGAAATAAATTTGATTTGCACTATGGGCGCGTTCTCCTGAATTCCTTTTTTCCAGATATATATATCTCCTATGTAATAGGCCAGATCTGTGACTCTGTGGATAACGCTGGGTGTGGCTAGGAGCACTCATTGGGTTAGCAGCAAGTCTATCACACGCAGTCCACAGCTGATTGGGCGAGAAATGCCCTCCCATGCTGGTTACATCCAATGGGAGGTGTGTTCCCAGAGCAGGATTAACAATGGGGCTGATGGAGCTGCAGCTCCAGGTCCACACCCCAAAATAGGCCCACTGCATCTGCAGCAACACACCCTCCAACAATTTACACATAAACATCGCTACAAATTCCAAAAGGGGCGTGGCCAGGGGTATAGTGGCGTGGCCACGCCCCTTTTCCTATACGTTCAATGGAAGTTTGGAGAGCCAAAAATCGGCACAGACCATAAAATAAGGTCCTGTACCTGCCAAAAAGGTGCAGCTGGAGAGTATGCCACTGCATCTGCAGCAAGTCTCTGCGCTGTACATAGGGGCAAAACAAATCTTTTTACTACAGCGTCCTATGTCCTGCTGCCAGTCCTCCTGCCCCCTCCGCCATCAACAATCCCCACTCCCGAGCCGCGGCGCAGGTGGAACAAAAGCTGCTGCGGCCACCGGCATAGATGTATACGATAGCGGCGCAGCGGAAGACTTTCATAACCCTCCCTGAGCCACATACTCTGAGCCCCGGAGCCTCCTCTGCGCGTGATGTCACAGAAGGGGTGGTATTCATGTGACCGCCGGTCAGCTGACCGACAGTCACATGACCTCCTCCACGAGCCCGACGGCTCACTATCCCGATGGTCGGCATGCCGACCAACAGGGACTATTTCCACTCGTGGGTGTCCACGACACCCATAGAGTGGGAATAGAACCTGTGGCGACCGCACCGAGCCCGCAGCGTGGTGAGCGCAGCGAGCCCGCAAGGGGCTTGCTGCACTCACCCCTCCCCGCCGGGATCATGGCGTTGGTAAGCTGCCGGGATCCCGGCGTCGGTAAGCTGACCGGCGGTCTCCTGACCGCCGGTCACCAGTACTACACCCCACAGAAGTGTCTCCCCGCCACAGCCGCACCCAGATCCCCAGAGGCCCTGACTCCGCAACACAGCACCTGGGCTGCCGGCCTGGAAGCCCCGAGATGGCTAATGTAATGGATAGAGAGGGTGATATCGCGGAGGGTAATGTCTGGACGCTGACACTGACACTGCACATCACTCTCACCTTTTACATTGATTCAGCCAGTCAGTGAGTCCTACCAGCCAGTCTCTATTGTCCCAACGCGCCGCATTACAGGGAAGTAGATGCACTAAATAAATACAACTCCCAGCAGCCCTTAGTGTTGAAGCATTCCGGCCCTTAGGGCTGCTGGGAGCTGTAGTTTATTGAGTGCATCTTCTTCCCTGTAATGCGGCGCCATGGGACACCAGCGCGTACAATAGTGACTGGCTGCTGTGCGAGTCTCCGGGAGAGCCACTGCCAAAAGGAGGACAGCAGCTTAGCTGCTGACTGGAGGAGAAGCAGGAGAAGCATTACCCGCCCCTCCCCCACTCGCAGTACCTCCGGGCCCCATCCGCGGCACCCCCACATTCCCCCCTCCCCCACCCACAGCACCCCCTCACCTGCCAATCCCCCACCTGCGGCACAACAGCACCCACCCCTCCCCCATCTGTGGCACCGCGCAACTTCTCCGCCCCACCCGCGGTGGCTCTGGACCCCCACCTGTGGCACCCATGCATCCGCCCCTCCCCCATCCACGTCACCAGCTCCTCCCTCACCTACGGCACTCCCACAACCGCCCCTGTCCCACCCGTAGCATCCCCGGACCCCTTCCCCATCTGCATCTCCCCCGCGCCCGCCACTCCCCACAGCACCTATTAGGTGATTCATCAGGTTCTGCGTGCGCTGTTCACGCCATTGCAAGGGGCTACGATCCCTTAACCATCGCACACCCTTTGTCCGTGCAATATTTAACCACTCACACAATTATGATTGGAGGTTATACTCCAGCGGTGGCCAGCCTGTGGCTCTGGAGCCTTTCATCCTCCGCATGCGGCTCAGTCCGCTCCAGGCCACCGCTGCCCGACACAGCCCAGCGCACAAGATCTCCGGCAGCGGTGACTATCATCAATTCGGCGTCGGGCCGTGAGCCAATCAGAGCTCGCGGACCAGCAGCTAAGGCTCCTGATTGGCTGCCGGACCGCAAGCTCTGATTGGCTCACGGGCCGACGCTGAATTGAAGATAGACACGGCCACCGGAGAATGAGGTGCGGGAGAGGAGCACGCTGTGCTCTCCTCCCCTCACAAACAGCAGAGCAGCAGCGTGGCAGTGAGCACCACTGGGGGGGGGGGAATGCACTAAGGGGACATGTGTAATCTGGCACTGGGGGAATGTCTGGTACTGTAGGAACATGTGTATCTGGCACTGGGGGGCACCCATTTTTTGGCGTTTTTATATGTATGTGGCACTGTACAACATGACTAAAAATGGGGTTATGACACAAGGTCATACTCCTACAAACATCATAACGAAAGGTGTGCCAACTAGACAACGTCCCCATTTTTGCGCGAGCACCTTCGGCATGCGCATGGAAGTTGCTCTTGCCCTTGACTACAGATCTTTTTTGGCTCTTTCCTCTGACTGGTTTGCCACCCCTCTTATTCCATATAATACAAATACAAATATTGTATGCCACAAGGGCGTGCAAGGGTTAAGGGGGCGTAGCCCCTTACATCGGTGTGAAGAGCATCCGTAGGGCGCAATGAATCACCTAGTGTGTATATATATATATATATATATATATATATATATACACTGCTCAAAAAAATAAAGGGAACACTAAAATAACACATCCTAGATCTGAATGAATGAAATATTCTTATTAAATACATTGTTCTTTACATAGTTGAATGTGCTGACAACAAAATCACACAAAAATGATCAATGGAAATCAGTAGTGAGTGTGGCCTCCTCGTGCCTGTATGACCTCCGTACAACGCCTGGGCATGCTCCTGATGAGGTGGCGGATGGTCTCCTGAGGGATCTCCTCCCAGACCTGGACTAAAGCATCAGCTAACTCCTGGACAGTCTGTGGTGCAACGTGGCATTGGTAGATGGAGCGAGACATGATGTCCCAGATGTGCTCAATTGGATTCAGGTCTGGGGAACGGGCGGGCCAGTCCATAGCATCAATGCCTTCATCTTGCAGGAACTGCTGACACACTCCAGCCACATGAGGTCTAGCATTGTCTTGCATTAGGAGGAACCCAGGGCCAACCCCACCAGCATATGGTCTCACAAGGGGTCTGAGGATCTCATCTCTGGCGAGCACATGGAGGGCTGTGCGGCCCCCCCAAAGAAATGCCACCCCACACCATTACTGACCCACTGCCAAACCAGTCGATGTTGCAGGCAGCAGAACGTTCTCCTTGGCGTCTCCAGACTCTGTCACGTCTGTCACATGTGCTCAGTGAGAACCTGCTTTCATCTGTGAAGAGCACAGGGCGCCAGTGGCGAATTTGCCAATCTTGGTGTTCTCTGGCAAATGCCAAACGTCCTGCACAGTGTTGGGCTGTAAGCACCTGTGGACGTCGGGCCCTCATACCACCCTCATGGAGTCTGTTTCTGATTGTTTGAGTAGACACATGCACATTTGTGGCTTGCTGGAGGTCATTTTGCAGGGCTCTAGCAGTGCTCCTCCTGTTCCTCCTTGCACAAAGGCGGAGGTAGCGGTCCTTCTGCTGGGTTGTTGCCCTCCTACGGCCTCCTCCACGTCTCCTGATGTACTGGCCTGTCTCCTGGTAGCGCCTCCATGCTCTGGACACTACGCTGACAGACTGTCACGATCCGGGTATCTGGACGCCATTACTTACCCTTCAGATGCCTCCTAAGGCTGGCTCAGCGTTCCCGGACCGGATCCCGCTGTTCCTGAGTTTCCACATGCAGAATGTCAGAGTGGTGATTTCATCAGCCGCGGCCTCCGCTGTGCCCGCGTGGTTAAATGTGCGCTTGTCAGTCTGGCGTCTCCTGTCTCCTGTGGCCGGCGTCGCCATTACTGTTTCAATTCTCACATGGATTACAAACCAAACTTCCCTCCAAGTGTCTGCATGGGCGCAGCCATCTTGGATTTTGTCATCTGATTATTTCCACCAATCTGCTGTCTGTATTGTTGATTTGCAGAATTGCCTAGCCAACCCCTTCCTTGCTGCAGGTATAAGTAAGCTGTGCCTGAGCAAGGAAGGCGTCAGTGCTTTGGTTGTCTAACCTAGTTCCAGTTTGTCTCTCTCCTGTGGTTGTCTTCCAGGTTCCAGCTCCTGTCTCCAGACTTCTGCTATAGAGACCCGCACCAGCATTCCATCTGCGGTGTAGCCTGACTCTCCGATCCATTCTGGACTCACCTGCTTCCAGCCCAGCTTCCAGCAGTGTACAGCTTCTCTTAAAGGGCCGGTGTCCTTTTCTGCAGTTTACCACTCTCCACCGGTATTATTATTTCACCGCTCTCAAACTCCAAACTTTATTATTATTTCACCGCTCTCAAACAATCACCTGCTTCCAGCCCAGCTTCCAGCAGTGTACAGCTTCTCTTAAAGGGCCGGTGTCCTTTTCTGCAGTTTACCACTCTCCACCGGTATTATTATTTCATCGCTCTCAAGTTCGTTTATTATTTAACTGGTTCCAGCCAGTATCCACTCCGTACCAACAACAGTCTGGTTCCAGCCAGTATCCACAGCAGCCGTTTTACCTTCAGCAGCCCAGCCTTTCCTGGAACATCAGCTGGTACGATCCTGGGTTCTCTCCATTGCTACAGTCAGGCCTGGTAAGGACTTTCCAACTAGAAGATTATAAGAACTGTCTCACACTACCAGTGCCTGTGGCCCTTGCCACCCTGTAGTACCCAGGAATTGTATTTATCCTCTGTTGACTTTTATGTTTCCTTTTACTGCTGCTGTGTTACGGAGTTTGTCATAATAAACATCATTGACTTTTATCCTGGTTGTCGTGGTCACGCCTTCGGGCAGTTATTCTACATGTTACTTACATGTCTAGGGGTCTGATACAACCTCCCAGGTTCCGTTACATCTCAGCCCCTACAACTGAGGCTGCCTCCCGTCAGCTCAGGCCCTCAGTTGTGACACAGACACAGCAAACCTTCTTGCCACAGCTCGCATTGATGTGCCATCCTGGATGAGCTGCACTACCTGAGCCACTTGTGTGGGTTGTAGGGAGGTCATACAGGCACGTGGAGGCCACACACACTACTGAGCCTCATTTTGACTTGTTTTAAGGACATTACATCAAAGTTGGATCAGCCTGTAGTGTGTTTTTCCACTTTTATTTTGAGGGTGACTCCATATCCAGACCTCCATGGGTTAATAAATTTGATTTCCATTGATAATTTTTGTGTGATTTTGTTGTCAGCACATTCAACTATGTAAAGAACAAAGTATTTAATAAGAATATTTCATTCATTCAGATCTAGGATGTGTTATTTTAGTGTTCCCTTTATTTTTTTGAGCAGTGTATATAGGGACTATAAATCACAAGTAAATATACACAGTAAGTATATCTTATGATACAATCCTATATTATACAGAAAAACCTGAAACGCTTGGCCCCCTCAGGTATAGTAATATAGGAATAGCCCACTGAGTGAAATACCCTTTAATAAGGCAGCCACACAGCAGCTACATGCACACACACACACATATATAGTCACAAGCGTACCATGCAGAAATTATGTACCATAAACTGCACTGGACTAGCAATACACAGTAATACTCAGTGTGGCTATATGTGTTAACAATAGATATATCATTGCACAGTAAAGACTGGATGTATATCACAGGGTGTTTGTACCACACAACCCTGAATGTATGCACTCTTTCTTAACTAACACTGTCCCAGTGACAGGTAGAATACTCAAGTGTCCTGTAGGAAGCACAGCGCTGGCAGTCAGGCGGCTTTACAGAGGAGGATTTGCCTCAGCAGTCCTAGAAACAGCTCGGCTCAATCTGTGATGGCCGCTGGTCAGGAGTGAGGGAGAGAAATGCAGCTCCAGGGCGGGAACATTGCAGAAATGGTGCCCTGGGGCTGGGGCCACAGGTTAGACCTGCTCCCCCTGCTGGCATCCCCACCGGGCGCTGCAGGCATTGAAAAGCGGGGTTATTTACATAAACACCCCCCCCCCCTCCCCCCCAGACCTGTGCCCTATGATTGTCCCTGGCGGCTAGTGGAGCGGCTGCCCAATAACAGCGTCCATGCCAGCTTGCGCGTGGCCCGCCTCCCACGGCTGCGCTGGATCGCGGTAAAGTGCAGCCAAAGAGACCCCTTACCTCCACTGTTCCTGCGGCCCCACGATCCGGGAGGATAGCGGTATGTGTGTGATTGATTGATGTTTGGAAGGAACCACAGCCTCCGCTGCAGTGACCCGGCAACCAGGGAGCGGGAGTATACAGCGCCGCTAGGGGTGATGGAGCTGCGGTCAGAAAAGTCTAAGAGACTTTGCCTGCTGCAGCCCTGAAGTCTTGTTAGAAGAATTCTTCTGTCTTTTCTTCCAAATAAAGCTATCAATAGTCTGCCTAAGGCAGCCCTACTGTAACATGCCTGCTTACTGCATGGTACCAACTTACAAACTGAGCTCCTGTGCACAGGAGCGGGGTTATAGAGGAGGCGGCGCTGTGCATCTTGGGAACAGTCAAAAACTTTGAGCCTGTTGGTGCCTCGGATCAAGAGCCTACTCTACACCCCAATGTGAATCCTTGTGGAGCCCAGTGTACCCCGCAGCAGAAAAGGGGTATAAGTGAGTGTGAGAAGCTTGAATTGGATTCGGAAGGGGAAGAAGAGCCAGTGAAGGGCTTGTAGGAGAGGGGAGGTGGATGTAGTGCATTTGGTGAGGAAGATGATCCGGCCAGCAGCATTGAGGATAGATTGGAGTGGAGAGAGGTATTTGTTAGGGAGGCCAGTCAGGAGGAGATTACAGTAGTCCAGTTGGGAGATGACCAGTGAGTGGATGAGGGTCTCTGGCACCCTGGGTGAGAAAGGGTCTGATCCTGGAAATATTTTTTAGATGAAGACAGCATGCTGAATGTGTGGTATGAAGGAGAGGGAGGAGTCAAGGATTACTCCAAGACAGCGCACTTGGGGGGTAGAGGAGATAGTCCAAGGCCAAGTGAAGTGGTGAGGTTAAGGAGTTTAGAGGCAGGGGATTGTGTGGGGATATTGATAGGGATGTTGAAATCGCCTAGGATAATGGAGGGAATGTTAGAAGAGATTAGAAGAGAGGAAGTCAGGAAGCAAAGTTGTCGATGAATTTGGAGGCAATGCCAGGGGGGCGGTAAATGACAGCTACTCTAAGATGGACTGGTTGGAAGAAGCGTATAGCATGGACCTCAAATGTAGAGACTGTAAGGGACGGTTCTGTTGGTATGAGATGGTAGGAGTAACTAGAAGGTAAAAGGACCCCAACACCACCCCCATGGCGACCCCCAGGTCGGGGTGTGTGTGTGAATGTGAGGGCCCCAGCAGAGAGAGCAGCAGGAAAAGGGGTGTCAGAGGGGGGTAATCCAGGTGTCAGTAATGGCTAGTGGGTGCAGAGAGAGCGGCAGGAGAAGCGGTGTAGGGGGGGGGGGGGGGGGGGGTAATCCAGGTGTCAGTAATAGCCAGTAGGTGCAGGGAGTTGGAAATGAAAAGGTCATGAGTTGGGACCAGTTTGTTACAAACAGATCTGGCATTCCAGAGGGCACAGGATAGAGGGTGTGAGTGTGGGAGAGATGTGAATGAGATTATCAGGGATGCTGTAGCGGTGAGGTGAGAGTAACGTTGAGGGCAGGGATGATGAGAGAGTAGTGATGGTGCGGGTGCCTGAGCTAGGAGGGGAAACTGCAGGAGGTGGGCAGAGAGGGAGGTCAGTGTGATGTGGATGGGGGTGTGGGGAGGTGACAGGGAAAGGAGGGAGCAGGGCTGAGTTGTGGGGTAGCAGGACCATGGGGCAGAGGTGAATGAAAGTGGGGTAACAGGAAAGGAGGGGGAAGGAAACAGAGGGATGGAGGGGAGACAGAGGAGGGGAGAGAGGAGGAGGTGTAGGAGACTAGGGGGTAAGGATAAAGATACATTATTAGGTAGACACTGAGTGATGTGGGGAGTAGAAGAAAACCTGGACATAGTGTGGAGTAGGTAAATACGTTGAGGAAAACTGGAAGTAGGAGAGGAGAGTGTAAGGGAATCAGAGCAGGAGAATTGCAGAGATCCAGGTGAGAAAAGCAGTGTAAGCTCAATGGGTGTAGATTTAGCATGAAGTGAATTAAGGGGGTAATTCTGAGTTGATCGCAGCAGCAAGTTTGTTAGCAATTGGGCAAAACCATGTGCACTGCAGGTGGGCAGCTGTAACATGTGCAGAGAGAGTTAGATTTGGGTGGGTTATTTTGTTTCTGTGCAGGGTAAATACTGGCTGCTTTATTTTTACACTGCAATTTAGATTTCAGTTTGACCACACCCCACCCAAATCTAACTCTCTCTGCACATGTTACATCTGCCCCACCTGCAGTGCACATGGTTTTGCCCAACTGCTAAAAAAATTCCTGCTGCGATCAACTTGGAATTACCCCCAATGTTAGCAGTTGGGCAAAACCATGGGGGTCATTCAGAGTTGTTCGCTCGTTGCCGATTTTCGCTATGCTGCGATTTGTTGCAAACTGCGCATGCGCATGGCACGCAGGGCGCATGCGCTTAGTTGTTTAACTAAAAACTTAGTAGATTTGCTGAGGATTCTGCGGCGCTTTTCAGTCTCACTGCTGATCGGTAAATGATTGACAGGAAAGGGGCGTTTCTGGGTGGTAACTCAGCATTTTTCCGTCCTTTGCTAAAAAAACAACAGGCGTGTCAGGGAAAAATGCGGGAGTGTCTGGAGAAACGGGGGAGTGGCTGGCCAAACGCAGGGCGTGTTTGTGACGTCAAACCAGGAACTAAACAGACTGAGCTGATCGCAATCTAGGAGAAGGGTCTGGAGCTACTCAGAAACTGCAGGGAATTATTTAGTAGCAGTTTTGCTCATTTTTCGTTCGCTATTCTGCTAAGCTAAGATACACTCCCAGAGGGCGGCGGCCTAGCGTGTGCAATGCTGCTAAAAGCAGCTAGCGAGCGATCAACTCGGAATGAGGGCCCATGTGCACTGCAGGGGGGCAGATATAACATGTGCAGAGAGAGTTAGATTTGGGTGGGGTGTGTTCAATCTGAAATCTAAATTGCAGTGTAAAAATAAAGCAGCCAGTATTTACCCTGCACAGAAACAATATAACCCACCCAAATCTATCTCTCTCTGCACATGTTATATCTGCCTCCCCTGCAGTGCACATGGTTTTGCCCAACTGCTAACAAGGGGGGTCATTCAGAGTTGTTCGCTCGCTAGCTGCTTTTAGCAGCATTGCACACGCTAAGCCGCCGCCCTCTGGGAGTGTATCTTAGCTTAGCAGAATTGCGAACGAAAGATTCGCAGAATTGCGAATAGAAATTTCTTAGCAGTTTCTGAGTAGCTCCAGACTTACTCAGCCATTGCGATCAGTTCAGTCAGTTTCGTTCCTGGTGTGACGTCACAAACACATCCAGCGTTCGCCCAGACACTCCCCCGTTTCTTCAGACACTCCCGCGGTTTTTCCCAGAAACGGTAGCGTTTTTTCGCATACTCCCATAAAACCGCCAGTTTCCGCCCAGAAACACCCACTTCCGGTCAATCACACTACGATCACCAGAACGAAGAAAAAACCTCGTAATGCCGTGAGTAAAATATCAAACTTTTGTGTAAAATAACGAACCGCATGCGCTCTGCGAACCTTGCGCATGCGCAGTAAGCGACTAATCGCAATATAGCGAAAATCGGCAACGAGCGAACAACTCGGAATGACCACCAAAGTTCCTGCTGCGATCAACTCAGAATTACCCCCAAAAGCGTAGATAAAGTGGGTGCAGAAATGTATTTGGATTGTAAGAAATGAGAGGATTGTGAGAGGGTTAAAAAGCAATGATAATACAGAAAGGATTATTTGCAAGTGATATTTAAAGATTAAGGGAAGAAGAGTTGTACATTTCCCAGGTAACTAACATCCGGTATCACTGCGAATATCACTTTATTTACCACTGTTCTCATGCACAGAGTTGACCCTAGATATAGGAAGATTAGGCAAAGGCCTATGGGAATGTGAAAGCCAGGGGCATCTGGGCAGGCTGGACATCTAAACTCTAATTAGCAATTTTGGGCTGTAGCTTTATTACAGCTGGGATGCAGTAACTATCCCAGCGGTCAGAATACCGACGCCGGGACCCTGACCGCCAAGAATGCCAACAGCTGCACCAAGGCTATTCCCACTCGTGGGTGTCCACGACACCCATACAGTGGGAATAGAACCTGTGGCGAGCGCAGCCAGCCAGCAGATGTTGCGTGTTTTGGATATCCAATAAGAAAAATCCAACTAAATCAGAACTTGCGTTAATTTTGGTGCTAAGAACCAAACAAATCCGAACCCAAACATCTCTAAAATATATATATTTAAATTAAGTGTCTGTGAGCTAGTGAGCTGGATGCGGGGGCTGGAGCTGGAGAGACAGAAGGGGCCTAGCTGAACAGACAAAAGGGGGTCTGGCTGAACAGACAAAAGGGGGGTCTGGCTGAACAGGCAAAAGGGGGGTCTGGCTGGACAGACAGAAGGGGGTCTGGCTGGACAGACAAAAGGGGGGTCTGGCTGGACAGACAAAAGGGGGTCTGGCTGGACAGACAAAAGGGGGGTCTGGCTGGACAGACAGAAGGGGGTCTGGCTGGAGAGACAGAAGGGGGTCTGGCTGGAGAGACAGAAGGGGGTCTGGTTGGACAGACAGAAGGGGGTCTGGTTGGACAGACAGAAGGGGGTCTGGCTGGACAGACAGAAGGGGGTCTGGCTGGACAGACAGACGGGGGTCTGGTTGGACAGACAGACGGGGGTCTGGTTGGACAGACAGAAGGGGGTCTGGCTGGACAGACAGAAGGGGGTCTGGCTGGACAGACAGAAGGGGGTCTGGCTGGACAGACAGAAGGGGGTCTTGTTGGTGAGACAACAGGGGTGCTGGCTGAAGAGACATAAGGGGGGCTGGAAAGAAAGAAGGTGGGCTAGCTGGAGAGAAAGAAAAGGGCTGGCAGGAGAGACCGAAGGTGGACTAGCTGGAGATAAAGAAGGTGGGCTGGTTGGAGAGAAAGAAGGTGGGTTAGCTGGAGAGACAGAAGGTTGGCTCGCTGGAGACACAGAAGGTGGGTTAGCTGGAGAGACAGAAGGTGGGCTAGCTGGAGACACAGAAGGTGGGTTAGCTGGAGAGACAGAAGGTGGGTTAGCTGGAGAGACAGAAGGTGGGCTAGCTGGAGACACAGAAGGTGGGTTAGCTGGAGAGACAGAAGGTGGGCTAGCTGGAGACACAGAAGGTGGGTTAGCTGGAGAGACAGAAGGTGGGTTAGCTGGAGAGACAGAAGGTGGGTTAGCTGGAGAGACAGAAGGTGGGCTAGCTGGAGACACAGAAGGTGGGTTTGCAGGAGAGACAGAAGGTGGGTTGGCAGGAGAGACAGAAGGTGGGTTGGCAGGAGAGACAGAAGGTGGGTTGGCAGGAGAGACAGAAGGGGGACTGCATGGACAGAGAAATTCTTCCCTGCGTATTGGCCCTCAGTGAATAATTCCTGTGTGTCCACGGCTCTCCATCTATATGAGGGGGGCCTGGTTCTTCCTGTTTTGTCAGTCTCTGCCCCCACAATTTCTTATGGCAGCCCTGGTTACAGGAATCTGTCCTGAGCTCTGCTTTCAATTTGGGCTTCTCAGGAGTATAAATGGTTATTTTGGATGAAGAGGAAGAAGTTTCCTGGGAATACCGGGTACATAGTGATACCATTATGTGTTGGGATAGATGCAGGAGCAATGTATGGAATTATAGGGGGTGTCTTTATGATATCACCAAGGACTGAAGCCTGAAATGCATCTGGTGCTTTAACCCTTATTCTCATCATGGAGACCACAGAAAACCTCTCACAGGGAACTTTACGTCTTCTCCATATCACACTGCGCTAATGCACTGTCCCCACCGCGAGCAGCTGATGGTGTCTCTTTACACATCGGTCTGTGACGTCTGCTACAACCCATACAGGCTGATAGGTACGACGTGGAGACGGCAGTGTTATTTCGCACCCTCCTAATGATTGGGAAGGATTTTAGCACATACATAAGTAATGGACACAGTGACAGGTTAGTGCCAATTACACACAGAGTATCATGGGCACAAAGCACTCAGCGGCTGGGACTTCACACTCACAACTTGTTACTTTGTGATTAGTGGTCACCTGACTCATACACCCTGACACTGCGGCGTGTACAGAGAGAGAGGGCGGCTGTGGTCACCCGAAGTTACTTCTGGGCTCAAAGAAAGTCCGGGAACAATGAGCCTGACGCAGAAGGAGGTAACGCCGAGTGCTTATCGTCAATCTGTGCCTGCGTCTAAGTCGCACTGCGCATGATCCGCAATGGTCTAGCGACGGCGGTCGCAGAGAGGGTTTATGGGCGAGCTCCGGAGAGGTAAGTATTGGAGAAACGCGCCCCCCCACCCCCACCCTAATATAAATACACCACTGATCGCGGCGTTGATCAAAATGTATCTTCCCTTAAACTGTAGTATCCAGAGCGCTGAGACTGATCATATTCTAAATAGAACGTTCCATATACACTGCACTGAGCACGTTGCTTCTGTGCTTCCATGTAACAGAAGACAGGAATCATGGGAGATATAACATCAAGGACACTGGAGACTTTCTATCGGATGGGAACGCTATGCGCCGCACCGTACTAAGGTTATGTCGCTGTCAGTTCTCCCGTAGCATGGAGAGCCGGCAATGCGCCATACAGTGATAGAACACGGAAGCTGGGAATACGGCACAGTATGTTATACACGTGACGGATACACGCCCCTCGCTGTGCGCCGCACCGTACTAAGGTTATGTCGCTGTCAGTTCTCCCGTAGCATGGAGAGCCAGCAATGCGCCATACAGCGATAGAACACGGAAGCTGGGAATACGGCACAGTATGTATACACGTGACGGGTACACGCCCCTCGCTGTGCGCCGCACCGTACTAAGGTTATGTCGCTGTCAGTTCTCCCGTAGCATGGAGAGCCAGCAATGCGCCATACAAGGATAGAACATGGAAGCTGGGAATACGGCACAGTATGTATACACGTGACGGATACACGCCCCTCGCTGTGCGCCGCACCGTACTAAGGTTATGTCGCTGTCAGTTCTCCCGTAGCATGGAGAGCCAGCAATGCGCCATACAAGGATAGAACATGGAAGCTGGGAATACGGCACAGTATGTTATACACGTGACGGATACACGCCCCTCGCTGTGCGCCGCACCGTACTAAGGTTATGTCGCTGTCAGTTCTCCCGTAGCATGGAGAGCCAGCAATGCGCCATACAGTGATAGAACACGGAAGCTGGGAATACGGCACAGTATGTTATACACGTGACGGATACACGCCCCTCGCTGTGCGCCGCACCGTACTAAGGTTATGTCGCTGTCAGTTCTCCCGTAGCATGGAGAGCCAGCAATGCGCCATACAGTGATAGAACACGGTTGCTGGGAATACGGCACAGTATGTTATACACGTGACGGATACACGCCCCTCGCTGTGCGCTGCACCGTACTAAGGTTATGTCGCTGTCAGTTGTCCCGTAGCATGGAGAGCCAGCAATGCGCCATACAGCGATATAACACGGTTGCTGGGAATACGGCACAGTATGTATACACGTGACGGATACACGCCCCTCGCTGTGCGCAGCACCGTACTAAGGTTATGTCGCTGTCAGTTCTCCCGTAGCATGGAGAGCCAGCAATGCGCCATACAGCGATATAACACGGTTGCTGGAAATACGGCACAGTATGTTATACACGTGACGGATACACGCCCCTCGCTGTGCGCCGCACCGTACTAAGGTTATGTCGCTGTCAGTTCTCCCGTAGCATGGAGAGCCAGCAATGCGCCATACAGCGATAGTACACGGAAGCTGGGAATACGGCACAGTATGTATACACGTGACGGATACACGCCCCTCGCTGTGCACCGCACCGTACTAAGGTTATGTCGCTGTCAGTTCTCCCGTAGCATGGAGAGCCAGCAATGCGCCATACAGTGATAGAACACGGTTGCTGGGAATACGGCACAGTATGTTATACACGTGACGGATACACGCCCCTCGCTGTGCGCCGCACCGTACTAAGGTTATGTCGCTGTCAGTTCTCCCGTAGCATGGAGAGCCAGCAATGCGCCATACAGCGATAGAACACGGTTGCTGGGAATACGGCACAGTATGTTATACACGTGACGGATACACGCCCCTCGCTGTGCACCGCACCGTACTAAGGTTATGTCGCTGTCAGTTCTCCCGTAGCATGGAGAGCCAGCAATGCGCCATACAAGGATAGAACACGGTTGCTGGGAATACGGCACAGTATGTTATACACGTGACGGATACACGCCCCTCGCTGTGCGCCGCACCGTACTAAGGTTATGTCGCTATCAGTTCTCCCGTAGCATGGAGAGCCGGCAATGCGCCATACAGTGATAGAACACGGTTGCTGGGAATACGGCTCAGTATGTATACACGTGACGGATACACGCCCCTCGCTGTGCGCCGCACCGTACTAAGGTTATGTCGCTGTCAGTTGTCCCGTAGCATGGAGAGCCAGCAATGCGCCATACAGCGATAGAACACGGTTGCTGGGAATACGGCACAGTATGTATACACGTGACGGATACACGCCCCTCGCTGTGCGCAGCACCGTACTAAGGTTATGTCGCTGTCAGTTCTCCCGTAGCATGGAGAGCCAGCAATGCGCCATACAGCGATAGAACACGGTTGCTGGGAATACGGCACAGTATGTTATACACGTGACGGATACACGCCCCTCGCTGTGCGCCGCACCGTACTAAGGTTATGTCGCTGTCAGTTCTCCCGTAGCATGGAGAGCCAGCAATGCGCCATACAGCGATATAACACGGTTGCTGGGAATACGGCACAGTATGTTATACACGTGACGGATACACGCCCCTCGCTGTGCGCCGCACCGTACTAAGGTTATGTCGCTGTCAGTTCTCCCGTAGCATGGAGAGCCAGCAATGCGCCATACAGTGATATAACACGGTTGCTGGGAATACGGCACAGTATGTTATACACGTGACGGATACACGCCCCTCGCTGTGCGCCGCACCGTACTAAGGTTATGTCGCTGTCAGTTCTCCCGTAGCATGGAGAGCCAGCAATGCGCCATACAGCGATAGAGCGCGGTTGCTGGGAATACGGCACAGTATGTTATACACGTGACGGATACACGCCCCTCGCTGTGCGCCGCACCGTACTAAGGTTATGTCGCTATCAGTTCTCCCGTAGCATGGAGAGCCGGCAATGCGCCACACAGTGATAGAACACGGTTGCTGGGAATACGGCTCAGTATGTATACACGTGACGGATACACGCCCCTCGCTGTGCGCCGCACCGTACTAAGGTTATGTCGCTGTCAGTTCTCCCGTAGCATGGAGAGCCAGCAATGCGCCATACAGCGACAGAACACGGTTGTTGGGAATACGGCACAGTATGTATACACGTGACGGATACATGCCCCTCGCTGTGCGCCGCACCGTACTAAGGTTATGTCGCTGTCAGTTCTCCCGTAGCATGGAGAGCCAGCAATGCTCCATACAGCGATAGAACACGGTTGCTGGGAATACGGCACAGTATGTATACACGTGACGGATACACGCCCCTCGCTGTGCGCAGCACCGTACTAAGGTTATGACGCTGTCAGTTCTCCCGTAGCATGGAGAGCCAGCAATGCGCCATACAGTGATAGAACACGGTTGCTGGGAATACGGCACAGTATGTATACACGTGACGGATACACGCCCCTCGCTGTGCGCAGCACCGTACTAAGGTTATGACGCTGTCAGTTCTCCCGTAGCATGGAGAGCCAGCAATGCGCCATACAGTGATAGAACACGGTTGCTGGGAATACGGCACAGTATGTTATACACGTGATGGATACACGCCCCTCGCTGTGCGCCGCACCGTACTAAGGTTATGTCGCTGTCAGTTCTCCCGTAGCATGGAGAGCCAGCAATGCGCCATACAGCGATAGAACACGGTTGCTGGGAATACGGCACAGTATGTTATACACGTGACGGATACACGCCCCTCGCTGTGCGCCGCACCGTACTAAGGTTATGTCGCTGTCAGTTCTCCCGTAGCATGGAGAGCCAGCAATGCGCCATACAGCGATAGTACACGGAAGCTGGGAATACGGCACAGTATGTATACACGTGACGGATACACGCCCCTCGCTGTGCGCCGCACCGTACTAAGGTTATGTCGCTGTCAGTTCTCCCGTAGCATGGAGAGCCAGCAATGCGCCATACAGCGATAGTACACGGAAGCTGGGAATACGGCACAGTATGTATACACGTGACGGATACACGCCCCTCGCTGTGCGCCGCACCGTACTAAGGTTATGTCGCTGTCAGTTCTCCCGTAGCATGGAGAGCCAGCAATGCGCCATACAGCGATAGAACACGGTTGCTGGGAATACGGCACAGTATGTTATACACGTGACGGATACACGCCCCTCGCTGTGCGCCGCACCGTACTAAGGTTATGTCGCTGTCAGTTCTCCCGTAGCATGGAGAGCCAGCAATGCGCCATACAGCGATAGAACACGGTTGCTGGGAATACGGAACAGTATGTTATACACGTGACGGATACACGCCCCTCGCTGTGCGCCGCACCGTACTAAGGTTATGTCGCTGTCAGTTCTCCCGTCGCATGGAGAGCCAGCAATGCGCCATACAGCGCTAGAACACGGAAGCTGGGAATACGGCACAGTATGTATACACGTGACGGATACACGCCCCTCGCTGTGCGCAGCACCGTACTAAGGTTATGTCGCTGTCAGTTCTCCCGTAGCATGGAGAGCCAGCAATGCGCCATACAGCGATAGAACACGGTTGCTGGGAATACGGCACAGTATGTTATACACGTGACGGATACACGCCCCTCGCTGTGCGCCGCACCGTACTAAGGTTATGTCGCTGTCAGTTCTCCCGTAGCATGGAAAGCCAGCAATGCGCCATACAGTGATAGAACACGGTTGCTGGGAATACGGCACAGTATGTATACACGTGACGGATACACGCCCCTCGCTGTGCGCCGCACCGTACTAAGGTTATGTCGCTGTCAGTTCTCCCGTAGCATGGAGAGCCAGCAATGCGCCATACAGTGATAGAACACGGTTGCTGGGAATACGGCACAGTATGTATACACGTGACGGATACACGCCCCTCGCTGTGCGCCGCACCGTACTAAGGTTATGTCGCTGTCAGTTCTCCCGTAGCATGGAGAGCCGGCAATGCGCCATACAGCGATAGAACACGGTTGCTGGGAATACGGCACAGTATGTTATACACGTGACGGATACACGCCCTTCGCTGTGCGCCGCACCGTACTAAGGTTACATCGCTGTCAGTTCTCCCGTAGCATGGAGAGCCAGCAATGCGCCATACAGTGATAGAACACGGTTGCTGGGAATACGGCACAATATGTTATACACGTGACGGATACACGCCCCTCGCTGTGCGCCGCACCGTACTAAGGTTACATCGCTGTCAGTTCTCCCGTAGCATGGAGAGCCAGCAATGCGCCATACAGTGATAGAATCCGGTTGCTGGGAATACGGCACAGTATGTATACACGTGACGGATACACGCCCCTCGCTGTGCGCCGCACCATACTAAGGTTATGTCGCTGTCAGTTCTCCCGTAGCATGGAGAGCCAGCAATGCGCCATACAGCGATATAACACGGAAGCTGGGAATACGGCACAGTATGTATACACGTGACGGATACACGCCCCTCGCTGTGCGCCGCACCGTACTAAGGTTATGTCGCTGTCAGTTCTCCCGTAGCATGGAGAGCCAGCAATGCGCCATACAGCGATATAACACGGAAGCTGGGAATACGGCACAGTATGTATACACGTGACGGATACACGCCCCTCGCTGTGCGCCGCACCGTACTAAGGTTATGTCGCTGTCAGTTCTCCCGTAGCATGGAGAGCCAGCAATGCGCCATACAGCGCTAGAACACGGAAGCTGGGAATACGGCACAGTATGTATACACGTGATGGATACACGCCCCTCGCTGTGCGCAGCACCGTACTAAGGTTATGTCGCTGTCAGTTCTCCCGTAGCATGGAGAGCCAGCAATGCGCCATACAGCGATATAACACAGTTGCTGGGAATACGGCACAGTATGTATACACGTGATGGATACACGCCCCTCGCTGTGCGCCGCACCGTACTAAGGTTATGTCGCTATCAGTTCTCCCGTAGCATGGAGAGCCAGCATTGCGCCATACAGCGATATAACACGGTTGCTGGGAATACGGCACAGTATGTATACACGTGACGGATACACGCCCCTCGCTGTGCGCCGCACCGTACTAAGGTTATGTCGCTGTCAGTTCTCCCGTAGCATGGAGAGCCAGCAATGCGCCATACAGTGATAGAACACGGTTGCTGGGAATACGGCACAGTATGTATACACGTGACGGATACACGCCCCTCGCTGTGCGCCGCACCGTACTAAGGTTATGTCGCTGTCAGTTCTCCCGTAGCATGGAGAGCCAGCAATGCGCCATACAGCGATAGTACATGGAAGCTGGGAATACGGCACAGTATGTATACACGTGACGGATACACGCCCCTCGCTGTGCGCCGCACCGTACTAAGGTTATGTCGCTGTCAGTTCTCCCGTAGCATGGAGAGCCAGCAATGCGCCATACAGCGATATAACACGGTTGCTGGGAATACGGCACAGTATGTATACACGTGACGGATACACGCCCCTCGCTGTGCGCCGCACCGTACTAAGGTTATGTCGCTGTCAGTTCTCCCGTAGCATGGAGAGCCAGCAATGCGCCATACAGCGCTAGAACACGGAAGCTGGGAATACGGCACAGTATGTTATACACGTGACGGATACACGCCCCTCGCTGTGCGCAGCACCGTACTAAGGTTATGTCGCTGTCAGTTCTCCCGTAGCATGGAGAGCCAGCAATGCGCCATACAGTGATAGAACACGGTTGCTGGGAATACGGAACAGTATGTATACACGTGACGGATACACGCCCCTCGCTGTGCGCCGCACCGTACTAAGGTTATGTCGCTGTCAGTTCTCCTGTAGCATGGAGAGCCAGCAATGCGCCATACAGTGATAGAACACGGTTGCTGGGAATACGGCACAGTATGTATACACGTGACGGATACACGCCCCTCGCTGTGCGCCGCACCGTACTAAGGTTATGTCGCTGTCAGTTCTCCCGTAGCATGGAGAGCCAGCAATGCGCCATACAGCGATAGAACACGGTGGCTGGGAATACGGCACAGTATGTATACACGTGACGGATACACGCCCCTCGCTGTGCGGGAGGTAACGTCACAGAATACAATGTTAATAATCGGCTTGTGTGCAGCAATTAGTGCGCGGTGATTGGCTCTTTCCTTCCGGAATACAAGGAATGCTGAAAGTTTTTTCGTTAATATCAATTAAAACTGGCTTGACATTTACTTGCGGCTTCCAGGGGCTGACATTAATGGAGTGAAGTAATTTTGTTGTCTACATTCATTATCATATCACGGGCACAGCAGCTTCTCGTCAGAAGTGAGAGGGGAGAGGTGACGCATCGCTGTACGGAGAGGTGGGGAGGCCTTCATGGCACTCACATCTGTTATTACCTGGATTATTATTTACCTGTATGTCAGCTCATATAGCGCACCTCAGCAGCACCGACAAAGAGCTACTATGCGCATGTGCGCCCGCCAATGGCGCTACGCTGCCAGCAGCTTAGGGAAGAAACTCCCGGAAGAGCCAGGCGTTCCCCTGACACAACTACAATCTGTATCGCGGCGCTAAGCGGCAATACAGAGCGTTACATGACGCACAACTATGATACATACTGTATTTCACACACACAGATTTATCAAGCAGTGTAAGAAATGGAGAAGTGGCCTAGTGAAGTTGCCCATAGCAACCAATAAGCTTCTACGTATTATTTTAGACAATGTACGTGATAAATGCTTCTTCAAAGCTGATTTGTTACTATGGGCAACTTCTCTACTGGTCCACCGCTCGTTTCACCGCTTCATACATCTGCCCTTTGAATAGGAAATAAGTGGGGGCAGCTACTGTAGTAGAAGTGGCTTCCCCCCTCCCGCTGCTGGGGAATGGACAGCTACAGTCTATCACATGCCCACAGGGCCACCACCAGGGGGGTACAGATGGTCTGACAGAGAGGGGAGGGCCCAGGCCGCCATCTGCCTGCCTCCTTACCCTTGTCGCCCTTCATCCCCGTCGGTCACCGTCCGCCCACAGCAATCTATCAAAAACGTCTCTCCCAAAATGGCCACCGCTTCAGAGGAGACAGTTATTAAAGATACTAAAGGAGGCCTCATCGAGGTTCCAAAGCGTTTTCAAGGCGGGTGTGTGTGACGTCAGCTCCGGCCCTGATCAGCCTGTGTGTATCGCACTGTAGGAGTAAGTCCTGGGCTGGACACACACTGGAAAATCATTCGATGGTGATGTCCGCTTTCTGGTGACGTTTTCACACGGCGTACGCATGCATTCGCACACTTGCACGGGGAGGGTTTTCACTATCAATGGGCGACGGCTATCTGATCGCAGCCCAGAGTGTGTACCGCCACCTGTCACATGGTATAATCGCGGCTTCCAGTACAGCGAGCTCAGAGCCAGCCGGGGGAGAATACACTCCAAGTAGTTAGTAGGCCATGAAGTCTAAGTGAGTAGGGTAATATGGAGGTGACGCAGGACATGGGGACAAGCTCAGACCGGGAAAGTGCCGACACGGCTTAATCCTGCGCGGTATTCAGGCTGAACACTGACGCAGCTGATCAGTATATTACGCCCTGGAGGAATCTCTCTGAGCAGAATGTAACGTAAGACAAAGCTCTATAATGAACGGCATCTCATTGGTAGATGATTAGGAAATCTCAGCGGGCGATGAGGGTCATTCACCAAGCGGTAACAAAACACAGCTACACGCAGACGCGACTAGTGGACAAGCATCTACGATACCGCAGGTAACATTAAATCGCCATGTCCGTGTATTTCATCTTGTGCCAGACTTGTGTAAGGGTTAGACAGGGAATAAGAGCGGGGACATCCAGACAGTCCTTATCGCTAGTCCCTGCTTTATCGTATCAGGAAGAGTGCGTCTATAAACGTGCTGTGATCTGGGCGACGCAGGAGGCAGGCTGACCCGCCATTGCAGGTTATTCAGCGTACACCTTGTGCATTGTGGGAAATATTTACCCCCATACAGAAAGCGCGTGGTGAGAAAGTAAAAGTTATTGTAGGGAAGTTTCTACGTGTTTTACACATCAAGCAGCTCTTGTGAAAACGCAATGACAGAAATTTGGTGTTAATTAATGATACATTTTCTTAGGCCAGTCTAATTAGCGCTCTATTAACAGTGTTGGTGTTAAATCAGATTATGACTGTAGGGGAGGGGAAAGGGCATGTCTGCTCTATTATAGCACATTGTGTGAGAGACAGTCGCCGACTACGAGAACAATAATAAGATTTTAAACCTACCGGTAAATCTTTTTCTCCTAGTCCGTAGAGGATGCTGGGGACTCCGTAAGGACCATGGGGTATAGATGGGCTCCGCAGGAGACATGGGCACTGCAAAGAACTTTAGAATGGGTGTGCACTGGCTCCTCCCCCTATGCCCCTCCTCCAGACCTCAGTTAGAGAAACTGTGCCCAGAGGAGACGGACAGTACGAGGAAAGGATTTTGTTAATCCAAGGGCAAGATTCATACCAGCCACACCATATAACCTGGAATATACGAACCAGTTAACAGTATGAAACAAACAGCATCAGTCAAAGACCGATCCAAACTGTAACATAACCCTTATGCAAGCAATAACTATATACAAGTCTTGCAGAATGTTGTCCGCACTGGGACGGGCGCCCAGCATCCTCTACGGACTACGAGAAAAAGATTTACCACTAGGTTTAAAATCTTATTTTCTCTTACGTCCTAGAGGATGCTGGGGACTCCGTAAGGACCATGGGGATTATACCAAAGCTCCAAAACGGGAGGGAGAGTGCGGATGACTCTGCAGCACAGATTGAGCAAACATGAGGTCCTCATCAGCCAGGGTATCAAACTTGTAGAATTTTGCAAAGGTGTTTGGACCCGACCAAGTCGCCGCTCGGCAAAGCTGTAATGCCGAGACGCCTCGGGCAGCTGCCCAAGAAGAGCCCACCTTCCTAGTGGAATGGGCCTTTACCGAATTTGGTAACGGCAATCCAGCCGTAGAATGAGCCCGCTGAATTGTGTTACAGATCCAGCGAGCAATAGTCTGCTTAGAAGCAGGAGCGCCAATCTTGTTGGCTGCATACTGGACAAACAGTGCCTCTGTTTTCTTAACCCGAGCCGTTCTGGCTACATAAATTTTCAATGCCCTGACCACATCAAGGGACTCTTAATCCTCCAAGTCCCGCGTAGCCACAGGCACCACAATAGGTTGGTTCATATGAAAAGAGGGAACCACCTTAGGCAAATATTGAGGACGAGTCCACAACTCAGCTCTATCCACATGGAAAATCACATAGGGGCTTTTGTGAGACAAAGCCGCCAACTCAGACACTCGCCTTGCCGATGCCAAGGCCAACAACATGACCACCTTCCAAGTGAGATACTTTAATTCCACGGATTGAAGAGGCTCAAACCAGGGAGACTTAAGGAATTGTAACACCACATTAAGGTCCCATGGTGCCACTGGAGGCACAAAATGAGGCTGGATATGCAGCACTCCCTTCACAAAGTCTAGACTTCTGGGAGAGAAGCCAATTCCTTCTGAAAGATAATGGATAGGGCCGAAATCTGAACCTTAATGGAGCCTAATTTTAGGCCCATATTCACTCTAGTCTGTAGGAAGTGGAGAAAACGGCCCAGATGGAAATCTTCCAGAGGAGCATTCTTGGTTTCACACCAAGATACATACTTCCTCCAGATACGGTGATAATGTTTCGCTGTCACCTCCTTCCTAGCCTTTATCAGAGTAGGGATGGCCTCGTCTGGAATGCCCTTCCCAGGTAGGATCTGGCGTTCAACCGCCATGCCGTCAAACGCAGCCGCGGTAAGTCTTGGAACAGACAGGGCCCCTGTTGCAACAGGTCCTCTCTGAGAGGAAGAGGCCACGGATCTTCTGTGAGCATTTCCTGCAGATCTGGATGCCAGGCCTTTCGAGGCCAATCTGAAACAATGAGAATTGTCTGTACTCCTTTTCGTCTCATAATTCTCAATATCTTTGAGATGAGAGGAAGAGGAGGGAACACATAGATCGACTGAAACACCCACGGTGTCACCAGGGCGTCCACTGCTACTGCCTGAGGGTCCCTTGACCTGGCACAATACCTCGGAAGCTTCTTGTTGAGGCGTGACGCCATCATGTCTATTTGAGGAAGTCCCCACTGACTTGCAATCTCTGTAAAGACTTCTTGATGAAGCCCCCACTCCCCTGGATGGAGATCGTGTCTGCTGAGGAAGTCTGCTTCCCAGTTGTCCACTCCCGGAATGAAGACTGCTGTCAAAGCGCTTACATGATTTTCCGCCCAGCGAAGAATCCTGGTGGCTTCCGCCATCGCCACTCTGCTTCTTGTTCTGCCTTGGCGGTTTACATGAGCCACGGCTGTGACGTTGTCAGACTGAATCAGAACAGGCAGGCCGCGAAGAAGAGTCTCCGCCCGACGTAGGCCGTTGTAGATGGCCCTCAATTCCAGTACGTTTATGTGCAGACAAGCCTCCTGGCTTGACCACAGTCCCTGGAAGTTTCTTCCCTGTGTGACTGCTCCTCATCCTCGGAGGTTACTAGAACCCAGTCTTGAATGCCAAACCTGCGACGCTCTAGAAGGTGAGCACTCTGCAGCCACCACAAGAGAGATACCCTGGCCCTGGGGGACAGGCTGATCTTCTGATGAATATGTAGATGGGACCTGGACCACTTGTCCAGAAGGTCCCACTGAAAAGTCCTTGCATGGTACCTGCCGAAGGGAATGGCCTCGTAAGATGCCACCATTTTTCCCAGAACTGGAATGCATTGATGGACCGACACCCTTTTCGGCTTCAACAGGTCCCTGACCAAGTTCTGGAGTTCCTGGGCTTTTTCCATCGGAAGAAAAACACTTTTTTGTTCCGTGTCCAGAATCATGACTAAGAAAGTCAATCGGGTCGTTGGAACCAACTGTGACTTTGACAGATTGAGAACCCAGTCGTGCTGCTGCCACACCCTCAGGGAGAGTGACACGCTTTTCAGCAACTGTTCTCTCGATCTCGCTTTTATCAGGAGATCGTCCAAGTACGGGATAATTGTGACTCCCTGCTTGCGCAGGAGCACCATCATTTCCACCATTACCTTGGTGAAAATCCTCGGGCCGTGGAAAGCCCAAACGGCAACGTCTGAAATTGGTAATGACAATCCTGTACAGCAAATCTCAGGAACGCCTGATCAGCGAAGCGTGCGTCAGGCTAGCTGTGCACGTTAGGTAGTCACCGGAATATGCCTAATTAGATAGAATCAGAAAGCTATCATAGTCGAAAGTGTTACAAATCCCTGCTAGTTGCGGGAAGCATAGGAGGGAAGCAGCATTACCAGTTGTTCATGAAATAATTTACTGTGCATGTGAAAGTTCTGAGAGTGGTGAACTATATCTAACAGTGTTCACAAGGCTATATATCAAAGCCTTAATGTGTATAGTACCTGATAATTTAATATATATATGTGTGTCTAGACTAGGAGTTATCTAGCTGAGCGCCTTAACCCCTGCAAACCGTGGGGACTATAGGAATGAATCAGTAAAATGAGATGCTGATTAACTATCTCACTGCGCAAAAACACGTACTGGGTGTATGAAAACTGTATCAAACCAGTGTCCATAAGGCTGCATAATAAAGCCTAAAAAAAATAAGAATTTACTTACCGATAATTCTATTTCTCGGAGTCCGTAGTGGATGCTGGGGTTCCTGAAAGGACCATGGGGAACAGCGGCTCCGCAGGAGACAGGGCACAAAAGCAAAGCTTTTACAGGTCAGGTGGTGTGTACTGGCTCCTCCCCCTATGACCCTCCTCCAGACTCCAGTTAGGTACTGTGCCCGGACGAGCGTACACAATAAGGGAGGATTTTGAATCCCGGGTAAGACTCATACCAGCCACACCAATCACACCGTACAACTTGTGATCTAAACCCAGTTAACAGTATGATAACAGAGGAGCCTCTGAAAGATGGCTTCCTAAACAATAACCCGAATTAGTTAACAATAACTATGTACAAGTATTGCAGATAATCCGCACTTGGGATGGGCGCCCAGCATCCACTACGGACTCCGAGAAATAGAATTATCGGTAAGTAAATTCTTATTTTCTCTATCGTCCTAAGTGGATGCTGGGGTTCCTGAAAGGACCATGGGGATTATACCAAAGCTCCCAAACGGGCGGGAGAGTGCGGATGACTCTGCAGCACCGAATGAGAGAACTCCAGGTCCTCCTTTGCCAGGGTATCAAATTTGTAAAAATTTACAAACGTGTTCTCCCCTGACCACGTAGCTGCTCGGCAGAGTTGTAATGCCGAGACCCCTCGGGCAGCCGCCCAAGATGAGCCCACCTTCCTTGCGGAATGGGCCTTAACAGATTTAGGCTGTGGCAGGCCTGCCACAGAATGTACAAGTTGAATTTTGTTACAAATCCAACGAGCAATCGACTGCTTAGAAGCAGGTGCACCCAACTTGTTGGGTGCATACAGTATAAACAGCGAGTCAGATTTTCTGACTCCAGCCGTCCTTTAAATGTATATTTTTAAGGCTCTGACAACGTCCAACAACTTGGAGTCCTTCAAGTCGTCTGTAGCCGCAGGCACTACAATAGGCTGGTTCAGGTGAAACGCTGATACCACCTTAGGGAGAAAATGCGGACGCGTCCGCAGCTCTGCCCTATGTCGAATGGAAAATTAAATAAGGGCTTTTATAAAACAAAGCCGCCAGTTCAGATACTCTCCCGGCCGAAGCCAGGGCCAGTAACATAGTCACTTTCCATGTGAGATATTTCAAATCCACATTCTTTAGTGGTTCAAACCAATTGGATTTGAGGAAATCTAAAACTACATTTAGATCCCACGGTGCCACCTTAGGCACCACAGGAGGCTGTATATGCAGTACTCCTTTGATAAAAATCTGGACCTCAGGGACTGAGGCCAATTCTTTTTGGAAGAATATTGATAGGGCCGAAATTTGAACCTTAATAGATCCCAATTTGAGACCCATAGACAATCCTGATTGCAGGAAATGTAGGAAAACGACCCAGTTGAAATTCCTCCATCGGAGCACTCCGCTGCTCGCACCACGCAACATATTTTCGCCAAATACGGCGATAATGCTTCGCGGTGACTTCCTTCCTTGCCTTTATCAAGGTAGGAATGACTTCTTCTGGAATGCCTTTTCCTTTTAGGATCTGGCATTCAAACGCCATGCCGTCAAACGCAGCCGCGGTAAGTCTTGAAAAAAAACAAGTACCCTGCTGAAGCAGGTCCCTTCTCAGAAGTAGAGGCCACGGATCGTCCGTGACCATCTCTTGAAGTTCCGGGTACCAAGTCCTTCTTGGCCAATCCGGAGCCACTAGTCTTACTCCTCTTTGCCGTATAATCCTCAATACCTTTGGTATGAGAGGCAGAGGAGGAAACACATATACCGACTGGTACACCCAAGGTGTTACCAGCGCGTCCACAGCTATTGCCTGCGGATCTCTTGACCTGGCGCAATACCTGTCCAGTGTTTTGTTGAGGCGAGACGCCATCATGTCCACCATTGGTTTTACCCAACGGTTTAATAGCATGTGGAAAACTTCTGGATGAAGTCCCCACTCTCCCGGGTGAAGGTCGTGTCTGCTGAGGAAGTCTGCTTCCCAGTTGTCCACGCCCGGGATGAATACTGCTGACAGTGCTATCACGTGATTCTCCGCCCAGCGAAGGATCCTGGCAGCTTCTGCCATTGCCCTCCTGCTTCTTGTGCCGCCCTGTCTGTTTACATGGGCGACTGCCGTGATGTTGTCCGACTGGATCAACACCGGTCTTCCTTGAAGCAGAGGTTCCGCCTGGCTTAGAGCATTGTAGATTGCTCTTAGTTCCAGAATGCTTATGTGAAGAGACTTTTTCAGGCTCGACCACACTCCCTGGAAATTTCTTCCCTGTGTGACTGCTCCCCAGCCTCTCAGGCTGGCCTCCGTGGTCACCAGGATCCAATCCTGCATGCCGAATCTGCGGCCCTCCAATAGATGAGCTTCCTGCAACCACCACAGAAGGGATACCCTTGTCCTCGGCGACAGGGTTATCCGCAGGTGCATCTGAAGATGCGACCCTGACCATTTGTCCAACAGATCCCTTTGCATGGAATCTGCCGAAAGGGATTGCTTCGTAAGAAGCTACCATTTTTTCCCAGGACTCTTGTGCATTGATGTACAGACACCTTTCCTGGTTTTAGGAGGTTCCTGACCAGGTCAGATAACTCCTTGGCTTTTTCTTCGGGAAGAAAAACCTTTTTCTGAACTGTGTCCAGAATCATCCCCAGGAACAGCAGACGAGTTGTCGGCATTAATTGGGATTTTGGAATATTCAGAATCCATCCGTGCTGCTTTAGCACCTCTTGAGATAGTGCTAAACCCATCTCTAGCTGTTCTCTGGACCTTGCCCTTATTAGGAGATCGTCCAAGTATGGGATAATTAATACGCCTTTTCTTCGAAGAAGAAATATTATCTCGGCCATTACCTTTGTAAAGACCCGAGGTGCCGTGGACAAACCAAACGGCAGCGTCTGAAACTGATAGTGACAGTTTTGTACAACGAACCTGAGGTACCCCTGGTGTGAGGGGTAATTGGAACGTGGAAATACGCATCCTTGATGTCCAAGGATACCATAAAGTCCCCTTCTTCCAGGTTCGCTATCACTGCTCTGAGTGACTCCATCTTGAACTTGAACTTCTTTATGTACAGGTTCAAGGACTTCAGATTTAGAATAGGCCTTACCGAGCCATCCGGCTTCGGTACCACAAAAAGAGTGGAATAATACCCCTTCCCTTGTTGTAGAAGAGGTACCTTGACTATCACCTGCTGAGAATACAGCTTGTGAATGGCTTCCAAAACCGTCTCCCTTTCTGAGGGGGACGTTGGTAAAGCAGACTTCAGGAAACGGCGAGGTGGCTCTGTCTCTAATTTCAACCTGTACCCCTGAGATATTATCTGCAGGATCCAGGGATTTACCTGCGAGTGAGCCCACTGCGCGCTGTAAATCTTGAGACGACCGCCTACCGCCCCCGAGTCCGCTTGCGAAGCCCCAGCGTCATGCTGAGGCTTTTGTAGAAGCCGGGGAGGGCTTCTGTTCCTGGGAAGGAGCTGCCTGTTGCTGTCTCTTCCCTCGTCCTCTGCCTCGTGGCAGATATGAATAGCCCTTTGCTCTCTTATTTTTAAAGGAACGAAAGGGCTGCGGTTGAAAGGTCGGTGCCTTTTTCAGTTGGGGAGTGACTTGAGGTAGAAAGGTGGATTTCCCGGCCGTAGCCGTGGCCACCAAATCCGATAGACCGACCCCAAATAACTCCTCTACGCATCGCCTGTCCACTGTCGTGTCCATAAAGCTCTTCTGGCCGAAATGGACATAGCACTTACCCGTGATGCCAGTGTGCAGATATCTCCCTGTGCATCACGCATATAAAGAAATGCATCCTTTATTTGTTCTAACGACAGTAAAATATTGTCCCTGTCCAGGGTATCAATATTTTCGATCAGGGACTCTGACCAAACTACCCCAGCACTGCACATCCAGGCAGTCGCAATAGCTGGTCGTAGTATAACACCTGCATGTGTGTATACACCTTTTTGGATATTTTCCATCCTCCTATCTGATGGATCTTTAAGTGCGGCCGTCTCAGGAGAGGGTAACGCCACTTGTTTTGATGAGCGTGTTAGCGCTTTGTCCACCCTAGGAGGTGTTTCCCAGCGCTCCCTAACCTCTGGCGGGAAAGGGTATAAAGCCAATAACTTCTTTGAAATTAGCAGTTTTTTATCGAGGCACCCCACGCTTCATCACACACGTCATTTAATTCTTCTGATTCGGTAAAAACTACTGGTAGTTTTTTCACACCCCACATAGTTTAGTGGTACCTGTAGTATCAGCTAAATGTAACATCTCCTTTATTGCCAAAATCATATAACGTGTGGCCCTACTGGAAAATACGGTTGATTCGTCACCTTCACCACCGGAATCAGTGCCTGTGTCTGGGTCTGTGTCGACCGACTGAGGCAAGGGGCGTTTTACAGCCCCTGACGGTGTTTGAGGCGCCTGGACAGGCACTAATTGAGTGTCCGGCCGCCTCATGTCGGCAAACGACTGCTTAAGCGAGTTGACGCTATCCCGTAATTCCACAAATAAAGGCATCCATTCTGGTGTCGACCCCCTAGAAGGTGACATCCTCATATTTGGCAATTGCTCCGCCTCCACACCAATAACGTCCTCATACATGTCGACACACACGTACCGACACACAGCAGACACACAGGGAATGCTCTATACGAAGACAGGACCCACTAGCCCTTTGGGGAGACAGAGGGAGAGTCTGCCAGCACACACCAAAAAGCGCTATATATGACAGGGATAGCCTTATGATTAAGTGCTCCCTTATAGCTGCTTTTATATTAATATATTGCCATTTATTTTGCCCCCCCTCTCTGTTATACCCTGTTTCTGTAGTGCAGTGCAGGGGAGAGACCTGGGAGCCTTCCTGACCAGCGGAGCTGTGACAGAAAATGGCGCCGTGTGCTGAGGAGATAGGCCCCGCCCCTTTTCCGGCGGGCTCGTCTCCCGCTATTTAGTACATTTAGGCAGGGGTAAATATCTCCATATAGCCTCTGGGGCTATATGTGAGGTATTTTTAGCCTTTTTAAAGGTTTTCATTTGCCTCCCAGGGCGCCCCCCCCCCCCAGCGCCCTGCACCCTCAGTGACTGCCGTGTGAAGTGTGCTGAGAGGAAAATGGCGCACAGCTGCAGTGCTGTGCGCTACCTTTAGAAGACTGAGGAGTCTTCTGCCGCCGATTCTGGACCTCTTCTTACTTCAGCATCTGCAAGGGGGCCGGCGGCAAGGCTCCGGTGACCATCCAGGCTGTACCTGTGATCGTCCCTCTGGAGCTAATGTCCAGTAGCCAAAGAAGCCAATCCATCCTGCACGCAGGTGAGTTCACTTCTTCTCCCCTCAGTCCCTTGTTGCAGTGATCCTGTTGCCAGCAGGACTCACTGTAAAATAAAAAACCTAAGCTAAACTTTTTCTAAGCAGCTCTTTAGGAGAGCCACCTAGATTGCACCCTTCTCGGCCGGGCACAAAAATCTAACTGGAGTCTGGAGGAGGGTCATAGGGGGAGGAGCCAGTACACACCACCTGACCTGTAAAAGCTTTGCTTTTGTGCCCTGTCTCCTGCGGAGCCGCTGTTCCCCATGGTCCTTTCAGGAACCCCAGCATCCACTTAGGACGATAGAGAAACGTGTATTATTGGACACCTAATAGGTGTATGAGCCTGCATTAGTGAACTGTATCCAATAGTGTCTATAAGGCTGTATAATAAAGCCTAAACACACATACTATTAGACACGTAGTATCTGTATGAGTCTATATCAGAAATCATTAAACACTGAATGTGTGAAATCTTTCTGAGCAATAAGGAACCACAGACTGTCCAATATCCTTAGGTCCCAGGGGTAATTGTCACTATACACATACTCCAATGGCTCAGCATAATGTTGAAATGAATAATGCATGAACTTATCAACTCACACCCAGATAAGAACGGGGTGAGCCCTAATTATCTCTGTCAATAATACAGAGGAATAAATAACCTGCATGATCTCATATGGATCATTAAACATATATTGGTATATAGGAACTCTGAATGTAAGCATTGTGATACGTAATAAATCATTGACATACCATACTATATTCCCTGACAAGGGATTACTGATTACTCCATTGCCAGCAATCACTTTAGCTTTAAATGAGCCCAAATGACGCTACACTGAAATTGGGATAATGGTGTTTATTATTTGTGGCAATTCAAAGGCTTGATACTGTCAGAGCCTAGTCTCTGAACTAACAACAGCCATCTCTCTCTAAGTGGATACATTTGTATCTCTATGCCCTCATGTTTCTATTGCAGTGGATACAATACGGCTTATGAAACCTAGGAAGACACACAGGTGCTTATTGCGATCTCATGATAGAGTCTGTACATTCACTCTGAGAAATAGTGAAAATACAACACACATTTTGGTTTGATCACTTTATTTTGAATCATTTCAACAGCACACATAATAAGTTATTACAGTTATATCATTATCATACATAATGACATCTGGTAAACCCTGCCTGAATGATTGTATTTCTTAAATCCTGGGAGGGATTGGAAAAATTTTGGAAATTTACTCTAGGATTCCCTTCAGTAGTATAAACGTAAACTACAGATATACAGGAATTATATATTCCGAATACACTTTTGACTATAAATTGATTAATTTTGATAATAAGATATGAGTCAATCCGGTGACATCTAGTGCGCTGCATCTCTATTTTTTAATCACGATTTTCTTTCTATTTACACTATTCTACTTTTTTCTTAATATTCGCTGGTTTTACTATATATCGTAATAAAAGTTACATTTTAATATAAAATTGTGCACCACTATAGGGCATTTCGAACCCTTTCTCCTTCCTTCTGTTGCAAATTTATTGTGCCTGTGGTAGCACCCCCCAAGCATTTTTGAATAACACTAACGTGTCTAGGATAACAAAAATAGGGGTCATTCTCTGGATATATAACCTGTGCGACTAAAATTGCAGCAGGATATATGGGGACATGAAGGTATGCATCCTTTATGTCCAGTGACACCATAAAATCCCCCCCCCCCCCCCCTTCCAGGCTGGCGATGACTGCTCTGAGCGATTCAATCTTGAATTTGAACCTTTTCAAGTATAGGTTTAGGGATTTTAAATTCAGAATGGGTCTGACCGAACCTTCCGGTTTCGGGACCACAAACAGGGTTGAGTAATACCCCGTCCCCTGTTGAAGCAGGGGAACTTTGACCACCACTTGATCAAGACACAGTTTTTGAATTGCATCTAAAACTACCTCCCTTTCTGGGGAAGAAGCTGGTAGGGCCGATTTGAAAAACCGGCGAGGATGCACATCTTCGAATTCCAGCTTGTAACCCTGGGATACAATTTCTATTGCCCAGGGATCCACCTGTGATTGAACCCAGACGTGGCTGAAAAGTCGAAGACGTGCCCCCACTGGGGCGGACTCCCTCAGCGGAGCCCCAGCGTCATGCGGTGGATTTAGTAGAAGCCGGGGAGGACTTCTGCTCCTGGGAACTAGCCGTAGCTGGCAGCTTTTTCCCCTCTGCCCTTACCTCTGGCGAGAAAGGAAGATCCCCGTACTCTTTTGGACTTATGCAACCGAAAGGACTGCATCTGATAATGTGGCGTTTTCTATGGCTGTGAGGAAACATAAGGTAAAAAAGTAGATTTACCTGCAGTAGCTGTGGAAACCAGGTCCGTGAGACCTTCCCCAAATAAGTCCTCACCCTTGTAAGGCAAAACCTCCATATGCCTCTTTGAGTCGGCATCACCCGTCCATTGGCGGGTCCACAGGGCTCGCCTAGCAGAAATCGCCATGGCGTTGGCTCTTGAACCCAGTAGGCCAACGTCTCTCTAAGCATCTCTCATATATAGGACAGTGTCTTTAATATGACCCAAGGTCAATAAAATAGTATCCTTATCCAGGGTATCAACTTCAGCAGACAAGATATCTGTCCAAGCTGCTACAGCGCTACAAACCCAAGCCGGCGCTATCACCGGTCTGAGCAAGGTACCAGTATGTGTATAAATCGACTTCAAGGTAGTCTCCTGCCTGCGATCAGCAGGATCCTTGAGGGCTGTGGTATCTTGAGACGGCAGCACCACCTTTTTGGATAAGCGCGTTAACGCCTTGTCCACCCTGGGGGAGGATTCCCACCGTATCCTGTCCTTAGCCAGGAAAGGATACGCCATAAGAATCCTCTTGGGAATCTGCAGTTTCTTGTCTGGAGTTTCCCAAGCCCTTTCAAACAACTCATTTAGCTCATGAGAAGGGGGGAAAAAAACTCAGGTTTCTTTTCTTTAAACATGTGGACCTTCGTGTCAGGGACAGAGGGATCATCTGTGATATGCAACACATCTTTTATTGCAATAATCATATAATGAATACTTTTTGCCAACTTTGGCTGCAACGTCGCATCATCGTAGTCGGCACTGGAGTCAAAATCCGTGTCGGTATCAGCGTCTGCTACTTGGGATAGTGGGCGCTTCTTAGACCCAGAAGGGCCCTGTGACATAGTGAAAAGCAGGGATTGACTCCCTGCATTTTCCCTGGACTCTGCTTTGTCCAACCTCTTATGTAATAAATTCACATTTGCATTTAAAACATTGCACATATCCAACCAATCAGGTGTCGGCATTACCGACGGAGACACCACACTCATATGCTCCACCTCCTCCCTAGAAGAGCCTTCCGCTTCAGACATGCCGACACCAGGGCCGGTTCCAGTGATGTTTGCGCCCCGGGCGGGAAGTAGGGGGCGTGGTTACGTGCAGGGGGCATGGTCAGTTACGCCCCCTGTTCAGAGTAGCGCTGCTGAAACGCTGTGCGGTGCGCGATGACGTCATCGCGCAAAGCAAAAGTCCTCTCCACGAAGAGAAACTAGACGGGTAGCGTCTAATTCCCTTCGTGGAGAGGACCTTTGCTGGGCGGTGCGCGATGACGTCATCGTGCACCGCACAGTAAAGGTCCTCTCCATGAAGGGAAACTAGACGCTACGCGTCTAGTTCCCTTCGGAGCGGGGAGCGGGCAGCGGGTCATAGCGGGCAGTAGCGGAGGGCAGCTGGGCAGTAGCGGATCTTGCCCTGGTGCGGCGCCCTCCGGAAGTCGGCGCCCCGGGCAAAAGTCCTGCTTGCCCGTGGCAAGATCCGCTACTGGCCGACACACACGTACCGACAACCTCACACACTCAGGGAAATATCTAATCTGGAGACAGTTCCCCAAAAAGGCCCTTTGGAGAGACAGAGAGAGAGTATGTCAGCACACACCCAGCCCAAATGACCCTGGAAAAACAATTCCCAGATACACAGCGCTTTTTATATATATATATATTCAATATACACTCATTGCGCCAAATATATGTCCCCCCCCCCCCTCTTTTTAAGCCCTCTGTCACCGTGTTCAGCAGGGGAGAGTCCGGGGTGCCAGCTTCTCAGCAGCGTGCTGTGGAGAAAATGGCGCTGGTTAGTGCTTTGGAATCAAGCTCTGCCCCCTCAGCGGCAGGCTTCGGTCCCGCTCAAAAATATAATACTGGCGGGGGTTTGTATATCTAATGCCTCTGCAGTATATATACTTCATATTGCCAGCCAAGAGGTTTTATTGCCCCCGAGGGCGCCCCCCCTGCGCCCTGCACCCATCCGTGCCTGTAGTGTGTGTGAGTGTGGGAGCAATGGCGCGTAGCGTTACCGCTGCGCGTTACCTCAGAGAAGATCTGAAGTCTTCTGCCGCCTTTGAAGTCCTCTTTCTTCTTATACTCACCCGGCTTCTATCTTCCGGCTCTGTGAGGAGGACGGCGGCGCGGCTCCGGGACGAACGACTAGGGAGAGACCTGCGTTCCGATCCCTCTGGAGCTAATGGTGTCCAGTAGCCTAAGAAGCAGAGCCTATCACTTAAGTAGGTCTGCTTCTCTCCCCTCAGTCCCACGACGCAGGGAGCCTGTTGCCGGCAGTGCTCCCTGAAAATAAAAAAACTAACAAAATTATTTTTCAGAGAAACTCAGGAGAGCTCCCTGTAATGCACCCAATCTCCTCTGGGCACAGGATCTAACTGAGGTCTGGAGGAGGGGCATAGGGGGAGGAGCCAGTGCACACCCATTCTAAAGTTCTTTGTAGTGCCCATGTCTCCTGCGGAGCCCGTCTATACCCCATGGTCCTCTAGGACGTAAGAGAAAAATTACTAATTATAGGAGATGGGCAAAATGGTTCCAGGAACTGTTCCCGACACTGGTGAAATAAGTCACACAGCGCCTGATTCACGGTATTACGCAGACCCCACGGTTTGCGCAATACTAAAATTTTAGAAAATTCGCACGGATTTCCTGGCGTCGGCTACGGCGTTGCGATGACTAATAGGAGACGCCTCAGGCGCACTGAGATGCAGGATGTCTCCACAGGGTGATCCGATGCTGTGTGTAAGGAAGCGGCAGCGGATCACAGGCAGGAGGGTATAAAACGTTGCAGTGTCTGTAATGTACATTTATCCTGTCTCATATATTTCTACAAAACTAAACATTGAATGCAGCGGAAAGCAAAAGACTCCAGTGCACCAACAGGAAATTACCGTGTGTCCGTCTATTCCTAGGAAGACGAGTATCTCTCATCTATCATTCATCAGGTTACTACCTAGTGTGGCCGCCATATAGCCTCACCCCCTGTGTGCCTCTCCAGCCTCACCCCCTGTATATCTCTCCAGCCTCACCCCCTGTGTGTCTCTCCAGCCTTATCCCCTGTATGTCTCTCCAGCCTCACCCCCTGTATGTCTCTCCAGCCTCACCCCCTGTGTGTCTCTCCAGCCTCACCCCCTGTATGTCTCTCCAGCCTCACCCCCTGTGTGTCTCTCCAGCCTCACCGTCTCTCCAGCCTCATCCTGTGTGTCTCCCCATCCTCATCCCCTGTGTCTCTCCAGCCTCACCCTGTGTGTCTCCCCAGCCTCACCCTGCGTCTCTCCAGCCTCACCCCCTGTGTCTCTCCAGCCTCACCATGTGTTTCTCTCCAGCCTCACCCCGTGTGTCTCCAGCCTCACCCCGTGTGTCTCCAGCCTCATCCCCTGTGTCTCCAGCCTCATCCCCTGTGTCTCTCCAGCCTCACCCCCTGTATGTCTCTCCAGCCTCATTCCCTGTCTCACCAGCCTCATCCCCTATGTCTCTCCAGCCTCATCCCCTGTGTCTCCAGCCTCACCCCCTGTGTGTCTCCAGCCTTATCCCCTATGTCTCTCCAGCCTCATCCCCTATGTCTCTCCAGCTTCATCCCCTATGTCTCTCCAGCCTCATCCCCTATGTCTCTCCAGCCTCATCCCCTGTGTCTCTCCAGCCTCACCCCGTGTGTCTCCAGCCTCGTCCCCTGTGTGTCTCCAGCCTCGTCCCCTGTGTGTCTCCAGCCTCATCCCCAGTGTCTCTCCAGCCTCACCCCTATGTCTCTCCAGCCTCATCCCCTATGTCTCTCCAGCCTCATCCCCTGTGTCTCTCCAGCCTCACCTCGTGTCTCACCAGCCTTATCCCCTGTGTGTCTCCAGCCTCATCCCCTGTGTGTCTCCAGCCTCATCCCCTGTGTCTTTCCAGCCTCACCCCTCTATGTCTCTCCAGCCTCACCCCCTGTGTGTCTCCAGCCTCATCCCCTATGTCTCTCCAGCCTCATCCCCTATGTCTCTCCAGCCTCATCCCCTGTGTCTCTCCAGTCTCACCCCCTGTGTGTCTCCAGCCTCATCCCCTATGTCTCTCCAGCCTCATCCCCTGTCTCTCCAGCCTCACCCTGTGTCTCTCCAGCCTCACCCTGTGTGTCTCTCCAGCCTCATCCCCTGTGTCTCTCCAGCCTCACCCCCTGTGTGTCTCCAGCCTCAACCCGTGTCTCTCCAGCCTCAACCCCTGTGCCTCTCCAGCCTCAACCCCTGTGTCTCTCCAGCCTCAACCCGTGTCTCTCCAGCCTCAACCCCTGTGTCTCTCCAGCCTCAACCCCTGTGTCTCTCCAGCTTCATCCCCTATGTCTCTCCAGCCTCATCCCCTATGTCTCTCCAGCCTCATCCCCTGTGTCTCTCCAGCCTCACCCCGTGTGTCTCCAGCCTCGTCCCCTGTGTGTCTCCAGCCTCGTCCCCTGTGTGTCTCCAGCCTCATCCCCAGTGTCTCTCCAGCCTCACCCCTATGTCTCTCCAGCCTCATCCCCTATGTCTCTCCAGCCTCATCCCCTGTGTCTCTCCAGCCTCACCTCGTGTCTCACCAGCCTTATCCCCTGTGTGTCTCCAGCCTCATCCCGTGTGTCTCCAGCCTCATCCCCTGTGTCTTTCCAGCCTCACCCCCTCTATGTCTCTCCAGCCTCACCCTCTGTGTGTCTCCAGCCTCATCCCCTATGTCTCTCCAGCCTCATCCCCTATGTCTCTCCAGCCTCATCCCCTGTGTCTCTCCAGCCTCACCCCCTGTGTGTCTCCAGCCTCATCCCCTATGTCTCTCCAGCCTCATCCCCTGTCTCTCCAGCCTCACCCTGTGTCTCTCCAGCCTCACCCTGTGTGTCTCTCCAGCCTCACCCCCTGTGTGTCTCCAGCCTCAACCCGTGTCTCTCCAGCCTCAACCCCTGTGCCTCTCCAGCCTCAACCCCTGTGTCTCTCCAGCCTCAACCCGTGTCTCTCCAGCCTCAACCCCTGTGTCTCTCCAGCCTCAACCCCTGTGTCGCTCCAGCCTCACCCTGTGTGTCTCCCCATCCTCATCCCCTCCAGCCTCATCCCCTGTATGTCTCTCCAGCCTCATCCCCTGTATCTCTCCAGCCTCATCCACTGTATGTCTCTCCAGCCTCATCCCCTGTATGTCTCTCCATCCTCACCCTATGTCTCTCCAGCCTCACCCTGTGTGTTTCCCCAGCCTCACCCTGTGTGTCTCTCCAGCCTCACCCTGTGTATCTCTCCAGCCTCACGCTGTGTCTCTCCTGCCTCATCCCGTGTTTCTCTCCAGCCTCATCCCCTGTATGTCTCTCCAGCCTCATCCCCTGTGTGTCTCTCCAGCCTCACCCTGTGTGTCTCTCCAGCCTCACCCTGTGTGTCTCTCCAGCCTCACCCTGTGTGTCTCTCCAGCCTCACCCCGTGTGTCTCTCCAGCCTCATCCCCTGTGTCTCTCCAGCCTCATCCCCTGTGTCTCTCCAGCCTCACCCCGTGTGTCTCTCCAGCCTCATCCCGTGTGTCTCTCCAGCCTCATCCCCTGTGTGTCTCTCCAGCCTCACCCTGTGTGTCTCTCCAGCCTCAACCTGTGTTTCCCCAGCATCACCCTGTGTGTCTCTCCAGCCTCACCCTGTGTTTCCCCAGCCTCACCCTGTGTGTTTCCCCAGCCTCACCCTGTGTGTCTCTCCAGCCTCACCCTGTGTGTCTCTCCAGCCTCACCCTGTGTGTCTCTCCAGCATCATCCCCTGTATGACTCTCCCTCCTCATCTCGTGTGTCTTTGCAGCCTCATCCGTGTCTCTGCAGCCGCATTCCCTGCATCTCTCCAGCCTCATCCCCTGTATGTCTCGCCAGCCTCATCCCCTTTGTCTCTCCAGCCTCATCCCCTGTATGTCTCTCCAGCCTCATCCCCCGCGTCTCTCCAGCCTCATCCCTTGCGTCTCTCCAGCCTCATCCCCTGTGTCTCTCCAGCCTCATCCCGTGTCTCTCCAGCCACACCCTGTGTCTCTCCAGCCTCATCCTCTGCGTCTCTCCAGCCTCATCCCCTGTGTCTCTCCAGCCTCATCCCGTGTCTCTCCAGCCACACCCTGTCTCTCCAGCCTCATCCCCTGCGCCTCTCCAGCCTCATCCCGTGTCTCTCCAGCCTCACCCTGTGTCTCTCCAGCCTCATCCCGTGTCTCTCCAGCCTCATCCCCTGTATGTCTCTCCAGCCTCATCCCCTGCGTCTCTCCAGCCTCATCCCCTGTATGTCTCTCCAGCCTCATCCCCTGTATGTCTCTCCAGCCTCATCCCCTGCGCCTCTCCAGCCTCATCCCGTGTCTCTCCAGCCTCACCCTGTGTCTCTCCAGCCTCACCCTGTGTCTCTCCAGCCTTATCCCCTGTGTCTCTCCAGCCTCATCCCCTGTATGTCTCTCCAGCCTCATCCCCTGCGTCTCTCCAGCCTCATCCCCTGCGTCTCTCCAGCCTCACCCTGTGTCTCTCCAGCCTCATCCCCTGTGTCTCTCCAGCCTCATCCCCTGTATGTCTCTCCAGCCTCATCCCCCGCGTCTCCCCAGCCTCATCCCTTGCGTCTCTCCAGCCTCATCCCCTGCGTCTCTCCAGCCTCATCCCGTGTCTCTCCAGCCACACCCTGTGTCTCTCCAGCCTCATCCCCTGCGTCTCTCCAGCCTCATCCTCTGCGTCTCTCCAGCCTCATCCCCTGCGTCTCTCAAGCCTCATCCCGTGTCTCTCCAGCCTCACCCTGTGTCTCTCCAGCCTCATCCCCTGTGTCTCTCCAGCCTCATCCCCTGTATGTCTCTCCAGCCTCATCCCCCGTGTCTCTCCAGCCTCATCCCTTGCGTCTCTCCAGCCTCATCCCCTGCGTCTCTCCAGCCTCATCCCGTGTCTCTCCAGCCTCACCCTGTGTCTCTCCAGCCTCATCCCCTGTGTCTCTCCAGCCTCATCCCCTGTATGTCTCTCCAGCCTCATCCCCCGTGTCTCTCCAGCCTCATCCCTTGCGTCTCTCCAGCCTCATCCCCTGCGTCTCTCCAGCCTCATCCCATGTCTCTCCAGCCTCATCCTGTGTCTCTCCAGCCTCATTCCCTGTTCGTCTCTCCAGCCTCATCCCATGTGTCTCTCCAGCCTCACCCCTATGTCTCTCCAGCCTCATCCCCTATGTCTCTCCAGCCTCATCCCCTGTGTCTCTCCAGCCTCACCTTGTGTCTCACCAGCCTTATCCCCTGTGTGTCTCCAGCCTCATCCCCTGTGTGTCTCCAGCCTCATCCCCTGTGTCTTTCCAGCCTCACCCCCTCTATGTCTCTCCAGCCTCATCCCCTGTGTGTCTCCAGCCTCATCCCCTATGTCTCTCCAGCCTCATCCCCTATGTCTCTCCAGCCTCATCCCCTGTGTCTCTCCAGCCTCACCCCCTGTGTGTCTCCAGCCTCATCCCCTATGTCTCTCCAGCCTCATCCCGTCTCTCCAGCCTCACCCTGTGTCTCTCCAGCCTCACCCTGTGTGTCTCTCCAGCCTCATCCCCTGTGTCTCTCCAGCCTCACCCCCTGTGTGTCTCCAGCCTCAACCCGTGTCTCTCCAGCCTCAACCCCTGTGCCTCTCCAGCCTCAACCCCTGTGTCTCTCCAGCCTCAACCCGTGTCTCTCCAGCCTCAACCCCTGTGTCTCTCAAGCCTCAACCCCTGTCTCTCCAGCCTCATCCCCTGTGTCTCCAGCCTCACCCCCTGTGTGTCTTCAGCCTTATCCCCTATGTCTCTCCAGCCTCATCCCCTATGTCTCTCCAGCTTCATCCCCTATGTCTCTCCAGCCTCATCCCCTATGTCTCTCCAGCCTCATCCCCTGTGTCTCTCCAGCCTCACCCCGTGTGTCTCCAGCCTCGTCCCCTGTGTGTCTCCAGCCTCGTCCCCTGTGTGTCTCCAGCCTCATCCCCAGTGTCTCTCCAGCCTCACCCCTATGTCTCTCCAGCCTCATCCCCTATGTCTCTCCAGCCTCATCCCCTGTGTCTCTCCAGCCTCACCTCGTGTCTCACCAGCCTTATCCCCTGTGTGTCTCCAGCCTCATCCCCTGTGTCTTTCCAGCCTCACCCCCTCTATGTCTCTCCAGCCTCACCCTCTGTGTGTCTCCAGCCTCATCCCCTATGTCTCTCCAGCCTCATCCCCTATGTCTCTCCAGCCTCATCCCCTGTGTCTCTCCAGCCTCACCCCCTGTGTGTCTCCAGCCTCATCCCCTATGTCTCTCCAGCCTCATCCCCTGTCTCTCCAGCCTCACCCTGTGTCTCTCCAGCCTCACCCTGTGTGTCTCTCCAGCCTCATCCCCTGTGTCTCTCCAGCCTCACCCCCTGTGTGTCTCCAGCCTCAACCCGTGTCTCTCCAGCCTCAACCCCTGTGCCTCTCCAGCCTCAACCCCTGTGTCTCTCCAGCCTCAACCCGTGTCTCTCCAGCCTCAACCCCTGTGTCTCTCCAGCCTCAACCCCTGTGTCGCTCCAGCCTCACCCTGTGTGTCTCCCCATCCTCATCCCCTCCAGCCTCATCCCCTGTATGTCTCTCCAGCCTCATCCCCTGTATGTCTCTCCAGCCTCATCCCCTGCGCCTCTCCAGCCTCATCCCGTGTCTCTCCAGCCTCACCCTGTGTCTCTCCAGCCTCATCCCCTGTGTCTCTCCAGCCTCATCCCCTGTATGTCTCTCCAGCCTCATCCCCTGCGTCTCTCCAGCCTCATCCCCTGCGTCTCTCCAGCCTCATCCCGTGTCTCTCCAGCCTCACCCTGTGTCTCTCCAGCCTCATCCCCTGTGTCTCTCCAGCCTCATCCCCTGTATGTCTCTCCAGCCTCATCCCCCGCGTCTCCCCAGCCTCATCCCTTGCGTCTCTCCAGCCTCATCCCCTGCGTCTCTCCAGCCTCATCCCGTGTCTCTCCAGCCACACCCTGTGTCTCTCCAGCCTCATCCTCTGCGTCTCTCCAGCCTCATCCTCTGCGTCTCTCCAGCCTCATCCCCTGCGTCTCTCCAGCCTCATCCCGTGTCTCTCCAGCCTCACCCTGTGTCTCTCCAGCCTCATCCCCTGTGTCTCTCCAGCCTCATCCCCTGTATGTCTCTCCAGCCTCATCCCCCGTGTCTCTCCAGCCTCATCCCTTGCGTCTCTCCAGCCTCATCCCCTGCGTCTCTCCAGCCTCATCCCGTGTCTCTCCAGCCTCATCCTGTGTCTCTCCAGCCTCATTCCCTGTTCGTCTCTCCAGCCTCATCCCATGTGTCTCTCCAGCCCAGTGGCGTAAGTTCGTCACAGTTGCCCGGAGGCAAGATAAATATTGGTGCCCCCCTATTTCCTATATTAAGATAAATATGAGTGTATGTGTGCGTATTATGTGTGTGTGTGTGTGTGTGTGTGTGTGTGTGTGTGTGTGTGTGTGTGTGTGTGTGTGTGTGTGTGTGTGGAGTGTTCTGAAAAAAATGTATATACTGTATTTATACATTTAATTGTCTTTTATTTTATATCACACATTTCTTAGCAGTCATACCCAGGATTAGAACCCATGACCTGTTACACTGCAGCAGACACTTTACTGATTGAGCTATTTGCTCCTGTAGAGGAAGCATGAGAATTCTAACTATATGAAATTATGTGTAATTGTCAGAGAAGTATCTTCATATAGTTAGAATTCTCATATTTCCTATACAGGAGCAACAGCTTCATCAGTAAGATGTCTGCTTCCAATGTAATAGGGTGTGGTTTCTTATCCTGGGTGTGATACTTGTAAAATGTGTATATTCAGTATAATAAAGAGGGTGTGATTTGCAGCTATCAATTAACTTAATTCAATTCAATGGTGTCACAGAATGGGAGGAGAGGTGCCCCCCTTCAGAGCAGGAGCCCGGCGGCAGATGACTCCGTTGACTCCCAGAGTTCTGCCTCTGCTCCAGCCTCATCCCGTGTCTCTCCAGCCTCATCCCCGTCCCTCCATCTTTGTGTCCTCCACGTGTCTGTTTAGCCTCAATTCACACTGTGTCTCTCTAGCATCAAGCCTAGTCTCCCCAGCCCCACAATGTCTCTCTAGCCTCAAGCTTCCTTCACCTCCATGCCTTTCTAGCCTCATCACCCCCTCTCCTCTGAGCCTCTCCAGCCTCATGACACCCTGTCTCTCTGGCCTCATACCATGTCTCTCTAGCCTCATCCCATGTGTCCCTACAGCCTCACCCGTGGGTCTCCAGCCTCATCCCGTGTGTTTCTTCAACCTCATCCCATGCCTTGTTCCCTCCACATGTCTGTCTAGCCTTATGTCGCACTGTGTCTCTAGCCTCACCCCACCTCCACTGAGCCTCTCCAGCCTCATGACACCCTGTGTCTCTCTAGCCTCATGCCCCTCCACCTCCTTGTCTCTCCAGCCTTCTGCCCGCCCTGTGTCTCTCTAGCCTCATGCCCCTCCACCTCCTTGTCTCTCCAGCCTTCTGCCCGCCCTGTGTCTCTCTAGCCTCATGCCCCTCCACCTCCTTATCTCTCCAGCCTTCTGCCTGCCCTGTGTCTCTCTAGCCTCATGCCCCTCCACCTCCTTGTCTCTCCAGCCTTCTGCCCGCCCTGTGTCTCTCTAGCCTCATGCCCCTCCACCTCCTTGTCTCTCCAGCCTTCTGCCCGCCCTGTGTCTCTAAAGCCTCCCGCCACTCACCAGTCTCAAGTCTCTCATGTCTCTCCAGCAGCGTGCGTCCTCTGGAGGCATCTTGAGCATAGCGGGACAGATAGCATTACAGGACATCCACTGTCTTTGCAACACTAGGGTTGCTATAATATATCCATATAGTGCTGTGTGTCTAATAACCGCCATCACCCTTCCGTGCTGTCCCTGATCTATCAGCAATCCCAGAACATTGCTGTCCACACCACAGAAAAGCAGCACAGGGGTAGATGTGACAGCGGAGCCAAGATGTGACAGCGGAGCCTAGATGTGACAGCGGAGCCTAGATGTGAAAGCGGAGCCTGTCCTCTCTGCTTATGAGCTTATATAGCAGAATGCAGTGTGTAGAGAGGCAGGATGTCTGTGATACGTGTGATTACAGTATATAGCAGAATGCAGTGTGTAGGGAGGCAGGATGTCTGTGATACGTGTGATTACAGTATATAGCAGAATGCAGTGTGTAGGGAGGCAGGATGTCTGTGACACGTGTGATTACAGTATATAGCAGAATGCAGTGTGTATGGAGGCAGGATGTCTGTGATACGTGTGATTACAGTATATAGCAGAATGCAGTGTGTAGGGAGGCAGGATGTCTGTGATACGTGTGATTACAGTATATAGCAGAATGCAGTGTGTAGGGAGGCAGGATGTCTGTGATACGTGTGATTACAGTATATAGCAGAATGCAGTGTGTAGGGAGGCAGGATGTCTGTGATACGTGTGATTACAGTATATAGCAGAATGCAGTGTGTAGAGAGGCAGGATGTCTGTGATACGTGTGATTACAGTATATAGCAGAATGCAGTGTGTAGGGAGGCAGGATGTCTGTGATACGTGTGATTACAGTATATAGAAGAGTGCAGTGTGTAGGGAGGCAGGATGTCTGTGGTACGTGTGATAACAGTATATAGCAGAATGCAGTGTGTAGGGAGGCAGGATGTCTGTGATAGGTGTGATTACAGTATATAGCAGAATGCAGTGTGTAGGGAGGCAGGATGTCTGTGATACGTGTGATTACAGTATATAGCAGAATGCAGTGTGTAGGGAGGCAGGATGTCTGTGATACGTGTGATTACAGTATATAGCAGAGTGCAGTGTGTAGGGAGGCAGGATGTCTGTGATGCGTGTGATTACAGTATATAGCAGAATGCAGTGTGTAGGGAGGCAGGATGTCTGTGATACGTGTGATTACAGTATATAGCAGAATGCAGTGTGTAGGGAGGCAGGATGTCTGTGATACGTGTGATTACAGTATATAGCAGAATGCAGTGTGTAGGGAGGCAGGATGTCTGTGATAGGTGTGATTACAGTATATAGCAGAATGCAGTGTGTAGAGAGGCAGGATGTCTGTGATACGTGTGATTACAGTATATAGCAGAATGCAGGGTGTAGAGAGGCAGGATGTCTGTGATACGTGTGAGTACAGTATATAGCAGAATGCAGGGTGTAGAGAGGCAGGATGTCTGTGATACGTGTGATTACAGTATATAGCAGAATGCAGTGTGTAGGGAGGCAGGATGTCTATGATACGTGTGAGTACAGTATATAGCAGAGTGCAGTGTGTAGGGAGGCAGGATGTCTGTGATACGTGTGATTACAGTATATAGCAGAATGCAGTGTGTAGGGAGGCAGGATGTCTGTGATACGTGTGATTACAGTATATAGCAGAGTGCAGTGTGTAGAGAGGCAGGATGTCTGTGATACGTGTGATAACAGTATATAGCAGAGTGCAGTGTGTAGAGAGGCAGGATGTCTGTGATACGTGTGATAACAGTATATAGCAGAATGCAGTGTGCAGGGAGGCAGGATGTCTGTGATACGTGTGATTACAGTATATAGCAGAATGCAGTGTGTAGGGAGGCAGGATGTCTGTGATACGTGTGATTACAGTATATAGCAGAGTGCAGTGTGTAGAGAGGCAGGATGTCTGTGATACGTGTGATAACAGTATATAGCAGAATGCAGTGTGTAGGGAGGCAGGATGTCTGTGATACGTGTGATTACAGTATATAGCAGAATGCAGTGTGTAGGGAGGCAGGATGTCTGTGATACGTGTGATTACAGTATATAGCAGAGTGCAGTGTGTAGGGAGGCAGGATGTCTGTGATACGTGTGATTACAGTATATAGCAGAATGCAGTGTGTAGGGAGGCAGGATGTCTGTGATACGTGTGATTACAGTATATAGCAGAATGCAGTGTGTAGGGAGGCAGGATGTCTGTGATACGTGTGATTACAGTATATAGCAGAATGCAGTGTGTAGGGAGGCAGGATGTCTGTGATACGTGTGTTTACAGTATATAGCAGAACGCAGTGTGTAGGGAGGCAGGATGTCTGTGATACGTGTGATAACAGTATATAGCAGAGTGCAGTGTGTAGGGAGGCAGGATGTCTGTGATACCTGTGATTACAGTATATAGCAGAATGCAGTGTGTAGGGAGGCAGGGTGTCTGTGATACGTGTGATTACAGTATATAGCAGAATGCAGTGTGTAGGGAGGCAGGATGTATGTGATACGTGTGCTTACAGTATATAGCAGAATGCAGTGTGTAGGGAGGCAGGATGTCTGTGATACGTGTGATTACAGTATATAGCAGAATGCAGTGTGTAGGGAGGCAGGATGTCTGTGATACGTGTGATTACAGTATATAGCAGAATGCAGTGTGTAGGGAGGCAGGATGTCTGTGATAGGTGTGATTACAGTATATAGCAGAATGCAGTGTGTAGGGAGGCAGGATGACTGTGATACGTGTGATTACAGTATATAGCAGAATGCAGTGTGCAGGGAGGCAGGATGTCTGTGATACGTGTGATTACAGTATATAGCAGAGTGAAGTGTAGGGAGGCAGGGTGTCTGTGATACGTGTGATTACAGTATATAGCAGAATGCAGTGTGTAGGGAGGCAGGATGTCTGTGATACGTGTGATTACAGTATATAGCAGAGTGCAGTGTGTAGGGAGGCAGGATGTCTGTGATACGTGTGATTACAGTATATAGCAGAATGCAGTGTGTAGGGATGCAGGATGTCTGTGATACGTGTGATTACAGTATATAGCAGAGTGCAGTGTGTAGGGAGGCAGGATGTCTGTGATACGTGTGATTACAGTATATAGCAGAATGCAGTGTGTAGGGAGGCAGGATGTCTGTGATACGTGTGATTACAGTATATAGCAGAGTGAAGTGTAGAGAGGCAGGATGTCTGTGATACGTGTGATTACAGTATATAGCAGAGTGCAGTGTGTAGGGAGGCAGGATGTCTGTGAGATGTGTGATTACAGTATATAGCAGAATGCAGTGTGTAGGGAGGCGTCTGTGTCTCTGATACGTGTGATTACAGTATATAGCAGAATGCAGTGTGTAGGGAGGAAGGATGTCTATGATACGTGTGATTACAGTATATAGCAGAATGCAGTGTGTAGAGAGGCAGGATGTCTGTGATACGTGTGATTACAGTATATAGCAGAATGCAGTGTGTAGGGAGGCAGGATGTCTGTGATACGTGTGATTACAGTATATAGCAGAGTGCAGTGTGTAGGGAGGCAGGATGTCTGTGATACGTGTGATTACAGTATATAGCAGAATGCAGTGTGTAGGGAGGCAGGATATCTGTAATACGTGTGATTACAGTATATAGCAGAACGCAGTGTGTAGGGAGGCAGGATGTCTGTGATACGTGTGATAACAGTATATAGCAGAATGTAGTGTGTGGGGAGGCAGAATGTCTGTGATACGTGTGATTACAGTATATAGCAGAGTGAAGTGTAGAGAGGCAGGATGTCTATGATACCTGTGAGTACAGTATGTAGCAGAATGTAGTGTGTAGAGAGGCAGGATGTCTGTGATACGTGTGATTACAGTATATAGCAGAGTGCAGTGTGTAGGGAGGCAGGATGTCTGTGACACGTGTGATTACAGTATATAGCAGAATGCAGTGTGTAGGGAGGCAGGATGTCTGTGATACGTGTGATTACAGTATATAGCAGAGTGAAGTGTAGGGAGGCAGGATGTCTGTGATACATGTGATTACAGTATATAGCAGAATGCAGTGTGTAGGGAGGCAGGATGTCTGTGATAGGTGTGATTACATTATATAGCAGAATGCAGTGTGTAGGGAGGCAGGATGTCTGTGATACGTGTGATTACAGTATATAGCAGAGTGCAGTGTGTAGGGAGGCAGGATGTCTGAGATACGTGTGATTACAGTATATAGCAGAATGCAGTGTGTAGGGAGGCAGGATGTCTGTGATACGTGTGATTACAGTATATAGCAGAATGCAGTGTGTAGGGAGGCAGGATGTCTGTGACACGTGTGATTACAGTATATAGCAGAATGCAGTGTGTAGGGAGGCAGGATGTCTGTGATACGTGTGATTACAGTAAATAGCAGAATGCAGTGTGTAGGGAGGCAGGATGTCTGTGATACGTGTGATTACAGTATATAGCAGAATGCAGTGTGTAGGGAGGCAGGATATCTGTGATACCTGTGATTACAGTATATAGCAGAGTGCAGTGTGTAGGGAGGCAGGATGTCTGTGATACGTGTGATTACAGTATATAGCAGAATGCAGTGTGTAGGGAGGCAGGATGTCTGTGATACGTGTGATTACAGTATATAGCAGAATGCAGTGTGTAGGGAGGCAGGATGTCTGTGATACGTGTGATTACATTATATAGCAGAATGCAGTGTGTAGGGAGGCAGGAAGTCTGTGATACGTGTGATTACAGTATATAGCAGAATGCAGTGTGTAGGGAGGCAGGATGTCTGTGATACGTGTGCTTACAGTATATAGCAGAGTGAAGTATAGAGAGGCAGGATGTCTGTGATACGTGTGATTACAGTATATAGCAGAATGCAGTGTGTAGGGAGGCAGGATGTCTGTGATACGTGTGATTACAGTATATAGCAGAATGCAGTGTGTAGGGAGGTAGGATGTCTGTCATACGTGTGATTACAGTATATAGCAGAATGCAGTGTGTAGGGAGGCAGGATGTCTGTGATACGTGTGATTACAGTATATAGCAGAATGCAGTGTGTAGGGAGGCAGGATGTCTGTGATACGTGTGATTACAGTATATAGCAGAATGCAGTGTGTAGGGAGGCAGGATGTCTGTGATACGTGTAATTACAGTATATAGCAGAATGCAGTGTGTAGGGAGGCAGGATGTCTGTGATACGTGTGATTACAGTATATAGCAGAATGCAGTGTGTAGGGAGGCAGGATGTCTGTGATACGTGTGCTTACAGTATATAGCAGAATGCAGTGTGTAGGCAGGCAGGATGTCTGTGATACGTGTGATTACAGTATATAGCAGAGTGCAGTGTGTAGGGAGGCAGGATGTCTGTGATACGTGTGATTACAGTATATAGCAGAGTGCAGTGTGTAGGGAGGCAGGATGTCTGTGATACGTGTGAATACAGTATATAGCAGAATGCAGTGTGTAGGGAGGCAGGATGTCTGTGATACGTGTGATTACAGTATATAGCAGAATGCAGTGTGTAGGAAGGCAGGATGTCTGTGATACGTGTGATAACAGTATATAGCAGAATGTAGTGTGTAGGGAGGCAGGATGTCTGTGATACCTGTGATAACAGTATATAGCAGAATGCAGTGTGTAGGGAGGCAGGATGTCTGTGATACGTGTGATAACAGTATATAGCAGAGTGCAGTGTGTAGGGAGGCAGGATGTCTATGATACGTGTGAGTACAGTATATAGCAGAATGCAGTGTGTAGGGAGGCAGGATGTCTGTGATACGTGTGATTACAGTATATAGTAGAGTGCAGTGTGTAGGGAGGCAGGATGTCTGTGATACGTGTGCTTACAGTATATAGCAGAATGCAGTGTGCAGGGAGGCAGGATGTCTTTGATACGTGTGCTTACAGTATATAGCAGAATGCAGTGTGTAGGGAGGCAGGATGTCTGTCATACGTGTGATTACAGTATATAGCAGAATGCAGTGTGTAGGGAGGCAGGATGTCTGTGATACGTGTGATAACAGTATATAGCAGAATGCAGTGTGCAGGGAGGCAGGATGTCTGTGATACGTGTGATTACAGTATATAGCAGAATGCAGTGTGTAGGGAGGCAGGATGTCTGTGATACGTGTGATTACAGTATATAGCAGAATGCAGTGTGTAGGGAGGCAGGATGTCTGTGATACGTGTGATTACAGTATATAGCAGAATGCAGTGTGTAGGGAGGCAGGATGTCTGTGATACGTGTGATTACAGTATATAGCAGAATGCAGTGTGTAAGGAGGCAGGATGTCTGTGATACGTGTGATTACAGTATATAGCAGAATGCAGTGTGTAGGGAGGCAGGATGTTTGTGATACGTGTGATTACAGTATATAGCAGAATGCAGTGTGTAGGGAGGCAGGATGTCTGATACGTGTGATTACAGTATATAGCAGAATGCAGTGTGCAGGGAGGCAGGATGTCTGTGATACGTGTGATTACAGTATATAGCAGAATGCAGTGTGTAGGGAGGCGTCTGTGTCTATGACACGTGTGATTACAGTATATAGCAGAATGCAGTGTGTAGGGAGGCGTCTTTGTCTATGATACGTGTGATTACAGTATATAGCAGAATGCAGTGTGTAGGGAGGCAGGATGTCTGTGATACGTGTGATTACAGTATATAGCAGAATGCAGTGTGTAGGGAGGCAGGATGTCTGTGATACGTGTGAGTACAGTATATAGCAGAATGCAGTGTGTAGGGAGGCAGGATGTCTGTGATACGTGTGATAACAGTATATAGCAGAATGCAGTGTGTAGGGAGGCAGGATGTCTGTGATACGTGTGATAACAGTATATAGCAGAATGCAGTGTGTAGGGAGGCAGGATGTCTGTGATACGTGTGATAACAGTATATAGCAGAATGCAGTGTGTAGGGAGGCAGGATGTCTGTGATACGTGTGATTACAGTATATAGCAGAATGCAGTGTGTAGGGAGGCAGGATGTCTGTGATACGTGTGATTACAGTATATAGCAGAGTGCAGAGTGTAGGGAGGCAGGATGTATGTGATACGTGTGATAACAGTATATAGCAGAGTGAAGTGTAGAGAGGCAGGATGTCTGTGATACGTGTGCTTACAGTATATAGCAGAATGCAGTGTGCAGGGAGGCAGGATGTCTGTGATACGTGTGCTTACAGTATATAGCAGAATGCAGTGTGTAGGGAGGTAGGAAGTCTCTGATACGTGTGCTTACAGTATATAGCAGAATGCAGTGTGTAGGGAGGCAGGATGTCTGTGATACGTGTGCTTACAGTATATAGCAGAATGCAGTGTGTAGGGAGGCAGGATGTCTGTGATGCGTGTGATTACAGTATATAGCAGAATGCAGTGTGTAGGGAGGCAGGATGTCTGTGATACGTGTGATTACAGTATATAGCAGAATGCAGTGTGTAGGGAGGCAGGATGTCTGTGATACGTGTGATGACAGTATATAGCAGAATGCAGTGTGTAGGGAGGCAGGATGTCTGTGATACGTGTGAGTACAGTATATAGCAGAATGCAGTGTGTAGGGAGGCAGGATGTCTGTGATACGTGTGATTACAGTATATAGCAGAATGCAGTGTGTAGGGAGGCAGGATGTCTGTGATACGTGTGATAACAGTATATAGCAGAATGTAGTGTGTAGGGAGGCAGGATGTCTGTGATACGTGTGATAACAGTATATAGCAGAATGCAGTGTGTAGGGAGGCAGGATGTCTGTGGTACGTGTGATAACAGTATATAGCAGAATGCAGTGTGTAGGGAGGCAGGATGTCTGTGATAGGTGTGATTACAGTATATAGCAGAATGCAGTGTGTAGGGAGGCAGGATGTCTGTGATACGTGTGATTACAGTATATAGCAGAGTGCAGTGTGTAGGGAGGCAGGATGTCTATGATACGTGTGAGTACAGTATATAGCAGAATGTAGCGTGTAGAGAGGCAGGATGTCTGTGATACGTGTGATTACAGTATATAGCAGAGTGCAGCGTGTAGGGAGGCAGGATGTCTGTGATACGTGTGATTACAGTATATAGCAGAGTGAAGTGTAGAGAGGCAGGATGTCTGTGATACGTGTGATTACAGTATATAGCAGAATGCAGTGTGTAGGGAGGCAGGATGTCTATGATACGTGTGATTACAGTATATAGCAGAATGCAGTGTGTAGGGAGGCAGGATGTCTGTGATACGTGTGATTACAGTATATAGCAGAATGCAGTGTGTAGGGAGGCAGGATGTCTGTGATACGTGTGATTACAGTATATAGCAGAATGCAGTGTGTAGGGAGGCAGGATGTCTATGATACGTGTGATTACAGTATATAGCAGAATGCAGTGTGTAGGGAGGCAGGATGTCTGTGATACGTGTGATTACAGTATATAGCAGAGTGCAGTGTGTAGGGAGGCAGGATGTCTATGATACGTGTGAGTACAGTATATAGCAGAATGTAGTGTGTAGAGAGGCAGGATGTCTGTGATACGTGTGCTTACAGTATATAGCAGAGCGCAGTGTGTAGGGAGGCAGGATGTCTATGATACGTGTGATTACAGTATATAGCAGAATGCAGTGTGTAGGGAGGCAGGATGTCTGTGATACGTGTGCTTACAGTATATAGCAGAGTGAAGTATAGAGAGGCAGGATGTCTGTGATACGTGTGATTACAGTATATAGCAGAATGCAGTGTGTAGGGAGGCAGGATGTCTGTGATACGTGTGATTACAGTATATAGCAGAATGCAGTGTGTAGGGAGGTAGGATGTCTGTCATACGTGTGATTACAGTATATAGCAGAATGCAGTGTGTAGGGAGGCAGGATGTCTGTGATACGTGTGATTACAGTATATAGCAGAATGCAGTGTGTAGGGAGGCAGGATGTCTGTGATACGTGTGATTACAGTATATAGCAGAATGCAGTGTGTAGGGAGGCAGGATGTCTGTGATACGTGTGATTACAGTATATAGCAGAATGCAGTGTGTAGGGAGGCAGGATGTCTGTGATACGTGTGATTACAGTATATAGCAGAATGCAGTGTGTAGGGAGGCAGGATGTCTGTGATACGTGTGCTTACAGTATATAGCAGAATGCAGTGTGTAGGCAGGCAGGATGTCTGTGATACGTGTGATTACAGTATATAGCAGAGTGCAGTGTGTAGGGAGGCAGGATGTCTATGATACGTGTGATTACAGTATATAGCAGAGTGCAGTGTGTAGGGAGGCAGGATGTCTGTGATACGTGTGAATACAGTATATAGCAGAATGCAGTGTGTAGGGAGGCAGGATGTCTGTGATACGTGTGATTACAGTATATAGCAGAATGCAGTGTGTAGGAAGGCAGGATGTCTGTGATACGTGTGATAACAGTATATAGCAGAATGTAGTGTGTAGGGAGGCAGGATGTCTGTGATACCTGTGATAACAGTATATAGCAGAATGCAGTGTGTAGGGAGGCAGGATGTCTGTGATACGTGTGATAACAGTATATAGCAGAATGCAGTGTGTAGGGAGGCAGGATGTCTGTGATACGTGTGATTACAGTATATAGCAGAATGCAGTGTGTAGGGAGGCAGGATGTCTGTGATACGTGTGATTACAGTATATAGTAGAGTGCAGTGTGTAGGGAGGCAGGATGTCTGTGATACGTGTGATTACAGTATATAGTAGAGTGCAGTGTGTAGGGAGGCAGGATGTCTGTGATACGTGTGCTTACAGTATATAGCAGAATGCAGTGTGCAGGGAGGCAGGATGTCTTTGATACGTGTGCTTACAGTATATAGCAGAATGCAGTGTGTAGGGAGGCAGGATGTCTGTCATACGTGTGATTACAGTATATAGCAGAATGCAGTGTGTAGGGAGGCAGGATGTCTGTGATACGTGTGATAACAGTATATAGCAGAATGCAGTGTGCAGGGAGGCAGGATGTCTGTGATACGTGTGATTACAGTATATAGCAGAATGCAGTGTGTAGGGAGGCAGGATGTCTGTGATACGTGTGATTACAGTATATAGCAGAATGCAGTGTGTAGGGAGGCAGGATGTCTGTGATACGTGTGATTACAGTATATAGCAGAATGCAGTGTGTAGGGAGGCAGGATGTCTGTGATACGTGTGATTACAGTATATAGCAGAATGCAGTGTGTAAGGAGGCAGGATGTCTGTGATACGTGTGATTACAGTATATAGCAGAATGCAGTGTGTAGGGAGGCAGGATGTTTGTGATACGTGTGATTACAGTATATAGCAGAATGCAGTGTGTAGGGAGGCAGGATGTCTGATACGTGTGATTACAGTATATAGCAGAATGCAGTGTGCAGGGAGGCAGGATATCTGTGATACGTGTGATTACAGTATATAGCAGAATGCAGTGTGTAGGGAGGCAGGATGTCTGTGATACGTGTGATAACAGTATATAGCAGAATGCAGTGTGTAGGGAGGCAGGATGTCTGTGATACGTGTGATAACAGTATATAGCAGAATGCAGTGTGTAGGGAGGCAGGATGTCTGTGATACGTGTGATAACAGTATATAGCAGAATGCAGTGTGTAGGGAGGCAGGATGTCTGTGATACGTGTGATTACAGTATATAGCAGAATGCAGTGTGTAGGGAGGCAGGATGTCTGTGATACGTGTGATTACAGTATATAGTAGAGTGCAGTGTGTAGGGAGGCAGGATGTCTGTGATACGTGTGATTACAGTATATAGTAGAGTGCAGTGTGTAGGGAGGCAGGATGTCTGTGATACGTGTGCTTACAGTATATAGCAGAATGCAGTGTGCAGGGAGGCAGGATGTCTTTGATACGTGTGCTTACAGTATATAGCAGAATGCAGTGTGTAGGGAGGCAGGATGTCTGTCATACGTGTGATTACAGTATATAGCAGAATGCAGTGTGTAGGGAGGCAGGATGTCTGTGATACGTGTGATAACAGTATATAGCAGAATGCAGTGTGCAGGGAGGCAGGATGTCTGTGATACGTGTGATTACAGTATATAGCAGAATGCAGTGTGTAGGGAGGCAGGATGTCTGTGATACGTGTGATTACAGTATATAGCAGAATGCAGTGTGTAGGGAGGCAGGATGTCTGTGATACGTGTGATTACAGTATATAGCAGAATGCAGTGTGTAGGGAGGCAGGATGTCTGTGATACGTGTGATTACAGTATATAGCAGAATGCAGTGTGTAAGGAGGCAGGATGTCTGTGATACGTGTGATTACAGTATATAGCAGAATGCAGTGTGTAGGGAGGCAGGATGTTTGTGATACGTGTGATTACAGTATATAGCAGAATGCAGTGTGTAGGGAGGCAGGATGTCTGATACGTGTGATTACAGTATATAGCAGAATGCAGTGTGCAGGGAGGCAGGATATCTGTGATACGTGTGATTACAGTATATAGCAGAATGCAGTGTGTAGGGAGGCGTCTGTGTCTATGACACGTGTGATTACAGTATATAGCAGAATGCAGTGTGTAGGGAGGCGTCTTTGTCTATGATACGTGTGATTACAGTATATAGCAGAATGCAGTGTGTAGGGAGGCAGGATGTCTGTGATACGTGTGATTACAGTATATAGCAGAATGCAGTGTGTAGGGAGGCAGGATGTCTGTGATACGTGTGAGTACAGTATATAGCAGAATGCAGTGTGTAGGGAGGCAGGATGTCTGTGATACGTGTGATAACAGTATATAGCAGAATGCAGTGTGTAGGGAGGCAGGATGTCTGTGATACGTGTGATAACAGTATATAGCAGAATGCAGTGTGTAGGGAGGCAGGATGTCTGTGATACGTGTGATAACAGTATATAGCAGAATGCAGTGTGTAGGGAGGCAGGATGTCTGTGATACGTGTGATTACAGTATATAGCAGAATGCAGTGTGTAGGGAGGCAGGATGTCTGTGATACGTGTGATTACAGTATATAGCAGAGTGCAGAGTGTAGGGAGGCAGGATGTATGTGATACGTGTGATAACAGTATATAGCAGAGTGAAGTGTAGAGAGGCAGGATGTCTGTGATACGTGTGCTTACAGTATATAGCAGAATGCAGTGTGCAGGGAGGCAGGATGTCTGTGATACGTGTGCTTACAGTATATAGCAGAATGCAGTGTGTAGGGAGGTAGGAAGTCTCTGATACGTGTGCTTACAGTATATAGCAGAATGCAGTGTGTAGGGAGGCAGGATGTCTGTGATACGTGTGCTTACAGTATATAGCAGAATGCAGTGTGTAGGGAGGCAGGATGTCTGTGATGCGTGTGATTACAGTATATAGCAGAATGCAGTGTGTAGGGAGGCAGGATGTCTGTGATACGTGTGATTACAGTATATAGCAGAATGCAGTGTGTAGGGAGGCAGGATGTCTGTGATACGTGTGATGACAGTATATAGCAGAATGCAGTGTGTAGGGAGGCAGGATGTCTGTGATACGTGTGAGTACAGTATATAGCAGAATGCAGTGTGTAGGGAGGCAGGATGTCTGTGATACGTGTGATTACAGTATATAGCAGAATGCAGTGTGTAGGGAGGCAGGATGTCTGTGATACGTGTGATAACAGTATATAGCAGAATGTAGTGTGTAGGGAGGCAGGATGTCTGTGATACGTGTGATAACAGTATATAGCAGAATGCAGTGTGTAGGGAGGCAGGATGTCTGTGGTACGTGTGATAACAGTATATAGCAGAATGCAGTGTGTAGGGAGGCAGGATGTCTGTGATAGGTGTGATTACAGTATATAGCAGAATGCAGTGTGTAGGGAGGCAGGATGTCTGTGATACGTGTGATTACAGTATATAGCAGAGTGCAGTGTGTAGGGAGGCAGGATGTCTATGATACGTGTGAGTACAGTATATAGCAGAATGTAGCGTGTAGAGAGGCAGGATGTCTGTGATACGTGTGATTACAGTATATAGCAGAGTGCAGCGTGTAGGGAGGCAGGATGTCTGTGATACGTGTGATTACAGTATATAGCAGAGTGAAGTGTAGAGAGGCAGGATGTCTGTGATACGTGTGATTACAGTATATAGCAGAATGCAGTGTGTAGGGAGGCAGGATGTCTATGATACGTGTGATTACAGTATATAGCAGAATGCAGTGTGTAGGGAGGCAGGATGTCTGTGATACGTGTGATTACAGTATATAGCAGAATGCAGTGTGTAGGGAGGCAGGATGTCTGTGATACGTGTGATTACAGTATATAGCAGAATGCAGTGTGTAGGGAGGCAGGATGTCTATGATACGTGTGATTACAGTATATAGCAGAATGCAGTGTGTAGGGAGGCAGGATGTCTGTGATACGTGTGATTACAGTATATAGCAGAGTGCAGTGTGTAGGGAGGCAGGATGTCTATGATACGTGTGAGTACAGTATATAGCAGAATGTAGTGTGTAGAGAGGCAGGATGTCTGTGATACGTGTGCTTACAGTATATAGCAGAGCGCAGTGTGTAGGGAGGCAGGATGTCTATGATACGTGTGATTACAGTATATAGCAGAATGCAGTGTGTAGGGAGGCAGGATGTCTGTGATACGTGTGATTACAGTATATAGCAGAGTGCAGCGTGTAGGGAGGCAGGATGTCTGTGATACGTGTGATTACAGTATATAGCAGAGTGAAGTGTAGAGAGGCAGGATGTCTGTGATACGTGTGATTACAGTATATAGCAGAATGCAGTGTGTAGGGAGGCAGGATGTCTATGATACGTGTGATTACAGTATATAGCAGAATGCAGTGTGTAGGGAGGCAGGATGTCTGTGATACGTGTGATTACAGTATATAGCAGAATGCAGTGTGTAGGGAGGCAGGATGTCTGTGATACGTGTGATTACAGTATATAGCAGAATGCAGTGTGTAGGGAGGCAGGATGTCTGTGATACGTGTGATTACAGTATATAGCAGAATGCAGTGTGTAGGGAGGCAGGATGTCTGTGATACGTGTGATTACAGTATATAGCAGAATGCAGTGTGTAGGGAGGCAGGATGTCTGTGATACGTGTGATTACAGTATATAGCAGAATGCAGTGTGTAGGGAGGCAGGATGTCTGTGATAGGTGTGATTACAGTATATAGCAGAATGCAGTGTGTAGGGAGGCAGGATGTCTGTGATACGTGTGATTACAGTATATAGCAGAGTGCAGTGTGTAGGGAGGCAGGATGTCTGTGATACGTGTGATTACAGTATATAGCAGAGTGAAGTGTAGAGAGGCAGGATGTCTATGATACGTGTGAGTACAGTATATAGCAGAATGTAGTGTGTAGAGAGGCAGGATGTCTGTGATACGTGTGATTACAGTATATAGCAGAATGCAGTGTGTAGGGAGGCAGGATGTCTGTGATACGTGTGATTACAGTATATAGCAGAGTGCAGTGTGTAGGGAGGCAGGATGTCTATGATACGTGTGAGTACAGTATATAGCAGAATGCAGTGTGTAGGGAGGCAGGATGTCTGTGATACGTGTGATTACAGTATATAGCAGAATGCAGTGTGTAGGGAGGCAGGATGTCTGTGATAGGTGTGATTACAGTATATAGCAGAATGCAGTGTGTAGGGAGGCAGGATGTCTGTGATACGTGTGATTACAGTATATAGCAGAGTGCAGTGTGTAGGGAGGCAGGATGTCTGTGATACGTGTGATTACAGTATATAGCAGAGTGAAGTGTAGAGAGGCAGGATGTCTATGATACGTGTGAGTACAGTATATAGCAGAATGTAGTGTGTAGAGAGGCAGGATGTCTGTGATACGTGTGATTACAGTATATAGCAGAATGCAGTGTGTAGGGAGGCAGGATGTCTGTGATACGTGTGATTACAGTATATAGCAGAATGCAGTGTGTAGGGAGGCAGGATGTCTGTGATACGTGTGATTACAGTATATAGCAGAATGCAGTGTGTAGGGAGGCAGGATGTCTGTGATACGTGTGATTACAGTATATAGCAGAATGCAGTGTGTAGGGAGGCAGGATGTCTGTGATACGTGTGATTACAGTATATAGCAGAATGCAGTGTGTAGGGAGGCAGGATGTCTGTGATACGTGTGCTTACAGTATATAGCAGAATGCAGTGTGTAGGCAGGCAGGATGTCTGTGATACGTGTGATTACAGTATATAGCAGAGTGCAGTGTGTAGGGAGGCAGGATGTCTGTGATACGTGTGATTACAGTATATAGCAGAGTGCAGTGTGTAGGGAGGCAGGATGTCTGTGATACGTGTGAATACAGTATATAGCAGAATGCAGTGTGTAGGGAGGCAGGATGTCTGTGATACGTGTGATTACAGTATATAGCAGAATGCAGTGTGTAGGAAGGCAGGATGTCTGTGATACGTGTGATAACAGTATATAGCAGAATGTAGTGTGTAGGGAGGCAGGATGTCTGTGATACCTGTGATAACAGTATATAGCAGAATGCAGTGTGTAGGGAGGCAGGATGTCTGTGATACGTGTGATAACAGTATATAGCAGAGTGCAGTGTGTAGGGAGGCAGGATGTCTATGATACGTGTGAGTACAGTATATAGCAGAATGCAGTGTGTAGGGAGGCAGGATGTCTGTGATACGTGTGATTACAGTATATAGTAGAGTGCAGTGTGTAGGGAGGCAGGATGTCTGTGATACGTGTGCTTACAGTATATAGCAGAATGCAGTGTGCAGGGAGGCAGGATGTCTTTGATACGTGTGCTTACAGTATATAGCAGAATGCAGTGTGTAGGGAGGCAGGATGTCTGTCATACGTGTGATTACAGTATATAGCAGAATGCAGTGTGTAGGGAGGCAGGATGTCTGTGATACGTGTGATAACAGTATATAGCAGAATGCAGTGTGCAGGGAGGCAGGATGTCTGTGATACGTGTGATTACAGTATATAGCAGAATGCAGTGTGTAGGGAGGCAGGATGTCTGTGATACGTGTGATTACAGTATATAGCAGAATGCAGTGTGTAGGGAGGCAGGATGTCTGTGATACGTGTGATTACAGTATATAGCAGAATGCAGTGTGTAGGGAGGCAGGATGTCTGTGATACGTGTGATTACAGTATATAGCAGAATGCAGTGTGTAAGGAGGCAGGATGTCTGTGATACGTGTGATTACAGTATATAGCAGAATGCAGTGTGTAGGGAGGCAGGATGTTTGTGATACGTGTGATTACAGTATATAGCAGAATGCAGTGTGTAGGGAGGCAGGATGTCTGATACGTGTGATTACAGTATATAGCAGAATGCAGTGTGCAGGGAGGCAGGATGTCTGTGATACGTGTGATTACAGTATATAGCAGAATGCAGTGTGTAGGGAGGCGTCTGTGTCTATGACACGTGTGATTACAGTATATAGCAGAATGCAGTGTGTAGGGAGGCGTCTTTGTCTATGATACGTGTGATTACAGTATATAGCAGAATGCAGTGTGTAGGGAGGCAGGATGTCTGTGATACGTGTGATTACAGTATATAGCAGAATGCAGTGTGTAGGGAGGCAGGATGTCTGTGATACGTGTGAGTACAGTATATAGCAGAATGCAGTGTGTAGGGAGGCAGGATGTCTGTGATACGTGTGATAACAGTATATAGCAGAATGCAGTGTGTAGGGAGGCAGGATGTCTGTGATACGTGTGATAACAGTATATAGCAGAATGCAGTGTGTAGGGAGGCAGGATGTCTGTGATACGTGTGATAACAGTATATAGCAGAATGCAGTGTGTAGGGAGGCAGGATGTCTGTGATACGTGTGATTACAGTATATAGCAGAATGCAGTGTGTAGGGAGGCAGGATGTCTGTGATACGTGTGATTACAGTATATAGCAGAGTGCAGAGTGTAGGGAGGCAGGATGTATGTGATACGTGTGATAACAGTATATAGCAGAGTGAAGTGTAGAGAGGCAGGATGTCTGTGATACGTGTGCTTACAGTATATAGCAGAATGCAGTGTGCAGGGAGGCAGGATGTCTGTGATACGTGTGCTTACAGTATATAGCAGAATGCAGTGTGTAGGGAGGTAGGAAGTCTCTGATACGTGTGCTTACAGTATATAGCAGAATGCAGTGTGTAGGGAGGCAGGATGTCTGTGATACGTGTGCTTACAGTATATAGCAGAATGCAGTGTGTAGGGAGGCAGGATGTCTGTGATGCGTGTGATTACAGTATATAGCAGAATGCAGTGTGTAGGGAGGCAGGATGTCTGTGATACGTGTGATTACAGTATATAGCAGAATGCAGTGTGTAGGGAGGCAGGATGTCTGTGATACGTGTGATGACAGTATATAGCAGAATGCAGTGTGTAGGGAGGCAGGATGTCTGTGATACGTGTGAGTACAGTATATAGCAGAATGCAGTGTGTAGGGAGGCAGGATGTCTGTGATACGTGTGATTACAGTATATAGCAGAATGCAGTGTGTAGGGAGGCAGGATGTCTGTGATACGTGTGATAACAGTATATAGCAGAATGTAGTGTGTAGGGAGGCAGGATGTCTGTGATACGTGTGATAACAGTATATAGCAGAATGCAGTGTGTAGGGAGGCAGGATGTCTGTGGTACGTGTGATAACAGTATATAGCAGAATGCAGTGTGTAGGGAGGCAGGATGTCTGTGATAGGTGTGATTACAGTATATAGCAGAATGCAGTGTGTAGGGAGGCAGGATGTCTGTGATACGTGTGATTACAGTATATAGCAGAGTGCAGTGTGTAGGGAGGCAGGATGTCTATGATACGTGTGAGTACAGTATATAGCAGAATGTAGCGTGTAGAGAGGCAGGATGTCTGTGATACGTGTGATTACAGTATATAGCAGAGTGCAGCGTGTAGGGAGGCAGGATGTCTGTGATACGTGTGATTACAGTATATAGCAGAGTGAAGTGTAGAGAGGCAGGATGTCTGTGATACGTGTGATTACAGTATATAGCAGAATGCAGTGTGTAGGGAGGCAGGATGTCTATGATACGTGTGATTACAGTATATAGCAGAATGCAGTGTGTAGGGAGGCAGGATGTCTGTGATACGTGTGATTACAGTATATAGCAGAATGCAGTGTGTAGGGAGGCAGGATGTCTGTGATACGTGTGATTACAGTATATAGCAGAATGCAGTGTGTAGGGAGGCAGGATGTCTATGATACGTGTGATTACAGTATATAGCAGAATGCAGTGTGTAGGGAGGCAGGATGTCTGTGATACGTGTGATTACAGTATATAGCAGAGTGCAGTGTGTAGGGAGGCAGGATGTCTATGATACGTGTGAGTACAGTATATAGCAGAATGTAGTGTGTAGAGAGGCAGGATGTCTGTGATACGTGTGCTTACAGTATATAGCAGAGCGCAGTGTGTAGGGAGGCAGGATGTCTATGATACGTGTGATTACAGTATATAGCAGAATGCAGTGTGTAGGGAGGCAGGATGTCTGTGATACGTGTGATTACAGTATATAGCAGAGTGCAGCGTGTAGGGAGGCAGGATGTCTGTGATACGTGTGATTACAGTATATAGCAGAGTGAAGTGTAGAGAGGCAGGATGTCTGTGATACGTGTGATTACAGTATATAGCAGAATGCAGTGTGTAGGGAGGCAGGATGTCTATGATACGTGTGATTACAGTATATAGCAGAATGCAGTGTGTAGGGAGGCAGGATGTCTGTGATACGTGTGATTACATTATATAGCAGAATGCAGTGTGTAGGGAGGCAGGAAGTCTGTGATACGTGTGATTACAGTATATAGCAGAATGCAGTGTGTAGGGAGGCAGGATGTCTGTGATACGTGTGCTTACAGTATATAGCAGAGTGAAGTATAGAGAGGCAGGATGTCTGTGATACGTGTGATTACAGTATATAGCAGAATGCAGTGTGTAGGGAGGCAGGATGTCTGTGATACGTGTGATTACAGTATATAGCAGAATGCAGTGTGTAGGGAGGTAGGATGTCTGTCATACGTGTGATTACAGTATATAGCAGAATGCAGTGTGTAGGGAGGCAGGATGTCTGTGATACGTGTGATTACAGTATATAGCAGAATGCAGTGTGTAGGGAGGCAGGATGTCTGTGATACGTGTGATTACAGTATATAGCAGAATGCAGTGTGTAGGGAGGCAGGATGTCTGTGATACGTGTGATTACAGTATATAGCAGAATGCAGTGTGTAGGGAGGCAGGATGTCTGTGATACGTGTGATTACAGTATATAGCAGAATGCAGTGTGTAGGGAGGCAGGATGTCTGTGATACGTGTGCTTACAGTATATAGCAGAATGCAGTGTGTAGGCAGGCAGGATGTCTGTGATACGTGTGATTACAGTATATAGCAGAGTGCAGTGTGTAGGGAGGCAGGATGTCTGTGATACGTGTGATTACAGTATATAGCAGAGTGCAGTGTGTAGGGAGGCAGGATGTCTGTGATACGTGTGAATACAGTATATAGCAGAATGCAGTGTGTAGGGAGGCAGGATGTCTGTGATACGTGTGATTACAGTATATAGCAGAATGCAGTGTGTAGGAAGGCAGGATGTCTGTGATACGTGTGATAACAGTATATAGCAGAATGTAGTGTGTAGGGAGGCAGGATGTCTGTGATACCTGTGATAACAGTATATAGCAGAATGCAGTGTGTAGGGAGGCAGGATGTCTGTGATACGTGTGATAACAGTATATAGCAGAATGCAGTGTGTAGGGAGGCAGGATGTCTGTGATACGTGTGATTACAGTATATAGCAGAATGCAGTGTGTAGGGAGGCAGGATGTCTGTGATACGTGTGATTACAGTATATAGTAGAGTGCAGGGTGTAGGGAGGCAGGATGTCTGTGATACGTGTGCTTACAGTATATAGCAGAATGCAGTGTGCAGGGAGGCAGGATGTCTTTGATACGTGTGCTTACAGTATATAGCAGAATGCAGTGTGCAGGGAGGCAGGATGTCTTTGATACGTGTGCTTACAGTATATAGCAGAATGCAGTGTGTAGGGAGGCAGGATGTCTGTGATACGTGTGATTACAGTATATAGCAGAATGCAGTGTGTAGGGAGGCAGGATGTCTTTGATACGTGTGCTTACAGTATATAGCAGAATGCAGTGTGCAGGGAGGCAGGATGTCTTTGATACGTGTGCTTACAGTATATAGCAGAATGCAGTGTGTAGGGAGGCAGGATGTCTTTGATACGTGTGATTACAGTATATAGCAGAATGCAGTGTGTAGGGAGGCAGGATGTCTGTGATACGTGTGATAACAGTATATAGCAGAATGCAGTGTGCAGGGAGGCAGGATGTCTGTGATACGTGTGATTACAGTATATAGCAGAATGCAGTGTGTAGGGAGGTAGGATGTCTGTGATACGTGTGATTACAGTATATAGCAGAATGCAGTGTGTAGGGAGGCAGGATGTCTGTGATACGTGTGATTACAGTATATAGCAGAATGCAGTGTGTAGGGAGGCAGGATGTCTGTGATACGTGTGATTACAGTATATAGCAGAATGCAGTGTGTAAGGAGGCAGGATGTCTGTGATACGTGTGATTACAGTATATAGCAGAATGCAGTGTGTAGGGAGGCAGGATGTTTGTGATACGTGTGATTACAGTATAAAGCAGAATGCAGTGTGCAGGGAGGCAGGATGTCTGTGATACGTGTGATTACAGTATATAGCAGAATGCAGTGTGTAGGGAGGCGTCTGTGTCTATGACACGTGTGATTACAGTATATAGCAGAATGCAGTGTGTAGGGAGGCGTCTTTGTCTATGATACGTGTGATTACAGTATATAGCAGAATGCAGTGTGTAGGGAGGCAGGATGTCTGTGATACGTGTGATTACAGTATATAGCAGAATGCAGTGTGTAGGGAGGCAGGATGTCTGTGATACGTGTGAGTACAGTATATAGCAGAATGCAGTGTGTAGGGAGGCAGGATGTCTGTGATACGTGTGATAACAGTATATAGCAGAATGCAGTGTGTAGGGAGGCAGGATGTCTGTGATACGTGTGATAACAGTATATAGCAGAATGCAGTGTGTAGGGAGGCAGGATGTCTGTGATACGTGTGATAACAGTATATAGCAGAATGCAGTGTGTAGGGAGGCAGGATGTCTGTGATACGTGTGATTACAGTATATAGCAGAATGCAGTGTGTAGGGAGGCAGGATGTCTGTGATACGTGTGATTACAGTATATAGCAGAGTGCAGAGTGTAGGGAGGCAGGATGTATGTGATACGTGTGATTACAGTATATAGCAGAGTGAAGTGTAGAGAGGCAGGATGTCTGTGATACGTGTGCTTACAGTATATAGCAGAATGCAGTGTGCAGGGAGGCAGGATGTCTGTGATACGTGTGCTTACAGTATATAGCAGAATGCAGTGTGTAGGGAGGTAGGAAGTCTCTGATACGTGTGCTTACAGTATATAGCAGAATGCAGTGTGTAGGGAGGCAGGATGTCTGTGATACGTGTGCTTACAGTATATAGCAGAATGCAGTGTGTAGGGAGGCAGGATGTCTGTGATACGTGTGATTACAGTATATAGCAGAATGCAGTGTGTAGGGAGGCAGGATGTCTGTGATACGTGTGATTACAGTATATAGCAGAATGCAGTGTGTAGGGAGGCAGGATGTCTGTGATACGTGTGATGACAGTATATAGCAGAATGCAGTGTGTAGGGAGGCAGGATGTCTGTGATACGTGTGAGTACAGTATATAGCAGAATGCAGTGTGTAGGGAGGCAGGATGTCTGTGATACGTGTGATTACAGTATATAGCAGAATGCAGTGTGTAGGGAGGCAGGATGTCTGTGATACGTGTGATAACAGTATATAGCAGAATGTAGTGTGTAGGGAGGCAGGATGTCTGTGATACGTGTGATAACAGTATATAGCAGAATGCAGTGTGTAGGGAGGCAGGATGTCTGTGGTACGTGTGATAACAGTATATAGCAGAATGCAGTGTGTAGGGAGGCAGGATGTCTGTGATAGGTGTGATTACAGTATATAGCAGAATGCAGTGTGTAGGGAGGCAGGATGTCTGTGATACGTGTGATTACAGTATATAGCAGAGTGCAGTGTGTAGGGAGGCAGGATGTCTATGATACGTGTGAGTACAGTATATAGCAGAATGTAGCGTGTAGAGAGGCAGGATGTCTGTGATACGTGTGATTACAGTATATAGCAGAGTGCAGCGTGTAGGGAGGCAGGATGTCTGTGATACGTGTGATTACAGTATATAGCAGAGTGAAGTGTAGAGAGGCAGGATGTCTGTGATACGTGTGATTACAGTATATAGCAGAATGCAGTGTGTAGGGAGGCAGGATGTCTATGATACGTGTGATTACAGTATATAGCAGAATGCAGTGTGTAGGGAGGCAGGATGTCTGTGATACGTGTGATTACAGTATATAGCAGAATGCAGTGTGTAGGGAGGCAGGATGTCTGTGATACGTGTGATTACAGTATATAGCAGAATGCAGTGTGTAGGGAGGCAGGATGTCTATGATACGTGTGATTACAGTATATAGCAGAATGCAGTGTGTAGGGAGGCAGGATGTCTGTGATACGTGTGATTACAGTATATAGCAGAGTGCAGTGTGTAGGGAGGCAGGATGTCTATGATACGTGTGAGTACAGTATATAGCAGAATGTAGTGTGTAGAGAGGCAGGATGTCTGTGATACGTGTGCTTACAGTATATAGCAGAGCGCAGTGTGTAGGGAGGCAGGATGTCTATGATACGTGTGATTACAGTATATAGCAGAATGCAGTGTGTAGGGAGGCAGGATGTCTGTGATACGTGTGATTACAGTATATAGCAGAGTGCAGCGTGTAGGGAGGCAGGATGTCTGTGATACGTGTGATTACAGTATATAGCAGAGTGAAGTGTAGAGAGGCAGGATGTCTGTGATACGTGTGATTACAGTATATAGCAGAATGCAGTGTGTAGGGAGGCAGGATGTCTATGATACGTGTGATTACAGTATATAGCAGAATGCAGTGTGTAGGGAGGCAGGATGTCTGTGATACGTGTGATTACAGTATATAGCAGAATGCAGTGTGTAGGGAGGCAGGATGTCTGTGATACGTGTGATTACAGTATATAGCAGAATGCAGTGTGTAGGGAGGCAGGATGTCTGTGATACGTGTGATTACAGTATATAGCAGAATGCAGTGTGTAGGGAGGCAGGATGTCTGTGATACGTGTGATTACAGTATATAGCAGAATGCAGTGTGTAGGGAGGCAGGATGTCTGTGATACGTGTGATTACAGTATATAGCAGAATGCAGTGTGTAGGGAGGCAGGATGTCTGTGATAGGTGTGATTACAGTATATAGCAGAATGCAGTGTGTAGGGAGGCAGGATGTCTGTGATACGTGTGATTACAGTATATAGCAGAGTGCAGTGTGTAGGGAGGCAGGATGTCTGTGATACGTGTGATTACAGTATATAGCAGAGTGAAGTGTAGAGAGGCAGGATGTCTATGATACGTGTGAGTACAGTATATAGCAGAATGTAGTGTGTAGAGAGGCAGGATGTCTGTGATACGTGTGATTACAGTATATAGCAGAATGCAGTGTGTAGGGAGGCAGGATGTCTGTGATACGTGTGATTACAGTATATAGCAGAGTGCAGTGTGTAGGGAGGCAGGATGTCTATGATACGTGTGAGTACAGTATATAGCAGAATGCAGTGTGTAGGGAGGCAGGATGTCTGTGATACGTGTGATTACAGTATATAGCAGAATGCAGTGTGTAGGGAGGCAGGATGTCTGTGATAGGTGTGATTACAGTATATAGCAGAATGCAGTGTGTAGGGAGGCAGGATGTCTGTGATACGTGTGATTACAGTATATAGCAGAGTGCAGTGTGTAGGGAGGCAGGATGTCTGTGATACGTGTGATTACAGTATATAGCAGAGTGAAGTGTAGAGAGGCAGGATGTCTATGATACGTGTGAGTACAGTATATAGCAGAATGTAGTGTGTAGAGAGGCAGGATGTCTGTGATACGTGTGATTACAGTATATAGCAGAATGCAGTGTGTAGGGAGGCAGGATGTCTGTGATACGTGTGATTACAGTATATAGCAGAATGCAGTGTGTAGGGAGGCAGGATGTCTGTGATACGTGTGATTACAGTATATAGCAGAATGCAGTGTGTAGGGAGGCAGGATGTCTGTGATACGTGTGATTACAGTATATAGCAGAATGCAGTGTGTAGGGAGGCAGGATGTCTGTGATACGTGTGATTACAGTATATAGCAGAATGCAGTGTGTAGGGAGGCAGGATGTCTGTGATACGTGTGATAACAGTATATAGCAGAATGCAGTGTGTAGGGAGGCGTCTTTGTCTATGATACGTGTGATTACAGTATATAGCAGAATGCAGTGTGTAGGGAGGCGTCTGTGTCTATGACACATGTGATTACAGTATATAGCAGAATGCAGTGTGTAGGGAGGCGTCTGTGTCTATGACACGTGTGATTACAGTATATAGCAGAATGCAGTGTGTAGGGAGGCATCTGTGTCTATAATACGTGTGATTACAGTATATAGCAGAATGCAGTGTGTAGGGAGGCAGGATGTCTGTGATACGTGTGATTACAGTATATAGCAGAATGCAGTGTGTAGGGAGGCAGGAGGTCTGTGATACGTGTGATTACAGTATATAGCAGAATGCAGTGTGTAGGGATGCAGGATGTCTGTGATACGTGTGATTACAGTATATAGCAGAGTGCAGTGTGTAGGGAGGCAGGATGTCTATGATACGTGTGAGTACAGTATATAGCAGAGTGCAGTGTGTAGGGAGGCAGGATGTCTGTGATACGTGTGATTACAGTATATAGCAGAGTGAAGTGTAGAGAGGCAGGATGTCTGTGATACGTGTGATTACAGTATATAGCAGAATGCAGTGTGTAGGGAGGCAGGATGTCTATGATACGTGTGATTACAGTATATAGCAGAATGCAGTGTGTAGGGAGGCAGGATGTCTGTGATACGTGTGATTACAGTATATAGCAGAATGCAGTGTGTAGAGAGGCAGGATGTCTGTGATACGTGTGATTACAGTATATAGCAGAATGCAGTGTGTAGGGAGGCAGGATGTCTGTGATACGTGTGATTACAGTATATAGCAGAATACAGTGTGTAGGGAGGCAGGATGTCCGTGATACGTGTGATTACAGTATATAGCAGAATGCAGTGTGCAGGGAGGCAGGATGCCTGTGATACGTGTGATTACAGTATATAGCAGAATGCAGTGTGCAGGGAGGCAGGATGTCTGTGATACGTGTGATTACAGTATATAGCAGAATGCAGTGTGTAGGGAGGCAGGATGTCTGTGATACGTGTGATAACAGTATATAGCAGAATGCAGTGTGCAGCGAGGCAGGATGTCTGTGATACGTGTGATTACAGTATATAGCAGAATGCAGTGTGTAGGGAGGCAGGATGTCTGTGATACGTGTGATTACAGTATATAGCAGAATGCAGTGCGTAGGGAGGCAGGATGTCTGTGATAGGTGTGATTACAGTATATAGCAGAATGCAGTGTGTAGGGAGGCAGGATGTCTGTGATACGTGTGATTACAGTATATAGCAGAGTGTAGTGTGTAGGGAGGCAGGATGTCTGTGATACGTGTGAGTACAGTATATAGCAGAGTGAAGTGTAGAGAGGCAGGATATCTGTGATACGTGTGATTACGGTATATAGCAGAGTGCAGTGTGTAGGGAGGCGTCTGTGTCTATGATACGTGTGCTTACAGTATATAGCAGAATGCAGTGTGTAGGGAAGCGTCTGTGTCTATGATACGTGTGATTACAGTATATAGCAGAATGCAGTGTGTAGGGAGGCGTCTGTGTCTATGACACGTGTGATTACAGTATATAGCAGAATGCAGTGTGTAGGGAGGCATCTGTGTCTATGATACGTGTGATTACAGTATATAGCAGAATGCAGTGTGCAGGGAGGCAGGATGTCTGTGATACGTGTGATTACAGTATATAGCAGAATGCAGTGTGTAGGGAGGCAGGATGTCTGTGATACGTGTGATTACAGTATATAGCAGAATGTAGTGTGTAGGGAGGCAGGATGTCTGTGATACGTGTGATTACAGTATATAGCAGAATGCAGTGTGTAGGGAGGCAGGATGTCTGTGATACGTGTGATTACAGTATATAGCAGAGTGAAGTGTAGAGAGGCAGGATGTCTGTGATACGTGTGATTACAGTATATAGCAGAGTGCAGTGTGTAGGGAGGCAGGATGTCTGTGATACGTGTGATTACAGTATATAGCAGAATGCAGTGTGCAGGGAGGCAGGATGTCTGTGATACGTGTGATTACAGTATATAGCAGAATGCAGTGTGTAGGGAGGCAGGATGTCTGTGATACGTGTGATTACAGTATATAGCAGAGTGCAGTGTGTAGGGAGGCAGGATGTCTGTGATACGTGTGATTACAGTATATAGCAGAGTGAAGTGTAGAGAGGCAGGATGTCTATGATACGTGTGAGTACAGTATATAGCAGAATGTAGTGTGTAGAGAGGCAGGATGTCTGTGATACGTGTGATTACAGTATATAGCAGAATGCAGTGTGTAGGGAGGCAGGATGTCTGTGATACGTGTGATTACAGTATATAGCAGAATGCAGTGTGTAGGGAGGCAGGATGTCTGTGATACGTGTGATTACAGTATATAGCAGAATGCAGTGTGTAGGGAGGCAGGATGTCTGTGATACGTGTGATTACAGTATATAGCAGAATGCAGTGTGCAGGGAGGCAGGATGTCTGTGATACGTGTGATTACAGTATATAGCAGAATGCAGTGTGTAGGGAGGCAGGATGTCTGTAATACGTGTGATAACATTATATAGCAGAATGCAGTGTGCAGGGAGGCAGGATGTCTGTGATACGTGTGATTACAGTATATAGCAGAATGCAGTGTGTAGGGAGGCAGGATGTCTGTGATACGTGTGATTACAGTATATAGCAGAATGCAGTGTGTAGGGAGGCAGGATGTCTGTGATACGTGTGATTACAGTATATAGCAGAGTGCAGTGTGTAGGGAGGCAGGATGTCTGTGATACGTGTGAGTACAGTATATAGCAGAGAGAAGTGTAGAGAGGCAGGATATCTGTGATACGTGTGATTACGGTATATAGCAGAGTGCAGTGTGTAGGGAGGCGTCTGTGTCTATGATACGTGTGATTACAGTATATAGCAGAATGCAGTGTGTAGGGAGGCAGGATGTGTGTGATACGTGTGATTACAGTATATAGCAGAGTGCAGTGTGTAGGGAGGCAGGATGTCTGTGATACGTGTGATTACAGTATATAGCAGAGTGCAGTGTGTAGAGAGGCAGGATATCTGTGATACATGTGATTACGGTATATAGCAGAGTGCCGTCTGTAGGGAGGCGTCTGTGTCTATGATACGTGTGATTACAGTATATAGCAGAATGCAGTGTGTTGGGAGGCGTCTGTGTCTATGACACGTGTGATTACAGTATATAGCAGAATGCAGTGTGTAGGGAGGCATCTGTGTCTATGATACGTGTGATTACAGTATATAGCAGAATGCAGTGTGTAGGGAGGCAGGATGTCTGTGATACGTGTGATTACAGTATATAGCAGAATGCAGTGTGTAGGGAGGCAGGATGTCTGTGATACGTGTGATTACAGTATATAGCAGAATGCAGTGTGTAGGGAGGCAGGATGTCTGTGATACGTGTGATTACAGTATATAGCAGAGTGCAGTGTGTAGGTGGGCAGGATGTCTATGATACGTGTGAGTACAGTATATAGCAGAATGTAGTGTGTAGAGAGGCAGGATGTCTGTGATACGTCTGATTACAGTATATAGCAGAGTGCAGTGTGTAGGGAGGCAGGATGTCTGTGATACGTGTGATTACAGTATATAGCAGAGTGCAGTGTGTAGGGAGGCAGGATGTCTGATACGTGTGATTACAGTATATAGCAGAATGCAGTGTGTAGGGAGGCAGGATGTCTATGATACGTGTGATTACAGTATATAGCAGAATGCAGTGTGTAGGGAGGCAGGATGTCTGTGATACGTGTGATTACAGTATATAGCAGAGTGCAGTGTGTAGAGAGGCAGGATGTCTGCGATACGTGTGATTACAGTATATAGCAGAATGCAGTGTGTAGGGAGGCAGGATGTCTGTGATACGTGTGATTACAGTATATAGCAGAATGCAGTGTGTAGGGAGGCAGGATGTCTGTGATACGTGTGATTACAGTATATAGCAGAATGCAGTGTGTAGGGAGGCAGGATGTCTGTGATACGTGTGATTACAGTATATAGCAGAATGCAGTGTGCAGGGAGGCAGGATGTCTGTGATACGTGTGATTACAGTATATAGCAGAATGCAGTGTGTAGGGAGGCAGGATGTCTGTGATACGTGTGATAACAGTATATAGCAGAATGCAGTGTGCAGGGAGGCAGGATGTCTGTGATACGTGTGATTACAGTATATAGCAGAATGCAGTGTGTAGGGAGGCAGGATGTCTGTGATACGTGTGATTACAGTATATAGCAGAATGCAGTGTGTAGGGAGGCAGGATGTCTGTGATAGGTGTGATTACAGTATATAGCAGAATGCAGTGTGTAGGGAGGCAGGATGTGTGTGATACGTGTGATTACAGTATATAGCAGAGTGCAGTGTGTAGGGAGGCAGGATGTCTGTGATACGTGTGATTACAGTATATAGCAGAGTGCAGTGTGTAGGGAGGCAGGATGTCTGTGATACGTGTGAGTACAGTATATAGCAGAGTGAAGTGTAGAGAGGCAGGATATCTGTGATACGTGTGATTACGGTATATAGCAGAGTGCAGTGTGTAGGGAGGCGTCTGTGTCTATGATACGTGTGCTTACAGTATATAGCAGAATGCAGTGTGTAGGGAGGCGTCTGTGTCTATGATACGTGTGATTACAGTATATAGCAGAATGCAGTGTGTAGGGAGGCGTCTGTGTCTATGACACGTGTGATTACAGTATATAGCAGAATGCAGTGTGTAGGGAGGAGTCTGTGTCTGTGGTACGTGTGATTACAGTATATAGCAGAATGCAGTGTGTAGGGAGGCGTCTGTGTCTATGACACGTGTGATTACAGTATATAGCAGAATGCAGTGTGTAGGGAGGCATCTGTGTCTATGATACGTGTGATTACAGTATATAGCAGAATGCAGTGTGCAGGGAGGCAGGATGTCTGTGATACGTGTGATTACAGTATATAGCAGAATGCAGTGTGTAGGGAGGCAGGATGTCTGTGATACGTGTGATTACAGTATATAGCAGAGTGAAGTGTAGAGAGGCAGGATGTCTGTGATACGTGTGATTACAGTATATAGCAGAATGCAGTGTGTAGGGAGGCAGGATGTCTGTGATACGTGTGATTACAGTATATAGCAGAATGCAGTGTGTAGGGAGGCAGGATGTCTGTGATAGGTGTGATTACAGTATATAGCAGAATGCAGTGTGTAGGGAGGCAGGATGTCTGTGATAGGTGTGATTACAGTATATAGCAGAATGCAGTGTGTAGGGAGGCAGGATGTCTGTGATACGTGTGATTACAGTATATAGCAGAGTGCAGTGTGTAGGGAGGCAGGATGTCTGTGATACGTGTGATTACAGTATATAGCAGAGTGCAGTGTGTAGGGAGGCAGGATGTCTGTGATACGTGTGAGTACAGTATATAGCAGAGTGAAGTGTAGAGAGGCAGGATATCTGTGATACGTGTGATTACAGTATATAGCAGAGTGCAGTGTGTAGGGAGGCGTCTGTGTCTATGATACGTGTGCTTACAGTATATAGCAGAATGCAGTGTGTAGGGAGGCGTCTGTGTCTATGATACGTGTGATTACAGTATATAGCAGAATGCAGTGTGTAGGGAGGCGTCTGTGTCTATGACACGTGTGATTACAGTATATAGCAGAATGCAGTGTGTAGGGAGGCGTCTGTGTCTGTGGTACGTGTGATTACAGTATATAGCAGAATGCAGTGTGTAGGGAGGCGTCTGTGTCTATGACACGTGTGATTACAGTATATAGCAGAATGCAGTGTGTAGGGAGGCAGGATGTCTGTGATACGTGTGATTACAGTATATAGCAGAATGCAGTGTGCAGGGAGGTAGGATGTCTGTGATACGTGTGATTACAGTATATAGCAGAATGCAGTGTGTAGGGAGGCAGGATGTCTGTGATAGGTGTGATTACAGTATATAGCAGAATGCAGTGTGTAGGGAGGCAGGATGTGTGTGATACGTGTGATTACAGTATATAGCAGAGTGCAGTGTGTAGGGAGGCAAGATGTCTGATACGTGTGATTACAGTATATAGCAGAGTGCAGTGTGTAGGGAGGCAGGATGTCTGTGATACCTGTGAGTACAGTATATAGCAGAGTGAAGTGTAGAGAGGCAGGATATCTGTGATACGTGTGATTACAGTATATAGCAGAGTGCAGTGTGTAGGGAGGCGTCTGTGTCTATGATACGTGTGCTTACAGTATATAGCAGAATGCAGTGTGTAGGGAGGCGTCTGTGTCTATGATACGTGTGATTACAGTATATAGCAGAATGCAGTGTGTAGGGAGGCGTCTGTGTCTATGACACGTGTGATTACAGTATATAGCAGAATGCAGTGTGTAGGGAGGCGTCTGTGTCTGTGGTACGTGTGATTACAGTATATAGCAGAATGCAGTGTGTAGGGAGGCAGGATGTCTATGACACGTGTGATTACAGTATATAGCAGAATGCAGTGTGTAGGGAGGCAGGATGTCTGTGATACGTGTGATTACAGTATATAGCAGAATGCAGTGTGTAGGGAGGCAGGATGTCTGTGATACGTGTGATTACAGTATATAGCAGAATGCAGTGTGTAGGGAGGCAGGATGTCTGTGATACGTGTGATTACAGTATATAGCAGAGTGCAGTGTGTAGGTGGGCAGGATGTCTATGATACGTGTGAGTACAGTATATAGCAGAATGTAGTGTGTAGAGAGGCAGGATGTCTGTGATACGTCTGATTACAGTATATAACAGAGTGCAGTGTGTAGGGAGGCAGGATGTCTGTGATACGTGTGATTACAGTATATAGCAGAGTGCAGTGTGTAGGGAGGCAGGATGTCTGTGATACGTGTGATTACAGTATATAGCAGAATGCAGTGTGTAGGGAGGCAGGATGTCTATGATACGTGTGATTACAGTATATAGCAGAATGCAGTGTGTAGGGAGGCAGGATGTCTGTGATACGTGTGATTACAGTATATAGCAGAGTGCAGTGTGTAGAGAGGCAGGATGTCTGCGATACGTGTGATTACAGTATATAGCAGAATGCAGTGTGTAGGGAGGCAGGATGTCTGTGATATGTGTGATTACAGTATATAGCAGAATGCAGTGTGTAGGGAGGCAGGATGTCTGTGATACGTGTGATTACAGTATATAGCAGAATGCAGTGTGTAGGGAGGCAGGATGTCTGTGATACGTGTGATTACAGTATATAGCAGAATGCAGTGTGCAGGGAGGCAGGATGTCTGTGATACGTGTGATTACAGTATATAGCAGAATGCAGTGTGTAGGGAGGCAGGATGTCTGTGATACGTGTGATAACAGTATATAGCAGAATGCAGTGTGCAGGGAGGCAGGATGTCTGTGATACGTGTGATTACAGTATATAGCAGAATGCAGTGTGTAGGGAGGCAGGATGTCTGTGATACGTGTGATTACAGTATATAGCAGAATGCAGTGTGTAGGGAGGCAGGATGTCTGTGATAGGTGTGATTACAGTATATAGCAGAATGCAGTGTGTAGGGAGGCAGGATGTGTGTGATACGTGTGATTACAGTATATAGCAGAGTGCAGTGTGTAGGGAGGCAGGATGTCTGTGATACGTGTGATTACGGTATATAGCAGAGTGCAGTGTGTAGGGAGGCGTCTGTGTCTATGATACGTGTGCTTTCAGTATATAGCAGAATGCAGTGTGTAGGGAGGCGTCTGTGTCTATGATACGTGTGCTTTCAGTATATAGCAGAATGCAGTGTGTAGGGAGGCGTCTGTGTCTATGATACGTGTGATTACAGTATATAGCAGAATGCAGTGTGTAGGGAAGCGTCTGTGTCTATGACACGTGTGATTACAGTATATAGCAGAATGCAGTGTGTAGGGAGGCGTCTGTGTCTATGACACGTGTGATTACAGTATATAGCAGAATGCAGTGTGTAGGGAGGCATCTGTGTCTATGATACGTGTGATTACAGTATATAGCAGAATGCAGTGTGCAGGGAGGCAGGATGTCTGTGATACGTGTGATTACAGTATATAGCAGAATGCAGTGTGTAGGGAGGCAGGATGTCTGTGATACGTGTGATAACAGTATATAGCAGAATGCAGTGTGCAGGGAGGCAGGATGTCTGTGATACGTGTGATTACAGTATATAGCAGAATGCAGTGTGTAGGGAGGCAGGATGTCTGTGATACGTGTGATTACAGTATATAGCAGAATGCAGTGTGTAGGGAGGCAGGATGTCTGTGATAATAAGAATTTACTTACCGATAATTCTATTTCTCGGAGTCCGTAGTGGATGCTGGGGTTCCTGAAAGGACCATGGGGAATAGCGGCTCCGCAGGAGACAGGGCACAAAAAGTAAAGCTTTAGGATCAGGTGGTGTGCACTGGCTCCTCCCCCCATGACCCTCCTCCAAGCCTCAGTTAGGATACTGTGCCCGGACGAGCGTACACAATAAGGAAGGATTTTGAATCCCGGGTAAGACTCATACCAGCCACACCAATCACACTGTACAACCTGTGATCTGAACCCAGTTAACAGTATGATAACAGCGGAGCCTCTGAAAAGATGGCTCACAACAATAATAACCCGATTTTTGTAACTATGTACAAGTATTGCAGATAATCCGCACTTGGGATTGGCGCCCAGCATCCACTACGGACTCCGAGAAATAGAATTATCGGTAAGTAAATTCTTATTTTCTCTATCGTCCTAGTGGATGCTGGGGTTCCTGAAAGGACCATGGGGATAATACCAAAGCTCCCAAACGGGCGGGAGAGTGCGGATGACTCTGCAGCACCGAATGAGAGAACTCCAGGTCCTCCTTAGCCAGGGTATCAAATTTGTAGGATTTTACCAACGTGTTTGCCCCTGACTAAATAGCCGCTCGGCAAAGTTGTAAAGCCGAGACCCCTCGGGCAGCCGCCCAAGATAAGCCCACCTTCCTTGTGGAATGGGCATTTACATATTTTGGCTGTGGCAGGCCTGCCACAGAATGTGCAAGCTGAATTGTATTACACATCCAACTAGCAATAGTCTGCTTAGAAGCAAGAGCACCCAGTTTGTTGGGTGCATACAGGATAACAGCAAGTCAGTTTTCCTGACTCCAGCCGTCCTGGAACCTATATTTACAGGGCCCTGACAACATCTAGCAACCTGGAGTCCTCCAAGTCCCTAGTAGGCGCAAGGCACCAAAATAAGCTGGTTCAGGTGAAACACTGACACCACCTTAGGGAGAGAACTGGGGACGAGTCCGCAGCTCTGCCCTGTCCAAATGGACAACCAGATATGGGCTTTTTTGAGAAAAAAACCACCAATTTGACACTCGCCTGGTCCAGGCCAGGGCCAAGAGCATGGTCACTTTTCATGTGAGATGCTTCAAATCCACAGATTTGACTGGTTTTAAACCAATGTGATTTGAGGAATCCCAGAACTACGTTGAGATCCCACAGTGCCACTGGAGGCACAAAAGGGGGTTGTATATGCAATACTCCCTTGACAAACTTCTGGACTTCAGGAACTGAAGCCACTTCTTTCTGGAAGAAAATCGACAGGGCCGAAATTTGAACCTTAATGGACCCCAATTTGAGGCCCATAGACACTCCTGTTTGCAGGAAATGCAGGAATCGACCGAGTTGAAATTTCTTCGTGGGGCCTTTCTGGCCTCACACCACGCAACATATTTTTGCCACATGTGGTGATAATGTTGTGCGGTCACCTCCTTTCTGGCTTTGACCAGGGTAGGAATGACCTCTTCCGGAATGCCTTTTTCCCTTAGGATCCGGCGTTCCACCGCCATGCCGTCAAACGCAGCTGCGGTAAGTCTTGGAACAGACATGGTACTTGCTGAAACAAGTCCCTTCTTAGCGGCAGAGGCCATAAGTCCTCTGTGAGCATCTCTTGAAGTTCCGGGTACCAAGTCCTTCTTGGCCAATCCGGAGCCATGAGTATAGTTCTTACTCCTCTACGTCTTATAAGTCTCAGTACCTTAGGTATGAGAAGCAGAGGATGGAACACATACACCGACTGGTACATCCATGGTGTTACCAGAACGTCCACAGCTATTGCCTGAGGGTCTCTTAACCTGGCGCAATACCTGTCCCGTTTTTTGTTCAGACGGGACGCCATCATGTCCACCTTTGGTATTTCCCAACGGTTTACAATCATGTGGAAAACTTCCCGATGAAGTTTCCACTCTGCCGGGTGGAGGTCGTGCCTGCTGAGGAAGTCTGCTTCCCAGTTTCCATTCCCGGAATGAAACACTGCTGACAGTGCTATCACATGATTTTCCGCCCAGCGAAAAGTCCTTGCAGTTTTTGCCATTGCCCTCCTGCTTCTTGTGCCGCCCTGTCTATTTACGTGGGCGACTGCCGTGATGTTTTTCCCACTGGATCAATACCGGCTGACCTTGAAGCAGAGGTCTTGCTAAGCTTAGAGTATTATAAATTTACCCTTAGCTCCAGTATATTTATGTGGAGAAAAGTCTCCAGACTTGATCACACTCCCTGGAAATTTTTTCCTTGTGTGACTGCTCCCCAGCCTCTCGGGCTGGCCTCCGTGGTCACCAGCATCCAATCCTGAATGCCGAATCTGCGGCCCTCTAGAAGATGAGCACTCTGTAACCACCACAGGAGAGACACCCTTGTCCTTGGATATAGGGTTATCCGCTGATGCATCTGAAGATGCGATCCGGACCATTTGTCCAGCAGATCCCACTGAAAAATTCTTGCGTGAAATCTGCCGAATGGAATTGCTTCGTAGGAAGTCACCATCTTTACCAGGACCCTTGTGCAATGATGCACTGATTTTAGGAGGTTCCTGACTAGCTCGGATAACTCCCTGGCTTTCTCTTCCGGGAGAAACACCTTTTTCTGGACTGTGTCCAGAATCATCCCTAGGCACAGCAGACTTGTCGTCGGGATCAGCTGCGATTTTGGAATATTTAGAATCCACCCGTGCTGTTGTAGCAGTATCCGAGATAGTGCTACTCCGACCTCCAACTGTTCCCTGGACTTTGCCCTTATCAGGAGATCGTCCAAGTAAGGGATAATTAAGACGCCTTTTCTTCGAAGAAGAATCATCATTTCGGCCATTACCTTGGTAAAGACCCGGGGTGCCGTGGACAATCCAAACGGCAGCGTCTGAAACTGATAGTGACAGTTCTGTACCACGAACCTGAGGTACCCTTAGTGAGAAGGGCAAATTTTGGACATGGATGTAAGCATCCCTGATGTCTCGGGACACTATATAGTCCCCTTCTTCCTGGTTCGTTATCACTGCTCTGAGTGACTCCATCTTGATTTGAACCTTTGTAAGTGTTCAAATTTTTTTAGATTTAGAATAGGTCTCACCTAGCCTTCTGGCTTCAGTACCACAATATAATGTGGAATAATACCCCTTTTCTTGTTGTAGGAGGGGTAATTTGATTATCACCTGCTGGGAATACAGCTTGTGAATTGTTTCCCATACTGCCTCCTTGTCGGAGGGAGACCTTGGTAAACCAGACTTCAGGAGCCTGCGAAGGGGAAACGTCTCGACATTCCAATCTGTACCCCTGGGATACTACATGTAGGATCCAGGGGTCCTGTACGGTCCCAGCGTCATGCTGAGAGCTTGGCAGAAGCGGTGGAACGCTTCTGTTCCTGGGAATGGGCTGCCTGCTGCAGTCTTCTTCCCTTTCCTCTATCCCTGGGCAGATATGACTCTTATAGGGACGAAAGGACTGAGGCTGAAAAGACGGTGTCTTTTTCTGCAGAGATGTGACTTAGGGTAAAAACGGTGGATTTTCCAGCAGTTGCCGTGGCCACCAGGTCCGATGGACCGACCCCAAATAACTCCTCTTCCTTTATACGGCAATACACCTTTGTGCCGTTTGGAATCTGCATCACCTGACCACTGTCGTGTCCATAAACATCTTCTGGCAGATATGGACATCGCACTTACTCTTGATGCCAGAGTGCAAATATCCCTCTGTGCATCTCGCATATATAGAAAATGCATCCTTTAAATGCTCTATAGTCAATAAAATACTGTCCCTGTCAAGGGTATCAATATTTTTAGTCAGGGAATCCGACCAAGCCACCCCAGCTCTGCACATCCAGGCTGAGGCGATCGCTGGTCGCAGTATAACACCAGTATGTGTGTATATACTTTTTATGATATTTTCCAGCCTCCTGTCAGCTGGCTCCTTGAGGACGGCCCTATCTATAGACGGTACCGCCACTTGTTTTGATAAGCGTGTGAGCGCCTTATCCACCCTAAGGGGTGTTTCCCAACGCGTCCTAACTTCTGGCGGGAAAGGGTATACCGCCCATAATTTTCTATCGGGGGGAACCCACGCATCATCACACACTTCATTTAATTTATCTGATTCAGGAAAAACTACGGTAGTTTTTTCACATCCCACATAATACCCTCTTTTGTGGTACTTGTAGTATCAGAAATATGTAACACCTCCTTCATTGCCCTTAACGTGTGGCCCTAATAAGGAATACGTTTGTTTATTCACCGTCGACACTGGATTCAGTGTCCGTGTCTGTGTCTGTGTCGACCGACTAAAGTAAACGGGCGTTTTAAAACCCCTGACGGTGTTTCTGAGACGTCTGGACCGGTACTAATTGTTTGTCGGCCGTCTCATGTCGTCAACCGACCTTGCAGCGTGTTGACATTATCACGTAATTCCCTAAATAAGCCATCCATTCCGGTGTCGACTCCCTAGAGAGTGACATCACCATTACAGGCAATTGCTCCGCCTCCTCACCAAAATCGTCCTCATACATGTCGACACACACGTACCGACACACAGCACACACACAGGGAATGCTCTGATAGAGGACAGGACCCACTAGCCCTTTGGAGAGACAGAGGGAGAGTTTGCCAGCACACACCAAAAACGCTATAATTATATAGGGACAACCTTATATAAGTGTTTTCCCTTATAGCATCTTTTATATATTTCTAACGCCAAATTAGTGCCCCCCCTCTCTGTTTTAACCCTGTTTCTGTAGTGCAGTGCAGGGGAGAGCCTGGGAGCCTTCCCTCCAGCCTTTCTGTGAGGGAAAATGGCGCTGTGTGCTGAGGAGATAGGCCCCGCCCCTTTTTCGGCGGGCTCGTCTCCCGCTCTTTAATGGATTCTGGCAGGGGTTAAATATCTCCATATAGCCCCCGGAGGCTATATGTGAGGTATTTTTAGCCAAAAAAGGTTTTCATTTGCCTCCCAGGGCGCCCCCCTCCCAGCGCCCTGCACCCTCAGTGACTGCCGTGTGAAGTGTGCTGAGAGGAAATGGCGCACAGCTGCAGTGCTGTGCGCTACCTTAAGAAGACTGAGGAGTCTTCTGCCGCCGATTCTGGACCTCTTCTCGTTTCAGCATCTGCAAGGGGGCCGGCGGCGAGGCTCCGGTGACCATCCAGGCTGTACCTGTGATCGTCCCTCTGGAGCTAATGTCCAGTAGCCAAAGAAGCCAATCCATCCTGCACGCAGGTGAGTTCACTTCTTCTCCCCTAAGTCCCTCGTTGCAGTGATCCTGTTGCCAGCAGGACTCACTGTAAAATAAAAAACCTAAGCTAAACTTTTCTAAGCAGCTCTTTAGGAGAGCCACCTAGATTGCACCCTTCTCGGCCGGGCACAAAAATCTAACTGAGGCTTGGAGGAGGGTCATGGGGGGAGGAGCCAGTGCACACCACCTGATCCTAAAGCTTTACTTTTTGTGCCCTGTCTCCTGCGGAGCCGCTATTCCCCATGGTCCTTTCAGGAACCCCAGCATCCACTAGGACGATAGAGAAAGGTGTGATTACAGTATATAGCAGAATGCAGTGTGTAGGGAGGCAGGATGTGTGTGATACGTGTGATTACAGTATATAGCAGAGTGCAGTGTGTAGGGAGGCAAGATGTCTGATACGTGTGATTACAGTATATAGCAGAGTGCAGTGTGTAGGGAGGCAGGATGTCTGTGATACCTGTGAGTACAGTATATAGCAGAGTGAAGTGTAGAGAGGCAGGATATCTGTGATACATGTGATTACGGTATATGGCAGAGTGCCGTCTGTAGGGAGGCGTCTGTGTCTATGATACGTGTGATTACAGTATATAGCAGAATGCAGTGTGTAGGGAGGCGTCTGTGTCTATGACACGTGTGATTACAGTATATAGCAGAATGCAGTGTGTAGGGAGGCGTCTGTGTCTGTGGTACGTGTGATTACAGTATATAGCAGAATGCAGTGTGTAGGGAGGCGTCTGTGTCTATGACACGTGTGATTACAGTATATAGCAGAATGCAGTGTGTAGGGAGGCATCTGTGTCTATGATACGTGTGATTACAGTATATAGCAGAATGCAGTGTGTAGGGAGGCAGGATGTCTGTGATACGTGTGATTACAGTATATAGCAGAATGCAGTGTGTAGGGAGGCAGGATGTCTGTGATACGTGTGATTACAGTATATAGCAGAATGCAGTGTGTAGGGAGGCAGGATGTCTGTGATACGTGTGATTACAGTATATAGCAGAGTGCAGTGTGTAGGTGGGCAGGATGTCTATGATACGTGCGAGTACAGTATATAGCAGAATGCAGTGTGTAGAGAGGCAGGATGTCTGTGATACGTCTGATTACAGTATATAGCAGAGTGCAGTGTGTAGGGAGGCAGGATGTCTGTGATACGTGTGATTACAGTATATAGCAGAGTGCAGTGTGTAGGGAGGCAGGATGTCTGTGATACGTGTGATTACAGTATATAGCAGAATGCAGTGTGTAGGGAGGCAGGATGTCTGTGATACGTGTGATTACAGTATATAGCAGAGTGCAGTGTGTAGAGAGGCAGGATGTCTGCGATACGTGTGATTACAGTATATAGCAGAATGCAGTGTGTAGGGAGGCAGGATGTCTGTGATATGTGTGATTACAGTATATAGCAGAATGCAGTGTGTAGGGAGGCAGGATGTCTGTGATACGTGTGATTACAGTATATAGCAGAATGCAGTGTGTAGGGAGGCAGGATGTCTGTGATACGTGTGATTACAGTATATAGCAGAATGCAGTGTGCAGGGAGGCAGGATGTCTGTGATACGTGTGATTACAGTATATAGCAGAATGCAGTGTGTAGGGAGGCAGGATGTCTGTGATACGTGTGATAACAGTATATAGCAGAATGCAGTGTGCAGGGAGGCAGGATGTCTGTGATACGTGTGATTACAGTATATAGCAGAATGCAGTGTGTAGGGAGGCAGGATGTCTGTGATACGTGTGATTACAGTATATAGCAGAATGCAGTGTGTAGGGAGGCAGGATGTCTGTGATAGGTGTGATTACAGTATATAGCAGAATGCAGTGTGTAGGGAGGCAGGATGTGTGTGATACGTGTGATTACAGTATATAGCAGAGTGCAGTGTGTAGGGAGGCAGGATGTCTGTGATACGTGTGATTACGGTATATAGCAGAGTGCAGTGTGTAGGGAGGCGTCTGTGTCTATGATACGTGTGCTTTCAGTATATAGCAGAATGCAGTGTGTAGGGAGGCGTCTGTGTCTATGATACGTGTGCTTTCAGTATATAGCAGAATGCAGTGTGTAGGGAGGCGTCTGTGTCTATGATACGTGTGATTACAGTATATAGCAGAATGCAGTGTGTAGGGAAGCGTCTGTGTCTATGACACGTGTGATTACAGTATATAGCAGAATGCAGTGTGTAGGGAGGCGTCTGTGTCTATGACACGTGTGATTACAGTATATAGCAGAATGCAGTGTGTAGGGAGGCATCTGTGTCTATGATACGTGTGATTACAGTATATAGCAGAATGCAGTGTGCAGGGAGGCAGGATGTCTGTGATACGTGTGATTACAGTATATAGCAGAATGCAGTGTGTAGGGAGGCAGGATGTCTGTGATACGTGTGATAACAGTATATAGCAGAATGCAGTGTGCAGGGAGGCAGGATGTCTGTGATACGTGTGATTACAGTATATAGCAGAATGCAGTGTGTAGGGAGGCAGGATGTCTGTGATACGTGTGATTACAGTATATAGCAGAATGCAGTGTGTAGGGAGGCAGGATGTCTGTGATAATAAGAATTTACTTACCGATAATTCTATTTCTCGGAGTCCGTAGTGGATGCTGGGGTTCCTGAAAGGACCATGGGGAATAGCGGCTCCGCAGGAGACAGGGCACAAAAAGTAAAGCTTTAGGATCAGGTGGTGTGCACTGGCTCCTCCCCCCATGACCCTCCTCCAAGCCTCAGTTAGGATACTGTGCCCGGACGAGCGTACACAATAAGGAAGGATTTTGAATCCCGGGTAAGACTCATACCAGCCACACCAATCACACTGTACAACCTGTGATCTGAACCCAGTTAACAGTATGATAACAGCGGAGCCTCTGAAAAGATGGCTCACAACAATAATAACCCGATTTTTGTAACTATGTACAAGTATTGCAGATAATCCGCACTTGGGATTGGCGCCCAGCATCCACTACGGACTCCGAGAAATAGAATTATCGGTAAGTAAATTCTTATTTTCTCTATCGTCCTAGTGGATGCTGGGGTTCCTGAAAGGACCATGGGGATAATACCAAAGCTCCCAAACGGGCGGGAGAGTGCGGATGACTCTGCAGCACCGAATGAGAGAACTCCAGGTCCTCCTTAGCCAGGGTATCAAATTTGTAGGATTTTACCAACGTGTTTGCCCCTGACTAAATAGCCGCTCGGCAAAGTTGTAAAGCCGAGACCCCTCGGGCAGCCGCCCAAGATAAGCCCACCTTCCTTGTGGAATGGGCATTTACATATTTTGGCTGTGGCAGGCCTGCCACAGAATGTGCAAGCTGAATTGTATTACACATCCAACTAGCAATAGTCTGCTTAGAAGCAAGAGCACCCAGTTTGTTGGGTGCATACAGGATAACAGCAAGTCAGTTTTCCTGACTCCAGCCGTCCTGGAACCTATATTTACAGGGCCCTGACAACATCTAGCAACCTGGAGTCCTCCAAGTCCCTAGTAGGCGCAAGGCACCAAAATAAGCTGGTTCAGGTGAAACACTGACACCACCTTAGGGAGAGAACTGGGGACGAGTCCGCAGCTCTGCCCTGTCCAAATGGACAACCAGATATGGGCTTTTTTGAGAAAAAAACCACCAATTTGACACTCGCCTGGTCCAGGCCAGGGCCAAGAGCATGGTCACTTTTCATGTGAGATGCTTCAAATCCACAGATTTGACTGGTTTTAAACCAATGTGATTTGAGGAATCCCAGAACTACGTTGAGATCCCACAGTGCCACTGGAGGCACAAAAGGGGGTTGTATATGCAATACTCCCTTGACAAACTTCTGGACTTCAGGAACTGAAGCCACTTCTTTCTGGAAGAAAATCGACAGGGCCGAAATTTGAACCTTAATGGACCCCAATTTGAGGCCCATAGACACTCCTGTTTGCAGGAAATGCAGGAATCGACCGAGTTGAAATTTCTTCGTGGGGCCTTTCTGGCCTCACACCACGCAACATATTTTTGCCACATGTGGTGATAATGTTGTGCGGTCACCTCCTTTCTGGCTTTGACCAGGGTAGGAATGACCTCTTCCGGAATGCCTTTTTCCCTTAGGATCCGGCGTTCCACCGCCATGCCGTCAAACGCAGCTGCGGTAAGTCTTGGAACAGACATGGTACTTGCTGAAACAAGTCCCTTCTTAGCGGCAGAGGCCATAAGTCCTCTGTGAGCATCTCTTGAAGTTCCGGGTACCAAGTCCTTCTTGGCCAATCCGGAGCCATGAGTATAGTTCTTACTCCTCTACGTCTTATAAGTCTCAGTACCTTAGGTATGAGAAGCAGAGGATGGAACACATACACCGACTGGTACATCCATGGTGTTACCAGAACGTCCACAGCTATTGCCTGAGGGTCTCTTAACCTGGCGCAATACCTGTCCCGTTTTTTGTTCAGACGGGACGCCATCATGTCCACCTTTGGTATTTCCCAACGGTTTACAATCATGTGGAAAACTTCCCGATGAAGTTTCCACTCTGCCGGGTGGAGGTCGTGCCTGCTGAGGAAGTCTGCTTCCCAGTTTCCATTCCCGGAATGAAACACTGCTGACAGTGCTATCACATGATTTTCCGCCCAGCGAAAAGTCCTTGCAGTTTTTGCCATTGCCCTCCTGCTTCTTGTGCCGCCCTGTCTATTTACGTGGGCGACTGCCGTGATGTTTTTCCCACTGGATCAATACCGGCTGACCTTGAAGCAGAGGTCTTGCTAAGCTTAGAGTATTATAAATTTACCCTTAGCTCCAGTATATTTATGTGGAGAAAAGTCTCCAGACTTGATCACACTCCCTGGAAATTTTTTCCTTGTGTGACTGCTCCCCAGCCTCTCGGGCTGGCCTCCGTGGTCACCAGCATCCAATCCTGAATGCCGAATCTGCGGCCCTCTAGAAGATGAGCACTCTGTAACCACCACAGGAGAGACACCCTTGTCCTTGGATATAGGGTTATCCGCTGATGCATCTGAAGATGCGATCCGGACCATTTGTCCAGCAGATCCCACTGAAAAATTCTTGCGTGAAATCTGCCGAATGGAATTGCTTCGTAGGAAGTCACCATCTTTACCAGGACCCTTGTGCAATGATGCACTGATTTTAGGAGGTTCCTGACTAGCTCGGATAACTCCCTGGCTTTCTCTTCCGGGAGAAACACCTTTTTCTGGACTGTGTCCAGAATCATCCCTAGGCACAGCAGACTTGTCGTCGGGATCAGCTGCGATTTTGGAATATTTAGAATCCACCCGTGCTGTTGTAGCAGTATCCGAGATAGTGCTACTCCGACCTCCAACTGTTCCCTGGACTTTGCCCTTATCAGGAGATCGTCCAAGTAAGGGATAATTAAGACGCCTTTTCTTCGAAGAAGAATCATCATTTCGGCCATTACCTTGGTAAAGACCCGGGGTGCCGTGGACAATCCAAACGGCAGCGTCTGAAACTGATAGTGACAGTTCTGTACCACGAACCTGAGGTACCCTTAGTGAGAAGGGCAAATTTTGGACATGGATGTAAGCATCCCTGATGTCTCGGGACACTATATAGTCCCCTTCTTCCTGGTTCGTTATCACTGCTCTGAGTGACTCCATCTTGATTTGAACCTTTGTAAGTGTTCAAATTTTTTTAGATTTAGAATAGGTCTCACCTAGCCTTCTGGCTTCAGTACCACAATATAATGTGGAATAATACCCCTTTTCTTGTTGTAGGAGGGGTAATTTGATTATCACCTGCTGGGAATACAGCTTGTGAATTGTTTCCCATACTGCCTCCTTGTCGGAGGGAGACCTTGGTAAACCAGACTTCAGGAGCCTGCGAAGGGGAAACGTCTCGACATTCCAATCTGTACCCCTGGGATACTACATGTAGGATCCAGGGGTCCTGTACGGTCCCAGCGTCATGCTGAGAGCTTGGCAGAAGCGGTGGAACGCTTCTGTTCCTGGGAATGGGCTGCCTGCTGCAGTCTTCTTCCCTTTCCTCTATCCCTGGGCAGATATGACTCTTATAGGGACGAAAGGACTGAGGCTGAAAAGACGGTGTCTTTTTCTGCAGAGATGTGACTTAGGGTAAAAACGGTGGATTTTCCAGCAGTTGCCGTGGCCACCAGGTCCGATGGACCGACCCCAAATAACTCCTCTTCCTTTATACGGCAATACACCTTTGTGCCGTTTGGAATCTGCATCACCTGACCACTGTCGTGTCCATAAACATCTTCTGGCAGATATGGACATCGCACTTACTCTTGATGCCAGAGTGCAAATATCCCTCTGTGCATCTCGCATATATAGAAAATGCATCCTTTAAATGCTCTATAGTCAATAAAATACTGTCCCTGTCAAGGGTATCAATATTTTTAGTCAGGGAATCCGACCAAGCCACCCCAGCTCTGCACATCCAGGCTGAGGCGATCGCTGGTCGCAGTATAACACCAGTATGTGTGTATATACTTTTTATGATATTTTCCAGCCTCCTGTCAGCTGGCTCCTTGAGGACGGCCCTATCTATAGACGGTACCGCCACTTGTTTTGATAAGCGTGTGAGCGCCTTATCCACCCTAAGGGGTGTTTCCCAACGCGTCCTAACTTCTGGCGGGAAAGGGTATACCGCCCATAATTTTCTATCGGGGGGAACCCACGCATCATCACACACTTCATTTAATTTATCTGATTCAGGAAAAACTACGGTAGTTTTTTCACATCCCACATAATACCCTCTTTTGTGGTACTTGTAGTATCAGAAATATGTAACACCTCCTTCATTGCCCTTAACGTGTGGCCCTAATAAGGAATACGTTTGTTTATTCACCGTCGACACTGGATTCAGTGTCCGTGTCTGTGTCTGTGTCGACCGACTAAAGTAAACGGGCGTTTTAAAACCCCTGACGGTGTTTCTGAGACGTCTGGACCGGTACTAATTGTTTGTCGGCCGTCTCATGTCGTCAACCGACCTTGCAGCGTGTTGACATTATCACGTAATTCCCTAAATAAGCCATCCATTCCGGTGTCGACTCCCTAGAGAGTGACATCACCATTACAGGCAATTGCTCCGCCTCCTCACCAAAATCGTCCTCATACATGTCGACACACACGTACCGACACACAGCACACACACAGGGAATGCTCTGATAGAGGACAGGACCCACTAGCCCTTTGGAGAGACAGAGGGAGAGTTTGCCAGCACACACCAAAAACGCTATAATTATATAGGGACAACCTTATATAAGTGTTTTCCCTTATAGCATCTTTTATATATTTCTAACGCCAAATTAGTGCCCCCCCTCTCTGTTTTAACCCTGTTTCTGTAGTGCAGTGCAGGGGAGAGCCTGGGAGCCTTCCCTCCAGCCTTTCTGTGAGGGAAAATGGCGCTGTGTGCTGAGGAGATAGGCCCCGCCCCTTTTTCGGCGGGCTCGTCTCCCGCTCTTTAATGGATTCTGGCAGGGGTTAAATATCTCCATATAGCCCCCGGAGGCTATATGTGAGGTATTTTTAGCCAAAAAAGGTTTTCATTTGCCTCCCAGGGCGCCCCCCTCCCAGCGCCCTGCACCCTCAGTGACTGCCGTGTGAAGTGTGCTGAGAGGAAATGGCGCACAGCTGCAGTGCTGTGCGCTACCTTAAGAAGACTGAGGAGTCTTCTGCCGCCGATTCTGGACCTCTTCTCGTTTCAGCATCTGCAAGGGGGCCGGCGGCGAGGCTCCGGTGACCATCCAGGCTGTACCTGTGATCGTCCCTCTGGAGCTAATGTCCAGTAGCCAAAGAAGCCAATCCATCCTGCACGCAGGTGAGTTCACTTCTTCTCCCCTAAGTCCCTCGTTGCAGTGATCCTGTTGCCAGCAGGACTCACTGTAAAATAAAAAACCTAAGCTAAACTTTTCTAAGCAGCTCTTTAGGAGAGCCACCTAGATTGCACCCTTCTCGGCCGGGCACAAAAATCTAACTGAGGCTTGGAGGAGGGTCATGGGGGGAGGAGCCAGTGCACACCACCTGATCCTAAAGCTTTACTTTTTGTGCCCTGTCTCCTGCGGAGCCGCTATTCCCCATGGTCCTTTCAGGAACCCCAGCATCCACTAGGACGATAGAGAAAGGTGTGATTACAGTATATAGCAGAATGCAGTGTGTAGGGAGGCAGGATGTGTGTGATACGTGTGATTACAGTATATAGCAGAGTGCAGTGTGTAGGGAGGCAAGATGTCTGATACGTGTGATTACAGTATATAGCAGAGTGCAGTGTGTAGGGAGGCAGGATGTCTGTGATACCTGTGAGTACAGTATATAGCAGAGTGAAGTGTAGAGAGGCAGGATATCTGTGATACATGTGATTACGGTATATGGCAGAGTGCCGTCTGTAGGGAGGCGTCTGTGTCTATGATACGTGTGATTACAGTATATAGCAGAATGCAGTGTGTAGGGAGGCGTCTGTGTCTATGACACGTGTGATTACAGTATATAGCAGAATGCAGTGTGTAGGGAGGCGTCTGTGTCTGTGGTACGTGTGATTACAGTATATAGCAGAATGCAGTGTGTAGGGAGGCGTCTGTGTCTATGACACGTGTGATTACAGTATATAGCAGAATGCAGTGTGTAGGGAGGCATCTGTGTCTATGATACGTGTGATTACAGTATATAGCAGAATGCAGTGTGTAGGGAGGCAGGATGTCTGTGATACGTGTGATTACAGTATATAGCAGAATGCAGTGTGTAGGGAGGCAGGATGTCTGTGATACGTGTGATTACAGTATATAGCAGAATGCAGTGTGTAGGGAGGCAGGATGTCTGTGATACGTGTGATTACAGTATATAGCAGAGTGCAGTGTGTAGGTGGGCAGGATGTCTATGATACGTGCGAGTACAGTATATAGCAGAATGCAGTGTGTAGAGAGGCAGGATGTCTGTGATACGTCTGATTACAGTATATAGCAGAGTGCAGTGTGTAGGGAGGCAGGATGTCTGTGATACGTGTGATTACAGTATATAGCAGAGTGCAGTGTGTAGGGAGGCAGGATGTCTGTGATACGTGTGATTACAGTATATAGCAGAATGCAGTGTGTAGGGAGGCAGGATGTCTATGATACGTGTGATTACAGTATATAGCAGAATGCAGTGTGTAGGGAGGCAGGATGTCTGTGATACGTGTGATTACAGTATATAGCAGAGTGCAGTGTGTAGAGAGGCAGGATGTCTGCGATACGTGTGATTACAGTATATAGCAGAATGTAGTGTGTAGGGAGGCAGGATGTCTGTGATACGTGTGATTACAGTATATAGCAGAATGCAGTGTGTAGGGAGGCAGGATGTCTGTGATACGTGTGATTACAGTATATAGCAGAATGCAGTGTGTAGGGAGGCAGGATGTCTGTGATACGTGTGATTACAGTATATAGCAGAATGCAGTGTGCAGGAAGGCAGGATGTCTGTGATACGTGTGATTACAGTATATAGCAGAATGCAGTGTGTAGGGAGGCAGGATGTCTGTGATACGTGTGATAACAGTATATAGCAGAATGCAGTGTGCAGGGAGGCAGGATGTCTGTGATACGTGTGATTACAGTATATAGCAGAATGCAGTGTGTAGGGAGGCAGGATGTCTGTGATACGTGTGATTACAGTATATAGCAGAATGCAGTGTGTAGGGAGGCAGGATGTCTGTGATAGGTGTGATTACAGTATATAGCAGAATGCAGTGTGTAGGGAGGCAGGATGTGTGTGATACGTGTGATTACAGTATATAGCAGAGTGCAGTGTGTAGGGAGGCAGGATGTCTGTGATACGTGTGATTACAGTATATAGCAGAGTGCAGTGTGTAGGGAGGCAGGATGTCTGTGATACGTGTGAGTACAGTATATAGCAGAGTGAAGTGTAGAGAGGCAGGATATCTGTGATACGTGTGATTACGGTATATAGCAGAGTGCAGTGTGTAGGGAGGCGTCTGTGTCTATGATACGTGTGCTTACAGTATATAGCAGAATGCAGTGTGTAGGGAGGCGTCTGTGTCTATGATACGTGTGATTACAGTATATAGCAGAATGCAGTGTGTAGGGAGGCGTCTGTGTCTATGACACGTGTGATTACAGTATATAGCAGAATGCAGTGTGTAGGGAGGCAGGATGTCTGTGATACGTGTGATTACAGTATATAGCAGAATGCAGTGTGTAGGGAGGCAGGATGTCTGTGATACGTGTGATTACAGTATATAGCAGAATGCAGTGTGTAGGGAGGCAGGATGTCTGTGATACGTGTGATTACAGTATATAGCAGAGTGCAGTGTGTAGGTGGGCAGGATGTCTATGATACGTGTGAGTACAGTATATAGCAGAATGTAGTGTGTAGAGAGGCAGGATGTCTGTGATACGTCTGATTACAGTATATAACAGAGTGCAGTGTGTAGGGAGGCAGGATGTCTGTGATACGTGTGATTACAGTATATAGCAGAGTGCAGTGTGTAGGGAGGCAGGATGTCTGTGATACGTGTGATTACAGTATATAGCAGAATGCAGTGTGTAGGGAGGCAGGATGTCTATGATACGTGTGATTACAGTATATAGCAGAATGCAGTGTGTAGGGAGGCAGGATGTCTGTGATACGTGTGATTACAGTATATAGCAGAGTGCAGTGTGTAGAGAGGCAGGATGTCTGCGATACGTGTGATTACAGTATATAGCAGAATGCAGTGTGTAGGGAGGCAGGATGTCTGTGATATGTGTGATTACAGTATATAGCAGAATGCAGTGTGTAGGGAGGCAGGATGTCTGTGATACGTGTGATTACAGTATATAGCAGAATGCAGTGTGTAGGGAGGCAGGATGTCTGTGATACGTGTGATTACAGTATATAGCAGAATGCAGTGTGCAGGGAGGCAGGATGTCTGTGATACGTGTGATTACAGTATATAGCAGAATGCAGTGTGTAGGGAGGCAGGATGTCTGTGATACGTGTGATAACAGTATATAGCAGAATGCAGTGTGCAGGGAGGCAGGATGTCTGTGATACGTGTGATTACAGTATATAGCAGAATGCAGTGTGTAGGGAGGCAGGATGTCTGTGATACATGTGATTACAGTATATAGCAGAATGCAGTGTGTAGGGAGGCAGGATGTCTGTGATAGGTGTGATTACAGTATATAGCAGAATGCAGTGTGTAGGGAGGCAGGATGTGTGTGATACGTGTGATTACAGTATATAGCAGAGTGCAGTGTGTAGGGAGGCAGGATGTCTGTGATACGTGTGATTACGGTATATAGCAGAGTGCAGTGTGTAGGGAGGCGTCTGTGTCTATGATACGTGTGCTTTCAGTATATAGCAGAATGCAGTGTGTAGGGAGGCGTCTGTGTCTATGATACGTGTGATTACAGTATATAGCAGAATGCAGTGTGTAGGGAAGCGTCTGTGTCTATGACACGTGTGATTACAGTATATAGCAGAATGCAGTGTGTAGGGAGGCGTCTGTGTCTATGACACGTGTGATTACAGTATATAGCAGAATGCAGTGTGTAGGGAGGCATCTGTGTCTATGATACGTGTGATTACAGTATATAGCAGAATGCAGTGTGCAGGGAGGCAGGATGTCTGTGATACGTGTGATTACAGTATATAGCAGAATGCAGTGTGTAGGGAGGCAGGATGTCTGTGATACGTGTGATAACAGTATATAGCAGAATGCAGTGTGCAGGGAGGCAGGATGTCTGTGATACGTGTGATTACAGTATATAGCAGAATGCAGTGTGTAGGGAGGCAGGATGTCTGTGATACGTGTGATTACAGTATATAGCAGAATGCAGTGTGTAGGGAGGCAGGATGTCTGTGATAATAAGAATTTACTTACCGATAATTCTATTTCTCGGAGTCCGTAGTGGATGCTGGGGTTCCTGAAAGGACCATGGGGAATAGCGGCTCCGCAGGAGACAGGGCACAAAAAGTAAAGCTTTAGGATCAGGTGGTGTGCACTGGCTCCTCCCCCCATGACCCTCCTCCAAGCCTCAGTTAGGATACTGTGCCCGGACGAGCGTACACAATAAGGAAGGATTTTGAATCCCGGGTAAGACTCATACCAGCCACACCAATCACACTGTACAACCTGTGATCTGAACCCAGTTAACAGTATGATAACAGCGGAGCCTCTGAAAAGATGGCTCACAACAATAATAACCCGATTTTTGTAACTATGTACAAGTATTGCAGATAATCCGCACTTGGGATTGGCGCCCAGCATCCACTACGGACTCCGAGAAATAGAATTATCGGTAAGTAAATTCTTATTTTCTCTATCGTCCTAGTGGATGCTGGGGTTCCTGAAAGGACCATGGGGATAATACCAAAGCTCCCAAACGGGCGGGAGAGTGCGGATGACTCTGCAGCACCGAATGAGAGAACTCCAGGTCCTCCTTAGCCAGGGTATCAAATTTGTAGGATTTTACCAACGTGTTTGCCCCTGACTAAATAGCCGCTCGGCAAAGTTGTAAAGCCGAGACCCCTCGGGCAGCCGCCCAAGATAAGCCCACCTTCCTTGTGGAATGGGCATTTACATATTTTGGCTGTGGCAGGCCTGCCACAGAATGTGCAAGCTGAATTGTATTACACATCCAACTAGCAATAGTCTGCTTAGAAGCAAGAGCACCCAGTTTGTTGGGTGCATACAGGATAACAGCAAGTCAGTTTTCCTGACTCCAGCCGTCCTGGAACCTATATTTACAGGGCCCTGACAACATCTAGCAACCTGGAGTCCTCCAAGTCCCTAGTAGGCGCAAGGCACCAAAATAAGCTGGTTCAGGTGAAACACTGACACCACCTTAGGGAGAGAACTGGGGACGAGTCTGCAGCTCTGCCCTGTCCAAATGGACAACCAGATATGGGCTTTTTTGAGAAAAAAACCACCAATTTGACACTCGCCTGGTCCAGGCCAGGGCCAAGAGCATGGTCACTTTTCATGTGAGATGCTTCAAATCCACAGATTTGACTGGTTTTAAACCAATGTGATTTGAGGAATCCCAGAACTACGTTGAGATCCCACAGTGCCACTGGAGGCACAAAAGGGGGTTGTATATGCAATACTCCCTTGACAAACTTCTGGACTTCAGGAACTGAAGCCACTTCTTTCTGGAAGAAAATCGACAGGGCCGAAATTTGAACCTTAATGGACCCCAATTTGAGGCCCATAGACACTCCTGTTTGCAGGAAATGCAGGAATCGACCGAGTTGAAATTTCTTCGTGGGGCCTTTCTGGCCTCACACCACGCAACATATTTTTGCCACATGTGGTGATAATGTTGTGCGGTCACCTCCTTTCTGGCTTTGACCAGGGTAGGAATGACCTCTTCCGGAATGCCTTTTTCCCTTAGGATCCGGCGTTCCACCGCCATGCCGTCAAACGCAGCTGCGGTAAGTCTTGGAACAGACATGGTACTTGCTGAAACAAGTCCCTTCTTAGCGGCAGAGGCCATAAGTCCTCTGTGAGCATCTCTTGAAGTTCCGGGTACCAAGTCCTTCTTGGCCAATCCGGAGCCATGAGTATAGTTCTTACTCCTCTACGTCTTATAAGTCTCAGTACCTTAGGTATGAGAAGCAGAGGATGGAACACATACACCGACTGGTACATCCATGGTGTTACCAGAACGTCCACAGCTATTGCCTGAGGGTCTCTTAACCTGGCGCAATACCTGTCCCGTTTTTTGTTCAGACGGGACGCCATCATGTCCACCTTTGGTATTTCCCAACGGTTTACAATCATGTGGAAAACTTCCCGATGAAGTTTCCACTCTGCCGGGTGGAGGTCGTGCCTGCTGAGGAAGTCTGCTTCCCAGTTTCCATTCCCGGAATGAAACACTGCTGACAGTGCTATCACATGATTTTCCGCCCAGCGAAAAGTCCTTGCAGTTTTTGCCATTGCCCTCCTGCTTCTTGTGCCGCCCTGTCTATTTACGTGGGCGACTGCCGTGATGTTTTTCCCACTGGATCAATACCGGCTGACCTTGAAGCAGAGGTCTTGCTAAGCTTAGAGTATTATAAATTTACCCTTAGCTCCAGTATATTTATGTGGAGAAAAGTCTCCAGACTTGATCACACTCCCTGGAAATTTTTTCCTTGTGTGACTGCTCCCCAGCCTCTCGGGCTGGCCTCCGTGGTCACCAGCATCCAATCCTGAATGCCGAATCTGCGGCCCTCTAGAAGATGAGCACTCTGTAACCACCACAGGAGAGACACCCTTGTCCTTGGATATAGGGTTATCCGCTGATGCATCTGAAGATGCGATCCGGACCATTTGTCCAGCAGATCCCACTGAAAAATTCTTGCGTGAAATCTGCCGAATGGAATTGCTTCGTAGGAAGTCACCATCTTTACCAGGACCCTTGTGCAATGATGCACTGATTTTAGGAGGTTCCTGACTAGCTCGGATAACTCCCTGGCTTTCTCTTCCGGGAGAAACACCTTTTTCTGGACTGTGTCCAGAATCATCCCTAGGCACAGCAGACTTGTCGTCGGGATCAGCTGCGATTTTGGAATATTTAGAATCCACCCGTGCTGTTGTAGCAGTATCCGAGATAGTGCTACTCCGACCTCCAACTGTTCCCTGGACTTTGCCCTTATCAGGAGATCGTCCAAGTAAGGGATAATTAAGACGCCTTTTCTTCGAAGAAGAATCATCATTTCGGCCATTACCTTGGTAAAGACCCGGGGTGCCGTGGACAATCCAAACGGCAGCGTCTGAAACTGATAGTGACAGTTCTGTACCACGAACCTGAGGTACCCTTAGTGAGAAGGGCAAATTTTGGACATGGATGTAAGCATCCCTGATGTCTCGGGACACTATATAGTCCCCTTCTTCCTGGTTCGTTATCACTGCTCTGAGTGACTCCATCTTGATTTGAACCTTTGTAAGTGTTCAAATTTTTTTAGATTTAGAATAGGTCTCACCTAGCCTTCTGGCTTCAGTACCACAATATAATGTGGAATAATACCCCTTTTCTTGTTGTAGGAGGGGTAATTTGATTATCACCTGCTGGGAATACAGCTTGTGAATTGTTTCCCATACTGCCTCCTTGTCGGAGGGAGACCTTGGTAAACCAGACTTCAGGAGCCTGCGAAGGGGAAACGTCTCGACATTCCAATCTGTACCCCTGGGATACTACATGTAGGATCCAGGGGTCCTGTACGGTCCCAGCGTCATGCTGAGAGCTTGGCAGAAGCGGTGGAACGCTTCTGTTCCTGGGAATGGGCTGCCTGCTGCAGTCTTCTTCCCTTTCCTCTATCCCTGGGCAGATATGACTCTTATAGGGACGAAAGGACTGAGGCTGAAAAGACGGTGTCTTTTTCTGCAGAGATGTGACTTAGGGTAAAAACGGTGGATTTTCCAGCAGTTGCCGTGGCCACCAGGTCCGATGGACCGACCCCAAATAACTCCTCTTCCTTTATACGGCAATACACCTTTGTGCCGTTTGGAATCTGCATCACCTGACCACTGTCGTGTCCATAAACATCTTCTGGCAGATATGGACATCGCACTTACTCTTGATGCCAGAGTGCAAATATCCCTCTGTGCATCTCGCATATATAGAAAATGCATCCTTTAAATGCTCTATAGTCAATAAAATACTGTCCCTGTCAAGGGTATCAATATTTTTAGTCAGGGAATCCGACCAAGCCACCCCAGCTCTGCACATCCAGGCTGAGGCGATCGCTGGTCGCAGTATAACACCAGTATGTGTGTATATACTTTTTATGATATTTTCCAGCCTCCTGTCAGCTGGCTCCTTGAGGACGGCCCTATCTATAGACGGTACCGCCACTTGTTTTGATAAGCGTGTGAGCGCCTTATCCACCCTAAGGGGTGTTTCCCAACGCGTCCTAACTTCTGGCGGGAAAGGGTATACCGCCCATAATTTTCTATCGGGGGGAACCCACGCATCATCACACACTTCATTTAATTTATCTGATTCAGGAAAAACTACGGTAGTTTTTTCACATCCCACATAATACCCTCTTTTGTGGTACTTGTAGTATCAGAAATATGTAACACCTCCTTCATTGCCCTTAACGTGTGGCCCTAATAAGGAATACGTTTGTTTATTCACCGTCGACACTGGATTCAGTGTCCGTGTCTGTGTCTGTGTCGACCGACTAAAGTAAACGGGCGTTTTAAAACCCCTGACGGTGTTTCTGAGACGTCTGGACCGGTACTAATTGTTTGTCGGCCGTCTCATGTCGTCAACCGACCTTGCAGCGTGTTGACATTATCACGTAATTCCCTAAATAAGCCATCCATTCCGGTGTCGACTCCCTAGAGAGTGACATCACCATTACAGGCAATTGCTCCGCCTCCTCACCAAAATCGTCCTCATACATGTCGACACACACGTACCGACACACAGCACACACACAGGGAATGCTCTGATAGAGGACAGGACCCACTAGCCCTTTGGAGAGACAGAGGGAGAGTTTGCCAGCACACACCAAAAACGCTATAATTATATAGGGACAACCTTATATAAGTGTTTTCCCTTATAGCATCTTTTATATATTTCTAACGCCAAATTAGTGCCCCCCCTCTCTGTTTTAACCCTGTTTCTGTAGTGCAGTGCAGGGGAGAGCCTGGGAGCCTTCCCTCCAGCCTTTCTGTGAGGGAAAATGGCGCTGTGTGCTGAGGAGATAGGCCCCGCCCCTTTTTCGGCGGGCTCGTCTCCCGCTCTTTAATGGATTCTGGCAGGGGTTAAATATCTCCATATAGCCCCCGGAGGCTATATGTGAGGTATTTTTAGCCAAAAAAGGTTTTCATTTGCCTCCCAGGGCGCCCCCCTCCCAGCGCCCTGCACCCTCAGTGACTGCCGTGTGAAGTGTGCTGAGAGGAAATGGCGCACAGCTGCAGTGCTGTGCGCTACCTTAAGAAGACTGAGGAGTCTTCTGCCGCCGATTCTGGACCTCTTCTCGTTTCAGCATCTGCAAGGGGGCCGGCGGCGAGGCTCCGGTGACCATCCAGGCTGTACCTGTGATCGTCCCTCTGGAGCTAATGTCCAGTAGCCAAAGAAGCCAATCCATCCTGCACGCAGGTGAGTTCACTTCTTCTCCCCTAAGTCCCTCGTTGCAGTGATCCTGTTGCCAGCAGGACTCACTGTAAAATAAAAAACCTAAGCTAAACTTTTCTAAGCAGCTCTTTAGGAGAGCCACCTAGATTGCACCCTTCTCGGCCGGGCACAAAAATCTAACTGAGGCTTGGAGGAGGGTCATGGGGGGAGGAGCCAGTGCACACCACCTGATCCTAAAGCTTTACTTTTTGTGCCCTGTCTCCTGCGGAGCCGCTATTCCCCATGGTCCTTTCAGGAACCCCAGCATCCACTAGGACGATAGAGAAAGGTGTGATTACAGTATATAGCAGAATGCAGTGTGTAGGGAGGCAGGATGTGTGTGATACGTGTGATTACAGTATATAGCAGAGTGCAGTGTGTAGGGAGGCAAGATGTCTGATACGTGTGATTACAGTATATAGCAGAGTGCAGTGTGTAGGGAGGCAGGATGTCTGTGATACCTGTGAGTACAGTATATAGCAGAGTGAAGTGTAGAGAGGCAGGATATCTGTGATACATGTGATTACGGTATATGGCAGAGTGCCGTCTGTAGGGAGGCGTCTGTGTCTATGATACGTGTGATTACAGTATATAGCAGAATGCAGTGTGTAGGGAGGCGTCTGTGTCTATGACACGTGTGATTACAGTATATAGCAGAATGCAGTGTGTAGGGAGGCGTCTGTGTCTATGACACGTGTGATTACAGTATATAGCAGAATGCAGTGTGTAGGGAGGCATCTGTGTCTATGATACGTGTGATTACAGTATATAGCAGAATGCAGTGTGTAGGGAGGCAGGATGTCTGTGATACGTGTGATTACAGTATATAGCAGAATGCAGTGTGTAGGGAGGCAGGATGTCTGTGATACGTGTGATTACAGTATATAGCAGAATGCAGTGTGTAGGGAGGCAGGATGTCTGTGATACGTGTGATTACAGTATATAGCAGAGTGCAGTGTGTAGGTGGGCAGGATGTCTATGATACGTGCGAGTACAGTATATAGCAGAATGCAGTGTGTAGAGAGGCAGGATGTCTGTGATACGTCTAATTACAGTATATAGCAGAGTGCAGTGTGTAGGGAGGCAGGATGTCTGTGATACGTGTGATTACAGTATATAGCAGAGTGCAGTGTGTAGGGAGGCAGGATGTCTGTGATACGTGTGATTACAGTATATAGCAGAATGCAGTGTGTAGGGAGGCAGGATGTCTATGATACGTGTGATTACAGTATATAGCAGAATGCAGTGTGTAGGGAGGCAGGATGTCTGTGATACGTGTGATTACAGTATATAGCAGAGTGCAGTGTGTAGAGAGGCAGGATGTCTGCGATACGTGTGATTACAGTATATAGCAGAATGTAGTGTGTAGGGAGGCAGGATGTCTGTGATACGTGTGATTACAGTATATAGCAGAATGCAGTGTGTAGGGAGGCAGGATGTCTGTGATACGTGTGATTACAGTATATAGCAGAATGCAGTGTGTAGGGAGGCAGGATGTCTGTGATACGTGTGATTACAGTATATAGCAGAATGCAGTGTGCAGGAAGGCAGGATGTCTGTGATACGTGTGATTACAGTATATAGCAGAATGCAGTGTGTAGGGAGGCAGGATGTCTGTGATACGTGTGATAACAGTATATAGCAGAATGCAGTGTGCAGGGAGGCAGGATGTCTGTGATACGTGTGATTACAGTATATAGCAGAATGCAGTGTGTAGGGAGGCAGGATGTCTGTGATACGTGTGATTACAGTATATAGCAGAATGCAGTGTGTAGGGAGGCAGGATGTCTGTGATAGGTGTGATTACAGTATATAGCAGAATGCAGTGTGTAGGGAGGCAGGATGTGTGTGATACGTGTGATTACAGTATATAGCAGAGTGCAGTGTGTAGGGAGGCAGGATGTCTGTGATACGTGTGATTACAGTATATAGCAGAGTGCAGTGTGTAGGGAGGCAGGATGTCTGTGATACGTGTGAGTACAGTATATAGCAGAGTGAAGTGTAGAGAGGCAGGATATCTGTGATACGTGTGATTACGGTATATAGCAGAGTGCAGTGTGTAGGGAGGCGTCTGTGTCTATGATACGTGTGCTTACAGTATATAGCAGAATGCAGTGTGTAGGGAGGCGTCTGTGTCTATGATACGTGTGATTACAGTATATAGCAGAATGCAGTGTGTAGGGAGGCGTCTGTGTCTATGACACGTGTGATTACAGTATATAGCAGAATGCAGTGTGTAGGGAGGCAGGATGTCTGTGATACGTGTGATTACAGTATATAGCAGAATGCAGTGTGTAGGGAGGCAGGATGTCTGTGATACGTGTGATTACAGTATATAGCAGAATGCAGTGTGTAGGGAGGCAGGATGTCTGTGATACGTGTGATTACAGTATATAGCAGAGTGCAGTGTGTAGGTGGGCAGGATGTCTATGATACGTGTGAGTACAGTATATAGCAGAATGTAGTGTGTAGAGAGGCAGGATGTCTGTGATACGTCTGATTACAGTATATAACAGAGTGCAGTGTGTAGGGAGGCAGGATGTCTGTGATACGTGTGATTACAGTATATAGCAGAGTGCAGTGTGTAGGGAGGCAGGATGTCTGTGATACGTGTGATTACAGTATATAGCAGAATGCAGTGTGTAGGGAGGCAGGATGTCTATGATACGTGTGATTACAGTATATAGCAGAATGCAGTGTGTAGGGAGGCAGGATGTCTGTGATACGTGTGATTACAGTATATAGCAGAGTGCAGTGTGTAGAGAGGCAGGATGTCTGCGATACGTGTGATTACAGTATATAGCAGAATGCAGTGTGTAGGGAGGCAGGATGTCTGTGATATGTGTGATTACAGTATATAGCAGAATGCAGTGTGTAGGGAGGCAGGATGTCTGTGATACGTGTGATTACAGTATATAGCAGAATGCAGTGTGTAGGGAGGCAGGATGTCTGTGATACGTGTGATAACAGTATATAGCAGAATGCAGTGTGCAGGGAGGCAGGATGTCTGTGATACGTGTGATTACAGTATATAGCAGAATGCAGTGTGTAGGGAGGCAGGATGTCTGTGATACATGTGATTACAGTATATAGCAGAATGCAGTGTGTAGGGAGGCAGGATGTCTGTGATAGGTGTGATTACAGTATATAGCAGAATGCAGTGTGTAGGGAGGCAGGATGTGTGTGATACGTGTGATTACAGTATATAGCAGAGTGCAGTGTGTAGGGAGGCAGGATGTCTGTGATACGTGTGATTACGGTATATAGCAGAGTGCAGTGTGTAGGGAGGCGTCTGTGTCTATGATACGTGTGCTTTCAGTATATAGCAGAATGCAGTGTGTAGGGAGGCGTCTGTGTCTATGATACGTGTGATTACAGTATATAGCAGAATGCAGTGTGTAGGGAAGCGTCTGTGTCTATGACACGTGTGATTACAGTATATAGCAGAATGCAGTGTGTAGGGAGGCGTCTGTGTCTATGACACGTGTGATTACAGTATATAGCAGAATGCAGTGTGTAGGGAGGCATCTGTGTCTATGATACGTGTGATTACAGTATATAGCAGAATGCAGTGTGCAGGGAGGCAGGATGTCTGTGATACGTGTGATTACAGTATATAGCAGAATGCAGTGTGTAGGGAGGCAGGATGTCTGTGATACGTGTGATAACAGTATATAGCAGAATGCAGTGTGCAGGGAGGCAGGATGTCTGTGATACGTGTGATTACAGTATATAGCAGAATGCAGTGTGTAGGGAGGCAGGATGTCTGTGATACGTGTGATTACAGTATATAGCAGAATGCAGTGTGTAGGGAGGCAGGATGTCTGTGATAATAAGAATTTACTTACCGATAATTCTATTTCTCGGAGTCCGTAGTGGATGCTGGGGTTCCTGAAAGGACCATGGGGAATAGCGGCTCCGCAGGAGACAGGGCACAAAAAGTAAAGCTTTAGGATCAGGTGGTGTGCACTGGCTCCTCCCCCCATGACCCTCCTCCAAGCCTCAGTTAGGATACTGTGCCCGGACGAGCGTACACAATAAGGAAGGATTTTGAATCCCGGGTAAGACTCATACCAGCCACACCAATCACACTGTACAACCTGTGATCTGAACCCAGTTAACAGTATGATAACAGCGGAGCCTCTGAAAAGATGGCTCACAACAATAATAACCCGATTTTTGTAACTATGTACAAGTATTGCAGATAATCCGCACTTGGGATTGGCGCCCAGCATCCACTACGGACTCCGAGAAATAGAATTATCGGTAAGTAAATTCTTATTTTCTCTATCGTCCTAGTGGATGCTGGGGTTCCTGAAAGGACCATGGGGATAATACCAAAGCTCCCAAACGGGCGGGAGAGTGCGGATGACTCTGCAGCACCGAATGAGAGAACTCCAGGTCCTCCTTAGCCAGGGTATCAAATTTGTAGGATTTTACCAACGTGTTTGCCCCTGACTAAATAGCCGCTCGGCAAAGTTGTAAAGCCGAGACCCCTCGGGCAGCCGCCCAAGATAAGCCCACCTTCCTTGTGGAATGGGCATTTACATATTTTGGCTGTGGCAGGCCTGCCACAGAATGTGCAAGCTGAATTGTATTACACATCCAACTAGCAATAGTCTGCTTAGAAGCAAGAGCACCCAGTTTGTTGGGTGCATACAGGATAACAGCAAGTCAGTTTTCCTGACTCCAGCCGTCCTGGAACCTATATTTACAGGGCCCTGACAACATCTAGCAACCTGGAGTCCTCCAAGTCCCTAGTAGGCGCAAGGCACCAAAATAAGCTGGTTCAGGTGAAACACTGACACCACCTTAGGGAGAGAACTGGGGACGAGTCTGCAGCTCTGCCCTGTCCAAATGGACAACCAGATATGGGCTTTTTTGAGAAAAAAACCACCAATTTGACACTCGCCTGGTCCAGGCCAGGGCCAAGAGCATGGTCACTTTTCATGTGAGATGCTTCAAATCCACAGATTTGACTGGTTTTAAACCAATGTGATTTGAGGAATCCCAGAACTACGTTGAGATCCCACAGTGCCACTGGAGGCACAAAAGGGGGTTGTATATGCAATACTCCCTTGACAAACTTCTGGACTTCAGGAACTGAAGCCACTTCTTTCTGGAAGAAAATCGACAGGGCCGAAATTTGAACCTTAATGGACCCCAATTTGAGGCCCATAGACACTCCTGTTTGCAGGAAATGCAGGAATCGACCGAGTTGAAATTTCTTCATGGGGCCTTTCTGGCCTCACACCACGCAACATATTTTTGCCACATGTGGTGATAATGTTGTGCGGTCACCTCCTTTCTGGCTTTGACCAGGGTAGGAATGACCTCTTCCGGAATGCCTTTTTCCCTTAGGATCCGGCGTTCCACCGCCATGCCGTCAAACGCAGCTGCGGTAAGTCTTGGAACAGACATGGTACTTGCTGAAACAAGTCCCTTCTTAGCGGCAGAGGCCATAAGTCCTCTGTGAGCATCTCTTGAAGTTCCGGGTACCAAGTCCTTCTTGGCCAATCCGGAGCCATGAGTATAGTTCTTACTCCTCTACGTCTTATAAGTCTCAGTACCTTAGGTATGAGAAGCAGAGGATGGAACACATACACCGACTGGTACATCCATGGTGTTACCAGAACGTCCACAGCTATTGCCTGAGGGTCTCTTAACCTGGCGCAATACCTGTCCCGTTTTTTGTTCAGACGGGACGCCATCATGTCCACCTTTGGTATTTCCCAACGGTTTACAATCATGTGGAAAACTTCCCGATGAAGTTTCCACTCTGCCGGGTGGAGGTCGTGCCTGCTGAGGAAGTCTGCTTCCCAGTTTCCATTCCCGGAATGAAACACTGCTGACAGTGCTATCACATGATTTTCCGCCCAGCGAAAAGTCCTTGCAGTTTTTGCCATTGCCCTCCTGCTTCTTGTGCCGCCCTGTCTATTTACGTGGGCGACTGCCGTGATGTTTTTCCCACTGGATCAATACCGGCTGACCTTGAAGCAGAGGTCTTGCTAAGCTTAGAGTATTATAAATTTACCCTTAGCTCCAGTATATTTATGTGGAGAAAAGTCTCCAGACTTGATCACACTCCCTGGAAATTTTTTCCTTGTGTGACTGCTCCCCAGCCTCTCGGGCTGGCCTCCGTGGTCACCAGCATCCAATCCTGAATGCCGAATCTGCGGCCCTCTAGAAGATGAGCACTCTGTAACCACCACAGGAGAGACACCCTTGTCCTTGGATATAGGGTTATCCGCTGATGCATCTGAAGATGCGATCCGGACCATTTGTCCAGCAGATCCCACTGAAAAATTCTTGCGTGAAATCTGCCGAATGGAATTGCTTCGTAGGAAGTCACCATCTTTACCAGGACCCTTGTGCAATGATGCACTGATTTTAGGAGGTTCCTGACTAGCTCGGATAACTCCCTGGCTTTCTCTTCCGGGAGAAACACCTTTTTCTGGACTGTGTCCAGAATCATCCCTAGGCACAGCAGACTTGTCGTCGGGATCAGCTGCGATTTTGGAATATTTAGAATCCACCCGTGCTGTTGTAGCAGTATCCGAGATAGTGCTACTCCGACCTCCAACTGTTCCCTGGACTTTGCCCTTATCAGGAGATCGTCCAAGTAAGGGATAATTAAGACGCCTTTTCTTCGAAGAAGAATCATCATTTCGGCCATTACCTTGGTAAAGACCCGGGGTGCCGTGGACAATCCAAACGGCAGCGTCTGAAACTGATAGTGACAGTTCTGTACCACGAACCTGAGGTACCCTTAGTGAGAAGGGCAAATTTTGGACATGGATGTAAGCATCCCTGATGTCTCGGGACACTATATAGTCCCCTTCTTCCTGGTTCGTTATCACTGCTCTGAGTGACTCCATCTTGATTTGAACCTTTGTAAGTGTTCAAATTTTTTTAGATTTAGAATAGGTCTCACCTAGCCTTCTGGCTTCAGTACCACAATATAATGTGGAATAATACCCCTTTTCTTGTTGTAGGAGGGGTAATTTGATTATCACCTGCTGGGAATACAGCTTGTGAATTGTTTCCCATACTGCCTCCTTGTCGGAGGGAGACCTTGGTAAACCAGACTTCAGGAGCCTGCGAAGGGGAAACGTCTCGACATTCCAATCTGTACCCCTGGGATACTACATGTAGGATCCAGGGGTCCTGTACGGTCCCAGCGTCATGCTGAGAGCTTGGCAGAAGCGGTGGAACGCTTCTGTTCCTGGGAATGGGCTGCCTGCTGCAGTCTTCTTCCCTTTCCTCTATCCCTGGGCAGATATGACTCTTATAGGGACGAAAGGACTGAGGCTGAAAAGACGGTGTCTTTTTCTGCAGAGATGTGACTTAGGGTAAAAACGGTGGATTTTCCAGCAGTTGCCGTGGCCACCAGGTCCGATGGACCGACCCCAAATAACTCCTCTTCCTTTATACGGCAATACACCTTTGTGCCGTTTGGAATCTGCATCACCTGACCACTGTCGTGTCCATAAACATCTTCTGGCAGATATGGACATCGCACTTACTCTTGATGCCAGAGTGCAAATATCCCTCTGTGCATCTCGCATATATAGAAAATGCATCCTTTAAATGCTCTATAGTCAATAAAATACTGTCCCTGTCAAGGGTATCAATATTTTTAGTCAGGGAATCCGACCAAGCCACCCCAGCTCTGCACATCCAGGCTGAGGCGATCGCTGGTCGCAGTATAACACCAGTATGTGTGTATATACTTTTTATGATATTTTCCAGCCTCCTGTCAGCTGGCTCCTTGAGGACGGCCCTATCTATAGACGGTACCGCCACTTGTTTTGATAAGCGTGTGAGCGCCTTATCCACCCTAAGGGGTGTTTCCCAACGCGTCCTAACTTCTGGCGGGAAAGGGTATACCGCCCATAATTTTCTATCGGGGGGAACCCACGCATCATCACACACTTCATTTAATTTATCTGATTCAGGAAAAACTACGGTAGTTTTTTCACATCCCACATAATACCCTCTTTTGTGGTACTTGTAGTATCAGAAATATGTAACACCTCCTTCATTGCCCTTAACGTGTGGCCCTAATAAGGAATACGTTTGTTTATTCACCGTCGACACTGGATTCAGTGTCCGTGTCTGTGTCTGTGTCGACCGACTAAAGTAAACGGGCGTTTTAAAACCCCTGACGGTGTTTCTGAGACGTCTGGACCGGTACTAATTGTTTGTCGGCCGTCTCATGTCGTCAACCGACCTTGCAGCGTGTTGACATTATCACGTAATTCCCTAAATAAGCCATCCATTCCGGTGTCGACTCCCTAGAGAGTGACATCACCATTACAGGCAATTGCTCCGCCTCCTCACCAAAATCGTCCTCATACATGTCGACACACGTACCGACACACAGCACACACACAGGGAATGCTCTGATAGAGGACAGGACCCACTAGCCCTTTGGAGAGACAGAGGGAGAGTTTGCCAGCACACACCAAAAACGCTATAATTATATAGGGACAACCTTATATAAGTGTTTTCCCTTATAGCATCTTTTATATATTTCTAACGCCAAATTAGTGCCCCCCCTCTCTGTTTTAACCCTGTTTCTGTAGTGCAGTGCAGGGGAGAGCCTGGGAGCCTTCCCTCCAGCCTTTCTGTGAGGGAAAATGGCGCTGTGTGCTGAGGAGATAGGCCCCGCCCCTTTTTCGGCGGGCTCGTCTCCCGCTCTTTAATGGATTCTGGCAGGGGTTAAATATCTCCATATAGCCCCCGGAGGCTATATGTGAGGTATTTTTAGCCAAAAAAGGTTTTCATTTGCCTCCCAGGGCGCCCCCCTCCCAGCGCCCTGCACCCTCAGTGACTGCCGTGTGAAGTGTGCTGAGAGGAAATGGCGCACAGCTGCAGTGCTGTGCGCTACCTTAAGAAGACTGAGGAGTCTTCTGCCGCCGATTCTGGACCTCTTCTCGTTTCAGCATCTGCAAGGGGGCCGGCGGCGAGGCTCCGGTGACCATCCAGGCTGTACCTGTGATCGTCCCTCTGGAGCTAATGTCCAGTAGCCAAAGAAGCCAATCCATCCTGCACGCAGGTGAGTTCACTTCTTCTCCCCTAAGTCCCTCGTTGCAGTGATCCTGTTGCCAGCAGGACTCACTGTAAAATAAAAAACCTAAGCTAAACTTTTCTAAGCAGCTCTTTAGGAGAGCCACCTAGATTGCACCCTTCTCGGTCGGGCACAAAAATCTAACTGAGGCTTGGAGGAGGGTCATGGGGGGAGGAGCCAGTGCACACCACCTGATCCTAAAGCTTTACTTTTTGTGCCCTGTCTCCTGCGGAGCCGCTATTCCCCATGGTCCTTTCAGGAACCCCAGCATCCACTAGGACGATAGAGAAAGGTGTGATTACAGTATATAGCAGAATGCAGTGTGTAGGGAGGCAGGATGTGTGTGATACGTGTGATTACAGTATATAGCAGAGTGCAGTGTGTAGGGAGGCAAGATGTCTGATACGTGTGATTACAGTATATAGCAGAGTGCAGTGTGTAGGGAGGCAGGATGTCTGTGATACCTGTGAGTACAGTATATAGCAGAGTGAAGTGTAGAGAGGCAGGATATCTGTGATACATGTGATTACGGTATATGGCAGAGTGCCGTCTGTAGGGAGGCGTCTGTGTCTATGATACGTGTGATTACAGTATATAGCAGAATGCAGTGTGTAGGGAGGCGTCTGTGTCTATGACACGTGTGATTACAGTATATAGCAGAATGCAGTGTGTAGGGAGGCGTCTGTGTCTGTGGTACGTGTGATTACAGTATATAGCAGAATGCAGTGTGTAGGGAGGCGTCTGTGTCTATGACACGTGTGATTACAGTATATAGCAGAATGCAGTGTGTAGGGAGGCATCTGTGTCTATGATACGTGTGATTACAGTATATAGCAGAATGCAGTGTGTAGGGAGGCAGGATGTCTGTGATACGTGTGATTACAGTATATAGCAGAATGCAGTGTGTAGGGAGGCAGGATGTCTGTGATACGTGTGATTACAGTATATAGCAGAATGCAGTGTGTAGGGAGGCAGGATGTCTGTGATACGTGTGATTACAGTATATAGCAGAGTGCAGTGTGTAGGTGGGCAGGATGTCTATGATACGTGCGAGTACAGTATATAGCAGAATGCAGTGTGTAGAGAGGCAGGATGTCTGTGATACGTCTGATTACAGTATATAGCAGAGTGCAGTGTGTAGGGAGGCAGGATGTCTGTGATACGTGTGATTACAGTATATAGCAGAGTGCAGTGTGTAGGGAGGCAGGATGTCTGTGATACGTGTGATTACAGTATATAGCAGAATGCAGTGTGTAGGGAGGCAGGATGTCTATGATACGTGTGATTACAGTATACAGCAGAATGCAGTGTGTAGGGAGGCAGGATGTCTGTGATACGTGTGATTACAGTATATAGCAGAGTGCAGTGTGTAGAGAGGCAGGATGTCTGCGATACGTGTGATTACAGTATATAGCAGAATGTAGTGTGTAGGGAGGCAGGATGTCTGTGATACGTGTGATTACAGTATATAGCAGAATGCAGTGTGTAGGGAGGCAGGATGTCTGTGATACGTGTGATTACAGTATATAGCAGAATGCAGTGTGTAGGGAGGCAGGATGTCTGTGATACGTGTGATTACAGTATATAGCAGAATGCAGTGTGCAGGGAGGCAGGATGTCTGTGATACGTGTGATTACAGTATATAGCAGAATGCAGTGTGTAGGGAGGCAGGATGTCTGTGATACGTGTGATAACAGTATATAGCAGAATGCAGTGTGCAGGGAGGCAGGATGTCTGTGATACGTGTGATTACAGTATATAGCAGAATGCAGTGTGTAGGGAGGCAGGATGTCTGTGATACGTGTGATTACAGTATATAGCAGAATGCAGTGTGTAGGGAGGCAGGATGTCTGTGATAGGTGTGATTACAGTATATAGCAGAATGCAGTGTGTAGGGAGGCAGGATGTGTGTGATACGTGTGATTACAGTATATAGCAGAGTGCAGTGTGTAGGGAGGCAGGATGTCTGTGATACGTGTGATTACAGTATATAGCAGAGTGCAGTGTGTAGGGAGGCAGGATGTCTGTGATACGTGTGAGTACAGTATATAGCAGAGTGAAGTGTAGAGAGGCAGGATATCTGTGATACGTGTGATTACGGTATATAGCAGAGTGCAGTGTGTAGGGAGGCGTCTGTGTCTATGATACGTGTGCTTACAGTATATAGCAGAATGCAGTGTGTAGGGAGGCGTCTGTGTCTGTGATACGTGTGATTACAGTATATAGCAGAATGCAGTGTGTAGGGAGGCGTCTGTGTCTATGACACGTGTGATTACAGTATATAGCAGAATGCAGTGTGTAGGGAGGCATCTGTGTCTATGATACGTGTGATTACAGTATATAGCAGAATGCAGTGTGCAGGGAGGCAGGATGTCTGTGATACGTGTGATTACAGTATATAGCAGAATGCAGTGTGTAGGGAGGCAGGATGTCTGTGATACGTGTGATTACAGTATATAGCAGAATGCAGTGTGTAGGGAGGCAGGATGTCTGTGATAGGTGTGATTACAGTATACAGCAGAATGCAGTGTGTAGGGAGGCAGGATGTCTGTGATAGGTGTGATTACAGTATATAGCAGAATGCAGTGTGTAGGGAGGCAGGATGTCTGTGATACGTGTGATTACAGTATATAGCAGAGTGCAGTGTGTAGGGAGGCAGGATGTCTGTGATACGTGTGATTACAGTATATAGCAGAGTGCAGTGTGTAGGGAGGCAGGATGTCTGTGATACGTGTGAGTACAGTATATAGCAGAGTGAAGTGTAGAGAGGCAGGATATCTGTGATACGTGTGATTACAGTATATAGCAGAGTGCAGTGTGTAGGGAGGCGTCTGTGTCTATGATACGTGTGCTTACAGTATATAGCAGAATGCAGTGTGTAGGGAGGCGTCTGTGTCTATGATACGTGTGATTACAGTATATAGCAGAATGCAGTGTGTAGGGAGGCGTCTGTGTCTATGACACGTGTGATTACAGTATATAGCAGAATGCAGTGTGTAGGGAGGCGTCTGTGTCTGTGGTACGTGTGATTACAGTATATAGCAGAATGCAGTGTGTAGGGAGGCGTCTGTGTCTATGACACGTGTGATTACAGTATATAGCAGAATGCAGTGTGTAGGGAGGCAGGATGTCTGTGATACGTGTGATTACAGTATATAGCAGAATGCAGTGTGCAGGGAGGTAGGATGTCTGTGATACGTGTGATTACAGTATATAGCAGAATGCAGTGTGTAGGGAGGCAGGATGTCTGTGATAGGTGTGATTACAGTATATAGCAGAATGCAGTGTGTAGGGAGGCAGGATGTGTGTGATACGTGTGATTACAGTATATAGCAGAGTGCAGTGTGTAGGGAGGCAGGATGTCTGTGATACGTGTGAGTACAGTATATAGCAGAGTGAAGTGTAGAGCGGCAGGATATCTGTGATACGTGTGATTACAGTATATAGCAGAGTGCAGTGTGTAGGGAGGCGTCTGTGTCTATGATACGTGTGCTTACAGTATATAGCAGAATGCAGTGTGTAGGGAGGCGTCTGTGTCTATGACACGTGTGATTACAGTATATAGCAGAATGCAGTGTGTAGGGAGGCGTCTGTGTCTGTGGTACGTGTGATTACAGTATATAGCAGAATGCAGTGTGTAGGGAGGCGTCTGTGTCTATGACACGTGTGATTACAGTATATAGCAGAATGCAGTGTGTAGGGAGGCAGGATGTCTGTGATACGTGTGATTACAGTATATAGCAGAATGCAGTGTGCAGGGAGGTAGGATGTCTGTGATACGTGTGATTACAGTATATAGCAGAATGCAGTGTGTAGGGAGGCAGGATGTCTGTGATACGTGTGATTACAGTATATAGCAGAATGCAGTGTGCAGGGAGGCAGGATGTCTGTGATACGTGTGATTACAGTATATAGCAGAATGCAGTGTGTTTGGAGGCAGAATGTCTGTGATACGTGTGATTACAGTATATAGCAGAATGCAGTGTGTAGGGAGGCAGGATGTCTGTGATACGTGTGATTACAGTATATAGCAGAATGCAGTGTGTAGGGAGGCAGGATGTCTGTGATACGTGTGATTACAGTATATAGCAGAATGTAGTGTGTAGGGAGGCAGGATGTCTGTGATACGTGTGATTACAGTATATAGCAGAATGTAGTGTGTAGGGAGGCGTCTGTGTCTATGATACGTGTGATTACAGTATATAGCAGAGTGCAGTGTGTAGGGAGGCGTCTGTGTCTATGATACGTGTGATTACAGTATATAGCAGAGTGCAGTGTGTAGGGAGGCGTCTGTGTCTATGATACGTGTGATTACAGTATATAGCAGAATGCAGTGTGTAGGGAGGCAGGATGTCTGTGATACGTGTGATTACAGTATATAGCAGAGTGCAGTGTGTAGGGAGGCGTCTGTGTCTATGATACGTGTGATTACAGTATATAGCAGAATGCAGTGTGTAGGGAGGCAGGATGTATGTGTCTATGATACGTGTGATTACACAATACCATACTCTCATGCCGCACTGCGAGAGCCCCCTACGTTACACTCATATTTGAAGTAGAGAAAACCTGCACTTGCTCTCTCCATGTTGCCCTCTTTGCCCCACATGGGTAGATTGCACTGAATGTATAATAAGCCCCAGAAGTAGATGCAATTACAGGGGGCAGAGAGCGTGGAATTTCCACTAATCCCTGTTCCAGCATGTGAGTTCTATGTCCTGCAGCTGAGTGTATGAATTACCCAGTCATTATGTCCCAGGTTCCGGGTCCCCCCTCTGCTCATCACACATGGGGGAGAGGGGATCCACAACACCGCGTCTCTGCAGCCGTTCCCCTTACGCTCCCTCACTGCCGGCAAATAGAAATACAATATGACAGGGTGAGAGAGAATGAGGTTAGCTGGTGCTTAATTAGCAAGCTGTTACCCTCAATATAATTCCAGTGTCACTTACTATTACTCACAGTTACATTCATGGGAGGAGAAGCGCAGTGACACAGGATGAAGAATCCCTGGTAATCCTCAACGAGGAACAGAGAACAGCCGAAGTCATACACAGCGCTATACACCTGTAATACAGAGCATTACACTATTATATACACTGACACCTGTAATATAGAGTATTATACTATTATATACACTGACATCTGTAATACAGAGCATTACACTATTATATACACTGACACCTGTAATATAGAGAATTATACTATTATATACACTGACATCTGTAATACAGAGCATTATACTATTATATACACTGACACCTGTAATATAGAGTATTATACTATTATATACACTGACACCTGTAATATAGAGTATTATACTATTATATACACTGACACCTGTAATATAGAGTATTATACTATTATATACACTGACACCTGAAATATAGAGTATTATACTATTATACACACTGACATCTGTAATATAGAGCATTATACTATTATATACACTGACACCTGTAATACAGAGCATTATACTATTATATACACTGACACCTGTAATATAGAGTATTATACTATTATATACACTGACACCTGTAATATAGAGTATTATACTATTATACACACTGACATCTGTAATATAGAGCATTATACTATTATATACACTGACACCTGTAATATAGAGTATTATACTATTATATACACTGACATCTGTAATACAGAGCATTATACTATTACATACACTGACACCTGTAATATAGAGTATTATACTATTATATACACTGACACCTGTAATACAGTGCATTACACTATTATATACACTGACACCTGTAATACAGAGCATTACACTATTATATACAGTGACATCTGTAATATAGAGTATTATACTATTATATACACTGACACCTGTAATATAGAGTATTATACTATTATATACACTGACATCTGTAATACAGAGCATTATACTATTATATACACTGACACCTGTAATATAGAGTATTATACTATTATATACACTGACACCTGTAATATAGAGTATTATACTATTATATATACACTGACATCTGTAATTTAGAGAATTACACTATTATATACACTGACATCTGTAATACAGAGCATTACACTATTATATACACTGACACCTGTAATATAGAGTATTATACAATTATATACACTGACATCTGTAATACAGAGCATTATACTATTATATACACTGACACCTGTAATATAGAGTATTATACTATTATATACACTGACACCTGTAATATAGAGCATTACACTATTATATACACTGACACCTGTAATAATAAGATTTTACTCACCGGTAAATCTATTTCTCGTAGTCCGTAGTGGATGCTGGGACTCCGTAAGGACCATGGGGAATAGCGGCTCCGCAGGAGACTGGGCACAACTAAAGAAAGCTTTAGGACTACCTGGTGTGCACTGGCTCCTCCCTCTATGACCCTCCTCCAGACCTCAGTTAGGATACTGTGCCCGGAAGAGCTGACACAATAAGTAAGGATTTTGAATCCCGGGTAAGACTCATACCAGCCACACCAATCACACCGTATAACTCGTGATACTATACCCAGTTAACAGTATGAAATATAACGGAGCCTCTCAACGGATGGCTCAACAATAACCCTTTATTTAAACAATAACTATATACAAGTATTGCAGACAATCCGCACTTGGGATGGGCGCCCAGCATCCACTACGGACTACGAGAAATAGATTTACCGGTGAGTAAAATCTTATTTTCTCTGACGTCCTAAGTGGATGCTGGGACTCCGTAAGGACCATGGGGATTATACCAAAGCTCCCAAACGGGCGGGAAAGTGCGGATGACTCTGCAGCACCGAATGAGCAAACTTAGGTCCTCCTCAGCCAGGGTATCAAACTTGTAGAATTTAGCAAATGTGTTTGACCCCGACCAAGTAGCTGCTCGGCAAAGTTGTAAAGCCGAGACCCCTCGGGCAGCCGCCCAAGAAGAGCCCACCTTCCTCGTCGAATGGGCTTTCACTGATCTAGGATGCGGCAGTCCAGCCGCAGAATGTGCAAGCTGAATCGTACTACAGATCCAGCGAGCAATAATCTGCTTCGAAGCAGGAGCACCCAGCTTGTTGGGTGCATAAAGGATAAATAGCGAGTCAGTTTTCCTGACACTAGCTGTCCTGGAAACATAAATTTTCAGGGCCCTGACTACGTCCAATAACTTGGAATCCTCCAAGTCTTAAGTAGCCGCAGGCACCACAATAGGTTGGTTCAAATGAAAGGCTGATACCACCTTAGGGAGAAATTGGGGACAAGTCCTCAATTCTGCCCTATCCATATGGAAAATCAGATAAGGGCTTTTATATGACAAAGCCGCCAATTCTGACACACGCCTGGCCGAAGCCAAGGCTAACAGCATGACCACTTTCCACGTGAGATATTTTAATTCCACGGTTTTAAGTGGCTCAAACCAATGTGATTTTAGGAAATTCAACACCACGTTGAGATCCCAAGGTGCCACTGGAGGCACAAAAGGGGGCTGAATATGCAGCACTCCCTTAACAAATGTCTAAACTTCAGGTAGGGAAGCCAGTTCTTTCTGGAAGAAAATCGATAGAGCCGAAATCTGGACCTTAATGGAACCCAATTTTAGGCCCATAGTCACCCCTGACTGTAGGAAGTGCAGAAATCGGCCCAGCTGAAATTCCTCCGTTGGGGCCTTCTTGGCCTCACACCACGCAACATATTTCCGCCATATGCGGTGATAATGGTTTGCGGTCACTTCTTTCCTAGCTTTAATCAGCGTAGGGATGACTTCCTCCGGAATGCCCTTTTCCTTCAGGATCCGGCGTTCAACCGCCATGCCATCAAACGCAGCCGCGGTAAGTCTTGGAACAGACAGGGCCCCTGCTGCAGCAGGTCCTGTCTGAGCGGCAGAGGCCATGGGTCCTCTGAGATAATTTCTTGAAGTTCCGGGTACCAAGCTCTTCTTGGCCAATCCGGAACAATGAGTATAGTTCTTACTCCTCTTTTCCTTATTATCCTCAGTACCTTGGGTATGAGAGGGAGAGGAGGGAATACATAAACCGACTGGTACACCCACGGTGTCACTAGAGCGTCCACAGCTATTGCCTGAGGGTCTCTCGACCTGGCGCAATATCTTTCTAGCTTTTTGTTTAGGCGGGACGCCATCATGTCCACCTGTGGCCGTTCCCAACGGTTTACAATCAGTTGGAAGACTTCTGGATGAAGTCCCCACTCTCCTGGGTGGAGGTCGTGCCTGCTGAGGAAGTCTGCTTTCCAGTTGTCCACTCCCGGAATGAACACTGCTGACAGTGCTAACACGTGATTTTCCGCCCATCGGAGAATCCTTGTGGCTTCTGCCATCGCCATCCTGCTTCTTGTGCCGCCCTGTCGGTTTACATGGGTGACTGCCGTGATGTTGTCTGACTGGATCAGTACCGGCTGGTTTTGAAGCAGGGGTCTTGCCTGACTTAGGGCATTGTAAATGGCCCTCAGTTCCAGAATATTTATGTGTAGGGAAGTCTCCTGACTTTCTTCCCTGTGTGACTGCCCCCCAGCCTCAAAGGCTGGCATCCGTGGTCACCAGGACCCAGTCCTGTATGCCGAATCTGCGGCCCTCTTGAAGATGAGCACTCTGCAGCCACCACAGCAGAGACACCCTGGTCCTTGGAGACAGGGTTATCAGCCGATGCATCTGAAGATGCGATCCGGACCACTTGTCCAACAGGTCCCACTGAAAAGTCCTTTCATGGAACCTGCCGAATGGAATTGCTTCATATGAAGCTACCATTTTTCCCAGGACTCGCGTGCAGTGATGCACCGACACCTGTTTTGGTTTCAGGAGGCCTCTGACTAGAGATGACAGCTCCCTGACTTTCTCCTCCGGGAGAAACACTTTTCTCTGTTCTGTGTCCAGAACCATCCCCAGGAACAGTAGACGTGTCGTAGGGACCAGCTGTGACCTTGGAATATCTAGAATCCAACCGTGCTGTTGTAGCACCTCCCGAGATAGTGCTACCCCGACCAACAACTGCTCCCTGGACCTCGCCTTTATCAGGAGATCGTCCAAGTACGGGATAATTAAAACTCCCTTTTTTCTAAGGAGTATCAACATTTCGGCCATTACCTTGGTAAATACCCTCGGTGCCGTGGACAGACCAAACGGCAACGTCTGGAATTGGTAATGACAATCCTGTACCACAAATCTGAGGTACTCCTGGTGAGGATGGTAAATGGGGACATGCAGGTAAGCATCCTTGATGTCCAGTGATACCATGAAATCCCCCTCGTCCAGGCTTGAAATAACCGCCCTGAGCGATTCCATCTTGAACTTGATTTTTTTTATATAAGTGTTCAAGGATTTCAAATTTAGAATGGGTCTCACCGAACCGTCCGGTTTCGGTACCACAAACATTGTGGAATAGTAACCCCGTCCTTGTTGAAGGAGGGGCACCTTGACTATCACCTGCTGGGAATACAGCTTGTGAATTGCCTCCAGCACTGCCTCCCTGTCTGGGAGAGTTGTTGGCAAGGCAGATTTGAGGAAACGGCGAGGGGGAGACGTATCGAATTCCAGCTTGTACCCCTGAGATACCACTTGAAGAATCCAGGGATCCACCCGTGAGCGAGCCCACTGATTGCTGAAGTTCTTGAGACGGGCCCCCACCGTACCTGGCTCCGCCTGTGGAGCCCCAGCGTCATGCGGTGGACTTAGAGGAAGCGGGGGAGGACTTTTGTTCCTGGGAACTGGCTGTATGCTGCAGCTTTTTCCCTCTACCTCTGCCTCTGGGCAGAAAGGACGCGCCCTTAACCCGCTTGCCTTTCTGGGGCCGAAAGGACTGTACCTGATAATACGGTGCTTTCTTTGGCTGTGAGGGAACATGGGGTAAAAATGCTGACTTCCCAGCTGTCGCTGTGGAAACGAGGTCCGAGAGACCATCCCCAAACAACTCCTCACCTTTGTAAGGCAAAACTTCCATGTGCCTTTTAGAATCTGCATCCCCTGTCCACTGCCGAGTCCATAAACCCCTCCTGGCAGAAATGGACATTGCACTTATTTTAGATGCCAGCCGGCAAATATCCCTCTGTGCATCTCTCATGTATAAGACTGCGTCTTTTATATGCTCTATGGTTAGCAATATATTGTCCCTGTCTAGGGTATCAATGTTATCAGACAGGTAATCTGACCACGCAGCTGCAGCACTGCACATCCATGCTGAAGCAATAGCTGGTCTCAGTATAATGCCTGAGTGTGTATATACAGACTTCAGTATAGCCTCCTGCTTTCTATCAGCAGATTCCTTTAGGGCGGCCGTATCCGGAGACGGTAGTGCCACCTTCTTTGACAGACGTGTGAGCGCTTTATCCACCCTAGGGGATGTTTCCCAACGTGACCTATCCTCTGGCGGGAAAGGGTACGCCATTAGTAACCTTTTAGAAATTACCAGTTTCTTATCGGGGGAAGCCCACGCTTCTTCACACACTTCATTTAATTCCTCAGATGGGGGAAAAACCACTGGTAGTTTTTTCTCCCCAAACATAATACCCTTTTTTGTGGTTCCTGGGGTAATATCAGAAATGTGCAACACATTTTTCATTGCCTCAATCATGTAACGTGTGGCCCTATTGGAATGTACATTAGTCTCATCGTCGTCGACACTGGATTCAGTATCCGTGTCGACATCTGTGTCCACCATCTGAGGTAGCGGGCGTTTTAGAGCCCCTGATGGCTTTTGAGACAGCTGGGCAGGCACAAGCTGAGAAGCCGGCTGTCCCACATCTGATATGTCGTCAAACCTTTTATGTAAGGAGTTGACACTTTCACGTAATTCCTTCCACAAGTCCATCCACTCAGGTGTCGGCCCCGCAGGGGGTGACATCACATTTATCGGCACCTGCTCCGCCTCCACATAAGCCTCCTCATCAAACATGTCGACACAGCCGTACCGACACACCGCACACACACACAGGGAATGCTCTGACTGAGGACAGGACCCCACAAAGCCCTTTGGGGAGACAGAGAGAGAGTATGCCAGCACACACCAACAGCGCTATATAACACAGGGATTAACACTATAACTGAGTGATTTTTCCCAATAGCTGCTTGTATACACAATATTGCGCCTAAATTTAGTGCCCCCCCCCCCTCTCTTTTTTACCCTATGTAGTCTGGAAACTGCAGGGGAGAGCCTGGGAGCGATCCTTCCAGCGGAGCTGTGAGGGAAAATGGCGCCAGTGTGCTGAGGGAGATAGCCCCGCCCCTTTTTCGGCTGACTTTTCCCGCTTTTTTCTATGTATATCTGGCAGGGGTATTTTACACATATATAGTCTCTATGACTATATTATGTGTTATTTGCCAGCCAAGGTACTTAATATTGCAGCCCAGGGCGCCCCCCCCCCCCCCCCCAGCGCCCTGCACCCATCAGTGACCGGAGTGTGAGGTGTGCATGGGAAGCAATGGCGCACAGCTGCAGTGCTGTGCGCTACCTTGATGAAGACCGAAGTCTTCTGCTGCCGATTTCCAGGACTCTCTTCTTGCTTCTGGCTCTGTAAGGGGGACGGCGGCGCGGCTCCGGGAACGGACGATCGAGGTCAGGCCCTGTGTTCGATCCCTCTGGAGCTAATGGTGTCCAGTAGACTTAGAAGCCCAAGCTAGCTGCAAGCAGGTAGGTTCGCTTCTCTCCCCTTAGTCCCTCGTGGCAGTGAGTCTGTTGCCAGCAGATCTCACTGAAAATAAAAAAACCTAAAATAAACTTTCTTTTTCTAAGAGCTCAGGAGAGCCCCTAGTGTGCATCTAGCTCAGCCGTGCACAAAATTCTAACTGAGGTCTGGAGGAGGGTCATAGAGGGAGGAGCCAGTGCACACCAGGTAGTCCTAAATCTTTCTTTAGTTGTGCCCAGTCTCCTGCGGAGCTGCTATTCCCCATGGTCCTTACGGAGTCCCAGCATCCACTTAGGACGTCAGAGAAATAGAGTATTATACTATTATATACACTGACACCTGTAATATCAGGATTTTGGTACTTACCGATAAATCCCTTTCTCCGATTCCACAGGGGCCACTGGAGCGCAGTTACAATGGGGAAATAGTAGGCAGTAATTGGGAGCTGGCACTTTAAAAATTCCAACACTGTGGCTAGCTCCTCCCCTACTATCTCCCCTCCAAGCCAGTCTACGTAAAACTGTGCCCGAGGAGAGCTGTAACAAACAAACTTGAAGGTAGAGGAGGTTAACTCCGCCATGTAAACCAGGATAACACAAAAACAAATCTGGAACTTAACTTAACCAAAAGGTTAAACTGAACCAAACAAACAGTCACATAGTGATCTGCAAACCCGGTAAGCCAAAAACAAAATAGGAGGAAACAGCGCTGGGTGGGCGTCCAGTGGCCCCTGTGGAATCGGAGAAAGGGATTTATCGGTAAGTACCAAAATCCTGATTTCTCCTTCATCCACTAGGGGCCACTGGAGCGCAGTTACAATGGGGACGTCCCAGAGCTCCCAAAACGGGTGGGAGAGCGCTGAGAGTCCTGTAAAACCGCTCGGCCAAACTGCGATGCAGAGGCCGCAAACGTGTCAAACTTGTAGAATTTGACAAACGTATGTCGGCCCGACCAAGTAGCCGCCCGACATAAAGTAGTGATGGAGACCCCCCGGGCAGCCGCCCACGAAGGTCCCACAGAGCGCGTAGAGTGCGCCGAAATTGAAGATGGAGGTTCCCGAGAAGCTGCCAAATAAGCTTGTCTGATGGTCAGTCGAATCCATCGAGACAAAGTCTGCTTAGAAGCCGGCCAACCACGGCGAGCAGCATCGTAGAGAACAAATAAGGAATCTGACTTTCGAATAGCTGAAGTCCTATCCACATAGATCCTGAGCGCCCTGACAACGTCCAATGATCTCGAATCCGGAGAGTCCCCCGAGAGGGCCGGGACCACAAGCGGCTGATTGATGTGAAAATCAGACACCACCTTAGGTAGAAAAGACATACGAGTACGAAGCTCAGCCTTATCCGTATGAAACACCAGGTAAGGAGACCTACAAGAGAGAGCCCCGAGTACCGACACACGTCTAGCCGAAGCGAGAGCCAGGAGAAGAACCACCTTCCAAGTGAGATATTTGATCTCCACTGATTCCAGGGGCTCAAACAATGAGGACTGCAGAAAGGAGAGGACCAGATTGAGGTCCCACGGTGCTGTCGGAGGGCGGAAGGGAGGCTGTATTCGAAGAACTCCCTGAAAGAACGTCTGAACTTCCGGCAGCAGGGCTAACTTTTTCTGGAAGAAAACCGAAAAAGAGCAGAGACCTGCACTTTTAGCGAACCCAGTCGTAAGCCTGCTGAAAAACCCGCCTGCAAAAACCGGAGAAGGCGGGCTAAGCAAAACACAGATGGAGAAAATTCTCGATGTTCACACCAGGCTACATAAGCCTTCCAAATGCGGTAGTAGTGAGAAGATGTGACTGACTTTCTAGCCCGAAGCATAGTAGGTATAACCGTACGAGGAATCCCCTTCCTTTTCAAGATTGCTTTCTCAACAGCCACGCCGTCAAACGTAGCCTGCGTAAGTCTGGATAAAGGACCCTGCTGTAGAAGATCGTCTCGTAGTGGCAGGGGCCAAGGCTCGGCTACTGACAACAGGTGCAGGGTGGAGTACCAAACCCTGCGTGGGCAATCCGGAGCCACCAGGAGGACCAGAGCGTCTTCTCTCTTGATGCGCTGCAGAACCCGCGGCAACAGTGGGAAAGGAGGAAAGAGGTAAACGAACTGGAAATTCCAAGGAGCCGTGAGAGCATCCACACCCGCCGCGGCCGGATCCCTCGTCCGAGAGTAATAAAGAGGCAACTGATGGTTCAGGCAGGACGCCATGAGGTCGATCTGTGGTTTTCCCCACCGGCGGACCAGTTGCCAAAACACCTGGGGATGTAGTGACCATTCTCCCGGGTGCATGTCCTGCCGGCTGAGATAGTCGGCTTCCCAATTGTCCACTCCCGGAATGAATATCGCCGAGAAGGACAGAGCATACCTTTCTGCCCAGAGGAGGATGTTGGTGACCTCCCTCATCGCTGCTCGGCTGCGAGTGCCGCCCTGACGGTTGATGTACGCCACCGTCGTGGCGTTGTCGGACTGAACTCTGACTGCTCGACCGCGGAGTAGGTGATGCGCCTGAAGCAGAGCATTGTACACCGCCCTTAGTTCGAGAATGTTTATGGGGAGAGCGGATTCGTGTATTGACCAGCGCCCCTGAAACCGATGTTCCAGGGTCACTGCCCCCCAGCCTCGCAGACTGGCGTCCGTGGTGAGGAGAGTCCAATCCCATACCCCGAACCGCCTTCCTTCCAACAGATGCGTCGACTGGAGCCACCAGAGAAGCGACGACCGGGCCTTTGGAGATAGCGTCACCCTTTGATGAAGGAACAGATGAGATCCTGACCCCTGATGTAGAAGACACAGCTGAAACGGTCGAGAGAGGAAGCGACCGTACGGAAGAGCTTCGAACGCTGCTACCATTTTTCCCAGAAGGCGAATGCACAGATACACTGACACCCGACGGTGTCGAAGAACCGACCTTACCAGTGTCTGCAGAGACAGGATCTTGTCCTGAGGAAGGAAAACCTTCTGACGGACCGTGTCGAGAATCATCCCCAGAAACAACAGCCGTTGCGAGGGGCACAATTGAGAAATTCAGGATCCACCCGTGTCGAAGCAGAAGGTCCTGCGTCAGCCGGATATTCCGAAGCAACAGTTCTGTCGAGCTTGCTTTTATTAGCAAATCGTCCAGATAGGGAACAATCGTCACACCCTGCTTCCGAAGCAGGGCCATCATGACCGCCATGACCTTTGTGAACACTCTGGGAGCCGAACAGAGACCGAAAGGAAGGGCCTGGAACTGGAAATGAGTGTCCTGTATTGCAAACCGGAGAAAAGCCTGGTGAGGAGGCCAAATGGGAACATGTAAGTATGCATCCTTGATATCTAAGGATGCCAGAAACTCGTTTCTTTCCAACCCCGCAATAACAGACTGGAGGGACTCCATCTTGAACTTGAATACTCTCAAATGTGGATTGAGATCCTTCAAGTTCAGGATTGGCCTGACCGAGCCGTCCGGCTTCGGTACGAGAAAAAGGCTTGAGTAATAGCCCTGTTTCCGATGATGAGAGGGAACAGGGATCACCACCCTTGCGGATAGAAGCTTCTGGACCGCTGCCTGCAAGGCACTTCTTCGGTTGTTGGAAACTGGCAAACCCGTGGTAAAAAAACGCTGGGGCGGTTGTTCCTGAAAATCGAGCTTGTAACCGCAAGTGATTAGATCCCGGACCCAAGCGTCTGGACAGGACTGTACCCAGATCTCCTTGAATTCCCACAGACGAGCTCCCACCCTGTGATCTCCCAGGTGGGAGGGGAGCCCGTCATGCGGTGGTAGTGGTAGAGGACTTACCCTCTGAGTGGGCTGAGGCTGCGGAACCTCTACCCCTGCCGCTGCCTCTACCTCTATGGCCACGGAAGGTAGAAGTTCCTCCCCTGGCCTGGCCTCGAAACCTGGAAGGGGCACGAAAGGATCGAAATGAGGGACCCCTATATGGCCTGCGAGTGGCTGGAGCAGCCGAGGGAAGATAAGTCGACATACCACCGGTGGCCTGAGAGATCCAGGCATGCAGATCCTTACCAAATAGAACCTCACCCGTAAAGGGCAACGCCTCTGCTGCCCTTTTGGATTCCGTATCCGCTTGCCACTGCCGGAGCCAGAGAGCTCTGCGGGCCGCAATTGCTAAAGCGGAAATCCTAGCTCCGAGTATACATATGTCCTTGGACGCTTCGCAGAGATAAAGGGCTGATTCACGGATGTGTTCCGCCCACTGTATCAACTGATCCGCCGGCAATTCGTCACGAATTCCAGCGGACAATTGCTCCGCTCAAGCTTCGATCGCCTTGTTGACCCAACAACCTACCTGCGCCGGGCGATGCAATACCCCCGCCGCCGAGTAAATAGTCTTCAAGGTGGATTCCAACTTCCGATCCGACGCCTCCTTAAGCGAAGTTGCCGCCGGAACCGGTAGGACCGTCTTTTTGGACAGATGAGACACCGAAGGATCCACAATCGGAGAGGTCTCATAACGTTTCCTGCTATCTGCTGGAAAAGGATAGGAAGACAACAGTTTTCTTGATACCTGAAATTTTGCGTCTGGATGCTTCCGCCGTGATGAGCCCATCCAGCTCCTCCGAAACTGGAAGAGTCACCGGCAGGCATTGGTTGGTGCCAAACCTTGAAGGGCGTAAGGCATCCTGTTCTGTGTCCTCCACCTGTAATACTGAACGAATAGCAGTAATAAGAGCCTCTATACCCTGAGCTACTGGTTCAGAGTCCCCGTATACCTGATCCTCATCAGTATCCTGTATATCAACATCCTGTACATCTAACCCCGCCTCATCTAATTGAGGCATATCATCGTCCAAGTCCTGTAACACAGAGGCTAGCAATCTCTTTTTAGAAGCCTGTTGAGGGGGACTAAAGGACAGGGCTTGGGAAGGGATTACAGCCCTAGAGAGCCCTTCTACTGACTTTGCCAAAGAGACCGCCCATGCAGGTTCTGGCTCCGGTACCGGGACAAGCTGTCGGAACCGGGCCGCCTCTCTATCTTCCCGAGAGGCTTTCAGTTCCCTAGTCAGCAAAGACATAACTTCTGAGAGTTGTGTCGTCCATGCAGGGGTGCTCTGGGGTTCTGAGGAGGGCTGAGCCGATGGCTCTGACTCCTCACATACAATATGAACCTGTTTTTGTGTTGCCCTGGAGCCTTTATTGGCCATGGCAGCACCAACCACTGTGACCCTCCCCCACAGGAAACAGCAATAAGCAGAAGTGGAGGGAGGGGAGAGAGTAGGGAAAATGCAGCCACAGCAGCCCGATCTATCCTGCCCTATAATGTGCAGTGACAGGCTGTACTAAGGATTTTATGCCCCCCGTGCCCCCTGTCCCCACTGTAACTGTCTCACTGTACAGGCTCCCTCCGTTGCACTTCTCCGTCCCGCGCTGTGAATAGGAAGTGGCCGCCAGCGCGCGCTGTTTCCGGCGGAGCAGAGCGGGACTAAGCTCCGCCCCCTTCCGCAAAGGCGCCAAATTTGAACTTGCTCTGCGCGCTTTGAAGGATCCCCGTAGCGGCTCTGTGAGCCGCGCTGAGCGGGGATCCGAGCGGGAAGGGGGGCGGACGGGAGCGCGGGCGGGAGAAAAGCCGTCTGAGTGCCGTGTCCCTCCCCCATGCAGTAATAAATAATCAATGTAAAGTGCATAGCCAGAGCTGCCCAAGCCCCGTGTCACCTCCTAACTCAAACTTGTAGCGAGTGGGGGAAGGGAGAGAGGGAGGGAGGGGAAGGAAGGGGGGGCTGGGGGGCTTTCAGCATAATGTGGGAAAGTGACCGTGACACGCGCCGCACGCAGCGGTGTCCGGCCACGTATACTTACCATTGCCGTGCTGCCGGTATCTTCTGTCGACGGAGCGGCCCCGACACGCGCCGCACGCAGCGGTGTCCGGCCGACTCCAGAGAGCTTAGTGTCTCCTTCAGCCAGGGCCCATCCCGAGCCGCACGCAGCTGCGATGGGACCCCACCGGCAGCCTCCCGCGGTGCAGACTGGCAGTGGCAAAGCTGCCAGTCTGTGGATGTAAGTAAGATTTAAAAAAAAAAAAAAATTCTTCAGAGAAGACCCAAGTGAACCAGCTCCCTTGGGAACAAATTAAAGACTGGCTTGGAGGGGAGATAGTAGGGGAGGAGCTAGCCACAGTGTTGGAATTTTTAAAGTGCCAGCTCCCAATTACTGCCTACTATTTCCCCATTGTAACTGCGCTCCAGTGGCCCCTAGTGGATGAAGGAGAAAATAAGAATTTACTTACTGATAATTCTATTTCTCATAGTCCGTAGTGGATGCTGGGGACTCCGAAAGGACCATGGGGAATAGCGGCTCCGCAGGAGACTGGGCACAAAGTAAAAGCTTTAGGACTAGCTGGTGTGCACTGGCTCCTCCCCCTATGACCCTCCTCCAAGCCTCAGTTAGAATACTGTGCCCGGACGAGCGTACACAATAAGGAAGGATTTTGAATCCCGGGTAAGACTCATACCAGCCACACCAATCACCGTATAACCTGTGATCTGAACCCAGTTAACAGCATGATAACAGAAGGAGCCTCTGAAAAGATGGCTCACAACAACAATAACCCGATTTTTGTAACAATAACTATGTACAAGTAATGCAGACAATCCGCACTTGGGATGGGCGCCCAGCATCCACTACGGACTATGAGAAATAGAATTATCGGTAAGTAAATTCTTATTTTCTCTAACGTCCTAGTGGATGCTGGGGACTCCGAAAGGACCATGGGGATTATACCAAAGCTCCCAAACGGGCGGGAGAGTGCGGATGACTCTGCAGCACCGAATGAGAGAACTCCAGGTCCTCCTCAGCCAGGGTATCAAATTTGTAGAATTTAGCAAACGTGTTTGCCCCTGACCAAGTAGCTGCTTGGCAAAGTTGTAAAGCCGAGACCCCTCGGGCAGCCGCTCAAGATGAGCCCACTTTCCGTGTGGAATGGGCTTTTACAGATTTTGGCTGTGGCAGGCCTGCCACAGAATGTGCAAGCTGAATTGTACTACAAATCCAACGAGCAACCGTCTGCTTAGAAGCAGGAGCACCCAGCTTGTTGGGTGCATACAGGATAAACAGCGAATCAGATTTCCTGACTCCAGCCGTCCTGGAAACATATATTTTCAGGGCCCTGACTATGTCCAGCAACTTGGAATCCTCCAAGTCCCTAGTAGCCGCAGGCACCACAATAGGCTGGTTTAAGTGAAATGCTGAAACCACCTTAGGGAGAAATTGAGGACGAGTCCTCAATTCTGCCCTGTCCGTATGAAAAATTAGGTAAGGGCTTTTATAGGATAAAGCCGCCAATTCTGAGACACGCCTGGCTGAAGCCAGGGCTAACAGCATTACCCCTTTCCATGTGAGATATTTTAAGTCCACAGTGGTGAGTGGTTCAAACCAATGTGATTTTAGGAATCCCAAAACTACATTGAGATCCCAAGGTGCCACTGGAGGCACAAAAGGAGGCTGTATATGCATTACTCCCTTGACAAACGTCTGAACTTCAGGAACAGAAGCCAGTTCTTTTTGGAAGAATATTGACAGGGCCGAAATTTGAACCTTAATGGACCCTAATTTGAGGCCCATAGACAGTCCTGTTTGCAGGAAATGCAGGAAACGACCCAGTTGAAATTCCTCTGTAGGGGCCTTCCTGGCCTCGCACCACGCAACATATTTACGCCAAATACGGTGATAATGTTGTATGGTTACATCCTTCCTGGCTTTGATCAGGGTAGGGATGACTTCATCCGGAATGCCTTTTTCCTTCAGGATCCGGCGTTCAACCGCCATGCCGTCAAACGCAGCCGCGGTATGTCTTGGAACAGACATGGTCCCTGCTGGAGCAGGTCCTTTCTTAGAGGTAGAGGCCACGGGTCTTCCGTGAGCATCTCTTGAATTTCCGGGTACCAAGTCCTTCTTGGCCAATCCGGAGCCACGAGTATAGTCTTTACTCCTCTCCTTCTTATGATTCTCAGTACTTTTGGTATGAGAGGAAGAGGAGGGAACACATACACTGACTGGTACACCCACGGTGTTACCAGAGCGTCCACAGCTATTGCCTGAGGGTCCCTTGACCTGGCGCAATATCTGTCCAGTTTTTTGTTGAGGCGGGACGCCATCATGTCCACCTTTGGTTTTTCCCAACGGTTCACAATCATGTGGAAGACTTCTGGGTGAAGTCCCCACTCCCCCGGGTGAAGATCGTGTCTGCTGAGGAAGTCTGCTTCCCAGTTGTCCACTCCCGGAATGAACACTGCTGACAGTGATATCACATGATTCTCCGCCCAGCGAAGAATCCTTGCCACTTCCATCATTGCCCTCCTGCTTCTTGTGCCGCCCTGTCTGTTTACGTGGGCGACTGCCGTGATGTTGTCCGACTGGATCAACACCGGCTGACCCTGAAGCAGAGGTCTTGCCTGACTTAGGGCATTGTAAATGGCCCTTAGTTCCAGGATATTTATGTGAAGTGACGTTTCCATGCTTGACCACAAGCCCTGGAAATTTCTTCCCTGTGTGACTGCTCCCCAGCCTCTCAGGCTGGCATCCGTGGTCACCAGGACCCAATCCTGAATGCCGAATCTGCGGCCCTCCTGGAGATGAGCACTCTGTAACCACCACAGGAGAGACACCCTTGTCCTTGGAGACAGGGTTATCCGCTGATGCATTTGAAGATGCGATCCGGACCATTTGTCCAGCAGATCCCACTGAAAAGTTCTTGCGTGGAATCTGCCGAATGGAATCGCTTCGTAAGAAGCCACCATCTTTCCCAGGACCCTTGTGCATTGATGTACTGACACTTGGCCTGGTCTTAGGAGGTTCCTGACTAGGTCGGATAACTCCTTGGCTTTCTCCTCCGGGAGAAACACCTTTTTCTGTACTGTGTCCAGAATCATCCCTAGGAACAGCAGACGTGTCGTCGGAATCAGCTGCGATTTTGGAATATTTAGAATCCATCCGTGCTGTCGTAGTACTACTTGAGATAGTGCTACTCCGACCTCTAACTGTTCTCTGGACCTTGCCCTTATCGGGAGATCGTCCAAGTAAGGGATAATTAAGACGCCTTTTCTTCGAAGAAGAATCATCATTTCGGCCATTACCTTGGTAAAGACCCGGGGTGCCGTGGACAATCCAAACGGCAGCGTCTGAAACTGATAGTGACAGTTCTGTACCACAAACCTGAGGTACCCTTGGTGAGAAGGGCAAATTGGGACATGGAGGTAAGCATCCTTGATGTCCAGAGACACCATATAGTCCCCTTCTTCCAGGTTCGCTATCACTGCTCTGAGTGACTCCATCTTGAACTTGAACCTTTTTATGTAAGTGTTCAAGGATTTCAGATTTAAAATGGGTCTCACCGAGCCGTCCGGCTTCGGTACCACAAACAGCGTGGAATAATACCCCTTTCCCTGTTGTAGGAGGGGTACCTTGATTATCACCTGCTGGGAATACAGCTTGTGAATGGCTTCCAATACCACCTCCCTGTCGGGGGGAGACGTTGGTAAAGCAGACTTCAGGAACCGGCGAGGGGGAGACGTCTCGAATTCCAATTTGTACCCCTGAGATACTACCTGCAGGATCCAGGGGTCCACTTGCGAGTGAGCCCACTGCGCGCTGAAATTCTTGAGACGGGCCCCCACCGTGCCTGAGTCCGCTTGTAAGGCCCCAGCGTCATGCTGAGGACTTGGCAGAAGCGGGGGAGGGCTTCTGTTCATGGGAAGAGGCTGTTTGCTGCAGTCTTTTTCCCCTTCCTCTGCCCCGGGGCAGATATGAGTGGCCTTTTGCCCGCTTACCCTTATGGGGACGAAAGGACTGAGCCTGAAAAGACGGTATCTTTTTCTGCTGCGAGGTGACTTGGGGTAAAAAGGTGGATTTTCCAGCCGTTGCCGTGGCCACCAGGTCCGATAGACCGATCCCAAATAACTCCTCCCCTTTATACGGCAATACTTCCATATGCCGTTTGGAATCCGCATCCCCTGACCACTGTCGCGTCCATAATCCTCTTCTGTGTCACAACTGAGGGCCTGAGTTGACGGGAGGCAGCCTCAGTTGTAGGGGCTGAGATGTAACGGAACCTGGGAGGTTGTATCAGACCCCTAGACATGTAAGTAACATGTAGAAGAAATGCCCGAAGGCGTGAACACGACAACCAGGGTAAAAGTCAATGATGTTTATTTATGACAAACTCCGTAACACAGCAGCAGTAAAAGAAAACATAAAAATCAGCAGAGGATAAATACAGTTCCTGGGTTCTACAGGGTGGCAAGGGCCACAGGGCTCTGGTAGTGTGAGATAGTTCTTATAATCTTCTAGTTGGAAAGTCCTTACCAGGCCCGACTGTAGCAATGGAGATAGCCCAGGATCGTACCAGCTGGTGTTCCAGGAAAAGCTGGGCTGCTGTGGATAAAACGGCTGCAGTGGATACTGGCTGGAACCAGACTGATGTTGGCACGGAGTGGATACTGGCTGGAACCAGTTAAATAATAAATGTAGCTTGAGAGCGGTGAAATAATAATGCCGGTGATAAATGATAATCTGTAGAAAAGGGTACCGGCACTTTAAGAAGAGCTGATCTCTGCTGGAAGCTGATTGCTGTAAGCAGGTGGATCTGTAGCTGGAAGCAGATGAATCCAAATGGATAGGAGAGTCAGGCTACACCGCAGGTGGAATGCTGGTGCGGGTCTCTTTAGTGGAGGTTTGGAGATAGGAACTGGAACCTGGAAAACAACCACAGGAGAGAGACAAACTGGAACAAGGTTTGACAACCAAAGCACTGACGCCTTCCTTGCTCAGGCACAGAATACTTATACCTGCAGCAAGGAAGGGATTGGCTAGGCAATTATGCAGATTAACATTGCAAACAGTAGATTGGTGGAAATGAACAGATGACAGAATCCAAGATGGCTGCGCCCATGCAGACACTTGGAGGGAAGTTTGGTTTGTAATCCATGTGGGAATTAAAACAGTAATGGCGGCGCCGGCCACAGGAGACAGGAGACGCCAGACTGATAAGTGCACATTTAACCACGCGGGCACAGCGGAGGCCGCGGCTGACGTAATCACCACTCTGACACTCTGCATGCAGAAACTCAGGAACAGCGGCGGAGGCCGCGGGAGACGCCATTCCGGATGTTACAGGCGTTGCGATGACCGCGTCCCAGAGTGACAGGAGAGGAGGCAGGAATGTGGACATCAGTATGACAGATGGGATCTGGTCCTGGAACGCTGAGCCAGCCTTAGAAGGCATCTGAAGGGTAAGTAATGGCGTCCAGATACCCGGATCGTGACAGCACCCCCCCCCTTTAGGAGTGGCCCCAGGACACTTCTTTGGCTTTTGAGGAAACTTGGAATGGAATCTCCGGACCAAGGCAGGAGCATGGACATCAGAAGCATTGGTCCATGAGCGTTCCTCAGGGCCGTAACCCTTCCAGTCAATAAGATACTGTAGTTGACCGTATCGGTGACGTGAGTCCAGGATCTTGGCCACTTCATACTCAACGCCTCGTTGAGTTTGGACTTTCGGAGTTGGAGGAAGTGAGGAATGAAACCGATTCAGGATCAGCGGTTTCAACAGGGAAACATGGAATGTCCTGGGTATTTTTAAGAAGGGAGGTAACTGAAGTCTGTAAGCAACAGGATTGATGACTTGCTCAATTTTGAAAGGACCAATGTAGCGAGGTGCAAACTTCATACTGGGAACTCTTAACCTCAAATTCTTCGTGGATAACCATACCCGATCACCCACCTTGAGTGCAGGAACCGCTCTACGCTTCTTGTCCGCAAACTTCTTATACCTGAACGATGCCTTGAGCAGAGCTGCTCGTACACTCTTCCAGTTGTTTGCAAACTGATGCAAGGTGATATCCACTGCTGGAACAGAAGTTGCTGGGAGCGGTTGGAATTAAGGGACTTTAGGGTGGAATCCAAAGTTGGTGAAGAATGGTGTTGAAGAAGATGAGGAATGATACTGATTGTTATGACAGAACTCGGCCCAGGGAAGTAATTGAACCCAGTCATCTTGAGAGGAAGACACATAGATGCGGAGGAAGGCCTCCAAGTCCTGATTCACCCTCGCAGTTTGACCATTGGTCTGAGGATGGTAAGCCGTGGAAAACTTTAGTTTGACTTGGAGGACTTGACATAAACTTCGCCAGAATTTGGCTGTGAATTGAACTCCTCGATCTGAGATAATTTCTTCAGGCAGACCGTGGAGTCGGAAGATCTCTTGTATGAACACTTGAGCCAACTTGGAAGCTGACGGAAGACCGGTGAGAGGAATGAAGTGTGCCATCTTGGTGAACCGGTCAACTACCACCCAGATGGTATTGAACTTGTTGCACATGGGTAAGTCTGTAATGAAATCCATCGACAAATGGGTCCATGGTCGACGGGGAACGGATAGTGGAACCAGTTGCCCCGCAGGCGACTGGCGGGATACTTTATGTTGGGCACACTTTGGGCAAGATGCAATAAACTCCATGACGTCCTTTCTCAGAGTTGGCCACCAATAGGACCTAGAGATAAACTCCAGGGTTTTTTGGATACCTGTATGTCCGCCAAAACGGGAAGCATGGGCCCAATGCATGAGCTTCTTCCTCAGTACCGGCTTCACAAAACTTTTCCCTAGTGGGGGCGTAGAGTCCATCCCTACCGTGGAGAATGCCAACGGATTGATAATAGGATGCTTGTCTGAAGACTCTGACTCATTTTCTTGCTCCCATGAGCGGGAAAGGGCATCGGCCTTGCGATTCTGAGAGCCCGGACAGAACTGGAGTTTAAAGTCGAACCTGGAAAAGAAAAGTGCCCATCTGGCCTGACGAGGGTTGAGACATTGTGCGCCTTTCAGATATAAAAGGTTCTTGTGGTCTGTAAGTATGGTGATTGAATGAGAAGCTCCCTCCAACAGATATCTCCACTCCTCTAGAGCGAGCTTGATGGCTAGCAACTCCTGGTCGCCAATGGCATAGTTGCGCTCCGCTGGGGAGAACTTCCGGGAGAAGAAACTGCAAGGATGTAAATGGCCATCTTTAGCCCTCTGAGATAACACCGCTCCTACTCCAACGGAGGAGGCATCCACCTCTAAGATGAAAGGAGAGTCGATGTCGGGCTGTTTCAGAACTGGTGCAGAGATGAACCGTTGTTTTAAGAGATGAAAAGCTTGCGTAGCTTCTTCAGACCACTTGGACGGGTTAGCACCCTTCTTAGTTAAAGCAGTAATAGGCGCCACAATGGTGGAAAAGTCTCGTATAAACTTTCTGTAATAATTGGCGAACCCTAAGAACCTCTGGACCCCTTTGAGGGTTAAGGGTATCGGCCAATTCTGGATTGCTTGTAGTTTCTCAGGATCCATCTCTAGTCCGGAACCGGACACAATGTAACCTAGAAACGGAATGGACTTGACTTCAAAGACGCATTTCTCTAATTTGCAATAGAGATGATTGACACGGAGACGGGACAGAACCTCTTTTACCCAAAAACGATGTTCCTCTAAATTGTTGGCAAAAATGAGGATATCATCTAGATAGACCACGACATGACGGTATAAAATGTCTCTGAAGATCTCATTGACAAAATGCTGGAAGACAGCTGGAGCATTGCTCAATCCGAAGGGCATGACGAGGTACTCATAATGTCCGTCACGGGTGTTAAAGGCGGTCTTCCACTCGTCACCCTCACGGATCCGGATGAGATTGTATGCACCTCTCAAGTCCAGCTTTGTGAAGATGGTAGCTCCGCTAACTCTATCAAAGAGCTCAGTAATCAGGGGTAGTGGATAGCGGTTCTTGATGGTAATGTCGTTCAGACCTCTGTAGTCAATGCACGGCCGCAGACCACCATCTTTTTTCTTTACGAAAAAGAAACCTGCGCCGGCTGGAGAAGAGGAAGGTCGAATGAACCCTTTTGCTAGGTTCTCTTTAATGTATTCCTCCATAGAATGCGTCTCAGGCAGAGACAACGGGTAAGTTCGGCCTCGAGGTGGAACCTTCCCTGGAACGAGATCAATCGGGCAGTCCCATTCTCTATGAGGAGGAAGGATATCAGCAGAAGCCTTACTGAACACATCCGTGAAATCTTGATATGGAGGAGGTGGAACATCAGACGACCTGGGGGAGGAAGAACAGACAGGCAATACTTTAAACAAACATGTCTCAGCACAGGAGGGACCCCATGTCAGAATCTGCGTAGTCGTCCAATCAATAGATGGATTGTGAAGACGGAGCCATGGAAGGCCCAGGACCACAGGATGTGTGGCCCTTGGAATCACTAAAAAAGAAATAAATTCGGAATGAAGAACTCCCACTCTCAGACGAACTGGTAGAGTCCTTAGGGAAATAACTGCATCAAAAATCCTGCTGCCATCCACGGCAGTTAAGGAGATGGACGAAGGAAGTCTCTCGGTGGGTAGGGACCACCGTTTAACATAGGCTTCGGTAATAAAGTTCCCAGCTGCTCCGGAATTAAGGAGGGCAATGACGTTCCGATAACGTTGAGCAATTTGGAGCGACACTGGGAGATTACAATCACGAGGAGATGGAGAGGAGATCATTACTCCTAGCCGGCCCTCTCCTGGGCGAGCTAGGGTTTGGAGTTTTCCCGGACGTTCGGGACAGGCATTGATGGTGTGAGACGGAGCTGCACAGTAAAGACAAAGAGACTCAGAGAGACGTCTTCGGCGCTCAGCAGGAGTTAAACGGGAACGGCCAATTTGCATGGGCTCGTCTTTAGATGGTGACAGTTGGCGAGGAGGAGGAGCAGAAGATTTTGGAGCAGATGATCTTCCACGCTCAGTTGCTCTCTCTCTGAAACGTAAATCAACTTTCGTGCAGAGTGAGATTAGCTCATCTAACTTGGCAGGTAAGTCTCTGGTAGCTAACTCATCTTTAATACGCTCAGATAAGCCATGCCAGAATGCAGCATACAGGGCCTCGTCGTTCCATGCCAGTTCGGATGCCAGGATCTGGAACTGTATAAGATATTGTCCTACAGTACGTGATCCCTGGCGTAAACGGAGAATCTCAGATGAAGCTGAAGTTACCCGGCCTGGCTTGTCGAAGATACGCCTGAATGTTGACACGAATGCAGTGTAGGAGGATAGCAGGGTGTCGGACCTCTCCCATAACGGTGATGCCCAATCAAGGGCTGAGCCACTGAGAAGAGAGATAATGTAGGCAATTTTTGTACGGTCACTGGGAAAATTGCCAGGTTGTAGCTCAAACTGAATCTCACACTGGTTGAGAAATCCCCTGCAGAATCTTGGAGATCCGTCAAATTTTGCTGGCGTTGGAAGATGAAGACGTGGAGCAGAAATGGGTAAGGTGGGTGGGGTCATAGCTGGAGTCACTGTGGTTGACGCACCGGACGCGTCTGATCCACGGAGGGTTGTCTGAATCCCATCCAGCCGAGTAGAGAGATCCTGGAGACAGCGGATGATGTGGCCCTGTGCAGCCTCCTGATGTTCAAGTCGGGCTGCCAGTTCTTGCATCGGCCTGGCCGCTTGATCCTGGTCTCCGGCTGGATTCATATGGTCAGTGCTTACTGTCACAACTGAGGGCCTGAGCTGACGGGAGGCAGCCTCAGTTGTAGGGGCTGAGATGTAACGGAACCTGGGAGGTTGTATCAGACCCCTAGACATGTAAGTAACATGTAGAAGAAATGCCCGAAGGCGTGAACACGACAACCAGGGTAAAAGTCAATTATGTTTATTTATGACAAACTCCGTAACACAGCAGCAGTAAAAGAAAACATAAAAATCAGCAGAGGATAAATACAGTTCCTGGGTTCTACAGGGTGGCAAGGGCCACAGGGCTCTGGTAGTGTGAGATAGTTCTTATAATCTTCTAGTTGGAAAGTCCTTACCAGGCCCGACTGTAGCAATGGAGATAGCCCAGGATCGTACCAGCTGGTGTTCCAGGAAAAGCTGGGCTGCTGTGGATAAAACGGCTGCTGTGGATACTGGCTGGAACCAGACTGATGTTGGCACGGAGTGGATACTGGCTGGAACCAGTTAAATAATAAATGTAGCTTGAGAGCGGTGAAATAATAATGCCGGTGATAAATGATAATCTGTAGAAAAGGGTACCGGCACTTTAAGAAGAGCTGATCTCTGCTGGAAGCTGATTGCTGTAAGCAGGTGGATCTGTAGCTGGAAGCAGATGAATCCAAATGGATAGGAGAGTCAGGCTACACCGCAGGTGGAATGCTGGTGCGGGTCTCTTTAGTGGAGGTTTGGAGATAGGAACTGGAACCTGGAAAACAACCACAGGAGAGAGACAAACTGGAACAAGGTTTGACAACCAAAGCACTGACGCCTTCCTTGCTCAGGCACAGAATACTTATACCTGCAGCAAGGAAGGGATTGGCTAGGCAATTATGCAGATTAACATTGCAAACAGTAGATTGGTGGAAATGAACAGATGACAGAATCCAAGATGGCTGCGCCCATGCAGACACTTGGAGGGAAGTTTGGTTTGTAATCCATGTGGGAATTAAAACAGTAATGGCGGCGCCGGCCACAGGAGACAGGAGACGCCAGACTGATAAGTGCACATTTAACCACGCGGGCACAGCGGAGGCCGCGGCTGACGTAATCACCACTCTGACACTCTGCATGCAGAAACTCAGGAACAGCGGCAGAGGCCGCGGGAGACGCCATTCCGGATGTTACAGGCGTTGCGATGACCGCGTCCCAGAGTGACAGGAGAGGAGGCAGGAATGTCGACATCAGTATGACAGATGGGATCTGGTCCTGGAACGCTGAGCCAGCCTTAGAAGGCATCTGAAGGGTAAGTAATGGCGTCCAGATACCCGGATCGTGACATTCTGGCAGAAATGGACATCGCACTTACTCTTGATGCCAGAGTGCAAATATCCCTCTGTGCATCTCGCATATATAGAAATGCATCCTTTAAATGCTCTATAGTCAATAATATATTGTCCCTGTCCAGGGTATCAATATTTTCAGTCAGGGAATCCGACCAAGCCACCCCAGCACTGCACATCCAGGCTGAGGCGATTGCTGGTCGCAGTATAACACCAGTATGTGTGTATATACTTTTAAGGATATTTTCCAGCTTCCTATCAGCTGGTTCCTTGAGGGCGGCCGTATCAGGAGACGGTAACGCCACTTGTTTTGATAAGCGTGTAAGCGCCTTATCTACGCTAGGGGGTGTTTCCCAACGCGCCCTAACCTCTGGCGGGAAAGGGTATAATGCCAATAATTTTTTAGAAATTAGCAGTTTTTTATCGGGGGAAACCCACGCTTCATCACACACCTCATTTAATTCATCTGATTCAGGAAAAACTACGGGTAGTTTTTTCACACCCCACATAATACCCTTTTTTGTGGTACTTGTAGTATCAGAAATGTTCAAAACCTCCTTCATTGCCGTGATTATGTAACGTGTGGCCCTACTGGAAAATACGTTTGTTTCCTCACCGTCGACACTGGAGTCAGTGTCCGTGTCAGTGTCTGTATCGATCTGAGGTAACGGGCGTTTTATAGCCCCTGACGGTGTTTGAGACGCCTGTACAGGTATTAACTGATTTGCCGGCTGTCTCATGTCGTCAACAGTCTTTTGTAAAGTGCCGACACTATCACGTAATTCTTTCCATAAGACCATCCAGTCAGGTGTCGACTCCCTAGGGGGTGACATCACTAACACAGGCAATTGCTCCGCCTCCACACCATTTTCCTCCTCATACATGTCAACACAGCGTACCGACACACAGCACACACACAGGGAATGCTCTGACAGAGGACAGGACCCCACTAGCCCTTTGGGGAGACAGAGGGAGAGTTTGCCAGCACACACCAGAGCGCTATATATATATATACAGGGATAACCTTATATAAGTGTTTTTCCCTAATATAGCTGCTGTATATATTAATATGCCAATTTAGTGCCCCCCCTCTCTTGTTTTACCCTGTTTCTGTAGTGCAGGACTGCAGGGGAGAGTCAGGGAGCCTTCCTCCAACGGAGCTGTGAGGAAAAAATGGCGCTTGTGTGCTGAGGAGATAGGCTCCGCCCCTTTTTCGGCGGCCTTTCTCCCGCTCTTTTGTGGAAAACTGGCAGGGGTTAAATACATCCATATAGCCCAGGAGCTATATGTGATGTATTTTTAGCCATTTAAGGTATTTTCATTGCGTCCCAGGGCGCCCCCCCCCCCAGCGCCCTGCACCCTCAGTGACCGGAGTGTGAAGTGTGCTGAGAGCAATGGCGCACAGCTGCGGTGCTGTGCGCTACCTTATTGAAGACAGGACGTCTTCTGCCGCCGATTTTCCGGACCTCTTCACTCTTCTGGCTCTGTAAGGGGGCCGGCGGCGCGGCTCCGGGACCCATCCATGGCTGGGCCTGTGATCGTCCCTCTGGAGCTAATGTCCAGTAGCCTAAGAAGCCCAATCCACTCTGCACGCAGGTGAGTTCGCTTCTTCTCCCCTTAGTCCCTCGATGCAGTGAGCCTGTTGCCAGCAGGTCTCACTGAAAATAAAAAAAAAACCTATTTAAACTTTTACTCTAAGCAGCTCAGGAGAGCCACCTAGATTGCACCCTTCTCGTTCGGGCACAAAATCTTAACTGAGGCTTGGAGGAGGGTCATAGGGGGAGGAGCCAGTGCACACCAGCTAGTCCTAAAGCTTTTACTTTGTGCCCAGTCTCCTGCGGAGCCGCTATTCCCCATGGTCCTTTCGGAGTCCCCAGCATCCACTAGGACGTTAGAGAAATAGAGTATTATACTATTATACACACTGACATCTGTAATATAGAGTATTGTACTATTATATACACTGACACCTGTAATATAGAGTATTATACTATTATATAAACTGACACCTGTAATATAGAGCATTATACTATTATATACATTGACACCTGTATTATAGTGATGAGCGCCTGAAATTTTTCGGGTTTTGTGTTTTGGTTTTGGGTTCGGTTCCGCGGCCGTGTTTTGGGTTCGACCGCGTTTTGGCAAAACCTCACCGAATTTTTTTTGTCGGATTCGGGTGTGTTTTGGATTCGGGTGTTTTTTTCAAAAAACCCTAAAAAACAGCTTAAATCATAGAATTTGGGGGTCATTTTGATCCCATATTATTATTAACCTCAAAAACCATAATTTCCACTCATTTTCAGTCTATTCTGAATACCTCACACCTCACAATATTATTTTTAGTCCTAAAATTTGCACCGAGGTCGCTGGATGACTAAGCTAAGCGACCCTAGTGGCCGACACAAACACCTGGCCCATCTAGGAGTGGCACTGCAGTGTCACGCAGGATGTCCCTTCCAAAAAACCCTCCCCAAACAGCACGACGCAAAGAAAAAAAGAGGCGCAATGAGGTAGCTGTGTGAGTAAGATTAGCGACCCTAGTGGCCGACACAAACACCGGGCCCATTTAGGAGTGGCACTGCAGTGTCACGCAGGATGTCCCTTCCAAAAAACCCTCCCCAAACAGCACATGACGCAAAGAAAAAAAGAGGCGCAATGAGGTAGCTGTGTGAGTAAGATTAGCGACCCTAGTGGCCGACACAAACACCGGGCCCATCTAGGAGTGGCACTGCAGTGTCACGTAGGATGTCCCTTCAAAAAAACCCTCCCCAAACAGCACATGACGCAAAGAAAAAAAGAGGCGCAATGAGGTAGCTGTGTGAGTAAGATTAGCGACCGTAGTGGCCGACACAAACACCGGGCCCATTTAGGAGTGGCACTGCAGTGTCACGCAGGATGTCCCTTCCAAAAAACCCTCCCCAAACATCACATGACGCAAAGAAAAAAAGAGGCGCAATGAGGTAGCTGTGTGAGTAAGATTAGCGACCCTAGTGGCCGACACAAACACCGGGCCCATCTAGGAGTGGCACTGCAGTGTCACGCAGGATGTCCCTTCCAAAAAACCCTCCCCAAACAGCACATGACGCAAAGAAAAAAAGAGGCGCAATGAGGTAGCTGTGTGAGTAAGATTAGCGACCGTAGTGGCCGACACAAACACCGGGCCCATTTAGGAGTGGCACTGCAGTGTCACGCAGGATGGCCCTTCCAAAAAACCCTCCCCAAACAGCACATGACGCAAAGAAAAAAAGAGGCGCAATGAGGTAGCTGTGTGAGTAAGATAAGCGACCCTAGTGGCCGACACAAACACCGGGCCCATTTAGGAGTGGCACTGCAGTGTCACGCAGGATGTCCCTTCCAAAAAACCCTCCCCAAACAGCACATGACGCAAAGAAAAATAAAAGAAAAAAGAGGTGCAAGATGGAATTGTCCTTGGGCCCTCCCACCCACCCTTATGTTGTATAAACAAAACAGGACATGCACACTTTAACCAACCCATCATTTCAGTGACAGGGTCTGCCACACGACTGTGACTGATATGACGGGTTGGTTTGGACCCCCCCCAAAAAAAGAAGCAATTAATCTCTCCTTGCACAAACTGGCTCTACAGAGGCAAGATGTCCACCTCATCATCATCCTCCGATATATCACCGTGTACATCCCCCTCCTCACAGATTATCAATTCGTCCCCACTGGAATCCACCATCTCAGCTCCCTGTGTACTTTGTGGAGGCAATTGCTGCTGGTCAATGTCTCCGCGGAGGAATTGATTATAATTCATTTTAATGAACATCATCTTCTCCACATTTTCTGGATGTAACCTCGTACGCCGATTGCTGACAAGGTGAGCGGCGGCACTAAACACTCTTTCGGAGTACACACTTGTGGGAGGGCAACTTAGGTAGAATAAAGCCAGTTTGTGCAAGGGCCTCCAAATTGCCTCTTTTTCCTGCCAGTATAAGTATGGACTGTGTGACGTGCCTACTTGGATGCGGTCACTCATATAATCCTCCACCATTCTTTCAATGGGGAGAGAATCATATGCAGTGACAGTAGATGACATGTCCGTAATCGTTGTCAGGTCCTTTAGTCCGGACCAGATGTCAGCATCAGCAGTCGCTCCAGACTGCCCTGCATCACCGCCAGCGGGTGGGCTCGGAATTCTGAGCCTTTTCCTCGCACCCCCAGTTGCGGGAGAATGTGAAGGAGGAGATGTTGACAGGTCGCGTTCCGCTTGACTTGACAATTTTCTCACCAGCAGGTCTTTCAACCCCAGCAGACTTGTGTCTGCCGGAAAGAGAGATCCAAGGTAGGCTTTAAATCTAGGATCGAGCATGGTGGCCAAAATGTAGTGCTCTGATTTCAACAGATTGACCACCCGTGAATCCTTGTTAAGCGAATTAAGGGCTCCATCCACAAGTCCCACATGCCTAGCGGAATCGCTCCGTGTTAGCTCCTCCTTCAATGTCTCCAGCTTCTTCTGCAAAAGCCTGATGAGGGGAATGACCTGACTCAGGCTGGCAGTGTCTGAACTGACTTCACGTGTGGCAAGTTCAAAGGGCAGCAGAACCTTGCACAACGTTGAAATCATTCTCCACTGCGCTTGAGACAGGTGCATTCCACCTCCTATATCGTGCTCAATTGTATAGGCTTGAATGGCCTTTTGCTGCTCCTCCAACCTCTGAAGCATATAGAGGGTTGAATTCCACCTCGTTACCACTTCTTGCTTCAGATGATGGCAGGGCAGGTTCAGTAGTTTTTGGTGGTGCTCCAGTCTTCTGTACGTGGTGCCTGTACGCCGAAAGTGTCCCGCAATTCTTCTGGCCACCGACAGCATCTCTTGCACGCCCCTGTCGTTTTTTAAATAATTCTGCACCACCAAATTCAAGGTATGTGCAAAACATGGGACGTGCTGGAATTTGCCCATATTTAATGCACACACAATATTGCTGGCGTTGTCCGATGCCACAAATCCACAGGAATTGGGGTAAGCCATTCCGCGATGATCTTCCTCAGTTGCCGTAAGAGGTTTTCAGCTGTGTGCGTATTCTGGAAAGCGGTGATACAAAGCGTAGCCTGCCTAGGAAAGAGTTGGCGTTTGCGAGATGCTGCTACTGGTGCCGCCGCTGCTGTTCTTGCGGCGGGAGTCCATACATCTACCCAGTGGGCTGTCACAGTCATATAGTCCTGACCCTGCCCTGCTCCACTTGTCCACATGTCCGTGGTTAAGTGGACATTGGGTACAGCTGCATTTTTTAGGACACTGGTGACTCTTTTTCTGAGGTCTGTGTACATTTTCGGTATCGCCTGCCTAGAGAAATGGAACCTAGATGGTATTTGGTACCGGGGACACAGTACCTCCAACAAGTCTCTAGTTGGCTCTGCAGTAATGATGGATACCGGAACCACGTTTCTCACCACCCAGGATGCCAAGGCCTCAGTTATCCGCTTTGCAGTAGGATGACTGCTGTGATATTTCATCTTCCTCGCAAAGGACTGTTGGACAGTCAATTGCTTGGTGGAAGTAGTAAAAGTGGTCTTACGACTTCCCCTCTGGGATGACCATCGACTCCCAGCAGCAACAACAGCAGCGCCAGCAGCAGTAGGCGTTACACGCAAGGATGCATCGGAGGAATCCCAGGCAGGAGAGGAATCATCAGAATTGCCAGTGACATGGCCTGCAGGACTATTGGCATTCCTGGGGAAGGAGGAAATTGACACTGAGGGAGTTGGTGGGGTGGTTTGCGTGAGCTTGGTTACAAGAGGAAGGGATTTACTGGTCAGTGGACTGCTTCCGCTGTCACCCATAGTTTTTGAACTTGTAACTGACTTATTATGAATGCGCTGCAGGTGACGTATAAGGGAGGATGTTCCGAGGTGGTTAACGTCCTTACCCCTACTTATTACAGCTTGACAAAGGGAACACACGGCTTGACACCTGTTGTCCGCATTTCTGTTGAAATACCTCCACACCGAAGAGCTGATTTTTTTGGTATTTTCACCAGGCATGTCAACGGCCATATTCCTCCCACGGACAACAGGTGTCTCCCCGGGTGCCTGACTTAAACAAACCACCTCACCATCAGAATCCTCCTGGTCAATTTCCTCCCCAGCGCCAGCAACACCCATATCCTCCTCATCCTGGTGTACTTCAACACTGACATCTTCAATCTGACTATCAGGAACTGGACTGCGGGTGCTCCTTCCAGCACTTGCAGGGGGCGTGCAAATGGTGGAAGGCGCATGCTCTTCACGTCCAGTGTTAGGAAGGTCAGGCATCGCAACCGACACAATTGGACTCTCCTTGTGGATTTGGGATTTCGAAGAACGCACAGTTCTTTGCGGTGCTACTGCTTTTGCCAGCTTGAGTCTTTTCATTTTTCTAGCGAGAGGCTGAGTGCCTCCATCCTCATGTGAAGCTGAACCACTAGCCATGAACATAGGCCAGGGCCTCAGCCGTTCCTTGCCACTCCGTGTGGTAAATGGCATATTGGCAAGTTTACGCTTCTCCTCCGACAATTTTATTTTAGGTTTTGGAGTCCTTTTTTTACTGATATTTGGTGTTTTGGATTTGACATGCTCTGTACTATGACATTGGGCATCGGCCTTGGCAGACGACGTTGCTGGCATTTCATCGTCTCGGCCATGACTAGTGGCAGCAGCTTCAGCACGAGGTGGAAGTGGATCTTGATCTTTCCCTAATTTTGGAACCTCAACATTTTTGTTCTCCATATTTTAATAGGCACAACTAAAAGGCACCTCAGGTAAACAATGGAGATGGATGGATACTAGTATACAATTATGGACGGACTGCCGAGTGCCGACACAGAGGTAGCTACAGCCGTGGACTACCGTACTGTACTGTGTCTGCTGCTAATATAGACTGGTTGATAAATAGATGTAGTAGTATGTATGTATAAAGAAGAAAGAAAAAAAAACCACGGGTAGGTGGTATACAATTATGGACGGACTGCCGAGTGCCGACACAGAGGTAGCTACAGCCGTGGACTACCGTACTGTACTGTGTCTGCTGCTAATATAGACTGGTTGATAAAGAGATGTAGTAGTATGTATGTATAAAGAAGAAAGAAAAAAAAACCTCGGGTAGGTGGTATACAATTATGGACGGACTGCCGAGTGCCGACACAGAGGTAGCTACAGCCGTGAACTACCGTACTGTACTGTGTCTGCTGCTAATATAGACTGGTTGATAAAGAGATGTAGTAGTATGTATGTATAAAGAAGAAAGAAAAAAAAACCACGGGTAGGTGGTATACAATTATGGATGGACTGCCGAGTGCCGACACAGAGGTAGCTACAGCCGTGAACTACCGTACTGTGTCTGCTGCGACTGGATGATAAATAATGATATAAAAAATATATATATATCACTACTGCAGCAGGACAGGTATATATTATATAATGACGGACCTGCTGGACACTGTCTGTCAGCAGAATGAGTTTTTTATAGAATAAAAAAAAAAACACCACACAAGTGAAGTCACACGACGAGTGTTTAACTTTTTCAGGCAATCACAATATAGTATACTACTAACTATACTGGTGGTCAGTGTGGTCAGGTCACTGGTCAGTCACACTGGCAGTGGCACTCCTGCAGCAAAAGTGTGCACTGTTTAATTTTAATATAATATGTACTCCTGGCTCCTGCTATAACCTATAACTGGCACTGCAGTGCTCCCCAGTCTCCCCGCACAATTATAAGCTGTGTGAGCTGAGCACAGTCAGATATATATACATAGATGATGCAGCACACTGGGCTGAGCAGTGCACACAGATATGGTATGTGACTGAGTCACTGTGTGTATCGTTTTTTTCAGGCAGAGAACGGATATATTAAATAAAACAAAACTGCACTGTCTGGTGGTCACTGTGGTCAGTCACTAGTAAACTCTGCACTCTCTACACTTCTACAGTACTCCTAAGCTCCAGTAAATCAGGTCAATCTCTCTCTCTCTCTTCTAATCTAAATGGAGAGGACGCCAGCCACGTCCTCTCCCTATCAATCTCAATGCACGTGTGAAAAGGGCGGCGACGCGCGGCTCCTTATATAGAATCCGAGTCTCGCGAGAATCCGACAGCGTCATGATGACGTTCGGGCGCGCTCGGGTTAACCGAGCAAGGCGGGAGGATCCGAGTCTGCTCGGACCCGTGAAAAAAACCATGAAGTTCGGGCGGGTTCGGATTCAGAGAAACCGAACCCGCTCATCTCTAACCTGTAATACAGAGCATTATACTATTATATACACTGACACCTGTAATACAGAGCATTACACTATTATATACACTGACACCTGTAATATAGAGTATTATACTATTATATACACTGACACCTGTAATACAGAGCATTACACTATTATATACACTGACACCTGTAATATAGAGTATTATACTATTATATACACTGACACCTGTAATATGGAGTATTATATTGTATACACTGACACCTGTAATACAGAGCATTACACTATTATATACACTGACACTTGTGATACAGAGCATTACACTATTATATACACTGACACCTGTAATATAGAGTATTATACTATTATATACATTGACACCTGTAATACAGAGCATTACACTATTATATACACTGACACCTGTAATATAGAGTATTATACTATTATATACACTGACACCTGTAATACAGAGCATTACACTATTATATACACTGACACTTGTAATACAGAGCATTACACTATTATATACACTGACACCTGTAATATAGAGTATTATACTATTATATACAATGACACCTGTAATACAGAGCATTACACTATTATATACACTGACACCTGTAATATAGAGTATTATACTATTATATACACTGACACCTGTAATACAGAGCATTACACTATTATATACACTGACACTTGTAATACAGAGCATTACACTATTATATACACTGACACCTGTAATATAGAGTATTATACTATTATATACACTGACACCTGTAATATAGAGGATTATACTATTATATACACTGACACTTGTAATACAGAGCATTACACTATTATACACACTGACACCTGTAATATAGAGTATTATACTATTATATACACTGACACCTGTAATACAGAGCATTACACTATTATATACACTGACACTTGTAATATAGAGTATTATAATATTATACACACTGACATCTGTAATACAGAGCATTATAATATTATACACACTGACATCTGTAATACAGAGCATTATAATCAGGATTTTGGTACTTACCGATAAATCCCTTTCTCCGATTCCACAGGGGCCACTGGAGCGTAGTTACAATGGGGAAATAGTAGGCAGTAATTGGGAGCTGGCACTTTAAAATTCTCACACTGTGGCTAGCTCCTCCCCTACTATCTCCCCTCCAAGCCAGTCTACGTAAAACTGTGCCCGAGGAGAGCTGGAATAAACAAACCGTAAGGTAGAGGAGGTTAATAACGCTCTGTAAACCAGGAGAACACAAACCAAACCTGGAACAGAACCTAACAAACAACCGGCTAGCCCGAACTCAACAAGCAGTCATATGGTGATCTGCAAACTGTTAAGCAAAAAACAAGGAGGAACAGCGCTGGGCGGGCGTCCAGTGGCCCCTGTGGAATCGGAGAAAGGGATTTATCGGTAAGTACCAAAATACTGATTTCTCCTTCATCCACTAGGGGCCACTGGAGCGTAGTTACAATGGGGACGTCCCAGAGCTCCCAAATCGGGTGGGAGAGCGCTGAGAGTCCTGTAAAACCGCTCGGCCAAACTGTGATGCAGAGGCCGCAAAATTGTCAAACTTGTAGAATCTGACAAAACGAATGTCGGTCCGACCAAGTAGCCGCGCGACATAAAGTATTCATGGAGACCCCACGGGCAGCTGCCCCCGAAGGTCCCACCACGCGCGTAAAGTGCGCTGAAATGGTCAGATGTATGCAACAGCCCAACATAAGCTGGGACCCCGGCTACTTAGTACAGGAGCATCGTACAGAACAAAGAAGAAAAACACTTCGTTGAATAGCCTAAGACCTCTGTAAAGAGAGTCAGCGAGCCCTGACAACATTCTAAGAGGACTGAAAAACACTAGTGTCAGATTTATATGAAAAAACGGACATCGCCTTTGGAAGAAACGACCGCTGAGGCCGAAGCTCAGCCGGGGGAGTAGCTAATAGAGTACTCCCTGAAAGAGAGCCCGAATTTACGGCCGCCAGGCTAATTTCTTCTGGAAGAAAACCGAAAAAGGCAGAGACCTAAAATTCAGGTCAATGTGGTTTGAAGCGCAGCGGAGCAAAACCTCCCAGAGAAACCAAAGATGACGGCTGAATGGTAACTGAAAGAAGGGGAAAAACCCCTTTTTTCCTTATCATGTCCAATACAGTTTTCCAAAAGTGGCAAAAGCGAGAAGAGGTGACAGACTTCTGAAATCGGGGCATAGTAGGCCTAACCGAACTAGGGAACTCCTCCCTTCTGAGGTCTCGTGAACAGACACACGGTTAAATGAAACCAGTGTAAGATTGAACAAAGAAAAGGACCCTGTTGAAGTAGACAGTCCAGTCTAGGTAGGAGCCAAGGCTCCTCTACTGACAACAGGTGTAGCTGTATCTTCAAGTCATGGGTGGCCCAACCAGAGCCACCGAGAGGACTAGCACGCATATTCCCCTCCTGTGTTACCGAAAGTGAGGTAGAAATAGAAAAGGAGGCAGGATAGAATAACCAGAAACTCCCAGGAGCCCTGAGGGCATCCTCGGCTACTGCCACCAGAGCTCACGTCCGTGAGTAGTAAAGAGTTAAAGAGTCAGTCAGAACGCCCTGAGGTAGATTTGAAATCTCCGCCCACAGCAGACCAGCTGACAAAACTCCGGGGAATGTTCCCTCGCCCAGGAGTCCGACCTGGTGGCCTGACCTGGGAAGAAGATTGTTGTCTCCCGCTCAGAGGGGAATGTAGGCGACCACTCATTGCGTCGCAACTTGTGTTGAGAAAACGTCTACGAGGAGCATAAATTGGATCTGAGTCGAACCAGAAGCTCCTGGATCCTCCGGATCTTCAGAAGACACCTAATGTACAGAGTGGGATAGTAGCAGTAGATTGCCCCATTAGGGAACCAACGTCACCCCCCTGAAAAATAGTTATTCTGTGATCTTCCTGAACCCTGTGGGAGCGGAAGAGAGACCGAAAGGAAAGGACTTACAGTGAAAATGAGAATCCTGTAATGCGACTGAGTAAAGTCCGATGAGGAAACCCAAGGGAAATCAGTAAACAGGCATCCCCGAAGACAAGGGACGCGTAAAACTCCCTTTCTTGTTTAAACTAGAAATCACAGACTGAAAGGATTCTAAGGCCAGAATAGGCCTGGCCGAGCCAACTGGCTTCGGAACGTGAAAAAACCAAAAGCCGGAGAGCTGTCTCGATTCAAATGATATGTAAAAAACAGGGATCAACACCCTTTGCGGTTAGAAGCATATGGAGCGCCGCCTGCAGTCTGACTCTCTTGTCATCGTAAATCGGCCGACCCCTGCCGAGGACTCCCGAGACAGTTGTACTCCAAAATCTAGTCTGTAACCGCCCAAGCCTTCTTCCACCGACCTGCGCCCACCCTGGGACCCTCCAGGTGGTAGGAAAGACTGACCTATAGAGTGTGTATAGGATGATGTAAAATCAGACTGGACCGAGGTTGTTGAACCTTCAGTTTTTTTGTTTTTTTTTGTTTTGTTTTTTGAGATCCCCTGGCGACGGAGATATCGCCCGTGTGGAGTCGAAAGCTTGAAAGGGCACGGTAAAACTCTAAAGGAAAGACCGGTAAAGGTCTGTCTTGGAGCTGGGGCAGAAGTAGGAGAAAGCAAAGTGGACTTGCCTCCAATGGTTCAAGAAATCCTGCAGAAAGTTCCTTCCCCTGAACCATCTGCCCCGTAGGATTTCATGTTCACCTGTCACTGTCGCAGCCCCAGAGGTCGTCGGGTTAGGACAGCCCAAGCGAAAATGCAGGTTCCGAGTCTGTAGACGTTAAGACCTCCAAAGAACATAAAGCAGAATCGTGATTCTGACCCGTACCAAAGTATCAATTGATCCTGATGCGAAACATCCTGTAACCTAGAGGACAATTGTTCCACAACTTACCTGCTCCGGACAAGGTAGAACCCTGCTGCCGTATATGTCTTCGATGGATCTCTGAGCAAGGTTGCTCAGGAAAACGGCAGCTTGTTGGACCGGCGATACATCGAGGGATATACCCTGGAGAGGTTCTGATACCATTTCCTGCCGTCTGCGGGGAAAGGATAGGAAAACAAACATTGTTTGATACCTGAAATTGTGTATTCGGGTGTCTACCGGAGCCTGCCCAGCTCATCCGAAACTGGACCAGTCGCTGTCATTTCGTCATCGGCGTCGAACCCTGATGGACTTGACGTGTCCGCCTCCTTTACCTGCAGTCTCAGACGAACTGCTGTATAATGCACCTGGATATTCTGAGACACTGGTTCAGACTCAACCGAAAACAGACATCATCAGTATTGTAACATGGAAGGTTAGCAAGGTTCCTTTAGAAACCTGGAGAGGGGAAATGACGTACAAGGTCTCTGGTTACCAGTGACATTACCTGTATAATCTGAGCTGTTCAAACAGGAGTGTCCTGCAGGTGCGTGGAGGGCTCTGCAGATGGCTCCACCGCATACTTCACACCTAAGAGGGAATTCTTTGACTATCCCAGGTGAGACAAACGAAAGGAGAAAAGGTGGGTTAAATAAACACAGCCCTATGTAAGGTCTGCACTATAATGTGTAGTGACCGACACGATTCAACTAAACTTTCTGGAGCAGCGGAGACCTGAACCAGTAGCGCTGTGCTGTGGGACAGGAGTCTTAGCCCTAGGCTATAGGAACTCTCCTTAAAGTTTTGTTTGGATTCAAACTCCTGTTCAGATACCCGCTACAAGCGTACTGAGCCACAGCGCTATTTGTCTGATGCCTTACACACATTCCCCAAATTACAAATAGCATTAGTAACTAGTGACACCCAGGAATAATAAAGGGAAGGCAACACCCCGCCCTGTGTGTAGTGTACCGCTAATTAAGGTGCACCAGATGGCAAGGTGGGGTATCTTGTTATTAGAAAACATTGCGGAAGTGTCTGTTTTATCCCCTATATATGGTATTGTATGGATATATCTATATACATACCCACACACACTTAAATATATATATATATATATATATATATATATATATATATACAAACATATCTATATATATATCTATATATATCTCACACCACAGTGAACCCAACCGGGTAGATAATTACTGTGCACCTAATAGGGTAGATAAATACTGTGTATTTGTAGGGTAAAGAAATACTGCACAGTAGATTTTTAATTATCAATGAGCTGAGTCCCAGCTCCTGTAGTAGAGCAGGTTTCCTGATCTAAATGTCTGAAATGCCGGGTAGAGGACTCCCCTGCAGGAGGAATGTAGCCAAAGCAAGATGTAACAATATTTCTGCAGCACACTGCACAGAAAAGCTAAAACCCCAGAGACAGGTGTGTTGCCTAGAGACCATGAGAGCTGGGAGCTGCCGCCGGGGGGAATAAGCTTCACCCCCCTTCACCCCTCATATGGGGACTGTGGTGTTTTTAGTGATCATCAGTGAGCGATGGTATCAGAATGACACACACCCCGGTTGTCGGTCAGGGTGGTGCAGGGGAACTGTATAATCACATACTCAGCCTCCCCCATTCATCATGTCTGTTTCCCCATAAGGAGGAACAGGTAAGGATCAACCTCACTGATGATCTCGTCATGCAGCGGCCGGGGAGCGGAGAAAGCCCGCCGAACAGAGCGGGAGTTAGCTCCGCCCTCCTAGTTCTTGGTGGCCGCTGCTGTCTCAGTGCATCCCCCGGCCGCCTGTATGCTTCGGCCGGGGAGCGGTGTGCGGCCGGGGAGCGGAGAGCCTGAGCCCGCCGAAAAGAGCGGGAGTTAGCACCGCCCCCTCGTTCTTGATGGCCGCTGCTGTGCTTTCTCCCTGCATCCCCCGGCCGCCTGTATGCTGCGGCCGGGGAGAGGTTTCACTTATCAAATTAAAAACCACATTATCCCCCGGCTGCCTGTAAGTGTGTATGCTGCAGCCGGGGAGTGAAGAGCGTTGAGCCCGCTTACAGAGCGGGCTGAAGCTCCGCCCCCCACATAATGGCGCCAATTTCAAATCAGTAAGTGCGCCTTTTATGCACTCCAGCCTGGCTATGACTGGAGAGTATAGGAGAGCCTTGTATTAAAACACTGAAAAATGTAAAAACCTACATCAGTCTGGGGAGATTGTACTCACCGCTTCCTTCTTTTGACCCAGCGGCCCCAACACGCGCCGCACGCAGCGGTGTCCGGCCGGAATCTTCTGTGGTGGAGCGGCCCCGACACGCGCCGCACACAGCGGTGTCTGACCACGTATACTCACCGCTGCCATGCTGCCGGAATCTTCTGCTGGATGGAGTGGCTCCGACACGCGCCGCACGCAGCGGTGTCCGGCCAACTCAGGAGAGCTCAGTGTCTCCCTCAGCCGGGGCCCATCCCGAGCCGCACGCAGCTGCGATGGGACCCCGCCGGCAGCTCCCGCGGTGCAGACTGGCAGTGGCAGAGCTGCCAGTCTGTGCGTGTGTGAAAGAAAAATAAAATAATAAAGAAAAAGGTAAAAATTCTTCAGCTAAACCCAAGTGAACCAGCTCACCTCGGGCACTAAACTAAGACTGGCTTGGAGGGGAGATAGTAGGGGAGGAGCTAGCCACAGTGTGAGAATTTTAAAGTGCCAGCTCCCAATTACTGCCTACTATTTCCCCATTGTAACTACGCTCCAGTGGCCCCTAGTGGATGAAGGAGAAATATTATATACACTGACCCCCGTAATATTCAGCATTCTACTATTACACTCAAACACCTGCAATATAGAGTATTATAATCTTATATACACCTGTAATACAGAGCATTACACTATTATATACACTGACACCTGTAATATAGAGTATTATAATATTATACACAGTGACACCTGTAATATAGAGCATTATACTATTATATACGCTGACCCCTGTAATGTAGAGCATTATACTATTATATACGCTGACACCTGTAATATAGAGTATTATACTATTATATACGCTGACACCTGTAATACAGAGCATTACACTATTATATACACTGACACCTGTAATGTAGAGTATTATATTATACACACTGACACCTGTAATATAGAGTATTATATTATACACACTGACACCTGTAATACAGAGCATTACACTATTATATACACTGACACCTGTAATATAGAGTACTATATTATACACACTGACACCTGTAATATAGAGCATTATACTATTATATACGCGGACCCCTGTAATGTAGAGTATTATACACAGCAATATACACCTGTAATACAGAGCATTATACTATTATATACATTGACACCTGTAATATAGAGTATTATACTATTATATACACTGACACCTGTAATACAGAGTATTATACTATTATATACACTGACACCTGTAATATAGAGCATTATACTATTATATACGCTGACCCCTGTAATGTAGAGTATTATACACAGCAATATACACCTGTAATACAGAGCATTATACTATTATATACATTGACACCTGTAATATAGAGCATTATACTATTATATACACTGACACCTGTAATATAGAGTATTATACTGTTATATACACTGACACCTGTAATATAGAGTATTATACTATTATATACACTGACACCTGTAATACAGAGCATTACACTATTATATACACTGACACCTGTAATATAGAGTATTATACTGTTATATACACTGACACCTGTAATATAGAGTATTATACTGTTATATACACTGACACCTGTAATATAGAGTATTATACTATTATATACACTGACACCTGTAATATAGAGTATTATACTATTATATACACTGACACCTGTAATATAGAGTATTATACTATTATATACACTGACACCTGTAATATAGAGTATTATACTATTATATACACTGACACCTGTAATATAGAGTATTATACTATTATATACACTGACACCTGTAATATAGAGTATTATACTATTATATACACTGACACCTGTAATATAGAGTATTATACTATTATATACACTGACAACTGTAATATAGAGTATTTTACACACTGACCGACACCTGTAATAGTATTATATTATTATACACACTAATAAACACCTATAATACAGCATATAATATTTTTATACACAATAAGGCATCTATAATATAGAATATTGGACATTAGATTATTCAGTCGGGATCCCGACAGTGGAAATACCGACGCCAGAATCCGGAAGGTTTGGCAGGCTGCGGACAGGTAAGCCACAGGGGGAGGTTAGGTTTAGGCTGCAGGGAGGGGGGGTTAGGTTTTGGGCACCACCGGGGAGGGTTAGGCTGCAGATAGGGGGGAGTTAGGTTTGGGCTGCGGAAAGGGAGGGTTAGGGGGGCAGTGGGAGAAGGTAAGTTTTCTCCTTGACCTCTCTGCTGCTTTAGACATTATGGGCCTAATTCAGACCTGATCGCAGCAGCAAATTAGTTAGCAAATGGGCAAGACCATGTGCGCTGCAGGGGGAGTCAGATGTAACATGTGCAGAGAGAGTTAGATTTGGGCGGGGTGTGTTCAAACTGAAATCTAAATTACAGTGTAAAAATAAAGCAGCCAGTATTTACCTTGCACAGAAACAATATAGCCCACCCAAACCTAACTCTCTTTGCACATGTTACATTTGCCCCACCTGCACTGCACGTTATATATGCTTCCCCCCCTGCAGTGCACACGGGCCCTCATTCCGAGTTGTTCGCTCGCTAGCCGCTTTTAGCAGCATTGCACACGCTAAGCCGCCGCCCTCTGGGATTGTATCTTAGCTTAGCAGAATTGCGAACGAAGTATTCGCAATATTGCGAAAAGATTTTTCTGTGCAGTTTCTGAGTAGCTCGAGACTTACTCTTCCAGTGCGATCAGTTCAGTCAGTTTCGTTCCTGGTTTGACGTCACAAACACACCCAGCGTTCGCCCAGACACTCCCCCGTTTCTCCAGCCACTCCCGCGTTTTTCCCAGAAACGGCAGCGTTTTTTCACACACACCCATAAAACGGCCAGTTTCCGCCCAGAAACACCCACTTCCTGTCAATCACACTCCGATCACCAGAACGAAGAAAAAACCTCGTAATGCCGTGAGTAAAATACCAAACTTCTTAGCAAATTTACTTGACGCAGTCGCAGTGCGAACATTGAGCATGCGCAATTAGCGGAAAATCGCTGCGATGCGAAGAAAATTACAGAGCGAACAACTCGGAATGAGGGCCATGGTTTTGTCTATTTGCTAACAAATTTGCTGCTACGATCAGGTCTGAATTAGGCCCTGTGGACCATCCTATCCTTCACTCTCCTGGTCTGCATGACACTGCCCTCTCCTGGCTGTCCTCCTACCTCTCTGACCGCTCCTTCTCTGTCTCCTCATGACTCCACCTCCCCCTCTCTACCACTAACAGTAGGTGTCCCCCAAGGTTCTGTTCTTGGTCTTCTCCTTTTCTCTTTCTATACATCCTCTCTAGAAGAACCCATTAGCTCTTTTGACCTCCAATATCATCTCTATGCTGATGACACTCAGATCTACCTTTCCTCTCCTGCTCTCTACCCCAATCTCCTCACTCGTATCTCCAGCTGTCTCTCTGCTATCTCCTCCTGGATGTCTCAGCGCTTTCTTAAACTCAACATGTCTAAGACCGAGCTGATCATCTTCCCTCTCTCCTACAATCTCATTATCTATAGATGGCACTACTGTCTCCTCTACGTCTCAAGTGCGCTGTGTTGGAGTAATCCTTGACTCCTCCCTCTCCTTCACGCCACACATTCAGCACCTCTCACAAACCTGTCATTACCATCTCACATATATGCATACTTGCCTACCTGACCCTCTCCATGAGGGAGAAAATGCTCTGTTCCTGGACTTTCCTGGTAATGTATGATTGCCATCACCTGTGGTGAGCTAGGTAATTGATAAGAAAGGTGTTTCACCACAGGTGATGGCAATCATACATTACCAGGAAAGTCCAGGAACAGAGCATTTTCTCCCTCATGGAGAGGGTCAGGTAGGCAAGTATGCATATATATCCGGGATCAGACCAGTTCTCACCCAGGATGCCAGAGACCCTCATCCACTCACTGGTCATCTCCCAACTGGACTACTATCTCTGGAATTCTCTACCTCTCCCCCTCATACTCTCCACCTCTACAAAACTTCAAACGGGCTCTCAAGACACACTTCTTCACCAAACCCAGCCAAATCTCATCCTAACCCGCTGTTCCACGCTCACTGTCCCCATCTGTGTCACCCCTGTCTTTCTGCCCCTTCCTTTTAGAATGTAAGCTCTCACAAGCAGGGCCCTCTTCCCTTATGTATTTTTCCTTCTCTTACTTAGACCATCTTAGACTGCATTACCAATACCTACGTGTCGTCTGCTGACGCAGCTATGTTTATATACCCCGTACTTGTCCTATATTGTCTTCAATTGTAAGTCACTGTTTTCCTGTTTTGCTAATTTATGTACTGTGTAATTTGGCGCTGCTGATCCCTTGTGTCGCCATATAAATACTGGATAATAATGGCAAGTCCTGTTTTGCAAACCGCAAAATGGGCGGAGCTGTCCATGGGCATTTACATTCTGCCCAAGCTCAGAGCTGCCGATCTTTGCATCTCATCCTATAGCGGGTACATCAGTGTAAGAAATAGCTTCTCGTTCACCAAAAAGTCCTAATCATACAGCCCCAAGTGCCCTCATTCTCCTCAGGAGATACGGTACTGGCTGCACGGTCAGGTAATGGATATATAATACAGCCCCAAGTGCCCTCATTCTCCTCAGGAGATACGGTACTGGCTGCATGGTCATGTAATGGATATATAATACAGCCTCAAGTGCCCTCATTCTCCTCAGGAGATACGGTACTGGCTGCACGGTCAGGTAATGGATATATAATACAGCCCCAAGTGCCCTCATTCTCCTCAGGAGATACGGTACTGGCTGCACGGTCAGGTAATGGATATATAATACAGCCCCAAGTGCCCTCATTCTCCTCAGGAGATACGGTACTGGCTGCACAGTCAAGTAATGGATATATAATACAGCCCCAAGTGCCCTCATTCTCCTCAGGAGATACGGTACTGGCTGCACGGTCAGGTAATGGATATATAATACAGCCCCAAGTGCCCTCATTCTCCTCAGGAGATACGGTACTGGCTGCACGGTCATGTAATGGATATATAATACAGCCCCAAGTGCCCTCATTCTCCTCAGGAGATACGGTACTGGCTGCACGGTCAGGTAATGGATATATAATACAGGCTCAAGTGCCCTCATTCTCCTCAGGAGATACGGTACTGGCTGCACAGTCAGGTAATGGATATATAATACAGACTCAAGTGCCCTCATTCTCCTCAGGAGATACGGTACTGGCTGCACGGTCAGGTATTGGATATATAATACAGCCTCAAGTGCCCTCATTCTCCTCAGGAGATACGGTACTGGCTGCACGGTCAGGTAATGGATATATAATACAGCCCCAAGTGCCCTCATTCTCCTCAGGAGATACGGTACTGGCTGCACGGTCATGTAATGGATATATAATACAGCCCCAAGTGCCCTCATTCTCCTCAGGAGATACGGTACTGGCTGCACGGTCAGGTAATGGATATATAATACAGCCCCAAGTGCCCTCATTCTCCTCAGGAGATACGGTACTGGCTGCACGGTCATGTAATGGATATATAATACAGCCCCAAGTGCCCTCATTCTCCTCAGGAGATACGGTACTGGCTGCACGGTCAGGTATTGGATATATAATACAGCCTCAAGTGCCCTCATTCTCCTCAGGAGATACGGTACTGGCTGCACGGTCAGGTAATGGATATATAATACAGCCCCAAATGCCCTCATTCTCCTCAGGAGATACGGTACTGGCTGCACGGTCATGTAATGGATATATAATACAGCCCCAAGTGCCCTCATTCTCCTCAGGAGATACGGTACTGGCTGCACGGTCAGGTAATGGATATATAATACAGCCCCAAGTGCCCTCATTCTCCTCAGCAGATATGGTACTGGCTGCAGGGTCATGTAATGGATATATAATACAGCCCCAAGTGCCCTTATTCTCCTCAGGAGATACGGTACTGGCTGCACGGTCATGTAATGGATATATAATACAGCCCCAAGTGCCCTCATTCTCCTCAGGAGATACGGTACTGGCTGCACGGTCAGGTAATGGATATATAATACAGCCCCAAGTGCCCTCATTCTCCTCAGGAGATACGGTACTGGCTGCACGGTCATGTAATGGATATATAATACAGCCCCAAGTGCCCTCATTCTCCTCAGGAGATACGGTACTGGCTGCACGGTCAGGTAATGGATATATAATACAGCCCCAAGTGCCCTCATTCTCCTCAGGAGATACGGTACTGGCTGCATGGTCAGGTAATGGATATATAATACAGCCCCAAGTGCCCTCATTCTCCTCAGGAGATACGGTACTGGCTGCACGGTCAGGTAATGGATATATAATACAGCCCCAAGTGCCCTCATTCTCCTCAGGAGATACGGTACTGGCTGCACGGTCAGGTAATGGATATATAATACAGCCCCAAGTGCCCTCATTCTCCTCAGGAGATACGGTACTGGCTGCACGGTCATGTAATGGACATATAATACAGCCCCAAGTGCCCTCATTCTCCTCAGGAGATACGGTACTGGCTGCACGGTCATGTAATGGATATATAATACAGTCCCAAGTGCCCTCATTCTCCTCAGGAGATACGGTACTGGCTGCACGGTCAGGTAATGGATATATAATACAGGCTCAAGTGCCCTCATTCTCCTCAGGAGATACGGTACTGGCTGCACGGTCATGTAATGGATATATAATACAGCCCCAAGTGCCCTCACTCTCCTCAGGAGATACGGTACTGGCTGCACGGTCAGGTAATGGATATATAATACAGCCCCAAGTGCCCTCATTCTCCTCAGGAGATACGGTACTGGCTGCACGGTCAGGTAATGGATATATAATACAGCCCCAAGTGCCCTCATTCTCCTCAGGAGATACGGTACTGGCTGCACGGTCATGTAATGGATATATAATACAGCCCCAAGTGCCCTCATTCTCCTCAGGAGATACGGTACTGGCTGCACGGTCAGGTAATGGATATATAATACAGCCCCAAGTGCCCTCATTCTCCTCAGGAGATACGGTACTGGCTGCACGGTCAGGTAATGGATATATAATACAGCCCCAAGTGCCCTCATTCTCCTCAGGAGATACGGTACTGGCTGCACGGTCAGGTAATGGATATATAATACAGCCCCAAGTGCCCTCATTCTCCTCAGGAGATACGGTACTGGCTGCACGGTCAGGTAATGGATATATAATACAGCCCCAAGTGCCCTCATTCTCCTCAGGAGATACGGTACTGGCTGCACGGTCATGTAATGGATATATAATACAGCCCCAAGTGCCCTCATTCTCCTCAGGAGATACGGTACTGGCTGCACGGTCAAGTAATGGATATATAATACAGCCCCAAGTGCCCTCATTCTCCTCAGGAGATACGGTACTGGCTGCACGGTCAGGTAATGGATATATAATACAGCCCCAAGTGCCCTCATTCTCCTCAGGAGATACGGTACTGGCTGCACGGTCATGTAATGGATATATAATACAGCCCCAAGTGCCCTCATTCTCCTCAGGAGATACGGTACTGGCTGCACGGTTAGGTAATGGATATATAATACAGCTCCAAGTGCCCTCATTCTCCTCAGGAGATACGGTACTGGCTGCACGGTCAGGTAATGGATATATAATACAGCCCCAAGTGCCCTCATTCTCCTCAGGAGATACGGTACTGGCTGCACGGTCAGGTAATGGATATATAATACAGCCCCAAGTGCCCTCATTCTCCTCAGGAGATACGGTACTGGCTGCACGGTCAGGTAATGGATATATAATACAGCCCCAAGTGCCCTCATTCTCCTCAGGAGATACGGTACTGGCTGCACGGTCATGTAATGGACATATAATACAGCCCCAAGTGCCCTCATTCTCCTCAGGAGATACGGTACTGGCTGCACGGTCATGTAATGGATATATAATACAGCCCCAAGTGCCCTCATTCTCCTCAGGAGATACGGTACTGGCTGCACGGTCAGGTAATGGATATATAATACAGGCTCAAGTGCCCTCATTCTCCTCAGGAGATACGGTACTGGCTGCACGGTCATGTAATGGATATATAATACAGCCCCAAGTGCCCTCATTCTCCTCAGGAGATACGGTACTGGCTGCACGGTCAGGTATTGGATATATAATACAGCCTCAAGTGCCCTCATTCTCCTCAGGAGATACGGTACTGGCTGCACGGTCAGGTAATGGATATATAATACAGCCCCAAGTGCCCTCATTCTCCTCAGGAGATACGGTACTGGCTGCACGGTCATGTAATGGATATATAATACAGCCCCAAGTGCCCTCATTCTCCTCAGGAGATACGGTACTGGCTGCACGGTCAGGTAATGGATATATAATACAGCCCCAAGTGCCCTCATTCTCTTTAGGAGATACGGTACTGGCTGCACGGTCATGTAATGGATATATAATACAGCCCCAAGTGCCCTCATTCTCCTCAGGAGATACGGTACTGGCTGCAGGGTCATGTAATGGATATATAATACAGCCCCAAGTGCCCTCATTCTCCTCAGGAGATACGGTACTGGCTGCACGGTCATGTAATGGATATATAATACAGCCCCAAGTGCCCTCATTCTCCTCAGGAGATACGGTACTGGCTGCAGGGTCATGTAATGGATATATAATACAGCCCCAAGTGCCCTCATTCTCCTCAGGAGATACGGTACTGGCTGCACGGTCATGTAATGGATATATAATACAGCCCCAAGTGCCCTCATTCTCCTCAGGAGATACGGTACTGGCTGCAGGGTCATGTAATGGATATATAATACAGCCCCAAGTGCCCTTATTCTCCTCAGAAGATACGGTACTGGCTGCACGGTCATGTAATGGATATATAATACAGCCCCAAGTGCCCTCATTCTCCTCAGGAGATACGGTACTGGCTGCACGGTCAGGTAATGGATATATAATACAGCCCCAAGTGCCCTCATTCTCCTCAGGAGATACGGTACTGGCTGCACGGTCAGGTAATGGATATATAATACAGCCCCAAGTGCCCTCATTCTCCTCAGGAGATACGGTACTGGCTGCACGGTCAGGTAATGGATATATAATACAGCCCCAAGTGCCCTCATTCTCCTCAGGAGATACGGTACTGGCTGCACGGTCAGGTAATGGATATATAATACAGCCCCAAGTGCCCTCATTCTCCTCAGGAGATACGGTACTGGCTGCACGGTCAGGTAATGGATATATAATACAGCCCCAAGTGCCCTCATTCTCCTCAGGAGATACGGTATTGGCTGCACGGTCAGGTAATGGATATATAATACAGCCCCAAGTGCCCTCATTCTCCTCAGGAGATACGGTACTGGCTGCACGGTCATGTAATGGATATATAATACAGCCCCAAGTGCCCTCATTCTCCTCAGGAGATACAGTACTGGCTGCAGGGTCATGTAATGGATATATAATACAGCCCCAAGTGCCCTCATTCTCCTCAGGAGATACGGTACTGGCTGCACGGTCATGTAATGGATATATAATACAGCCCCAAGTGCCCTCATTCTCCTCAGGAGATACGGTACTGGCTGCACGGTCATGTAATGGATATATAATACAGCCTCAAGTGCCCTCATTCTCCTCAGGAGATACGGTACTGGCTGCAGGGTCATGTAATGGATATATAATACAGCCCCAAGTGCCCTCATTCTCCTCAGGAGATACGGTACTGGCTGCACGGTCATGTAATGGATATATAATACAGCCCCAAGTGCCCTCATTCTCCTCAGGAGATACGGTACTGGCTGCACGGTCATGTAATGGATATATAATACAGCCCCAAGTGCCCTCATTCTCCTCAGGAGATACGGTACTGGCTGCACGGTCATGTAATGGATATATAATACAGCCCCAAGTGCCCTCATTCTCCTCAGGAGATACGGTACTGGCTGCACGGTCATGTAATGGATATATAATACAGCCCCAAGTGCCCTCATTCTCCTCAGGAGATACGGTACTGGCTGCACGGTCAGGTAATGGATATATAATACAGCCCCAAGTGCCCTCATTCTCCTCAGGAGATACGGTACTGGCTGCACGGTCATGTAATGGATATATAATACAGCCCCAAGTGCCCTCATTCTCCTCAGGAGATACGGTACTGGCTGCACGGTCATGTAATGGATATATAATACAGCCCCAAGTGCCCTCATTCTCCTCAGGAGATACGGTACTGGCTGCACGGTCATGTAATGGATATATAATACAGCCCCAAGTGCCCTCATTCTCCTCAGGAGATACGGTACTGGCTGCACGGTCATGTAATGGATATATAATACAGCCCCAAGTGCCCTCATTCTCCTCAGGAGATACGGTACTGGCTGCACGGTCAGGTAATGGATATATGCCGGCCACACATCTGCTCCGTTACTGTCAGTTACCTTGTGTAAGAACAGCCCCACACATAAACTTAGCAAATGAGTCAGTAAAATCAGGGAAAGGATCCAGGGGGGTCATTCATACCTGATTGCTCGCTAGCTGTTTTTTCCAGTCCTGCGCTCGCATAGTCGCCGCCTATAGGGGAGTGTATTTTAGCTGTGCAAGTGTGCGATCGCATGTGCAGCCGAGCGGTACAAAAAAACTCTGGGGGTCATTCCGAGTTGATCGCTCACTAGCTGTTTTTAGTAGCTGTGCGAACGCATAGTCGCCGCCCACAGGGAAGTGTATGTTAGCTGTGCAAGTGCGCAAACGCCTGTGCGCCGAGCGGTACAAAAACATTTTGTGCATCTCTGAGCAGCCCAGGACTTACTCAGCCGCTGCGATCACTTCAGCCTGTCCGGGACCGGAATTGACGTCAGACACCCGCCCTGCAAACGCCCGGACACCCCTGCGTTTTTCCAGACACTCCCAGAAAACGGTCAGTTGACACCCACAAACGCCCTCTTCCTGTCAATCTCCTTGCGATCGGCTGTGCGAATGGATTCTTCATAAAACCCATCGCTGAGCGGTGATCCACTTTGTACCCGTGCGACGTGACTGCGCATTGCGGTGCATATGTAGTTCTGACCTGATCGCAGCGCTGCAAAAAACGCTAGCGAGCGATCAGGTCTGTATGACCCCCAGGTCCTGCGCATGGATCAATGCTGTCACGAGAGACCCGTATGTCATACAAATATTTCGTTTTGGATTGGTGGATAATCAGATTATTCTGCGTATCTTCCAATGTAATGTCTTTATTACAAGGGATTATGAATTGTGATATCATTCTGTGCCTGAGCGAAATAGCACTCTGATTGTAAAAGGCATTTCTCTGATGAATTGTGCTGTCACATCCTGACGAGGGGAGCGCTCGGAGAATGTATCTCTCCACGGTGACGCAAGCTGTTAGACAATTCATTATAAACACATCGCTGGTGGAACGCCGTCTTGTGAACAGTAATAGCAAGTGACCAGCCGGCCCCTCTGATGAGAAATGCCATTTAGTGCTGGGGGCCAGGTAGCAACTCCCATTAACATAGAACCAGGCGCTGCTCAAAATCACAACCCGCGAGTCAGACGTTACTGGGAACATAATTATTCTCAGCCGGAACTTCCTGAAATGGTAAATGTGTTTTCTGATTGATGGTCCTGAGGAAGCCGAGGCTTCTCCTGAGACATATAATAATATACGAGTGTCCGCCACAGAGAAATACACGTGTCGCCGCACAGACACGTACAGCGAGATCTCTGCTGGAGTATACCTGGCGTACGCCATGGAAATGACGCTGCCCGTTTGTATAATTCCTGCTTATAGCAAATCACAATGATGCTAATGTCAAATTCTGTTTCCGCTGATTTCCATCATCTCAGTCATATTCATAATGGGGGTAATTCTGAGTTGATCGCAGCAAGTTTGTTAGCAATTGGGCAAAACCATGTGCACTGCAGGTGGGGCAGATGTAACGTGCAGAGAGTTAGATTTGGCATGTGCAGCTGCATGCCGCTAAGGGGGGGGGGGGAGAAGGAGCGGCAATGGGAACAGTTCTACGTAAACCAAGGCATGCCGAGGCCAAGGTCAGCATTTTCCAGCAGAGGCGTAACGGCGGTCATCCTGAGTAAGCTTGGCCGATAACTGCGACCATGGCAACTGATGGTTGTGATGGCGATCCGATGTTGAGTCTTCAGAGGCTGTACTCAGATCTGCGATGATGGCAAAAGGCGTCTTTTTCTGAGAGATGCCTCCTGCGGCATTAGCATTTACACACATCGCTGCTACGTCCGCTTAATGCGCCCGCCTCGGGACCACCGCCATTATCACATACAGGTATGGGATCATATAAAACCATTACAGAGGGACTTCCTGTATGTGTGTCCCCCAATACTCCCGCCAGCAGTCAGGGGAGCCAATCAGCAGTCACAGAGTGTCGGAACAATACCATCGATGGTGGCTAAACACTGTAAACTCACCTTTCAATTGTAAATATTTCAAACATCAGAACAAAAGCTTGGATACATCCAATGTTTCACCATCGTATTCCCATCCCTTCCTATAACTTGAAGCCTTTGGCATTAATGTTTGCTAGTTAATTTTAATGTTTTGTCCCCAGGAGGGGCTGGGACTCAGAGAACTTAGGTGCTACATGTACTGTCACCCACTCCCGGGCTCTGCCCACCCTCTGTAACCCGCTCCCAGTCTCTGCCCACCCTCTGTCACCAGCTCCCGGGCTCTGCCCACCCTCTGTCACCCGCTCCCAGTCTCTGCCCACCCTCTGTCACCCGCTCCCAGTCTCTGCCCACCCTGTCACCCGCTCCCAGTCTCTGACCGCCCTTCTGTCACCCACTCCCAGTCTCTGCACACCCTCTGTCACCCACTCCCAGTCTCTGCCCGCCCTTCTGTCACCCACTCCCAGTCTCTGCCCGCCCTCTGTCACCCACTCCCAGTCTCTGCCCGCCCTCTGTCACCCACTCCCAGTCTCTGCCCGCCCTTCTGTCACCCACTCCCAGTCTCTGCCCGCCCTCTGTCACCCACTCCCAGTCTCTGCCCACCCTTCTGTCACCCACTCCCAGTCTCTGCACACCCTCTGTCACCCACTCCCAGTCTCTGCCCGCCCTCTGTCACCCACTCCCATTCTCTGCCCGCCCTCTATCACCCACTCCCAGTCTCTGCCCGCCCTTCTGTCACCCACTCCCAGTCTCTGCCCACCTTTCTGTCACCCACTCCCAGTCTCTGCCTGCCCTTCTGTCACCCACTCCCGGTCTCTGCCCGCCCTCTGTCTCCCACTCCCAGTCTCTGCCCTCCCTCTGAAACCCACTCCCGGGCTCTGCCCGCCTTCTGTCACCCACTCCCAGTCTCTGCCCGCCCTTCTGTCACCCACTCCCAGTCTCTGCCCGCCCTCTGTCACCCACTCCCAGTCTCTGCACACCCTCTGTCACCCGCTCCCAGTCTCTGCCCGCCCTCTGTCACCCACTCCCAGTCTCTGCCCGCCCTTCTGTCACCCACTCCCAGTCTCTGCCCACCCTTCTGTCACCCACTCCCAGTGTCTGCCCGCCCTCCTGCACCCACTTCCAGTGTCTGCCCGCCCTCTGTCACCCACTCCCGGGCTCTGCCTGCCCTTCTGTCACTCACTCTCAGTCTCTGACGCCTTTCTGTCACCCACTCCCGGGCTCTGCCCGCCTTCTGTCACCCACTTCCGGGTTCTGCCCACCTTCTGTCACCCGCTCCCAGTCTCTGCACACCCTCTGTCACCCACTCCCAGTCTCTGCCCGCCCTCTGTCACCCACTCCCAGTCTCTGCCCACCCTTCTGTCACCCACTCCCAGTGTCTGCCCGCCCTCTGACACCCACTTCCAGTGTCTGCCCGCCCTCTGCCTGCCCTTCTGTCACTCACTCTCAGTCTCTGCCGCCTTTCTGTCACCCACTCCCGGGCTCTGCCCGCCTTCTGTCACCCACTTCCGGGCTCTGCCCACCTTCTGTCACCCACTCCCAGTCTCTGCACACCCTCTGTCACCCACTCCCAGTCTCTGACCGCCCTCTGTCACCCACTCCCAGTCTCTGCCCGCCCTCTGTCACCCACTCTCAGTCTCTGCCCGCCCTTCTGTCACCCACTCCCAGTCTCTGCCCACCTTTCTGTCACCCACTCCCAGTCTCTGCCTGCCCTTCTGTCACCCACTCCCGGTCTCTGCCCGCCCTCTGTCTCCCACTCCCAGTCTCTGCCCTCCCTCTGAAACCCACTCCTGGGCTCTGCCCGCCTTCTGTCACCCACTCCCAGTCTCTGCCCGCCCTTCTGTCACCCACTCCCGGTCTCTGCCCGCCCTTCTGTCACCCACTCCCAGTCTCTGCCCGCCCTTCTGTCACCCACTCCCAGTCTCTGCCCGACCTTCTGTCACCCACTCCCGGTATCTGCACACCCTCTGTCAACCACTCCTGGTCTCTGCACGCCCTCTGTCACCCACTCCCAGTGTCTGCCCGCCCTTCTGTCACCCACTCCCAGTGTCTGCCCGCCCTTCTGTCACCCACTCCCAGTCTCTGCCCGCCCTCTGTCACCCACTCCCGGGCTCTGCCCGCCCTTCTGTCACTCACTCTCAGTCTCTGCCGCCTTTCTGTCACCCACTCCCGGGCTCTGCCCGTCTTCTGTCACCCACTTCCGGGCTCTGCCCGCCTTCTGTCACCCACTCCCAGTCTCTGCTGCCCTTCTGTCAGCAACTCCCGGTCTCTGCCCGCCCTCTGAAACCCACTCCCGGGCTCTGCCCGCCTTCTGTCATCCACTCCCAGTCTCTGCCCACCCTTCTGTCACCCACTCCCAGTCTATACACACCCTCTGTCACCCACTCCCAGTGTCTGCCTGCCCTCTGTCACCCACTCCCAGTCTGTCCTTCCTTCTGTCACCCACTCCCAGTCTGTCCTTCCTTCTGTCACCCACTCCCAGTCTTTGCCCGCCCTCTGTCACCCACTCCCAGTCTCTGCCCGCCCATCTGTCATCCACTTTCAGTCTTTGCACACCCTCTGTCACCCACTCCCGGTCTCTGCCCGCCCTCTGTCACCCACTCCCGGGCTCTGGCCACCCTTCTGTCACCCACTCCCGGGCTCTGCCCACCCTTCTGTCACCCACTCCCAGTCTCTGCCCACCCTCTGTCACTCACTCCCAGTCTCTGCCCGCCCCCTGTCACCCACTCCCGGGCTCTGCCCGCCCTTCTGTCACTCACTCTCAGTCTCTGCCGCCTTTCTGTCATCCACTCCCGGGCTCTGCCCGCCTTTTGTCACCCACTTCCGGGCTCTGCCCACCTTCTGTCACCCGCTCCCAGTCTCTGCTCACCCTCTGTCACCCACTCCCAGTCTCTGCCCGCCCTCTGTCACCCACTCCCAGTCTCTGCCCGCCCTTCTGTCACCCACTCCCAGTCTCTGGCCACCCTTCTGTCACCCACTCCCAGTGTCTGCCCGCCCTCTGACACCCACTTCCAGTGTCTGCCCGCCCTCTGTCACCCACTCCCAGGCTCTGCCTGCCCTTCTGTCACTCACTCTCAGTCTCTGCCGCCTTTCTGTCACCCACTCCCGGGCTCTGCCCGCCTTCTGTCACCCACTTCCGGGCTCTGCCCACCTTCTGTCACCCGCTCCCAGTCTCTGCACACCCTCTGTCACCCACTCCCTGTCACGATCCGGGTATCTGGACGCCATTTCTTACCCATCAGATGCCTCCTAAGGCTGGCTCAGCGCTCCAGGACCGGATTCCATCTGTTATCCTGATGTGTACATTCCTGTATCCTCTCCTGTCACTCTGGGACGCTGTCACAGTAAACGCCATATTACACCTGGCATGGCGTCTCCCGCGGCCTCCGCCGCCGTCCCTGAACTTCTGCATGCAGAGTGTCTGAGTGGCGATTACGTCAGCCGCGGCCTCCGCTGTGTCCGCATGGTTGGATGTGCATCTGTCAGCCTGGTGCCTCCTGTCTCCGGTGGCCGGCGCCGCCATTACTGTTTTCATTACCACATGGATTACAAACCAAACTTCCCTCCAAGTGTCTGCATGGGCGCAGCCATCTTGGATTCTGTCAGCTGATCATTTCCACCAATCTGTTCTCAGTATTGATAATCTGCATAATTGCCTAGCCAATCCCTTCCTTGCTGCAGGTATAAATACACTGTGCCTGAGCAAGGAAGGCGTCAGTGCTTTGGTTGTCAAACCTAGTTCCTGTTTGTCTCTCTCCTGTGATTGTCTTCCAGGTTCCAGCTCCTGTCTCAAGACTTCCACCATAGAGACCCGCACCAGCATTCCACCTGCGGTGTAGCCTGACTCTCCAATCCATTGTGGATTCATCTGTTTCCAGCTACAACATTACCTGCTTCCAGCGGAGTACAGCTTCCCTTAAAGGGCCGGTGTCCTTTCTACACTTTACCACTCTCCACCGGTATTATTATTTCTCCGCTCTCAAGTTCTACATTTCAGTTCATATTTCATCGCTCCCAAGTTCATTTATTATTTAACTGGTTCCAGCCAGTATCCACTCCGTGCTAACAACAGTCTGGTTCCAGCCAGTATCCACAGCAGCTGTTTTATCTTCAGCAACCCAGCTTTTCCTGGAACACCAGCTGGCACAATCCTGGGTTATCTCCATTGCTACAGTCGGGCCTGGTAAGGACTTTCCATCTAGAAGATCATAAGAACTATCTCACACTACCAGTGCCCTGTGGCTCCTGCCATCCTGTAGTACCCAGGAACTGTATTTATTCTTTGCTGACTTTTACGTTTTCTTTTACTGCTGCTGTGTTGCGGAGTTGTCATAATAAACATCATTGACTTTTATCCAAGTTGTCGTGGTCACGCCTTCGGGCAGTTATTATTCATGTTACTTACATGTCCAGGGGTCTGATACAACCTCCCAGGTTCCGGTACATCTCAGCCCCTACAACTGAGGCTGCCTCCCGTCAGCTCAGGCCCTCAGTTGTGACAGTAAGCACTGACCTAATGAATCCAGCCGGAGACCAGGATCAAGCGGCCAGGCCGATGCAAGAACTGGCAGCCCGACTAGAACATCAGGAGGCTGCACAGGGCCACATCATCCGCTGTCTCCAGGATCTCTCTACTCGGCTGGATGGGATTCAGACAACTCTCCGTGGATCAGGCGCGTCTGGTGCGTCAACCACAGTGACTCCAGCTATAACCCCACCCACCTTACCCATTTCTGCTCCACATCTTCATCTTCCAACGCCAGCAAAATTTGACGGATCTCCAAGATTCTGCAGGGGATTTCTCAACCAGTGTGAGATTCAGTTTGAGCTACAACCTGGCAATTTTCCCAGTGACCGTACAAAAATTGCCTACATTATTTCTCTTCTCAGTGGCTCAGCCCTTGATTGGGCATCACCGTTATGGGAGAGGTCCGACACCCTGCTATCTTCCTACACTGCCTTCGTGTCAACATTCAGGCGCATCTTCGATGAGCCAGGCCGGGTAACCTCAGCTTCATCCGAGATTCTCCGTTTACGCCAGGGGTCACGTACTGTAGGACAATATCTGATACAGTTCCAGATCCTGGCATCCGAACTGGCATGGAACGACGAGGCCCTGTATGCTGCATTCTGGCATGGCTTATCTGAGCGTATTAAAGATGAGTTAGCTACCAGAGACTTACCTTCTAAGTTAGATGAGCTAATCTCACTCTGCACGAAAGTTGATTTACGTTTCAGAGAGAGAGCAACTGAGCGTGGAAGATCATCTGCTCCAAAATCTTCTGCTCCTCCTCCTCGTCAACTGTCACCATCTAAAGATGAGCCCATGCAACTTGGCCGTTCCCGTTTAACTCCTGCTGAGCGCCGAAGACGTCTCTCCGAGTTTCTCTGTCTCTATTGTGCAGCTCCGTCTCACACCATTAATGCCTGTCCCAAACGTCCGGGAAACTCCAAATCCTAGCTCGCCAAGGAGAGGGCCGGCTAGGAGTAATGATCTCCTCTCCATCTCCTCAAGATTGTAATCTCCCAGTCTCGCTTCAAGTTGCTCAACGTTATCGGAACGTCATTGCCCTCCTTGATTCCGGAGCAGCTGGGAACTTTATTACCGAAGCCTATGTTAAACGGTGGTCCCTACCCACCGAGAGACTTCCTTCGTCCATTTCTTTAACTGCCGTGGATGGCAGCAAAATTTTTGATGCAGTTATTTCTTTAAGGACTCTACCAGTTCGTCTGAGAGTGGGAGTTCTTCATTCCGAACTTATTTCTTTTTTAGTGATTCCAAGAGCCACACATCCTGTGGTCCTGGGCCTTCCATGGCTCCGTCTTCACAATCCTACAATTAATTGGACGACTACGCAAATCCTGGCATGGGGTTCCTCCTGTGCTGAGACATGTTTGTTTAAAGTATTGCCTGTCTGTTCTTCCTCCCCCAGGTCGTCTGATGTTCCACCTCCTCCATATCAAGATTTCACGGATGTGTTCAGTAAAGCTTCTGCTGATATCCTTCCTCCTCATAGAGAATGGGACTGTCCGATTGATCTCGTTCCAGGGAAGGTTCCACCTCGAGGCCGAACTTATCCGTTGTCTCTGCCTGAGACGCATTCTATGGAGGAATATATTAAAGAGAACCTAGCAAAGGGGTTCATTCGACCTTCTTCTTCTCCAGCCGGCGCAGGCTTCTTTTTTGTAAAAAAGAAAGATGGTGGTCTGCGGCCGTGCATCGACTACAGAGGTTTGAACGACATTACCATCAAGAACCGTTATCCTTTACCCCTGATTACTGAGCTCTTTGACAGAGTTAGCGGAGCTACCATCTTTACAAAGCTGGACTTGCGAGGTGCATACAATCTCATCCGGATCCGTGAGGGTGACGAGTGGAAGACCGCCTTTAACACCCGTGACGGACATTATGAGTACCTCGTCATGCCCTTCGGATTGAGCAATGCTCCAGCTGTCTTCCAGCATTTTGTCAATGAGATCTTCAGAGACATTCTATACCGTCATGTCGTGGTCTATCTAGACGATATCCTCATTTTTGCCAACGATTTAGAGGAACATCGTTTTTGGGTTAAAGAGGTTCTGTCCCGTCTCCGTGTCAATCATCTCTATTGCAAATTAGAAAAATGCGTCTTTGAAGTCAAGTCCATTCCGTTTCTAGGGTACATTGTGTCCGGTTCCAGACTAGAGATGGATCCTGAGAAACTACAAGCAATCCAAAATTGGCCGGTACCCTTAACCCTCAAAGGGGTCCAGAGGTTCTTAGGGTTCGCCAACTATTACCGAAAGTTTATACGAGACTTTTCCACCATTGTGGCGCCTATTACTGCTTTCACTAAGAAGGGTGCTAACCCGTCCAAGTGGTCTGAAGAAGCCATGCAAGCATTTCATCTTTTAAAACAAAGGTTCATCTCTGCGCCTGTTCTGAAACAGCCTGACATCGACTCTCCTTTCATCTTAGAGGTGGATGCCTCCTCCGTTGGAGTAGGAGCGGTGTTATCTCAGAGGGCTAAAGATGGCCATTTACACCCTTGCAGTTTCTTCTCCCGGAAGTTCTCCCCAGCTGAGCGCAACTATGCCATTGGCGACCAGGAGTTGCTAGCCATCAAGCTCGCTCTAGAAGAGTGGAGGTATCTGTTGGAGGGAGCTTCTCATTCAATCACCATACTTACAGACCACAAGAACCTTTTATACCTGAAGGGCGCACAATGTCTCAACCCTCGTCAGGCCAGATGGGCACTTTTCTTTTCCAGGTTCGACTTTAAACTCCAGTTCTGTCCGGGCTCTCAGAATCGCAAGGCCGATGCCCTTTCCCGCTCATGGGAGCAAGAAAATGAGTCAGAGTCTTCAGACAAGCATCCTATTATAAATCCGTTGGCATTCTCCACGGTAGGGATGGACTCTACGCCCCCATCAGGGAAAAGTTTTGTGAAGCCGATGCTAAGGAAGAAGCTCATGCATTGGGCCCATGCTTCCCGTTTTGCCGGACATACAGGTATCCAAAAAACCCTGGAGTTTATCTCTAGGTCCTATTGGTGGCCAACTCTGAAAAAGGACGTCTTGGAGTTTATTGCATCTTGCCCAAAGTGTGCCCAACATAAAGTATCCCGCCAGTCGCCTGCGGGGCAACTGGTTCCACTATCCGTTCCCCGTCGACCATGGACCCACTTGTCGATGGATTTCATTACAGACTTACCCATGTGCAACAAGTTCAATACCATCTGGGTGGTAGTTGACCGGTTCACCAAGATGGCACACTTCATTCCTCTCACCGGTCTTCCGTCAGCTTCCAAGTTGGCTCAAGTATTCATACAAGAGATCTTCCGACTCCACGGTCTTCCTGAAGAAATTATCTCAGATCGAGGAGTTCAATTCACAGCCAAATTCTGGCGAAGTTTATGTCAAGTCCTCCAAGTCAAGCTAAAGTTTTCCACGGCTTACCATCCTCAGACCAATGGTCAAACCGAGAGGGTGAATCAGGACTTGGAGGCCTTCCTCCGCATCTATGTGTCCTCCTCTCAAGATGACTGGGTTCAATTACTTCCCTGGGCCGAGTTCTGTCATAACAACCAGTATCATTCTTCATCTGCTTCAACACCATTCTTCACTAACTTTGGATTCCACCCTAAAGTCCCTGAGTTCCAACCGCTTCCAGCAACTTCTGTTCCCGCAGTGGATATCACCTTGCATCAGTTTGCCAATATCTGGAAGAGCGTACGATCAGCTCTGCTCAAGGCATCGTTCAGGTACAAGAAGTTTGCGGATAAGAAGCGTCGAGCAGTTCCTGCTCTCAAGGTGGGTGATCGGGTATGGTTATCCACGAAGAATTTGAGGTTAAGAGTTCCCAGTATGAAGTTTGCACCTCGCTATATCGGTCCTTTCAAGATTGAACAAGTCATCAATCCTGTTGCTTACAGACTCCAGTTGCCTCCCTTCTTAAAAATACCCAGGACATTCCATGTTTCCCTGTTGAAACCGCTGATCTTGAATCGGTTTCATTCCTCACTTCCTCCAACTCCGAAAGTCCAAACTCAACGAGGCGTTGAGTATGAAGTGGCCAAGATCCTGGACTCACGTCACCGTTACGGTCAACTACAATATCTTATTGACTGGAAAGGTTATGGTCCTGAGGAACGTTCATGGACCAATGCTTCTGATGTCCATGCTCCTGCCTTGGTCCGGAGATTCCATTCCAAGTTTCCTCAAAAGCCAAAGAAGTGTCCTGGGGCCACTCCTAAAGGGGGGGGTGCTGTCACGATCCGGGTATCTGGACGCCATTTCTTACCCATCAGATGCCTCCTAAGGCTGGCTCAGCGCTCCAGGACCGGATTCCATCTGTTATCCTGATGTGTACATTCCTGTATCCTCTCCTGTCACTCTGGGACGCTGTCACAGTAAACGCCATATTACACCTGGCATGGCGTCTCCCGCGGCCTCCGCCGCCGTCCCTGAACTTCTGCATGCAGAGTGTCTGAGTGGCGATTACGTCAGCCGCGGCCTCCGCTGTGTCCGCATGGTTGGATGTGCATCTGTCAGCCTGGCGCCTCCTGTCTCCGGTGGCCGGCGCCGCCATTACTGTTTTCATTACCACATGGATTACAAACCAAACTTCCCTCCAAGTGTCTGCATGGGCGCAGCCATCTTGGATTCTGTCAGCTGATCATTTCCACCAATCTGTTCTCAGTATTGATAATCTGCATAATTGCCTAGCCAATCCCTTCCTTGCTGCAGGTATAAATACACTGTGCCTGAGCAAGGAAGGCGTCAGTGCTTTGGTTGTCAAACCTAGTTCCTGTTTGTCTCTCTCCGGTGATTGTCTTCCAGGTTCCAGCTCCTGTCTCAAGACTTCCACCATAGAGACCCGCACCAGCATTCCACCTGCGGTGTAGCCTGACTCTCCAATCCATTGTGGATTCATCTGTTTCCAGCTACAACATTACCTGCTTCCAGCTCAGCTTCCAGCAGAGTACAGCTTCCCTTAAAGGGCCGGTGTCCTTTCTACACTTTACCACTCTCCACCGGTATTATTATTTCTCCGCTCTCAAGTTCTACATTTCAGTTCATATTTCATCGCTCCCAAGTTCATTTATTATTTAACTGGTTCCAGCCAGTATCCACTCCGTGCTAACAACAGTCTGGTTCCAGCCAGTATCCACAGCAGCTGTTTTATCTTCAGCAACCCAGCTTTTCCTGGAACACCAGCTGGCACAATCCTGGGTTATCTCCATTGCTACAGTCGGGCCTGGTAAGGACTTTCCATCTAGAAGATCATAAGAACTATCTCACACTACCAGTGCCCTGTGGCTCCTGCCATCCTGTAGTACCCAGGAACTGTATTTATTCTTTGCTGACTTTTACGTTTTCTTTTACTGCTGCTGTGTTGCGGAGTTGTCATAATAAACATCATTGACTTTTATCCAAGTTGTCGTGGTCACGCCTTCGGGCAGTTATTCATGTTACTTACATGTCCAGGGGTCTGATACAACCTCCCAGGTTCCGGTACATCTCAGCCCCTACAACTGAGGCTGCCTCCCGTCAGCTCAGGCCCTCAGTTGTGACACTCCCAGTCTCTGCCCGCCCTCTGTCACCCACTCCCAGTCTCTGCCCGCCCTTGTCACCCACTCCCAGTCTCTGCCCAAACTTCTGTCACCCACTCCCAGTCTCTGCCCACAATTCTGTCACCCACTCCCAGTCTCTGCAAACCCTCTGTCACCCACTCCCAGTCTCTGCCCGCCCTCTGTCACCCACTCCCAGTCTCTGCCCGCCCTCTATCACCCACTCCCAGTCTCTGCCCACCCTTCTGTCACCCACTCCCAGTCTCTGCCCGCCCTTCTGTCACCCACTCCCGGTCTCTGCCCGCCCTCTGTCACCCACTCCCAGTCTCTGCCCTTTCTCTGAAACCCACTCCCGGGCTCTGCCCGCCTTCTGTCACCCACTCCCAGTCTCTGCCTGCCCTTCTGTCACCCACTCCCATTCTCTGCCCGCCCTCTCTCACCCACTCCCAGTCTCTGCCCGCCCTTCTGTCACCCACTCCCAGTCTCTGCCCGATCTTCTGTCACCCACTCCCGGTATCTGCACACCCTCTGTCAACCACTCCCGGTCTCTGCACGCCCTCTGTCACCCACTCCCAGTGTCTGCTCGCCCTTCTGTCACCCACTCCCAGTGTCTGCCGCCCTTCTGTCACCCACTCCCAGTCTCTGCCCGCCCTTCTGTCACTCACTCTCAGTCTCTGCCGCCTTTCTGTCACCCACTCCCGGGCTCTGCCCGTCTTTTGTCACCCACTTCCGGGCTCTGCCCGCCTTCTGTCACCCACTCCCAGTCTCTGCCCCCCCTTCTGTCACCCACTCCCGGGTTCTGCCCGCCCTCTGTCACCCACTCCCGGGCTCTGCCCGCCCTCTGTCACCCACTCCCAGTCTCTGCCCGCCCTCTGTCACCCACTCCCGGGCTCTGCCCACCCTTCTGTCACCCACTCCCAGTCTCAGCCCGCCCTCTCACTCACTCCCAGTCTCTGCACACCCTCTGTCACCTACTCCCGGTCTCTGCCCGCCCTCTGTCACCCACTCCCGGGCTCTGCCCACCCTTCTGTCACCCACTCCCGGGCTCTGCCCACCCTTCTGTCACCCACTCTTAGTTTCTGTCACCCACTCCCAGTCTCTGCCCACCCTCTGTCACTCACTCCCAGTCTCTGCCACCTTTCTGTCATCCACTCCCAGTCTCTGCCCGCTCTGTCACCCACTCCCAGTCTTTGCCCGCCCTCTGTCACCCACTCCCAGTCTCTGCCCGTCCTTCTGTCACCCACACCCATTCTCTGCCCGCCCTCTCTCACCCACTCCCAGTCTCTGCCCGCCCTTCTGTCACCCACTCCCAGTCTCTGCCCGAACTTCTGTCACCCACTCCCGGTATCTGCACACCCTCTGTCAACCACTCCCGGTCTCTGCACGCCCTCTGTCACCCACTCCCAGTGTCTGCCCGCCCTTCTGTCACCCACTCCCAGTGTCTGCCCGCCCTTCTGTCACCCACTCTGAGTCTCTGCCCGCCCTCTGTCACCCACTCCCGGGCTCTGCCCGCCCTTCTGTCACTCACTCTCAGTCTCTGCCGCCTTTCTGTCACCCACACCCGGGCTCTGCCCGTCTTCTGTCACCCACTTCCGGGCTCTGCCCGCCTTCTGTCAGCAACTCCCGGTCTCTGCCCGCCCTCTGTCACCCACTCCTGGTCTCTGCCCGCCCTCTGAAACCCACTCCCGGGCTCTGCCCGCCTTCTGTCACCCACTCCCTGTCTCTGCCCACCCTTCTGTCACCCACTCCCAGTCTATACACACCCTCTGTCACCCACTCCCAGTGTCTACCCGCCCTCTGTCACCCACTCCCAGTCTTTGCCCGCCCTCTGTCACCCACTCCCAGTCTGTTGTTCCTTCTGTCACCCACTCCCGGTCTCTGCCCGCCCTCTGTCACCCACTCCCGGGCTCTGCCCACCCTTCTGTCACCCACTCCCGGGCTCTGCCCACCCTTCTGTCACCCACTCCCAGTTTCTGTCACCCACTCCGTCTCTGCCCACCCTCTGTCACTCACTCCCAGTCTCTGCCCACCTTTCTGTCATCCACTCCCAGTCTCTGCCCGCTCTGTCACCCACTCCCAGTCTTTGCCCGCCCCGTCACCCACTCCCAGTCTCTGCCCGTCCTCTGTCACCCACTCCCAGTCTCTGCATGCCCTTCTGTCACCAACTCCCAGTCTCTGCCCGCCCTCTGTCACCCACTCCCAGTCTCTGCCCACCCTTCTGTCACCCACTCCCAGTCTCTGCCCGCCCTCTGTCACCCACTCCCTGCCTGCTCTTCTGTCACCCACTCCTGGGTATTACAGCCCGCCTCAGGTAGTCAGTGGCGCTGAGAGAGGGGGGGGGGGGGGTGGGGGGAGAGGGTACAAATTACCTGGGCCCTGGTCTGATAGAGGGGCCCAGTGGAGACCCAGGACCACGCCTCCTTTGATTAGGCCATGCCCCCTGAAAAGTATCTGGGCCCAGACAGGCTCTCTACTGCCCTAGCTGGGAGGAATGCCATGCTCCTGTGAGTGGGTGCTTCCTATGTGCTAGACACGCCCCCAAAGATGAGAGGCCATCCCCTTAGCATTGTGTGGTCACACCCCCACCAGGGGGTGCAGGGGGGCCAGGATTTCTCTTGGCAGCCCTGCAGGTAGTACACACCCAGCTGCCGTCGCCATCTGCCCGGAAACCACGCGTGTCAGTGCCGGGAATAGGACAGGTTATAATACTCTATTCCTTCCCTCTAGTGTCCGGCCGCGGCGACATTACCATGGGACACCGGAGCTGAGCCATCATGTGTGAGCCAATGCGGTCTCGTCTCCGCTGACGTCACGTGACACCAGGAACCGGCAAAATGGCGGCGGCGGAGGACGAGGCTGCGGCTGTGAGGGGCAGAATGAGATTTGTGGTGGTGGGGGAGGAGGAATAGCCGGAGTCACGTGTGCTGAGCAAGTGAGAAACACCCACCTATATACTATATACTCCTGATACTCACTGACCGTACACTTACTACTGCTGCCGGGGTGTCAGGGCACTACAGCATTAATACGGCAGGGTGCATAGAGCAACACATGGGGGTACATTTACTAAGGTGGGAGATTTTTAGAACTGGTGATGTTGCCCATGGCAACCAATCAGATTCTACTTACCATGTATCTAGCTTCTTCTAGCAGATTATAGATATAATCTGATTGGTTGCTATGGGCAACTTCACCAGTTCTAAAAATCTCCCACCTTAGTAAATTTACCTCCCGGTATCTGTGGATATGTGGCAGTGTGCATAGAGGAACACATGATCTCAGTGGATATGTGGCAGAGGGTATACAGCAACACATGATCTCAGTAGATATATGGCAGAGAGTATACAGCAACACATGATCTCAGTGGATATATGGCAGAGAGTATACAGCAACACATGATCTCAGTGGATATATGGCAGAGGGTATACAGCAACACATGATCTCAGTGGATATATGGCAGAGGGTATACAGCAACACATGATCTCAGTGGATATATGGCAGAGGGTATACAGCAACACATGATCTCAGTGGATATATGGCAGAGGGTATACAGCAACACATGATCTCAGTGGTTATATGGCAGAGGATATACAGCAACACATTATCTCAGTGGATATATGTCAGTGTGCATAGAGGAACACATGATCTCAGTGGTTATATGGCAGAGGGTATACAGCAACACATTATCTCAGTGGATATATGTCAGTGTGCATAGAGGAACACATGATCTCAGTGGTTATATGGCAGAGGGTATACAGCAACACATGTTCTCTGGATATAAGGCAGTGTGCATAGAGGAAAACATGCTCTCAGTGGATATATGGCAGAGGGTATACAGCAACACATGATCTCAGTGGATATATGGCAGTGTTCATAGAGGAACACATGATCTCAGTGGATATATGGCAGTGTGCATAAAGGAACACATGATCTCAGTGGATATATGGCAGTGTGCATACAGCATCACATGATCTCAGTGGATATGTGGCAGAGGGTATACAGCAACACATGATCTCAGTGGATATATGGCAGTGTATATAGAGGAACACATGATCTCAGTGGATATATGGCAGTGTATATAGAGGAACACATGATCTCAGTGGATATATGGCAGTGTATATAGAGGAACACATGATCTCAGTGGATATATGGCAGTGTGCATAGAGGAACACATGATCTCAGTGGATATATAGCAGTGTGCATAGAGCAGGCCTGTCCAAACTGCGGCCCTCCAGCTGTTGAGAAACTACACATCCCAGCATGCCCTGACACAGCTTTTGCATTCTCTGACCCCAAAACTGTGTCAAGGCATGCTGGTATATGTAGTTTCACAACAGCTGGAGGGCCGCAGTTTGGACATGCCTGGCATAGAGGAACACATGATCTCAGTGGATATATGGCAGAGAGTATACAGCAACACATAATCTCTGGATATATGGCAGTGTGCATAGAGGAACACATGAACTCAGTGGATATATGGCAGTGTGCATAGAGGAACACATGATCTCAGTGGATATATGGCAGAGGGTATACAGCAACACATGATCTCAGTGGATATATGCTTTTAGTATCATTGCTGAAGGTCTGAGTATGGGTAATTGTTATGTTTTCTGCAATTTCTCTGCTAAATGTAATTCGTTATAAGTCTGGTACTGTGTAGAGGAGAAGCGCTGAGGGGGAAATTTAATTGTGAGCGAAGGGGTGAGTAGCTGATGCCACAGTGTTTAAATGCCGGCAATGGAAGCGCGATTCGCACCTCTTTCGCTCAAAAGTGCTTGCTACCCAGTATGGTAGCGAAACCTTTTGAGCGAGATTCCATTCACCCACAACTGAATTCCCCCCTGAGTCTCCTCTCTGGTGAGTTCCACACTAATCATGTAATAACAGACCCATATTCTATATCTACCAGAAGCACTGCCGGTATTCCCAGCATATGACACCTGTCCTCCCTTCCCTTCCTGGCAGGTAGCGCTCTTATGAATCAATGCCTATGGTCACCTGTCCTCCCTTCCCTTCCTGGCAGGTAGCGCTCTATCAGTCAGTGCCTATGGTCACCTGTCCTCCCTTCCCTTCCTGGCAGGTAGCGCTCTATCAATCAGTGCCTATGGACACCTGTCCTCCCTTCCCTTCCTGGCAGGTAGCGCTCTATCAATCATTGCCTATAGACACCTGTCCTCCCTTCCCTTCCTGGCAGGTAGCGCTCTATCAATCAAAGCCTATGGACACCTGTCTTCCCTTCCCTTCCTGGCAGGTAGCGCTCTATCAATCAGTGCCTATGGACACCTGTCCTCCCTTCCCTTCCTGGCAGGTAGCGCTCTATCAATCAGTGCCTATAGACACCTGTCTTCCCTTCCTGGCAGGTAGCGCTCTATCAATCAGTGCCTATGGACACCTGTCCTCCCTTCCCTTCCTGGCAGGTAGCGCTCTATCAATCAATGCCTATGGACACCTGTCCTCCCTTCCCTTCCTGGCAGGTAGCATTCTATCAATCAGTGCCTATAGACACCTGTCCTCCCTTCCCTTCCTGGCAGATAGCGCTCTTATCAATCAATGCCTATGGACACCTGTCCTCCCTTCCCTTCCTGGCAGGTAGCGCTCTATCAATCAGTGCCTATGGTCACCTGTCCTCCCTTCCCTTCCTGGCAGGTAGCGCTCTTATCAATCAATGCCTATGGTCACCTGTCCTCCCTTCCCTTCCTGGCAGGTAGCGCTCTATCAATCAGTGCCTATGGACACCTGTCCTCCCTTCCCTTCCTGGCAGGTAGCGCTCTTATCAATCAATGCCTATGGGCACCTGTCCTCCCTTTCCTTCCTGGCAGGTAGCGCTCCATCAATCAGTGCCTATGGACACCTGTCCTCCCTTCCCTTCCCTGCAGGTAGCGCTCTATCAATCAGTGCCTATGGACACCTGTCCTCCCTTCCCTTCCTGGCAGGTAGCGCTCTTATCAATCAATGCCTATGGGCACCTGTCCTCCCTTTCCTTCCTGGCAGGTAGCGCTCCATCAATCAGTGCCTATGGACACCTGTCCTCCCTTCCCTTCCCTGCAGGTAGCGCTCTATCAATCAGTGCCTATGGACACCTGTCCTCCCTTCCCTTCCTGGCAGGTAGCGCTCCATCAATCAGTGCCTATGGGCACCTGTCCTCCCTTCCTGGCAGGTAGCGCTCTTATCAATCAGTGCCTATGGGCACCTGTCCTCTCTTCCCTTCCTGGCAGGTAGCGCTCTTATGAATCAATGCCTATGGTCACCTGTCCTCCCTTCCCTTCCTGGCAGGTAGCGCTCCATCAATCATTGCCTATGGACACCTGTCCTTCCTTCCCTTCCTGGCAGGTAGCGCTCTATCAATCATTGCCTATGGACACCTGTCCTCCCTTCCCTTCCTGGCAGGTAGCACTCTATCAATCAGTGCCTATAGACACCTGTCCTCCCTTCCCTTCCTGGCAGGTGGCAGGTAGTGCTCTTATCAATCAGTGCCTATGGACACCTGTCCTCCCTTCCCTTCCTGGCAGGTAGCGCTTTTATGAATCAATGCTTATGGTCACCTGTCCTCCCTTCCCTTCCTGGCAGGTAGCGCTCCATCATCAGCGCCTACGGTCACCTATCCTCCCTTCCCTTCCTGGCAGGTAGCACTCTTATCAATCAATGCCTATGGACACCTGTCCTCCCTTCCCTTCCTGGTGTCACGATCTAGGTAATTCCTTATCAGTATTTCTCTAACGTCCTAAGTGGATGCTGGGGACTCCGTAAGGACCATGGGGAATAGCGGCTCCGCAGGAGACTGGGCACATCTAAAGAAAGCTTTAGGACTAACTGGTGTGCACTGGCTCCTCCCCCTATGACCCTCCTCCAAGCCTCAGATAGATTTCTGTGCCCGACGAGAAGGGTGCACACTAGGGGCTCTCCTGAGCTTCTTAGTGAAAGGTTTAGTTTAGGTTTATTATTTTCAGTGAGACCTGCTGGCAACAGGCTCACTGCATCGAGGGACTAAGGGGAGAAGAAGCGAACTCACCTGCGTGCAGAGTGGATTGGGCTTCTTGGCTACTGGACATTAGCTCCAGAGGGACGATCACAGGTTCAGCCTGGATGGGTCCCGGAGCCGCGCCGCCGGCCCCCTTACAGAGCCAGAAGAGCGAAGAGGTCCGGAAAAATCGGCGGCAGAAGACGTTCCTGTCTTCAATAAGGTAGCGCACAGCACTGCAGCTGTGCGCCATTGCTCTCAGCACACTTCATACTCCGGTCACTGAGGGTGCAGGGCGCTGGGGGGGGCGCCCTGAGACGCAATAAAACACGATAAAAATACCTTACATGGCAAAAAAATGCATCACATATAGCTCCTGGGCTATATGGATGCATTTAACCCCTGCCAGAATATACAGAAAAACGGGTGATAAGGCCGCCGAAAAGGGGGCGGAGCCTATCTCCTCAGCACACTGGCGCCATTTTCCCTCACAGCTCAGTTGGAGGGAAGCTCCCTGGGTCTTCCCTGCACTACAGAAAGGGTTAAAAAAAAGAAAGGGGGGCACTAATTAGGCGCAGTATTAAAACATACAGCAGCTATAAGGGGAAAAACACTTATATAAGGTTATCCCTGTATATATATATATAGCGCTCTGGTGTGTGCTGGCATACTCTCCCTCTGTCTCCCCAAAGGGCTAGTGGGGTCCTGTCCTCTATCAGAGCATTCCCTGTGTGTGTGCTGTGTGTCGGTACGTTTGTGTCGACATGTATGAGGAGAAAAATGATGTGGAGACGGAGCAGAGTGTCTGTAACAGTGATGTCACCACCTAGGGGGTCGACACCTGAGTGGATGTACTGTTGAAAATTACGTGACAGTGTCAGCTCTGTATAAAAAAAACAGTGGTTGACATGAGACAGCCGGCTACTCAGCTTGTGCCTGTCCAGACGTCTCATAGGCCGTCAGGGGCTCTAAAGCGCCCGTTACCTCAGATGGCAGATACAGACGCCGATACGGATACTGACTCCTGTGTCGACGGTGAAGAGACAACCGTGATTTCCAGTAGGGCCACACGTTACATGATTGAGACAATGGAAAATGTTTTATACATTTCTGATAATACGAGTACCACCAAAAGCTATACCTTCTCATGAGATGGCCGCCCTTAAGGATCCTGCTGATAGAAAGCAGGAGGGTATCCAAAAATGTATTCACACACATACTGGTGTTATACTGCGACCAGCAATCGCCTCAGCCTGGAGGTGCAGTGCTGGGTTGGCATGGTCGGATTCCCTGACTGGAAATATTGATATCCTAGATAAGGATAGTATATTATTGCCTATAGAGCATTTAAAAGATGCATTTCTATATATGCATGATGCACAGCGGAATATTTGCCGACTGGCATCAAGTATAAGTGCGTTGTCCAATTCTACCAGTAAAATGGTCAGGTGATGCGGATTCCAAACGGCATTTGGAAGTATTGCCTTTAAAAGGGGACATTTGGGGTCGGTCTTTTAGACCTGGTGGCCACGGCAACAACTGGGAAATCCACGTTTGTACCCCAGGTCGCCTCTCAAAATAAGACGCCGTATTATCAGGCGCAGTCCTTTGTTGGCAAGCGGACAAAAGGTTCCTCTTTTCTGCTCGTGACAGAGGGAGAGGAAAAAGGCTGAAGAGATTACCCAGTTCCCAGGAACAGAAATCCTTTCCCGCCTCTGCAAAAGCCCTCAGTATGACGCTAGGGCCTTACAAACTCAGGCACGGTGGGGGCCCGTTCTCAATTAATTTCAGTGTGCAGTGGGCTCACTCGCAAGTAGACCCCTGGATCCTTCAGGTAATATCTCAAGGGTACATATTGAAATTCGAGACGTCTCCCCCTCGCCGTTTCCAAAAGTCGGCTTTACCGACGTCTCCCTCTGACAGGGAGGCAGTTTTGGAAGCCATTCACCCAGCAGGTGATAATCAAGGTACCCCTTCTGCAACAGGAAACGGGGTATTATTCCACACTATTGTGGTACCGAAGCCAGACGGCCCGGTGAAACCGATTCTAAATCTAAAATCTAAAATCTTTGAACACTTACATACAGAGGTTCAAATTCAAGATTGAGTCACTCAGAGCAGTGATTGCGAACCTGGAAGAAGGGGACTACATGATGTCTTGGGACATCAAGGATGCTTACCTTCACGTCAAAGTTTACCCTTCTCACCAAGGTTACCTCAGGTTATGGTACAGAACTGTCACTATCAGTTCAGACGCTGCCGTAGGGATGGTCCACGGCACCCCGGGTCTTTACCAAGGTAATGGCCGAAATGATATCCCTTCGAAGGAAGGGAATTTTAGTTATCCCTTACTTGAACGATTCCCTGATAAGGGTAAGATCCAGGGAACAGTTGGAAGTCGGTGTAGCACTATCTCAGGTAGTGTTGCGGCAGCACGATTGGATTCTCAATATTCCAAAATCGCAGCTGGTTCCGACGACTTGTCTTCTGTTTCCTAGGGATGTTCCTGGACACAGTCCAGAAAAAAAAAAAAAAAGGTGTTTCTCCCGGAAGAGAAAACCAGGGAGTTATCCGAGCTAGTCAGGAACCTCCTAAAACCGAACCAAGTCTCAGTGCATCAATGCACAAGGGTTCTGGGTAAAAATGGTGGCTTCCTACGAAGCAATCCCATTCGTTAGATTCCACGCAAGAACTTTCCAGTGGAACTTACTGGACAAATGGTCCGGGTCGCATTTTCAGATGCATCAGCGGATAACCCTGTCACCAAGGACAAGGGTGTCCCTCCTGTGGTGGTTGCAGAGTGCTCATCTTCTAGAGGGCCGCAGATTCGGCATTCAGGACTGGGTCCTGGTGACCACGGATGCCAGCCTGCGAGGCTGGGGAGCAGTCACACAGGGAAGGAATATCCAGGGCTTAGGGTCAAGCCTGGATACATCACTTCACATAAATATCCTGAAGCTAAGGGCCATTTACAATGCTCTAAGCTTAGCAAGACCTCTGCTTCAAGGTCAGCCGGTGTTGATCCAGCGGACAACATCATGGCAGTCACCCACGTAAACAGACAGGGTGGCACAAGAAGCAGGAGGGCAATGGCAGAAGCTGCAGGGATTCTTCGCTGGGCGGAAAATCATGTGATAGCACTGTCAACAGTATTCATTCCGGGAGTGGACAACTGGGAAGCAGACTTCCTCAGCACGACCTCCACCCGGGAGAGTGGGGACTTCACCCAGAAGTCGTCCACATGATTAAAAAACTCGACAGGTATTGCGCCAGGTCAAGAGACCCTCAGGCAATAGTTGTAGACGCTCTGGTAACACCGTGGGTGTACCAGTCAGTGTATGTGTTCCCTCCTCTGCCTCTCATACCCAAGGTACTGAGATTGATAAGATGGAGAGGAGAAAGCACTATATTCGTGGCTCCGGATTGGCCAAGAAGGACTTGGTAACCGGAACTTCAAGAGATGCTCACGGAGGATCCGTGGCCTCTACCTCTAAGAAGGGACCTGCTCCAGCAAGGACCCTGTCTGTTCCAAGACTTACCGCGGCTGCGTTTGACGGCATGGCGGTTGAACGCCGGATCCTGAAGGAAAAAAGGCTTTCCGGAGGAAGTCATCCCTATCCTGATCAAAGCCAGGAAGGATGTAACCGCAAAAACATTATCACCGCAATTGGCGAAAATATGTTGCGTGGTGCGAGGCCAGTAAGGCCCGACGGAGGAAATTCAACTGGGTCGATTCCTACATTTCCTGCAAACAGGAGTGTCTATGGGCCTGAAATTGGGGTCCATTAAGGTTCAAATTTGCGGCCCTGTCAACTTTCTTTCAAAAAGAACTAGCTTCAGTCCCTGAAGTTCAGACGTTTGTAAAAGGGGTACTGCATATACAGCCTCCTTTTGTGCCTCCAGTGGCACTTTGGGATCTCAATGTAGTTTTGGGTTCCAAAAGTCACATTGGTTTGAACCACTTAAATCTGTGGAGTTAAAATATCTCACATGGAAAGTGGTCATGCTGTTGGCCCTGGCCTGGGCCAGGCGCGTGTCAGAATTGGCGGCTTTATCCTGAAAAAGCCCTTATCTGATTTTCCATTCAGACAGGGCGGAATTGAGGACTCGTCCTCAGTTTCTCCCCAAGGTGGTTTCAGCGTTTCACCTGAACCAACCTATTTGTGGTGCCTGCGGCTACTAGGGACTTGGAGGCCTCCAAGTTGCTAGACGTTGTCAGGGCCCTGAAAATATATGTTTCCAGGACGGCTGGAGTCAGAAAATCTGGCTCGCTGTTTATCCTGTGTGCACCCAACAAGCTGGGTGCTCCTGCTTCTAAGCAGACTATTGCTCGTTGGATTTGTAGTACAATTCAGCTTGCACATTCTGTGGCAGGCCTGCCACAACCAAAATTCTGTAAATGCCCACTCCACAAGGGAGGTGGGCTCATCTTGGGCGGCTGCCCGAGGGGTCTCGGCTTTACAACTTTGCAGAGCAGCTACTTGGTCAGGAGCAAATACGTTTGTAAAATTCTACAAAATTAATATCCCGGCTGAGGAGGACCTGGAGTTCTCTCATTTGGTGCTGCAGAGTCATCCGCACTCTCCCGCCCGTTTGGGAGCTTTGGTATAATCCCCATGGTCCTTACGGAGTCCCCAGCATCCACTTAGGACGTTAGAGAAAATAAGAATTTACTTACCGATAATTCTATTTCTCATAGTCCGTAGTGGATGCTGGGCGCCCATCCCAAGTGCGGATTGTCTGCAATACTTGTACATAGTTATTGTTACAAAAATCGGGTTATTATTGTTGTGAGCCATCTTTCAGAGGCTCCTCTGTTATCATACTGTTAACTGGGTTCAGATCACAGGTTATACGGTGTGATTGGTGTGGCTGGTATGAGTCTTACCCGGGATTCAAAATCCTTCCTTATTGTGTACGCTCGTCCGGGCACAGTATCCTAACTGAGGCTTGGAGGAGGGTCATAGGGGGAGGAGCCAGTGCACACCAGTTAGTCCTAAAGCTTTCTTTAGATGTGCCCAGTCTCCTGCGGAGCCGCTATTCCCCATGGTCCTTACGGAGTCCCCAGCATCCACTACGGACTATGAGAAATAGAATTATCGGTAAGTAAATTCTTATTTTCTCTGCCGTCCTAGTGGATGCTGGGAACTCCGTAAGGACCATGGGGAATAGCGGCTCCGCAGGAGACTGGGCACAAAAGTAAAGCTTTAGGACTACCTGGTGTGCACTGGCTCCTCCCCCTATGACCCTCCTCCAAGCCTCAGTTAGATTTTTGTGCCCGGCCGAGAAGGGTGCATTCTAGGAGGCTCTCCTGAGTTTCTTAGAAAAAGTTTAGTTTTAGGTTTCTTATTTTACAGTGAGACCTGCTGGCAACAGGCTCACTGCTTCGAGGGACTAAGGGGAGAAGAAGCGAACCTGCCTGCTTGCAGCCAGCTTTGGCTTCTTGGCTACTGGACACCATTAGCTCCAGAGGGACCGAACACAGGCCCAGCCTCGGAGTCCGGTCCCAGAGCCGCGCCGCCGGCCCCCTTACAGAGCCAGAAGCAAGAAGAGGTCCGGAAAATCGGCGGCAGAAGACATCAGTCTTCACCAAGGTAGCGCACAGCACTGCAGCTGTGCGCCATTGCTCCTCAGGCACACTTCACACTGCAGTCACTGAGGGTGCAGGGCGCTGGGGGGGGGGGGGGCGCCCTGAGCAGCAATAAAAACACCTTGGCTGGCGAAAATACATCACATATAACCCCCAGGGCTATATGGATGTATTTTAACCCCTGCCAGAATCCATAAAAATGCGGGAGAAAAGTCCGCGAAAAAGGGGCAGAGCCTATCTCCTCAGCACACTGGCGCCATTTTTCCTCACAGCTCCGTTGGAGGGAAGCTCCCTGGCTCTCCCCTGCAGTTACTACACTACAGAAAGGGTTAAAAAAGAGAGGGGGGCACTAATTAGGCGCAGTATTAATAAAACAGCAGCTATAAGGGGAAAAACACTTCTATAAGGTTATCCCTGTATATATATAGCGCTCTGGTGTGTGCTGGCATACTCTCCCTCTGTCTCCCCAAAGGGCTAGTGGGGTCCTGTCCTCTATCAGAGCATTCCCTGTGTGTGTGCTGTGTGTCGGTACGATTGTGTCGACATGTATGAGGAGGAAAATGGTGTGGAGGCGGAGCAATTGCCTGTAATGGAGTTGTCACCCCCTAGGGAGTCGACACCTGAGTGGCTGAGCTTATGGAAGGAATTACGTGACAAAAATGATGACATGAGACAGCCGGCTACTCAGCTTGTGCCTGTCCAGGCGTCTCAAAAGCCATCAGGGGCTCTAAAACGCCCGTTACCTCAGATGGCAGATACAGACGCCGACACGGATACTGACTCCAGTGTCGACGATGAAGAGACGAATGTGACTTCCAGTAGGGCCACACGTTACATGTTTGAGGCTATGAAAAAATGTTTTACATATTTCTGATAATACAAGTACCACTAAAAAGGGTATTATGTTTGGTGAGAAAAAACTGCCTGTAGTTTTTCCTGCATCTGAGGAATTAAATGAAGTGTGTGATGAGGCGTGGGTTTCCCCCGATAAAAAACTGATAATTCCTAAAAGGTTATTAGCATCATACCCCTTCCCGCCAGAGGATAGGGCACGTTGGGAAACACCCCATAGGGTGGATAAAGCGCTCACACGTTTGTCTAAACAGGTGGCACTACCGTCTCCTGATACGGCCGCCCTTAAGGAACCTGCTGACAGAAAGCAGGAGAATATCCTAAAATGTATATACACTCACACGGGTGTTATACTGCGACCAGCAGTCGCCTCAGCCTGGATGTGCAGTGCTGGGGTGGCGGGGTCGGATTCCCTGACTGAAAATATTGAATAGGGACAGTATATTACTGACTATAGAGCATTTAAAAGATGCATTTCTATATATGCGTGATGCACAGAGGGATATTTGCCGACTGGCATCAAGAGTAAGTGCGTTGTCCATTTCTGCCAGAAGAGGGTTATGGACGAGGCAGTGGTCAGGTGATGCTGACTCCAAAAGGCATATGGAAGTATTGCCTTATAAAGGGGAGGAGTTATTTGGGGTAGGTATATCGGACCTGGTGGCCACGGCAACTGCTGGGAAATCCACATTTCTCTAACGTCCTAAGTGGATGCTGGGGACTCCGTCAGGACCATGGGGAATAGCGGCTCCGCAGGAGACAGGGCACAAAAATAAAGCTTTAGGATTAGGTGGTGTGTACTGGCTCCTCCCCCTATGACCCTCCTCCAAGCCTCAGTTAGGTTTTTGTGCCCGTCCGAGCAGGGTGCAATCTAGGTGGCTCTCTTAAAGAGCTGCTTAGAAAAAGTTTTTTAGGTTTTTTATTTTCAGTGAGTCCTGCTGGCAACAGGCTCACTGCATCGAGGATGGATTGGATTCTTAGGCGACTGGACACCATTAGCTCCAGAGGGAGTCGGAACACAGGTCTCACCCTGGGGTTCGTCCCGGAGCCGCACCGCCGACCCCCCTTACAGATGCTGAAGATTGAAGGTCCGGAAACAGGCGGCAGAAGGCTCTTCAGTCTTCATGAAGGTAGCGCACAGCACTGCAGCTGTGCGCCATTGTTGTCACACACTTCACACCAAGCGGTCACGGAGGGTGCAGGGCGCTGCTGGGGGCGCCCTGGGCAGCAATATTTTAATACCTTAAGGCAAAAGAATACATCACATATAGCCATTAAGGCTATATGTATGTATTTAACCCATGCCAGTTATCTAAATCTACGGGAGGAAAGCCCGCCGAAATAGGGGGCGGAGCTTATTCTCCTCAGCACACAGCACCATTTTCCTGCTCAGCTCCGCTGTGAGGAAGGCTCCCAGGACTCTCCCCTGCACTGCACTACAGAAACAGGGTAAAAAAGAGAGGGGGGGGCATTTTTTGGCGATATATTGGATATATTTAAGCTGCTATAAGGAACAACACTTATATAAGGTTGTTCCCATATATATTATAGCGCTTGGGTGTGTGCTGGCAAACTCTCCCTCTGTCTCCCCAAAGGGCTAGTGGGGTCCTGTATTCGATAAGAGCATTCCCTGTGTGTCTGCTGTGTGTCGGTACGTGTGTGTCGACATGTATGAGGACGATGTTGGCGTGGAGGCAGAGCAATTGCCGATAATGGTGATGTCACCCCCCAGGGAGTCGACACCGGAATGGATGGCTTTGTTTATGGAATTACGTGATAATGTCAGCACATTACAAAAATCAGTTGACGACATGAGACGGCCGGCAAACCAGTTAGTACCTGCCCAGGCGTCTCAGACACCGTCAGGGGCTGTAAAGCGCCCTTTACCTCAGTCGGTTGACACAGACCCAGACACAGACACTGAATCTAGTGTCGACGGTGATGAAACAAACGTATTTTCAAGTAGGGCCACACGTTATATGATCACGGCAATGAAGGAGGCTTTGCATATCTCTGATGCTGCAAGTACCACAAAAAGGGGTATTATGTGGGGGGTGAAAAAACTACCTGTAGTTTTTCCTGAATCAGAGGAATTAAATGATGTATGTGATGAAGCGTGGGTTAACCCAGATAGAAAAATGCTAATTTCAAAAAAGTTATTAGCATTATACCCTTTCCCGCCAGAGGTTAGGGCGCGCTGGGAAACACCCCCTAGGGTGGATAAGGCGCTCACACGCTTATCAAAACAAGTGGCGTTACAGTCTCCTGATACGGCCGCCCTCAAGGATCCAGCGGATAGGAGACTGGAAACTACCCTAAAAAGTATATACACACATACTGGTGTTATACTGCGACCGGCCATCGCCTCAGCCTGGATGTGCAGTGCTGGGGTCGTCTGGTTGGATTCCCTGACTGAAAATATTGATACCCTGGATAGGGACAGTATTTTATTGACTATAGAGCAATTAAAGGATGCTTTCCTGTATATGCGAGATGCGCAGAGAGATATTTGCACTCTGGCATCGAGAGTAAATGCGATGTCCATATCTGCCAGAAGGAGTTTATGGACGCGACAGTGGTCAGGTGATGCGGATTCCAAACGACATATGGAAGTATTGCCGTATAAAGGGGAGGAATTATTTGGCGTCGGTCTATCGGATCTGGTGGCCACGGCAACTGCCGGAAAATCCACTTTTTTACCTCAGACCCCCTCCCAACAGAAAAAGACACCGTCTTTTCAGCCGCAGTCCTTTCGTTCCTATAAGAACAAGCGGACAAAAGGACAGTCATATCTGCCTCGGGGCAGAGGAAGGGGTAAGAGAGGGCAGCAAGCAGCCCCTGCCCAGGAACAGAAGCCCTCCCAGGGTTCTGAAAAGCCCTCAGCATGACGCTGGGGCCTTACAAGCGGACTCAGGAACGGTGGGGGGTCGACTCAAGAATTTCAGCGCACAGTGGGCTTGCTCACAGGTGGACCCCTGGATTCTGCAGGTAGTATCTCAGGGTTACAGGTTGGAATTCGAGAAGTCTCCCCCTCGCCGGTTCCTAAAGTCTGCTTTGCCAACGTCTCCCTCAGACAGGGCGACGGTATTGGAAGCCATTCACAAGCTGTTTTCTCAGCAGGTGATAGTCAAGGTACCCCTCCTACAACAGGGAAAGGGGTATTACTCCACGCTATTTGTGGTACCGAAGCCGGACGGCTCGGTAAGACCTATTCTAAATCTGAAATCTTTGAACCTGTACATACAAAAATTCAAGTTCAAGATGGAGTCACTCAGAGCAGTGATAGCGAATCTGGAAGAAGGGGACTTTATGGTGTCCCTGGACATAAAGGATGCTTACCTGCATGTCCCAATTTGCCCTTCACATCAAGGGTACCTCAGGTTCGTGGTGCAAAACTGTCATTATCAGTTTCAGACGCTGCCGTTTGGATTGTCCACGGCACCTCGGGTCTTTACCAAGGTAATGGCCGAAATGATGATTCTTCTGCGAAGAAGAGGCGTATTAATTATCCCTTACTTGGACGATCTCCTGATAAGGGCAAGGTCCAGAGAACAGCTGGAGGACGGAGTAGCACTAACCCAAGTAGTGCTGCAACAACACGGGTGGATTCTGAATTTTCCAAAATCTCAGTTGACCCCGACAACACGTCTGCTGTTCCTGGGAATGATTCTGGACACGGTTCAGAAAAAGGTGTTTCTTCCGGAGGAGAAAGCCAGGGAGTTATCCGAACTTGTCAGGAACCTCCTAAAACCAGGGACAGTGTCTGTGCATCAATGCACAAGAGTCCTGGGAAAAATGGTGGCTTCTTACGAAGCGATTCCATTCGGCAGATTCCACGCACGAACTTTTCAGTGGGATCTGCTGGACAAATGGTCCGGATCGCATCTGCAGATGCATCAGCGGATAACCTTATCGCCACGGACAAGGGTGTCTCTTCTGTGGTGGTTGCAGAGTGCTCATCTGTTAGAGGGCCGCAGATTCGGCATTCAGGACTGGGTCCTGGTGACCACGGATGCCAGTCTGAGAGGCTGGGGAGCGGTCACACAAGGAAGAAACTTCCAGGGAGTATGGTCAAGCCTGGAGATGTCTCTTCACATAAATATACTGGAGCTAAGAGCGATTTACAATGCTCTAAGTCTGGCAAAACCCCTGCTTCAGGGTCAGCCGGTGTTGATCCAGTCGGACAACATCACGGCAGTCGCCCACGTAAACAGACAGGGCGGCACAAGAAGCAGGACAGCAATGGCAGAAGCTGCAAGGATTCTTCGCTGGGCGGAAGATCATGTGATAGCACTGTCAGCAGTATTCATTCCGGGAGTGGACAACTGGGAAGCAGACTTCCTCAGCAGACACGATCTACACCCGGGAGAGTGGGGACTTCATCCAGAAGTCTTCCACATGATTGTGAACCGTTGGGAAAAACCAATGGTGGATATGATGGCGTCCCGCCTCAACAAAAAACTGGACAGGTATTGCGCCAGGTCAAGAGATCCTCAGGCAATAGCTGTGGACGCTCTGGTAACACCGTGGGTGTTCCAGTCAGTGTATGTGTTCCCTCCTCTGCCTCTCATACCAAAAGTACTGAGAATTATACGGCAAAAGGGAGTAAGAACGATACTAGTGGCTCCGGATTGTCCAAGAAGAACTTGGTACCCGGAACTTCAAGAGATGCTCACGGAGGATCCGTGGCCTCTACCTCTAAGACGGGTCCTGCTTCAGCAGGGACCGTGTCTATTCCAAGACTTACCGCGGCTGCGTTTGACGGCATGGCGGTTGAACGCCGAATTCTAAAGGAAAAAGGCATTCCGGAAGAGGTCATTCCTACACTGGTAAAAGCCAGGAAGGAGGTGACTGCACAACATTATCACCGCATTTGGAGAAAATATGTTGCGTGGTGTGAGGCCAGGAAGGCCCCCACGGAGGAATTTCAACTGGGTCGATTCCTACATTTCCTGCAAACAGGATTGTCTATGGGCCTCAAATTGGGGTCCATTAAGGTTCAAATTTCGGCCCTGTCGATTTTCTTCCAGAAAGAATTGGCTTCAGTTCCTGAAGTCCAGACTTTTGTAAAAGGAGTACTACATATACAGCCCCCGGTTGTGCCCCCAGTGGCACCGTGGGATCTTAATGTAGTCTTGGATTTTCTCAAATCCCATTGGTTTGAGCCGCTCAAATCGGTGGAGCTGAAGTATCTTACATGGAAAGTAACCATGCTACTGGCCCTGGCTTCAGCCAGGAGAGTATCAGAATTGGCGGCTTTATCATATAAGAGCCCATATCTGATTTTCCATACGGACAGGGCAGAACTGCGGACGCGTCCTCATTTTCTGCCTAAGGTGGTGTCAGCGTTTCACCTGAACCAGCCTATTGTGGTGCCTGCGGCTACTAACGAGTTGGAGGATTCCAAGTTGTTGGACGTGGTCCGGGCATTGAAAATATATATTTCAAGAACGGCGGGAGTCAGAAAGTCTGACTCACTGCTTATATTGTATGCACCCAACAAGATGGGTGCTCCTGCTTCTAAGCAGACGATTGCTCGTTGGATTTGTAGCACAATTCAACTTGCACATTCTGTGGCAGGCTTGCCACAACCTAAATCTGTCAAGGCCCATTCCACAAGGAAAGTGGGCTCATCCTGGGCGGCTGCCCGGGGAGTCTCGGCATTACAACTCTGCCGAGCTGCTACTTGGTCAGGGGAAAACACGTTTGCAAAATTCTACAAATTTGATACCCTGGCTGAGGAGGACCTTGAGTTCTCTCATTCGGTGCTGCAGAGTCATCCGCACTCTCCCGCCCGTTTGGGAGCTTTGGTATAATCCCCATGGTCCTGACGGAGTCCCCAGCATCCACTTAGGACGTTAGAGAAAATAAGAATTTACTTACCGATAATTCTATTTCTCGTAGTCCGTAGTGGATGCTGGGCGCCCATCCCAAGTGCGGATTGTCTGCAATACTTGTACATAGTTATTGTTACAAAAAAATCGGGTTGTTATTTGTTGTGAGCCGTCTGTTCAGAGGCTCCTACGTTTGTCATACTGTTAACTGGGTTCAGATCACAAGTTATACGGTGTGATTGGTGTGGCTGGTATGAGTCTTACCCGGGGTTCAATATCCTTCCTTATTGTGTACGCTCGTCCGGGCACAGTATCCTAACTGAGGCTTGGAGGAGGGTCATAGGGGGAGGAGCCAGTACACACCACCTAATCCTAAAGCTTTATTTTTGTGCCCTGTCTCCTGCGGAGCCGCTATTCCCCATGGTCCTGACGGAGTCCCCAGCATCCACTACGGACTACGAGAAATAGAATTATCGGTAAGTAAATTCTTATTTTTTACCCCAGGTAGCCTCTCAACATAAGAAGACGCCGTATTATCAGGCGCAGTCCTTTCAGCCCCATAAGGGCAAGCGGGCAAAAGGCTCCTCATTTCTGCCCCGTGGCAGAGGGAGAGGAAAAAGGCTGCAGCAAACAGCCAGTTCCCAGGAACAGAAGCCCTCTCCCGTTTCTGCCAAGTCCTCAGCATGACGCTGGGGCTTCACTAGCGGACCCAGGCACGGTGGGGGCCCGTCTCAGGAATTTCAGCGTGCAGTGGGCTCACTCACAGGTGGACCCCTGGATCCTTCAGGTGGTATCTCAGGGGTACAAATTGGAATTCGAGACGTCTCCCCCTCGCTGTTTCCTAAAGTCTGCTTTACCGACGTCTCCCTCCGACAGGGAGGCGGTATTGGAAGCCATTCACAAGCTGTATTCCCAGCAGGTGATAATCAAGGTACCCCTCCTGCAACAGGGAAAGGGGTATTATTCCACGCTGCTTGTGGTACCGAAGCCGGACGGCTCGGTGAGACCTATTTTAAATCTGAAATCCTTGAACACTTACATACAAAGGTTCAAATTCAAGATGGAGTCACTCAGAGCGGTGATTGCGAACCTGGAAGAAGGGGATTATATGGTGTCTCTGGACATCAAGGATGCTTACCTCCATGTCCCAATTTACCCTTCTCACCAAGGGTACCTCAGGTTTGTGGTACAGAACTGTCACTATCAGTTTCAGACGCTGCCGTTTGGTTTGTCCACGGCACCCCGGGTCTTTACCAAGGTAATGGCCGAAATGATGATACTCCTTCGAAGGAAGGGAGTTTTATTTATCCCTTACTTGGACGATCTCCTGATAAGGGCAAGATCCAGGGAACAGTTGGTAGTCGGGGTAGCACTATCTCAAGTAGTGTTGCGGCAGCACGGTTGGATTCTCAATATTCCAAAGTCGCAGCTGATCCCGACGACACGTCTTCTATTCCTAGGAATGATCCTGGACACAGTCCAGAAAAAGGTGTTTCTCCCAGAGGAGAAAGCCAGGGAGTTATCCGAACTAGTCAGAAACCTCCTAAAACCAGGCCAAGTGTCAGTGCATCTATGCACAAGGGGTCCTGGGAAAAATGGTGGCTTCCTACGAAGCAATTCCATTCGGCAGATTCCACGCAAGAACTTTCCAGTGGGACCTGCTAGACAAAAGGTCCGGATCGCATCTTCAGATGCATCAGCGGATAACCCTGTTACCAAGGACAAGGGTGTCTCTCCTGTGGTGGTTGCAGAGTGCTCATCTTCTAGAGGGCCGCAGATTCGGCAGTCAGGACTGGGTCCTGGTGACCACGGATGCCAGCCTGCGAGGCTGGGGAGCAGTCACACAGGGAAGGAATTTCCAGGGCTTGTGGTCAAGCCTGGAGACATCACTTCACATAAGTATCCTGGAGCTAAGGGCCATTTACAATGCTCTAAGCCTAGCAAGACCTCTGCTTCAAGGTCAGCCGGTGCTGATCCAGTCAGACAACATCACGGCAGTCGCCCATGTAAACAGACAGGGCAGCACAAGAAGCAGGAGGGCAATGGCAGAAGCTGCAAGGATTCTTCGCTGGGCGGAAAATCATGTGATAGCACTGTCAGCAGTGTTCATTCCGGGAGTGGATAACTGGGAAGCAGACTTCCTCAGTAGGAACGACCTCCACCCGGGAGAGTGGGGACTTCACCCAGAAATCTTCCACATGATTGTGAACCGTTGGGAAAAACCAAAGGTGGACATGATGGCGTCCCGCCTCAACAAAAAACTGGACAGGTATTGCGCCAGGTCAAGGGACCCTCAGGCAATAGCTGTGGACGTTCTGGTAACACCGTGGGTGTGCCAGTCAGTGTATGTGTTCCCTCCTCTGCCTCTCATACCCAAGGTACTGAGAATTATAAGACGGAGAGGAGTAAGAACTATACTCGTGGCTCCGGATTGGCCAAGAAGGACTTGGTACCCGGAACTTCAAGAGATGCTCACAGAGGACCCGTGGCCTCTACCTCTAAGAAGGGACCTGCTCCAGCAAGGACCCTGTCTGTTCCAAGACTTACCGCGGCTGCGTTGACGGCATGGCGGTTGAACGCCGGATCCTGAAGGAAAAAGGCATTCCGGATGAAGTCATCCCTACCCTGATCAAAGCCAGGAAGGATGTAACCGCAAAACATTATCACCGCATTTGGCGTAAATATGTTGCGTGGTGCGAGGCCAGGAAGGCCCCTACAGAGGAATTTCAACTGGGTCGATTCCTGCATTTCCTGCAAACAGGAGTGTCTATGGGCCTAAAATTAGGATCCATTAATGTTCAGATTTCGGCCCTGTCGATTTTCTTCCAGAAAGAACTGGCTTCAGTTCCTGAAGTTCAGACGTTTGTCAAGGGGGTTCTGCATATACAGCCTCCTTTTGTGCCTCCAGTGGCACCTTGGGATCTCAATGTAGTTTTGGGGTTCCTAAAATCACATTGGTTTGAACCGCTTAAATCTGTGGATTTGAAATATCTCACATGGAGAGTGGTCATGCTGTTGGCCTTGGCTTCGGCCAGGCGCGTGTCAGAATTGGCGGTTTTATCTTATAAAAGCCTTACCTGATTTTTCATACGGACAGGGTAGAATTGAGGACTCGTCCTCAATTTCTCCCTAAGGTGGTTTCAGCGTTTCACCTGAACCAGCCTATTGTGGTACTACTAGGGACTTGGAGGACTCCAAGTTACTGGACGTTGTCAGGGCCCTGAAAATATATGTTTCCAGGACGGCTGGAGTCAGAAAATCTGACTCGCTGTTTATCCTGTATGCACCCAACAAGCTGGGTGCTCCTGCTTCTAAGCAGACTATTGCTCGTTGGATTTGTAGTACAATTCAGCTTGCACATTCTGTGGCAGGCCTGCCACAGCCAAAATCTGTAAATGCCCACTCCACAAGGAAGGTGGGCTCATCTTGGGCGGCTGCCCGAGAGGTCTCGGCTTTACAACTTTGCCGAGCAGCTACTTGGTCAGGGGCAAACACGTTTGCTAAATTCTACAAATTTGATACCCTGGCTGAGGAGGACCTGGAGTTCTCTCATTCGGTGCTGCAGAGTCATCCGCACTCTCCCGCCCGTTTGGGAGCTTTGGTATAATCCCCATGGTCCTTACGGAGTTCCCAGCATCCACTAGGACGTCAGAGAAAATAAGAATTTACTTACCGATAATTCTATTTCTCGTAGTCCGTAGTGGATGCTGGGCGCCCATCCCAAGTGCGGATTGTCTGCAATACTTGTACATAGTTATTGTTAACTAAATCGGGTTATTGTTGTTGTGAGCCATCTTTCCAGAGGCTCCTCTGTTATCATGCTGTTAACTGGGTTCAGATCACAGGTTGTACGGTGTGATTGGTGTGGCTGGTATGAGTCTTACCCGGGATTCATAAATCCTTCCTTATTGTGTACGCTCGTCCGGGCACAGTATCCTAACTGAGGCTTGGAGGAGGGTCATAGGGGGAGGAGCCAGTGCACACCAGGTAGTCCTAAAGCTTTACTTTTGTGCCCAGTCTCCTGCGGAGCCGCTATTCCCCATGGTCCTTACGGAGTTCCCAGCATCCACTACGGACTACGAGAAATAGAATTATCGGTAAGTAAATTCTTATTTTACCTTCCAAATGCCTCCTGAGACTGTCCCAGTGTTCCAAGCCTGGATTCCATCTGCACTGTCTGTGTGCAGCACGCTGCATCTCATTGTCTCAAATCTCTTTACTGTGATTCTGGCAGCTTCATGGTTAAAGCTCACATTCAAGTTACAAACAATCTTTCCCTTCAAAAGCTACCATGGGCGCAGCCATGTTTTCCTAATCACATGTTACCTTTCAGCCTATCAGCTGCACTCTGCTCTCAGCCTGATTACACAGCAGCTGCACTCTGGTCTCTGGTTAATCAGCCAGCCAATCCCTGCTTCCCAGCAGGTATAAATATCCTGTTCCTGGGGTGGAAAGATGTCAGTGCTTCAATTGTCTTCAGTGATTCCAGTGTGCAGTTCTCCCATGGACTTTCTCTGCAGTACAGCCTGACTCCTTGGTGATTATACTCTGCAGTGTAACCCGACACTCCAGTGATTAACCCTCTACAGTCTACCCTGATTCACCTGTGTCTGAACTCCGGCTTCCCAGCAGCCATTCTCCAGCTTCTTCTCCAGCGATCCCCAGCATCACTTCATGCTTCACCTGTGCTTCTAAGTACAATAGTGCATTTCTATCTGCGAACCCCAGCTTCGCTCAAAGCTTACCAACGATCCCAAAGTAACCATCGGTGTTCCGTCATCGATTCCAAGTCACCATCAGTGTTCCGTCATCGATCCCAAGTATTTCTCTGAACTGTGTTTCCTATTACCAGTACCAATTCATCAGTATTCCTCTGAACTGTGTTTAATAAAACCTTTGAACTTTCCCGTGTTGTCGTGGTCACGCCTTCGGGCATTTGTTCTAAAGGTTCCCTGCATGTCCAAGAACCCTGTACTGCCTCTCAGGTACACATATACTTCAGCCCCTAAGCCCCTACAACTGAGGCTTCCCCCTGGTCAGCACAAGCCCTCAGTTGTGACAGTAAGCACTGACCTAATGGATCCGGCCGGAGACCAGGTCCAAGCGACCAGGCCGATGCAAGAACTTGCAGCCTGCCTTGAACGTCAGGAGACTGCACAGGGCCATGTGATCCGCTGTCTCCAGGATCTCTACTCTTGGCTGGATGGAATACAAGTAACCCTCCGTGGTTCAGGGGCGTCCAGTGTGCCGACTGCAGTACCTTTGGTGGTATCCCCACCCACCATTCCCGTTTCTGCTCCTTGTCTCCATTTACCGACACCTGCCAAGTTTGATGGTTCTCCAAAAGCCTGTCTGGGTTTCCTAAATCAGTGTGAGATATATTTTGAGTTACAGCCTGGCAGTTTCCCAACTGACCACACCAAGGTTGCTTACATCATCTCCCTCCTCAGTGGCTCCGCCCTCGATTGGGTATCACCTCTATGGGAGAAGTCTGATGCCCTGCTCTCTTCATATGCAGATTTCGTGGCAACCGTCAGGCGCATCTTTGATGAACCAGGTCGTGTGACCTCTGCCTCCTCTGATATCCTCCGGCTACGTCGGGACACGAACAGTCGGTAAATATCTGGTACAGTACCAGATCCTAGCGTCCGAACTTTCCTGGAATGATGATGCTCTTTACTCAGCCCAAGGAGGGGCGTCTGTGTCTACAGCCCAAGGAGGGGCGTCTGTGTCTACAGCCCTAGGAGGGGTATCCAATGTTCAAGCTCTAGTAGGGGCATATGAGTCTTCTCAAAAAGGAGTTTATGATCTGTCAACCCCAGGAGGGGGGCTGGAGAAAACAACCCTGAGAGAGGTGTCTGATTCATCAACCCCAGGAGGGGTCACCAAAGTTTCAGTCCCAAGGGAAGTATCCAGAGCCAAGTTCCCAGATGGAAATTTTTGTGCTACAGATGCAGTTATGAACTCCTGTTTGCCGTCTTCAGAGAGCACCACCCTGTTGGCATCCAGCATGGACCAGGTCCAGGATGGTCTAACTGAACATTCGGATACCACTCATTCCGGTTCTAACCGGATTCTGACTCCTTCAGTTCCAGCTGATTCTACTGTCTTTAGGCTCAATCCGGTTCCATCCGTCTGTCTGAAGATTCCTTCGGTTCCAGCCGATTCCGATATCTCTAGACCCAATCTGGTTCCATCCGTAGGTCCAAAGACTCCTTCAGTTCCAGCTGATTCAACCGTCAATCCGGAGACTCCTCCGGTTCCAGCCGGTTCAAGCTTTTCTGGACCCAATCCGGTCCCATCCGTCTGTCCGGATCAGCCTCCTTCGGTTCCAGCCGATTCCAATACCTTCGGATCTAATCCGGTCCTATTCGTCGGTCTAAAGTCTCCGCCGGTCTCAACCGGTTCAAGGTTGTCTGGACTTAATTTGGTCTCGTCCATAGATCCGGTACAGTCTCCTCTGGTCCCAGCCAGTTCAAGTTCATCAGGATTCAATCTAGATCCTTCCATTTGTTCAGGTAAAGAACTTATAAGAAGTGTCCTGGGGCCACTCCTAAAGGAGGGGGTGCTGTCACGATCTAGGTAATTCCTTATCAGTATTTACCTTCCAAATGCCTCCTGAGACTGTCCCAGTGTTCCAAGCCTGGATTCCATCTGCACTGTCTGTGTGCAGCACGCTGCATCTCATTGTCTCAAATCTCTTTACTGTGATTCTGGCAGCTTCATGGTTAAAGCTCACCTTCAAGTTACAAACAATCTTTCCCTCCAAAAGCTACCATGGGCGCAGCCATGTTTTCCTAATCACATGTTACCTTTCAGCCTATCAGCTGCACTCTGCTCTCAGCCTGATTACACAGCAGCTGCACTCTGGTCTCTGGTTAATCAGCCAGCCAATCCCTGCTTCCCAGCAGGTATAAATATCCTGTTCCTGGGGTGGAAAGATGTCAGTGCTTCAATTGTCTTCAGTGATTCCAGTGTGCAGTTCTCCCATGGACTTACTCTGCAGTACAGCCTGACTCCCTGGTGATTATACTCTGCAGTGTAACCCGACACTCCAGTGATTAACCCTCTGCAGTCTACCCTGATTCACCTGTGTCTGAACTCCGGCTTCCCAGCAGCCATTCTCCAGCTTCTTCTCCAGCGATCCCCAGCATCACTTCATGCTTCACCTGTGCTTCTAAGTACAATAGTGCATTTCTATCTGCGAACCCCAGCTTCACTCAAAGCTTACCAACGATCCCAAAGTAACCATCGGTGTTCTGTTATCGATTCCAAGTCACCATCGGTGTTCCGTTATCGATCCCAAGTATTTATCTGAACTGTGTTTCCTATTACCAGTACCAAGTCATCAGTATTCCTCTGAACTGTGTTTAATAAAACTTTTGAACTTTCCCTTGTTGTCGTGGTCACGCCTTCGGGCATTTGTTCTAAAGGTTCCCTGCATGTCCAAGAACCCTGTACTGCCTCCCAGGTACACATATACCTCAGCCCCTACAACTGAGGCTTCCCCCTGGTCAGCACCAGCCCTCAGTTGTGACACCTGGCAGGTAGCGTTCTATTAATCAATGCCTATGGACACCTGTCCTCCCTACCCTTCCTGGCAGGTAGCGTTCTATCAATCAGTGCCTATAGACACCTGTCCTCCCTTCCCTTCCTGGCAGGTAGCGCTCCATCAATCAGTGCCTATGGACACCTGTCCTCCCTTCCCTTCCTGGCAGGTAGCGCTCTTATCAATCAGTGCCTATGGTCACCTGTCCTCCCTTCCCTTCCTGGCAGGTAGCGCTCCATCAATCAGTGCCTATGGTCTCCTGTCCTCCCTTCCCTTCCTGGCAGGTAGCGCTTTATCAATCAGTGCCTATAGACACCTGTCATCCCTTCCCTTCCTGGCAGGTAGCGCTCCATCAATCAGTGCCTATGGACACCTGTCCTCCCTTCCCTTCCTGGCAGGTAGCGCTCTTATCAATCAGTGCTTATGGACACCTGTCCTCCCTTCCCTTCCTGGCAGGTAGCGCTCTTATCAATCAATGCCTATGGGCACCTGTCCTCCCTTCCCTTCCTGGCAGGTAGCGCTCCATCAATCAGTGCCTATGGACACCTGTCCTCCCTTCCTGGCAGGTAGCGCTCCATCAATCAGTGCCTATAGACACCTGTCCTCCCTTCCCTTCCTGGCAGGTAGCGCTCTTACCAATTAATGCCTATGGTCACCTGTCCTCCCTTCCCTTCCTGGCAGGTAGTGCTCTATCAATCAGTGCCTATGGTCACCTGTCCTCCCTTCCCTTCCTGGCAGGTAGCGCTCTATCAATCAGTGCCTATGGTCACCTGTCCTCCCTTCCCTTCCTGGCAGGTAGCGCTCTATCAATCAGTGCCTATGGACACCTGTCCTCCCTTCCCTTCCTGGCAGGTAGAGCTCTATCAATCAGTGCCTATGGACACCTGTCCTCCCTTCCTGGCAGGTAGCGCTCTATCAATCAGTGCCTATGGACACCTGTCCTCCCTTCCCTTCTTGGCAGGTAGCGCTCTATCAATCAGTGCCTATGGTCACCTGTCCTCCCTTCCCTTCCTGGCAGGTAGCGCTCTTATGAATCAATGCCTATGGTCACCTGTCCTCCCTTCCCTTCCTGGCAGGTAGCGCTCTATCAATCAGTGCCTATGGTCACCTGTGCTCCCTTCCCTTCCTGGCAGGTAGCGCTCTATCAATCAGTGCCTATGGACACCTGTCCTCCCTTCCCTTCCTGGCAGGTAGCGCTCTGTCAATCAGTGCCTATGGTCACCTGTCCTCCCTTCCCTTCCTGGCAGGTAGCGCTCTATCAATCAATGCCTATGGTCACCTGTCCTCCCTTCCCTTCCTGGCAGGTAGCCCTCTATCAATCAGTGCCTATGGACACCTGTCCTCCCTTCCCTTCCTGGCAGGTAGCGCTCTGTCAGTCAGTGCCTATGGTCACCTGTCCTCCCTTCCCTTCCTGGCAGGTAGCGCTCTATCAATCAATGCCTATGGTCACCTGTCCTCCCTTCCCTTCCTGGCAGGTAGCGCTCTATCAATCAGTGCCTATGGTCACCTGTGCTCCCTTCCCTTCCTGGCAGGTAGCGCTCTATCAATCAGTGCCTATGGACACCTGTCCTCCCTTCCCTTCCTGGCAGGTAGCGCTCTGTCAATCAGTGCCTATGGTCACCTGTCCTCCCTTCCCTTCCTGGCAGGTAGCGCTCTATCAATCAATGCCTATGGTCACCTGTCCTCCCTTCCCTTCCTGGCAGGTAGCCCTCTATCAATCAGTGCCTATGGACACCTGTCCTCCCTTCCCTTCCTGGCAGGTAGCGCTCTGTCAATCAGTGCCTATGGTCACCTGTCCTCCCTTCCCTTCCTGGCAGGTAGCGCTCTATCAATCAATGCCTATGGTCACCTGTCCTCCCTTCCCTTCCTGGCAGGTAGCGCTCCATCAATCATTGCCTATGGACACCTGTCCTCCCTTCCCTTCCTGGCAGGTAGCGCTCCATCAATCATTGCCTATGGACACCTGTCCTCCCTTCCCTTCCTGGCAGGTAGCGCTCTATCAATCAGTGCCTATGGTCACCTGTCCTCCCTTCCCTTCCTGGCAGGTAGCGCTCCATCAATCAGTGCCTCATGTCACCTGTCCTCCCTTCCCTTCCTGGCAGGTAGCGCTCTATCAATCAGTGCCTATGGACACCTGTCCTCCCTTCCCTTCCTGGCAGGTAGCGCTCTATCAATCAATGCCTATGGTCACCTGTCCTCCCTTCCCTTCCTGGCAGGTAGCGCTCCATCAATCATTGCCTATGGACACCTGTCCTCCCTTCCCTTCCTGGCAGGTAGCGCTCCATCAATCATTGCCTATGGACACCTGTCCTCCCTTCCCTTCCTGGCAGGTAGCGCTCCATCAATCATTGCCTATGGACACCTGTCCTCCCTTCCCTTCCTGGCAGGTAGCGCTCTATCAATCAGTGCCTATGGTCACCTGTCCTCCCTTCCCTTCCTGGCAGGTAGCGCTCCATCAATCAGTGCCTCATGTCACCTGTCCTCCCTTCCCTTCCTGGCAGGTAGCGCTCTATCAATCAGTGCCTATGGACACCTGTCCTCCCTTCCCTTCCTGGCAGGTAGAGCTCTATCAATCAGTGCCTATGGACACCTGTCCTCCCTTCCTGGCAGGTAGCGCTCTATCAATCAGTGCCTATGGTCACCTGTCCTCCCTTCCCTTCCTGGCAAGTAGCGCTCTAATGAATCAATGCCTATGGTCACCTGTCCTCCCTTCCCTTCCTGGCAGGTAGCGCTCTATCAATCAGTGCCTATGGTCACCTGTGCTCCCTTCCTGGCAGGTAGCGCTCTTATGAATCAATGCCTATGGACACCTGTCCTCCCTTCCCTTCCTGGCAGGTAGCGCTCTATCAATCAATGCCTATGGTCACCTGTCCTCCCTTCCCTTCCTGGCAGGTAGCGCTCTTATGAATCAGTGCCTATGGGCACCTGTCCTCCCTTCCCTTACTGGCAGGTAGCGCTCCATCAATCATTGCCTATGGACACCTGTCCTCCCTTCCCTTCCTGGCAGGTAGCGCTCTATCAATCAGTGCCTATGGACACCTGTCCTCCCTTCCCTTCCTGGCAGGTAGCGCTCTATCAATCAGTGCCTATGGACACCTGTCCTCCCTTCCCTTCCTGGCAGGTAGCGCTCTTATGAATCAATGCCTATGGTCACCTGTCCTCCCTTCCCTTCCTGGCAGGTAGCGCTCCATCAATCATTGCCTATGGACACCTGTCCTCCCTTCCCTTCCTGGCAGGTAGCGCTCTATCAATCAGTGCCTATGGATACCTGTCCTCCCTTCCCTTCCTGGCAGGTAGCGCTCTTATGAATCAATGCCTATGGTCACCTGTCCTCCCTTCCCTTCCTGGCAGGTAGCGCTCTATCAATCAGTGCCTATGGTCACCTGTGCTCCCTTCCCTTCCTGGCAGGTAGCGCTCTTATGAATCAGTGCCTATGGGCACCTGTCCTCCCTTCCCTTACTGGCAGGTAGCGCTCCATCAGTCATTGCCTATGGACACCTGTCCTCCCTTCCCTTCCTGGCAGGTAGCCCTCTATCAATCAGTGCCTATGGACACCTGTCCTCCCTTCCCTTCCTGGCAAGTAGCGCTTTTATGAATCAATGCTTATGGTCACCTGTCCTCCCTTCCCTTCCTGGCAGGTAGCGCTCTTATCAATCAATGCCTATGGACACCTGTCCTCCCTTCCCTTCCTGGCAGGTAGCCCTCTATCAATCAGTGCCTATGGACACCTGTCCTCCCTTCCCTTCCTGGCAGGTAGCGCTCTATCAATCAGTGCCTATGGACACCTGTCCTCCCTTCCCTTCCTGGCAGGTAGCGCTCCATCAATCAGTGCCTCATGTCACCTGTCCTCCCTTCCCTTCCTGGCAGGTAGCGCTCTATCAATCAGTGCCTATGGACACCTGTCCTCCCTTCCCTTCCTGGCAGGTAGAGCTCTATCAATCAGTGCCTAGGGACACCTGTCCTCCCTTCCTGGCAGGTAGCGCTCTATCAATCAGTGCCTATGGACACCTGTCCTCCCTTCCCTTCCTGGCAAGTAGCGCTTTTATGAATCAATGCTTATGGTCACCTGTCCTCCCTTCCCTTCCTGGCAGGTAGCGCTCTTATCAATCAATGCCTATGGACACCTGTCCTCCCTTCCCTTCCTGGCAGGTAGTGCTCTTATCAATCAGTGCCTATAGACACCTATCCTTCCTTCCCTTCCTGGCAGGTAGTGCTCTTATCAATCAGTGCCTATGGACACCTGTCCTCCCTTCCCTTCCTGGCAGGTAGCGCTCCATCAATCAGTGCCTATGGACACCTGTCCTCCCTTCCCTTCCTGGCAGGTAGAGCTCTATCAATCAGTGCCTATGGACACCTGTCCTCCCTTCCTGGCAGGTAGCGCTCTATCAATCAGTGCCTATGGTCACCTGTCCTCCCTTCCCTTCCTGGCAGGTAGCGCTCTAATGAATCAATGCCTATGGTCACCTGTCCTCCCTTCCCTTCCTGGCAGGTAGCGCTCTATCAATCAGTGCCTATGGACACCTGTCCTCCCTTCCCTTCCTGGCAGGTAGCGCTCTTATGAATCAATGCCTTTGGTCACCTGTCCTCCCTTCCCTTCCTGGCAGGTAGCGCTCCATCAATCAGTGCCTCATGTCACCTGTCCTCCCTTCCCTTCCTGGCAGGTAGAGCTCTATCAATCAGTGCCTAGGGACACCTGTCCTCCCTTCCTGGCAGGTAGCGCTCTATCAATCAGTGCCTATAGACACCTATCCTCCCTTCCCTTCCTGGCAGGTAGTGCTGTTATCAATCAGTGCCTATGGACACCTGTCCTCCCTTCCCTTCCAGGCAGGTAGCGCTCTTATCAATCAGTGCCTATGGTCACCTGTCCTCCCTTCCCTTCCTGGCAGGTAGCGCTCTAATGAATCAATGCCTATGGTCACCTGTCCTCCCTTCCCTTCCTGGCAGGTAGCGCTCTATCAATCAGTGCCTATGGTCACCTGTGCTCCCTTCCTGCCTATGGACACCTGTCCTCACTTCCCTTCCTGGCAGGTAGCGCTCTATCAATCAATGCCTATGGTCACCTGTCCTCCCTTCCCTTCCTGGCAGGTAGCGCTCTTATGAATCAGTGCCTATGGGCACCTGTCCTCCCTTCCCTTACTGGCAGGTAGCGCTCCATCAATCATTGCCTATGGACACCTGTCCTCCCTTCCCTTCCTGGCAGGTAGCGCTCTATCAATCAGTGCCTATGGACACCTGTCCTCCCTTCCCTTCCTGGCAGGTAGCGCTCTATCAATCAGTGCCTATGGACACCTGTCCTCCCTTCCCTTCCTGGCAGGTAGCGCTCTTATGAATCAATGCCTATGGTCACCTGTCCTCCCTTCCCTTCCTGGCAGGTAGCGCTCCATCAATCATTGCCTATGGACACCTGTCCTCCCTTCCCTTCCTGGCAGGTAGCGCTTTTATGTATCAATGCTTGTGGTCACCTGTCCTCCCTTCCCTTCCTGGCAGGTAGCGCTCTTATCAATCAATGCCTATGGACACCTGTCCTCCCTTCCCTTCCTGGCAGGTAGCGCTCTTATCAATCAGTGCCTATGGACACCTGTCCTCCCTTCCCTTCCTGGCAGGTAGCGCTCTATCAATCAGTGCCTATAGTCACCTATCCTCCCTTCCCTTCCTGGCAGGTAGTGCTGTTATCAATCAGTGCCTATGGACACCTGTCCTCCCTTCCCTTCCTGGCAGGTAGCGCTCTTATCAATCAGTGCCTATGGTCACCTGTCCTCCCTTCCCTTCATGGCAGGTAGCGCTCTTATCAATCAATGCCTATGGGCACCTGTCCTCCCTTCCCTTCCTGGCAGGTAGCGCTCTATCAATCAGTGCCTATGGACACCTGTCCTCCCTTCCCTTCCTGGCAGGTAGCGCTCCTATCAATCATTGCCTATGGTCACCTGTCCTCCCTTCCCTTCCTGGCAGGTAGCTCTCTTATCAATCAGTGCCTATGGACACCTGTCTTCCCTTCCTGGCAGTTAGCGTTCTATCAATCAGTGCCTATGGTCACCTGTCATCCCTTCCCTTCCTGGCAGGTAGCCCTCTATCAATCAGTGCCTATGGACACCTGTCCTCCCTTCCCTTCCTGGCAGGTAGCGCTCTTATCAATCAATGCCTATGGTCACCTGTGCTCCCTTCCCTTCCTGGCAGGTAGCGCTCTTATCAATCAATGCCTATGGTCACCTGTCCTCCCTTCCCTTCCTGGCAGGTAGCGCTCTATCAATCAGTGCCTATGGGCACCTGTCCTCCCTTCCCTTCCTGGCAGGTAGCGCTCTTATCAATCAGTGCCTATGGACACCTGTCCTCCCTTCCCTTCCTGGCAAGTAGCGCTCTTATCAATCAGTGCCTATGGTTCCTGTCCTCCCTTCCCTTCCTGGCAGGTAGCGCTCTTATCAATCAGTGCCTATGGACACCTGTCCTCCCTTCCCTTCCTGGCAGGTAGCGCTCTCTCAATCAATGCCTATTGGTCACCTGTGCTCCCTTCCCTTTCTGGCAGGTAGCGCTCTATCAATCAATGCCTATGGTACCTGTGCTCCCTTCCCTTCCTGGCAGGTAGCGCTCTATCAATCATTGCCTATGGGCACCTGTGCTCCCTTCCCTTCCTGGCAGGTAGCGCTCTATTAATCAATGCCTATGCCTAACCGTCACCTGTTGCGTCCTCTGCAGACAGAGTGATAATGCAGTGTTGTTTCTGTATTTCAGCTTGCACTCCAGTTTACAGAAGAGGACGTGCTCTTGCTCACAGCGGCCCCTTTAATTAAGGCTGTCACTAATTTTAAACAGGTAAGAATCCCTCACATTTTAGGGCATTTATGGGATTGCCCATGAAATGAATTCTAATCCTCTGGAGACACCTCTGTGTCATGCAGACAGTGCAGCTGCCACTTCTGTCACATCTGAACCATTCCCTGGGCTGCATCACCCATACTGATCCCTATAGTACAGTACAGAAGTAACAGGGCTGCATCACCCATACTGATCCCTATAGTACAGTACAGAAGTAACAGGGCTGCACCACCCATACTGATCCCTATAGTACAGTACACAAGTAACAGGGCTGCATCACCCATACTGATCCCTATAGTACAGTACACAAGTAACAGGGCTGCATCACCCATACTGATCCCTATAGTACAGTACACAAGTAACAGGGCTGCATTACCCATACTGATCCCTATAGTACAGTACAGAAGTAACAGGGCTGCACCACCCATACTGATCCCTATAGTACATTACAGAAGTAACAGGGCTGCATCACCCATACTGATCCCTATAGTACAGTACAGAAGTAACAGGGCTGCATCACCCATACTGATCCCTATAGTACAGTACAGAAGTAACAGGGCTGCATCACCCATACTGATCCCTATAGTACATTACAGAAGTAACAGGGCTGCATCACCCATACTGATCCCTATAGTACAGTACAGAAGTAACAGGACTGCATCACCCATACTGATCCCTATAGTACAGTACAGTAGTAACAGGGCTGCATCACCCATACTGATCCCTATAGTACATTACAGAAGTAACAGGGCTGCATTACCCATACTGATCCCTATAGTACATTACAGAAGTAACAGGGCTGCATCACCCATACTGATCCCTATAGTACAGTACAGAAGTAACAGGGCTGCATCACCCATACTGATCCCTATAGTACATTACAGAAGTAACAGGGCTGCATCACCCATACTGATCCCTATAGTACAGTACAGAAGTAACAGGACTGCATCACCCATACTGATCCCTATAGTACAGTACAGTAGTAACAGGGCTGCATCACCCATACTGATCCCTATAGTACATTACAGAAGTAACAGGGCTGCATTACCCATACTGATCCCTATAGTACATTACAGAAGTAACAGGGCTGCATCACCCATACTGATCCCTATAGTACAGTACAGAAGTAACAGGGCTGCATCACCCATACTGATCCCTATAGTACATTACAGAAGTAACAGGGCTGCATCACCCATACTGATCCCTATAGTACAGTACAGAAGTAACAGGACTGCATCACCCATACTGATCCCTATAGTACAGTACAGTAGTAACAGGGCTGCATCACCCATACTGATCCCTATAGTACATTACAGAAGTAACAGGGCTGCATTACCCATACTGATCCCTATAGTACATTACAGAAGTAACAGGGCTGCATCACCCATACTGATCCCTATAGTACAGTACAGAAGTAACAGGGCTGCATCACCCATACTGATCCCTATAGTACAGTACAGAAGTAACAGGGCTGCATCACCCATACTGATCCCTATAGTACAGTACAGAAGTAACAGGACTGCATCACCCATACTGATCCCTATAGTACAGTACAGTAGTAACAGGGCTGCATCACCCATACTGATCCCTATAGTACATTACAGAAGTAACAGGGCTGCATCACCCATACTGATCCCTATAGTACATTACAGAAGTAACAGGGCTGCATCACCCATACTGATCCCTATAGTACATTACAGAAGTAACAGGGCTGCATCACCCATACTGATCCCTATAGTACAGTACAGAAGTAACAGGGCTGCATCACCCATACTGATCCCTGTAGTACAGTACAGAAGTAACAGGGCTGCATTACCCATACTGATCCCTATAGTACATTACAGAAGTAACAGGGCTGCATCACCCATACTGATCCCTATAGTACAGTACAGAAGTAACAGGGCTGCACCACCCATACTGATCCCTATAGTACATTACAGAAGTAACAGGGCTGCATCACCCATACTGATCCCTATAGTACAGTACAGAAGTAACAGGGCTGCATCACCCATACTGATCCCTATAGTACATTACAGAAGTAACAGGGCTGCATCACCCATACTGATCCCTATAGTACAGTACAGAAGTAACAGGACTGCATCACCCATACTGATCCCTATAGTACAGTACAGTAGTAACAGGGCTGCATCACCCATACTGATCCCTATAGTACATTACAGAAGTAACAGGGCTGCATCACCCATACTGATCCCTATAGTACATTACAGAAGTAACAGGGCTGCATCACCCATACTGATCCCTATAGTACATTACAGAAGTAACAGGGCTGCATCACCCATACTGATCCCTATAGTACAGTACAGAAGTAACAGGGCTGCATCACCCATACTGATCCCTATAGTACAGTACAGAAGTAACAGGGCTGCATCACCCATACTGATCCCTATAGTACAGTACAGAAGTAACAGGACTGCATCACCCATACTGATCCCTATAGTACAGTACAGTAGTAACAGGGCTGCATCACCCATACTGATCCCTATAGTACAGTACAGAAGTAACAGGGCTGCACCACCCATACTGATCCCTATAGTACATTACAGAAGTAACAGGGCTGCATCACCCATACTGATCCCTATAGTACAGTACAGTAGTAACAGGACTGCACCACCCATACTGATCCCTATAGTACAGTACAGAAGTAACAGGGCTGCATCACCCATACTGATCCCTATAGTACAGTACAGAAGTAACAGGGCTGCGTCACCCATACTGATCCCTATAGTACAGTACAGAAGTAACAGGGCTGCATCACCCATACTGATCCCTATAGTACAGTACAGTAGTAACAGGGCTGCATCACCCATACTGATCCCTATAGTACAGTACAGAAGTAACAGGGCTGCATCACCCATACTGATCCCTATAGTACAGTACAGAAGTAACAGGGCTGCACCACCCATACTGATCCCTATAGTACAGTACAGAAGTAACAGGGCTGCACCACCCATACTGATCCCTATAGTACATTACAGAAGTAACAGGGCTGCATCACCCATACTGATCCCTATTGTACAGTACAGAAGTAACAGGGCTGCACCACCCATACTGATCCCTATAGTACAGTACAGAAGTAACAGGGCTGCATTACCCATACTGATCCCTATAGTACATTACAGAAGTAACAGGGCTGCATTACCCATACTGATCCCTATAGTACAGTACAGAAGTAACAGGGCTGCATCACCCATACTGATCCCTATAGTACAGTACAGAAGTAACAGGGCTGCACCACCCATACTGATCCCTATAGTACATTACAGAAGTAACAGGGCTGCATCACCCATACTGATCCCTATAGTACAGTACAGAAGTAACAGGGCTGCACCACCCATACTGATCCCTATAGTACATTACAGAAGTAACAGGGCTGCATCACCCATACTGATCCCTATAGTACAGTACAGAAGTAACAGGGCTGCACCACCCATACTGATCCCTATAGTACAGTACAGAAGTAACAGGGCTGCATTACCCATACTGATCCCTATAGTACATTACAGAAGTAACAGGGCTGCATTACCCATACTGATCCCTATAGTACAGTACAGAAGTAACAGGGCTGCATTACCCATACTGATCCCTATAGTACAGTACAGAAGTAACAGGGCTGCGTCACCCATACTGATCCCTATAGTACAGTACAGAAGTAACAGGGCTGCACCACCCATACTGATCCCTATAATACAGTACAGAAGTAACAGGGCTGCATTACCCATACTGATCCCTATAGTACAGTACAGAAGTAACAGGGCTGCACCACCCATACTGATCCCTATAGTACAGTACAGAAGTAACAGGGCTGCATTACCCATACTGATCCCTATAGTACAGTACACAAGTAACAGGGCTGCACCACCCATACTGATCCCTATAGTACAGTACAGAAGTAACAGGGCTGCAATACCCATACTGATCCCTATAGTACAGTACAGAAGTAACAGGGCTGCACCACCCATACTGATCCCTATAGTACAGTACAGAAGTAACAGGGCTGCACCACCCATACTGATCCCTATAGTACAGTACAGAAGTAACAGGGCTGCACCACCCATACTGATCCCTATAGTACAGTACAGAAGTAACAGGGCTGCACCACCCATACTGATCCCTATACGACAGTACAGAAGTAACAGGACTGCATCACCCATACTGATCCCTATAGTACAGTACAGAAGTAACAGGGCTGCATCACCCATACTGATCCCTATAGTACAGTACAGAAGTAACAGGGCTGCATTACCCGTACTGATCCCTATAGTACAGTACAGAGGTAACAGGGCTGCAATACCCATACTGATCCCTATAGTACAGTACAGAAGTAACAGGGCTGCATCACCCATACTGATCCCTATACGACAGTACAGAAGTAACAGGACTGCACCACCCATACTGATCCCTATAGTACAGTACAGAAGTAACAGGGCTGCACCACCCATACTGATCCCTATAGTACAGTACAGAAGTAACAGGGCTGCACCACCCATACTGATCCCTATAGTACAGTACAGAAGTAACAGGGCTGCATTACCCATACTGATCCCTATAGTACATTACAGAAGTAACAGGGCTGCATCACCCATACTGATCCCTATAGTACAGTACAGAAGTAACAGGGCTGCACCACCCATACTGATCCCTATAGTACAGTACAGAAGTAACAGGGCTGCATTACCCATACTGATCCCTATAGTACAGTACAGAAGTAACAGGGCTGCATTACCCATACTGATCCCTATAGTACATTACAGAAGTAACAGGGCTGCATCACCCATACTGATCCCTATAGTACAGTACAGAAGTAACAGGGCTGCATTACCCATACTGATCCCTATAGTACAGTACGGAAGTAACAGGGCTGCATTACCCATATTAATCCCTATAGTGCAGTACAGAAGTAACAGGGCTGCATCACCCATACTGATCCCTATAGTACAGTATGGAAGTAACAGGGCTGCATTACCCATATTAATCCCTATAGTGCCGTACAGAAGTAACAGGGCTGCATTACCCATACTGATCCCTATAGTACAGTATGGAAGTAACAGGGCTGCATTACCCATACTGATCCCTATAGTACAGTATGGAAGTAACAGGGCTGCATTACCCATATTAATCCCTATAGTGCAGTACAGAAGTAACAGGGCTGCATTACCAATACTAATCCCTATAGTACAGTACAGAAGTAACAAGGCTGCATTACCCATACTGATCCCTATAGTACAGTACAGAAGTAACAGGGCTGCATTACCCATACTGATCCCTATAGTACAGTACGGAAGTAACAAGGCTGCATTACCCATACTGATCCCTATAGTACAGTACAGAAGTAACAGGGCTGCTTTACTCATACTGATCCCTATAGTACAGTACAGAAGTAACAGGGCTGCGTTACCAATACTGATCCCTATAGTACAGTACGGAAGTAACAGGGCTGCGTTACCCATACTGATCCCTATAGTACAGTACGGAAGTAACAGGGCTGCATCACCCATACTGATCCCTATAGTACAGTATAGAAGTAACAGGGCTGCGTCACCCATACTGATCCCTATAGTACAGTACAGAGGTAACAGGACTGCACCACCCATACTGATCCCTATAGTACAGTATAGAAGTAACAGGGCTGCGTCACCCATACTGATCCCTATAGTACAGTACAGAAGTAACAGGGCTTCATCACCCATACTGATCCCTATAGTACAGTACAGAAGTAACAGGGCTTCATCACCCATACTGATCCCTATAGTACAGTACAGAAGTAACAGGGCTGCAATACCCATATTGATCCCTATAGTACACTACAGAGGTAACAGGGCTGCACCACCCATACTGATCCCTATAGTACAATACAGAAGTAACATACTGATCCCTATAGTACAGTACAGAAGTAACAGGGCTGCATCACCCATACTGATCCCTATAGTACAGTACAGAAGTAACAGGGCTGCACCACCCATACTGATCCCTATAGTACAGTACAGAAGTAACAGGGCTGCACCACCCATACTGATCCCTATAGTACAGTACAGAAGTAACAGGGCTGCATTACCCATACTGATCCCTATAGTACATTACAGAAGTAACAGGGCTGCATCACCCATACTGATCCCTATAGTACAGTACAGAAGTAACAGGGCTGCACCACCCATACTGATCCCTATAGTACAGTACAGAAGTAACAGGGCTGCATTACCCATACTGATCCCTATAGTACAGTACAGAAGTAACAGGGCTGCATTACCCATACTGATCCCTATAGTACATTACAGAAGTAACAGGGCTGCATCACCCATACTGATCCCTATAGTACAGTACAGAAGTAACAGGGCTGCATTACCCATACTGATCCCTATAGTACAGTACGGAAGTAACAGGGCTGCATTACCCATATTAATCCCTATAGTGCAGTACAGAAGTAACAGGGCTGCATCACCCATACTGATCCCTATAGTACAGTATGGAAGTAACAGGGCTGCATTACCCATATTAATCCCTATAGTGCCGTACAGAAGTAACAGGGCTGCATTACCCATACTGATCCCTATAGTACAGTATGGAAGTAACAGGGCTGCATTACCCATACTGATCCCTATAGTACAGTATGGAAGTAACAGGGCTGCATTACCCATATTAATCCCTATAGTGCAGTACAGAAGTAACAGGGCTGCATTACCAATACTAATCCCTATAGTACAGTACAGAAGTAACAAGGCTGCATTACCCATACTGATCCCTATAGTACAGTACAGAAGTAACAGGGCTGCATTACCCATACTGATCCCTATAGTACAGTACGGAAGTAACAAGGCTGCATTACCCATACTGATCCCTATAGTACAGTACAGAAGTAACAGGGCTGCTTTACTCATACTGATCCCTATAGTACAGTACAGAAGTAACAGGGCTGCGTTACCAATACTGATCCCTATAGTACAGTACGGAAGTAACAGGGCTGCGTTACCCATACTGATCCCTATAGTACAGTACGGAAGTAACAGGGCTGCATCACCCATACTGATCCCTATAGTACAGTATAGAAGTAACAGGGCTGCGTCACCCATACTGATCCCTATAGTACAGTACAGAGGTAACAGGACTGCACCACCCATACTGATCCCTATAGTACAGTATAGAAGTAACAGGGCTGCGTCACCCATACTGATCCCTATAGTACAGTACAGAAGTAACAGGGCTTCATCACCCATACTGATCCCTATAGTACAGTACAGAAGTAACAGGGCTTCATCACCCATACTGATCCCTATAGTACAGTACAGAAGTAACAAGGCTGCAATACCCATATTGATCCCTATAGTACACTACAGAGGTAACAGGGCTGCACCACCCATACTGATCCCTATAGTACAATACAGAAGTAACATACTGATCCCTATAGTACAGTACAGAAGTAACAGGGCTGCATCACCCATACTGATCCCTATAGTACAGTACAGAAGTAACAGGGCTGCAATACCCATATTGATCCCTATAGTACAGTACAGAGGTAACAGGGCTGCACCACCCATACTGATCCCTATTGTACAATACAGAAGTAACATACTGATCCCTATAGTACAGTACAGAAGTAACAGGGCTGCATCACCCATACTGATCCCTATAGTACAGTACAATAGTAACATACTGATCCCTATAGTACAGTACAGAAGTAACAGGGCTGCATCACCCATACTGATCCCTATAGTACAATACAGAAGTAACATACTGACCCCTATAGTACAGTACAGAAGTAACAGTGCTGCATTACCCATACTGATCCCTATAGTACAATACAGAAGTAACATACTGATCCCTATAGTACAATACAGAAGTAACATACTGATCCCTATAGTACAATACAGAAGTAACATACTGATCCCTATAGTACAGTACAGAGGTAACAGTGCTGCATTACCCATACTGATCCCTATAGTACAGTACAGAAGTACCAGTGCTGCACCACCCATACTGATCCCTATAGTACAGTACAGTAGTAACAGGGCTGCACCACCCATACTGATCCCTATAGTACAGTACAGAAGTAACAGGGCTGCATTACCCATACTGATCCCTATAGTACAGTACAGAAGTAACAGGGCTGCATTACCCATACTGATCCCTATAGTACAGTACAGAAGTAACAGGACTGCACCACCCATACTGATCCCTATAGTACAGTACAGAAGTAACAGGGCTGCATCACCCATACTGATCCCTATAGTACATTACAGAAGTAACAGGGCTGCATTACCCATACTGATCCCTATAGTACAGTACAGAAGTAACAGGGCTGCATCACCCATACTGATCCCTATAGTACAGTACAGAAGTAACAGGGCTGCACCACCCATACTGATCCCTATAGTACAGTACAGAAGTAACAGGGCTGCATTACCCATACTGATCCCTATAGTACAGTACAGAAGTAACAGGGCTGCATTACCCATACTGATCCCTATAGTACATTACAGAAGTAACAGGGCTGCACCACCCATACTGATCCCTATAGTACAGTACAGAAGTAACATACTGATCCCTATAGTACAGTACAGAAGTAACAGGGCTGCATTACCCATACTGATCCCTATAGTACAGTACAGAAGTAACAGGGCTGCATCACCCATACTGATCCCTATAGTACAGTACAGAAGTAACAGGGCTGCATTACCCATACTGATCCCTATAGTACAGTACAGAAGTAACAGGGCTGCATTACCCATACTGATCCCTATAGTACAGTACAGAAGTAACAGGACTGCACCACCCATACTGATCCCTATAGTACAGTACAGAAGTAACAGGGCTGCATCACCCATACTGATCCCTATAGTACAGTACACAAGTAACAGGGCTGCATCACCCATACTGATCCCTATAGTACATTACAGAAGTAACAGGGCTGCATTACCCGTACTGATCCCTATAGTACAGTACAGAAGTAACAGGGCTGCATCACCCATACTGATCCCTATAGTACAGTACACAAGTAACAGGGCTGCATCACCCATACTGATCCCTATAGTACATTACAGAAGTAACAGGGCTGCATTACCCGTACTGATCCCTATAGTACAGTACAGAAGTAACAGGGCTGCATCACCCATACTGATCCCTATAGTACAGTACAGAAGTAACAGGACTGCACCACCCATACTGATCCCTATAGTACAGTACAGAAGTAACAGGACTGCACCACCCATACTGATCCCTATAGTACAGTACAGAAGTAACAGGGCTGCATTACCCGTACTGATCCCTATAGTACAGTACAGAAGTAACATACTGATCCCTATAGTACAGTACAGAAGTAACATACTGATCCCTATAGTACAGTACAGAAGTAACATACTGATCCCTATAGTACAGTACAGAAGTAACAGGGCTGCATTACCCATACTGATCCCTATAGTACAGTACAGAAGTAACAGGGCTGCACCACCCATACTGATCCCTATAGTACAGTACAGAAGTAACAGGGCTGCATTACCCGTACTGATCCCTATAGTACAGTACAGAAGTAACATACTGATCCCTATAGTACAGTACAGAAGTAACATACTGATCCCTATAGTACAGTACAGAAGTAACATACTGATCCCTATAGTACAGTACAGAAGTAACAGGGCTGCATTACCCATACTGATCCCTATAGTACAGTACAGAAGTAACAGGGCTGCATTACCCATACTGATCCCTATAGTACATTACAGAAGTAACAGGGCTGCATCACCCATACTGATCCCTATAGTACAGTACAGAAGTAACAGGGCTGCATTACCCATACTGATCCCTATAGTACAGTACAGAAGTAACAGGGCTGCATTACCCATACTGATCCCTATAGTACATTACAGAAGTAACAGGGCTGCATCACCCATACTGATCCCTATAGTACAGTACAGAAGTAACAGGGCTGCATTACCCATACTGATCCCTATAGTACAGTACAGAAGTAACAGGGCTGCATCACCCATACTGATCCCTATAGTACATTACAGAAGTAACAGGGCTGCATCACCCATACTGATCCCTGTAGTACAGTACAGAAGTAACAGGGCTGCATTACCCATACTGATCCCTGTAGTACAGTACAGAAGTAACAGGGCTGCATTACCCATACTGATCCCTATAGTACAGTACAGAAGTAACAGTGCTGCATTACCCATACTGATCCCTATAGTACATTACAGAAGTAACAGGGCTGCATCACCCATACTGATCCCTATAGTACAGTACAGAAGTAACAGGGCTGCATTACCCATACTGATCCCTATAGTACATTACAGAAGTAACAGGGCTGCATCACCCATACTGATCCCTATAGTACAGTACAGAAGTAACAGGGCTGCATCACCCATACTGATCCCTGTAGTACAGTACAGAAGTAACAGGGCTGCATCACCCATACTGATCCCTGTAGTACAGTACAGAAGTAACAGGGCTGCATTACCCATACTGATCCCTATAGTACAGTACAGAAGTAACAGGGCTGCATTACCCATACTGATCCCTATAGTACAGTACTGAAGTAACAGGGCTGCATTACCCATACTGATCCCTATAGTACATTACAGAAGTAACAGGGCTGCATCACCCATACTGATCCCTATAGTACAGTACAGAAGTAACAGGGCTGCATCACCCATACTGATCCCTATAGTACAGTACAGAAGTAACAGGGCTGCATTACCCATACTGATCCCTATAGTACAGTACTGAAGTAACAGGGCTGCATTACCCATACTGATCCCTATAGTACAGTACGGAAGTAACAGGGCTGCATCACCCATACTGATCCCTATAGTACAGTACAGAAGTAACAGGGCTGCATCACCCATACTGATCCCTATAGTACATTACAGAAGTAACAGGGCTGCATCACCCATACTGATCCCTATAGTACAGTACAGAAGTAACAGGGCTGCATCACCCATACTGATCCCTGTAGTACAGTACAGAAGTAACAGGGCTGCATTACCCATACTGATCCCTATAGTACAGTACAGAAGTAACAGGGCTGCATTACCCATACTGATCCCTATAGTACAGTACAGAAGTAACAGGGCTGCATTACCCATACTGATCCCTATAGTACAGTACAGAAGTAACAGGGCTGCATCACCCATACTGATCCCTATAGTACAGTACAGAAGTAACAGGGCTGCATCACCCATACTGATCCCTATAGTACATTACAGAAGTAACAGGGCTGCATCACCCATACTGATCCCTGTAGTACAGTACAGAAGTAACAGGGCTGCATCACCCATACTGATCCCTATAGTACAGTACAGAAGTAACAGGGCTGCATCACCCATACTGATCCCTATAGTACAGTACAGAAGTAACAGGGCTGCATCACCCATACTGATCCCTATAGTACAGTACAGTAGTAACAGGGCTGCATTACCCATACTGATCCCTATAGTACAGTACAGAAGTAACAGGGCTGCACCACCCATACTGATCCCTATAGTACAGTACAGAAGTAACAGGGCTGCATTACCCATACTGATCCCTATAGTACATTACAGAAGTAACAGGGCTGCATCACCCATACTGATCCCTATAGTACAGTACAGAAGTAACAGGGCTGCATCACCCATACTGATCCCTATAGTACAGTACAGAAGTAACAGGGCTGCATTACCCATACTGATCCCTATAGTACAGTACAGAAGTAACAGGGCTGCATTACCCATACTGATCCCTATAGTACAGTACAGAAGTAACAGGGCTGCATCACCCATACTGATCCCTATAGTACAGTACAGTAGTAACAGGGCTGCATCACCCATACTGATCCCTATAGTACAGTACAGAAGTAACGCCTGTTTATCCTTTTTAGGTTTCCAGGACATTAGAAGAGTTTGATGTTGAGGAACAAGTAAGCAGTGTATTGGAGAGCAGGTACCCCAACATTAAAGTTGTGCAGTCAGCTGTGAAAGAGTTAAAGACTAATCAACAGGTAAATGCAGTGGGGAGCTCTCTAGTGGTGGCTGAGTAGGTGTGTGCTCACGTGGTAGGAGAGTGGGGGCGCTCTCTAGTGGTGGCTCAGTAGGTGTGTGCTCACATGGTAGGAGAGTGGGGGGCTCTCTAGTGGCGACTCAGTAGGAGTGTGCTCACGTGGTAGGACAGTGGCGGCACTCTCTACTGGTGGCACAGTAGGTGTGTGCTCACGTGGTAGGAGAGTGGGTGCTCTCTAGTGGTGGCTCAGTAGGTGTGTGCTCATGTGGTAGGAGAGTGGGGGGGGTCTCTAGTGGTGGCTCAGTAGGTGTGTGCTCACATGGTAGGAGAGTGGCGTCACTCTAGTGGTGGCTCAGTAGGTGTGTGCTCACGTGGTAGGAGAGTGGGAGCGCTCTCTATTTGTGGCTCAGTAGGTGTGTGCTCACATGGTAGGAGAGTGGGGGATAAATAGATGTGGCTCAGTAGGTGTGTGCTCACGTGGTAGAAGAGTGGGGGCGCTCTCTAGTGGTGGCTCAGGTGTGTGCTCACGTGGTAGGAAGGTGGGGGCACTTTCTAGTGGTGGCTCAGTAGGTGTGTGCTCACGTGGTAGGAGAGTTGGGGCGCTTTCTAGTGGCGGCTCAGTAGGTGTGTGCTCACGTGGTAGGAGAGTGGGGGCGCTTTCTAGTGGTGGCTCAGTAGGTGTGTGCTCACATGGTAGGAGAGTGGGGGCGCTTTCTAGTGGTGGCTCAGTAGGTGTGTGCTCATGTGGTAGGAGAGTGGGGGCGCTCTCTAGTGGTGGCTCAGTAGGTGTGTGCTCAGGTGGTAGGAGAGTGAGGGCGCTTTCTAGTGGTGGCTCAGTAAGTGTGTGCTCACGTGGTAGGAGAGTGGGGGCGCTTTCTAGTGGTGGCTCAGTAGGTGTGTGCGCACGTGGTAGGAGAGTTGGGGCGCTTTCTAGTGGTGGCTCAGTAGGTGTGTGCTCACGTGGTAGGAGAGTTGGGGCGATTTCTAGTGGTGGCTCAGTAGGTGTGTGCTCACGTGGTAGGAGAGTGGGGGCGCTTTCTAGTGGTGGCTCAGTAGGTGTGTGCTCACGTGGTAGGAGAGTGAGGGCGCTTTCTAGTGGTGGCTCAGTAAGTGTGTGCGCACGTGGTAGGAGAGTTGGGGCGCTTTCTAGTGGTGGCTCAGTAGGTGTGTGCTCACGTGGTAGGAGAGTTGGGGCGATTTCTAGTGGTGGCTCAGTAGGTGTGTGCTCACGTGGTAGGAGAGTTGGGGCGCTTTCTAGTGGTGGCTCAGTAGGTGTGTGCTCACGTGGTAGGAGAGTGGGGGCGCTCTCTAGTGGTGGCTCAGTACAGGTGCGGCAGTAAATTCTTTCACCAGTGTAACTGAATGTTTACTTGTATTACCATAGATCTATTGTGTGTATTGTACCTGTGTCACCGTAGATCTATTGTATGCATTGTACCTGTGTCACCGTAGATCTATTGTATGTATTGTACCTGTGTCACTGTAGATCTATTGTATGTATTGTACCTGTGTCACCGTAGATCTATTGTGTGTATTGTACCTGTGTCACTGTAGATCTATTGTATGTATTGTACCTGTGTCACCTTAGATATATTGTATGTATTGTACCTGTGTCACCGTAGATCTATTGTGTGTATTGTACCTGTGTCACTGTAGATCTATTGTATGTATTGTACCTGTGTCACCTTAGATATATTGTATGTATTGTACCTGTGTCACTGTAGATCTATTGTATGCATTGTACCTGTGTCACCTTAGATATATTGTATGTATTGTACCTGTGTCACTGTAGATCTATTGTATGTATTGTACCTGTGTCACCGTAGATCTATTGTGTGTATTGTACCTGTGTCACTGTAGATCTATTGTATGTATTGTACCTGTGTCACCGTAGATCTATTGTGTGTATTGTACCTGTGTCACTGTAGATCTATTGTATGCATTGAACCTGTGTCACTGTAGATCTATTGTATGTATTGTACCTGTGTCACTGTAGATCTATTGTATGTATTGTACCTGTGTCACTGTAGATCTATTGTATGTATTGTACCTGTGTCACCGTAGATCTATTGTGTGTATTGTACCTGTGTCACCGTAGATCTATTGTATGCATTGTACCTGTGTCACTGTAGATCTATTGTATGCATTGTACCTGTGTCACTGTAGATCTATTGTGTGTATTGTACCTGTGTCACCGTAGATCTATTGTATGTATTGTACCTGTGTCACCGTAGATCTATTGTATGTATTGTACCTGTGTCACTGTAGATCTATTGTATATATTGTACCTGTGTCACCGTAGATCTATTGTATGTATTGTACCTGTGTCACTGTAGATCTATTGTATGTATTGTACCTGTGTCACCGTAGATCTATTGTATGTATTGTACCTGTGTCACCGTAGATCTATTGTATGTATTGTACCTGTGTCACCGTAGATCTATTGTATGTATTGTACCTGTGTCACCGTAGATCTATTGTGTGTATTGTACCTGTGTCACCGTAGATCTATTGTATGTATTGTACCTGTGTCACCGTAGATCTATTGTATGTATTGTACCTGTGTCACTGTAGATCTATTGTATGTATTGTACCTGTGTCACTGTAGATCTATTGTATGTATTGTACCTGTTTTACTGTAGATCTATTGTATGTATTGTACCTGTGTCACCGTAGATCTATTGTGTGTATTGTACCTGTGTCACCGTAGATCTATTGTATGTATTGTACCTGTGTCACCGTAGATCTATTGTATGTATTGTACCTGTGTCACTGTAGATCTATTGTATGTATTGTACCTGTCACTGTAGATCTATTGTATGTATTGTACCTGTGTCACCGTAGATCTATTGTATGTATTGTACCTGTGTCACCGTAGATCTATTGTGTGTATTGTACCTGTGTCACCGTAGATCTATTGTATGTATTGTACCTGTGTCACTGTAGATCTATTGTATGTATTGTACCTGTGTCACTGTAGATCTATTGTATGTATTGTACCTGTGTCACTGTAGATCTATTGTGTGTATTGTACCTGTGTCACCGTAGATCTATTGTATGTATTGTACCTGTGTCACCGTAGATCTACTGTATGTATTGTACCTGTGTCACTGTAGATCTATTGTATGTATTGTACCTGTGTCACTGTAGATCTATTGTATGTATTGTACCTGTGTCACTGTAGATCTATTGTATGTATTGTACCTGTGTCACCGTAGATCTATTGTATGTATTGTACCTGTGTCACTGTAGATCTATTGTATGTATTGTACCTGTGTCACCGTAGATCTACTGTATGTATTGTACCTGTGTCACTGTAGATCTATTGTATGTATTGTACCTGTGTCACCGTAGATCTATTGTATGCATTGTACCTGTGTCACCGTAGATCTATTGTGTGTATTGTACCTGTGTTACGTTGCCTGAAACAACTTTCTCTTTCATCCACTAGGGGACACTGGAGTTCCTCTTAGACATTAGGGGGTGTGAAGCCTGCAACCGGAGGTGTGGCACAATCTAAAAAAATTAGCATTGTCTGCACAGCCGGTTCCTCCCCTTCACGCCCCTCATGCCTCAGTTTTGAAAATTGTGCTGGAGGTAAAGCACGTAGGAGCAGATAGCTCCTGACTAAAAACTACAAAGAAAGCAGGCTGCGTCAACCTAGGAAAAGGAGGACAAAGCCTATGTCTTATATGAGAGACAAAGACCCCTTCTGAAGGGATCTGCATCTCTCATCAGGAGATCCTCAAATATTACACAGTGAGTAATGGTTGTAAAGGGCCATAGGAATATCCCTCATAGCGGGGTAAACGGCGCATATGAAATACAGCACCCACTTAGAGGGAGCTGTTAGCAGAGGAGGCGCCGCTGTAATACATTGCGCGGCTGGGGAGACAGATCGCGCCGCTGATACAGTAATGGAGCCCGCGCTGCGGGGAGGCGCGCGCCGCTCGGGAGCCTGACTGAAGCAGAGCTCCCGGTTCGCGCGTGCGCCGAGACGCCGCAGGGGGAGACTGACAGGGGTAAGCGGCAGGCTCAGTTTTCAGTGCTGATAGCGCGCGCGGCCATAGCAACGGGACAGAGCGCCGCTGAGGCGTCCCGGTTCGCGCGTGCGCTGGGATCAGACGCCGCAGTACAAGGTTTTCTCAGCTCCCTCCGGGTCTAAGGTGGTCAAATAAGGGGGAAGGAAGTCTCCCTGGCTAGTAGGCTCCTTTTACACTTCTCCTCAATACAGGGGTGGCTGCGCAGGCATTTTTAATGAAGTGTATAGAAAAGTTTGATGGTGGCCATCTTTAATTCCACATATAGGCGCCAAAACTGAGGGATAGGGATCAGCCCTCCTCCTCTTATGCCTTATCCAATGAATAAGCATTTATTGTAAATAAGATTTCTCTAACGTCCTAGTGGATGCTGGGGACTCCGTCAGGACCATGGGGAATAGTGGCTCCGCAGGAGACAGGGCACAAAAAGTAAGCTTTTAGGATCACATGGTGTGTACTGGCTCCTCCCCCTATGACCCTCCTCCAAGCCTCAGTTAGGTTTTTGTGCCCGTCCGAGCAGGGTGCAATCTAGGTGGCTCTCTTAAAGAGCAACAGGCTCACTGCTACGAGGGACTTAGGGGAGAGAAGTGAACTCACCTGCGTGCAGGATGGATTGGCTTCTTAGGCTACTGGACACCATTAGCTCCAGAGGGAGTCGGAACACAGGTCTCGCCCTGGGGTTCGTCCCGGAGCCGCGCCGCCGACCCCCCTTGCAGATGCTGAAGATTGAAGAGGTCCGGAACCAGGCGGCAGAAGACTTTCAGTCTTCATCAGGTAGCGCACAGCACTGCAGCTGTGCGCCATTGTTGTCAGCACACTTCACACAGCGGTCACGGAGGGTGCAGGGCGCGGGGGGGGGGCGCCCTGGGCAGCAATGTATAATACCTGTATGGCGAAAAATACATCACATATAGCCCTTGAGGCTATATGGATGTATTTAACCCCTGCCAGATATCACAGACTCCGGAGAAGAAGCCCGCCGAAAAGGGGGCGGGGCCTATTCTCCTCAGCACACAGCGCCATTTTCCCTCACAGAAATGCTGGTGGGAAGGCTCCCATGCTCTCCCCTGCACTGCACTACAGAAACAGGGTTAAAAACAGAGAGGGGGGGCACTGATTTGGCGATATGAATATATATTAAAATGCTATAAGGGAGGAACACTTATATAAAGGTTGTCCCTGTATAATTATAGCGTTTTGGTGTGTGCTGGCAAACTCTCCCTCTATCTCCCCAAAGGGCTAGTGGGTCCTGTCCTCTATCAGAGCATTCCCTATGTGTGTGCTGTATGTCGGTACGTGTGTGTCGACATGTATGAGGAAAATGTTGGTGAGGAGGCGGAGCAAATTGCCTGTAATGGTGATGTCACTCTCTAGGGAGTCGACACCGGAATGGATGGCTTAATTATGGAATTACGTGATAATGTCAACACGCTGCAAGCCGGTTGACGACATGAGACGGCCGGCGAACAAATTAGTACCTGTCCAGGCGTCTCAAACACCGTCAGGGGCTGTAAAACGCCCATTTACCTCAGTCGGTCGACACAGACCCAGACACGGACACTGATTTCAGTGTCGACGGTGAAGAAACAAACGTATTTTCCTTTAGGGCCACACGTTAAGGGCAATGAAGGAGGTGTTACATATTTCTGATACTACAAGTACCACAAAAAAGGGTATTATGTGGGATGTGAAAAAACTACCTGTAGTTTTTCCTGAATCAGATAAATTAAATGAAGTGTGTGAGATGCGTGGGTTTCCCCCGATAGAAAATTATTGGCGGTATACCCTTTCCCGCCAGAAGTTAGGGCGCGTTGGGAAACACCCCTTAGGGTGGATAAGGCGCTCACATGCTTATCAGAACAAGTGGCGGTACCATCTACAGATAGGGCCGTACTTAAGGAGCCAGCTGATAGGAGGCTGGAAAATATCCTAAAAAGTATACACACACATGCTGGTGTTATACTGCGACCAGCGATCGCCTCAGCCTGGATGTGCAGAGCTGAGGTGGCTTGGTCGGATTCCCTGACTAAAAATATTGATACCCTTGACAGGGACAGTATTTTATTGACTATAAGAGCATTTAAAGGATGCATTTCTATATATCCGAGATGCGCAGAGGGATATTTGCACTCTGGCATCAAGAGTAAATGCGATGTCCATATCTGCAAGAAGATGTTTATGGACACGACAGTGGTCAGGTGATGCAGATTCCAAACGGCACAAAGATGTATTGCCGTATAAAGGGGAGGAATTATTTGGGGTCGGTCCATGGGACCTGGTGGCCACGGCAACTGCTGGAAAATCCACCGTTTTTTACCCTAAGTCACATCTCTGCAGAAAAAGACACCGTCTTTTCAGCCTCAGTCCTTTCGTCCCTATAAGAGTCATATCTGCCCAGGGATAGAGGAAAGGGAAGAAGACTGCAGCAGGCAGCCCATTCCCAGGAACAGAAGCCCTCCACCGCTTCTACCAAGTTCTCAGCATGACGCTGGGACCGTACAGGACCCCTGGATCCTACAAGTAGTATCCAAGGGGTACAGATTGGAATGTCGAGACGTTTCCCCCTCGCAGGTTCCTGTAGTCTGCTGTACCAATGTCTCCCTCCGACAGGGAGGCAGTATTGAAAACAATTCACAAGCTGTATTCCCAGCAGGTGATAATAAAATTACCCCTCCTACAACAAGGAAAGGGGTATTATTCCACACTATATGGTGGTACTGAAGCCAGAAGGCTAGGTGAGACCTATTCTAAATCTGAAATATTTGAACACTTACAAAGGTTCAAATCCAGATGCAGTCACTCAGAGCAGTGATAGCGAACCGGGAAGAAGGGGACTATATGGTGTCCCGGGACATCAGGGATGCTTACCTCCATGTCCCAAAATTTGCCTTTCTCACCAAGGGTACCTCAGGTTCGTGGTACAGAACTGTCACTATCAGTTTCAGACGATGCCGTTGGATTGTCCAAGGCACCCCGGGTCCTTACCAAGGTAATGACCGAAATGAGGATTCGTCTTCAAAGAAAATGGACGACCTCCTGATAAGAACAAGGTCCAGAGAACAGTTGGAGGTCAGAGTAGCACTATCTCAAGTAGTTCTACGACAGCACGGGTGGATTCTAAATATTCCAAAACCGCAGTTGTTCCGACGACACGTCTGCTGGTCCTAGGGATGATTCTGGACACAGTCCAGAAAAAGGTGTTTCTCCCAGAGGAGAAAGCCAGGGAGTTATCCGAGCTAATCGGGATCCTCCTAAAACCAGGAAAAGTGTCAGTGCATCATTGCACAAGAGTCCTGGTAAAAATGGTGGCTTATTACGAAGCGATTCCATTCGGCAGATTTCACGCAAGAACTCTTCAGTGGGATCTGCTGGACAAATGGTCCGGATCGCATCTTCAGATGCATCAGCGGATAACCCTATATCCAAGGACAAGGGTGTCTCTCCTGTGGTGATTACAGAGTGCTCATCTTCTAGAGGGCCGCAGATTCGGCATTCAGGATTGGATGCTGGTGACCACGGAGGCCAGCCTGAGAGGCTGGGGAGCAGTCACACAGGGAAAAAATTTCCAGGGAGTGTGATCAAGTCTGGAGAATTCTCTCCACATAAATATACTGGAGCTAAGAGCAAATTTATAATGCTCTAAGCTTAGCAAGACCTCTGCTTCAAGGTCAGCCGGTATTGATCCAGTGGGATAACATCACGGCAGTCGCCCACGTAAACAGAAAGGGCGGCACAAGAAGCAGGAGGGCAGTGGCAAAACTGCAAGGATTTTTCGCTAGGCGGAAAATCATGTGATAGCACTGTCAGCAGTGTTCATTCCGGGAGTGGACGACTGGGAAGCAGACTTCCTCAGCAGGCACGACCTCCACCCAGGAGAGTGGGAACTTCATCGGGAAGTTTTCCGCATGATTGTGAACCGTTGGGAAAGACCAAAGGTGGACATGATGGCGTCCCGCCCGAACAAAAAACGGGCCAGGTATTGCGCCAGGTCACGAGACCTTCAGGCGATAGCTGTGGACGTCCTGGTAACACCGTGGGTGTAACAGTCGGTGTATGTGTTCCCTCCTCTGCTTCTCATAACCAAGGTATTGAGAATTATAAGACGTAGAGGAGTAAGAACTATACTCGTGGCTCCGGATTGGCCAAGAGGGACTTGGTACCCGGAACTTCAAGAGATGCTCACAGAGGACTAATGGCCTCGGGAGCTAAGAAGGGACTTGCTTCAGCAAGTACCATGTCTGTTCCAAGACTTACCGCGGCTGCGTTTGACGGCATGGCGGTTGAACGCCGGATCCTAAGGGAAAAGGCATTTCGGAAGAGGTCATACCTACCCTGGTCAAAGCCAGGAAGGAGGTGACCGCACAACGTTATCACCACATGTGGTGAAAATATGTTGCGTGGGTGAGGCCAGGAAGGCCCCACGAAGAAATTTCAACTAGGTCGATTTCTGCACTTCCTGCAAACAGGAGTGTCTATGAGCCTCAAATTGGGGTCCATTAAGGTTCAAGTTTCGGCCCTGTAGATTTTCTTCCAGAAAGAATTGGCTTCGGTTCCTGAAGTCCAGAAGTTTGTCAAGGGAGTATTGCATATACAGCCCCTTTTGTGCCTCCAGTGGCACCGTGGGATCTCAACGTAGTGTTGGGATTCCTCAAATCATATTGGTTTGAACCGCTCAAATCTGTGGATTTGAAATATCTCACATGGAAAGTGACCATGCTGTTGGCCCTGGCCTCGGCCAGGCGATTGTCAGAATTGGCGGCTTTGTCTTCCAAAAGCCCATATTTAATTTTCCATTCGGACAGGGCAGAACTGCGGACTTGTCCCCAGTTTCTTCCTAAGGTGGTGTCAGCGTTTCACCTGAAACAACCTATTGTGGTGCCTGCGGCTACTAGGGACTTGGAGGACTCCAAGTTGCTAGACGTTGTCAGGGCCCTGAAAATATATATATATATATATATAATTCCAGGACGGCTGGAGTCAGAAAGTCTGACTTGCTGTTTATATTGTATGCACCCAAAAAGCTGGGTGCTCCTGCTTCTAAGCAGACTATTGCTCGTTGGATTTGTAGTACAATTCAGCTTGCACATTCTGTGGCAGGCCTGCCACAGCCAAAATCTGTAAATGCCCATTCCACAAGGAAGGTGGGCTCATCTTGGGCGGCTGCCCGAGGGGTCTCGGCTTTACAACTTTGCCGAGCAGCTACGTGGTCAGGGGGGAACACGTTTGTAAAATTCTACAAATTTGATACCCTGGCTGAGGAGGACCTGGAGTTTCTCTCATTCGGTGCTGCAGAGTCATCCGCACTCTCCCGCCCGTTTGGGAGCTTTGGTATAATCCCCATGGTCCTGACGGAGTCCCCAGCATCCACTAGGACGTTAGAGAAAATAAGATTTTACTTACCGATAAATCTATTTCTCGTAGTCCGTAGTGGATGCTGGGCGCCCATCCCAAGTGCGGATTGTCTGCATTACTTGTACATAATTATTGTTACAAAAATCGGGTTGTTATTGTTGTGGGCCATCTTTTCAGAGGCTCCTTCGTTGTTATCATACTGTTAACTGGGTTCAAATCACAGGTTGTACGGTGTGATTGGTGTGGCTGGTATGAGTCTTACCCGGGATTCAAGATCCTTCCTTATTGTGTACGCTCGTCCGGGCACAGTACCTAACTGAGGCTTGGAGGAGGGTCATAGGGGGAGGAGCCAGTACACACCATGTGATCCTAAAAGCTTACTTTTTGTGCCCTGTCTCCTGCGGAGCCGCTATTCCCCATGGTCCTGACGGAGTCCCCAGCATCCACTACGGACTACGAGAAATAGATTTATCGGTAAGTAAAATCTTATTTTACCCCTGCTGGTGAGTTTTAGATGTCATTAGATAGAATTGAGGATCTCCTCCAGAATAATTCTTTGTCACTTATATTTTCAAAGGACTTCTATTCAAAGATCCTGAGGAAAATACTGGAAGCACGTAGACAACCTACTACCGTAGCTGATTGACAGCTGGGTCTGTGAGGGCTGCAAACCGGCTGGTGTTAAGGAAGAAGATATTTATAATTTATTTTTATTTTTTTATTTTTTAGTTATTTTTGTCTACCCCTTTTAGTAAGAAAGGAGAAGTTTTTACAGCCGGTTTCAATCGCTTAACTCCCGTCATTTACAGCAGACTTTCTCTTCCTGGTGTAAAGGGAGAAAGCTCTGTTTAATTGTTAAATTAACGAATAATCATGTCTAAGGCAGCAACCAAGACATCTAAGACCTATTATGTGTGTACGAAATGTAACAGAAAAAACACGAGGGTTGGCAGCTCCGGTGTGTGCGACTCCTGCTTGGACAGGGACGCGCAGCCGGGGACCAGTGCTCAGTCTAGGTCATGGGAGGATATTCTTACGGATAGAATATCCAAGGAAATGGCGGAATCACGCAAGCAACAATCAGAGTGGGCTGCGGGATTCTCAAAGACGATGGAGGAGTTCCTCATCAAATTAACGCCGCCCGCACAAGCAGACACGAATGTGCGCAAGGCAGTTAAAAGACCCCTTCCTGTTGTTCAGGTAACAGAGGAAGATGATGGTCTTATTATGGATACGGAGGAAGGTGAGTTAATTGAATCTAACCTGGACGTCGACTCTACGGAAGAGGAGTCGGCAATCTCAGGTATTGACTCCTTAATTGACGCTGTTAAAGACATCCTGGACTTTAAGGGAGAAGAGATTAAGGAACCTGAAGAATTCTACTTATTCGAATCCCAGAAACCACGTTCAGCAGTGTTTCCCATTCCTAAATCTCTCCAAATTCAAATGGAGGAGGCCTGGAAGCAACCTGATAAGCGTTTTCAATTCCCAAAACGTTTTCAGGTAACGTACCCTTTACCTAAGGAGGTAATGGATAAATGGAAGAATCCACCGGTAGTGGATGCTTCCCTAGGAAGATTATCAAAAAAGACAATATTGCCGATACCTAATGTAACGACTTTAAAGGATGTTTCAGATCGTAAAGTTGACACAGCTTTAAAGTCGATTTTTGTAGCAGCAGGTGCGGCACAGAGGCCTACACTCATCTGTGCTTGGGTTAACAAGGCCATGGGAGCATGGGCCAGCCGTATTATACAGGCTATTGAGGAGGAAAATAGCCTGGAAGAGATCACTCAACTGGCGGAACACATTAGAGAATCAGCTTCATACTTGTGTCAGGCATCTAAGGATGCCAGTAGGATTGCTTTGCGCATCTTCGCATCGGCAAGGAGAATTCTATGGCTCAGAGATTGGCAAGGAGATTCTGACACCAAAAAGGCAGTGGAAGCTATTCCCTTTGCGGGTGATACTCTTTTCGGTCCAGAATTGGACAAATGGATTGGCCAGGCTACGGCTGGGAAGTCCACATTCCTGCCTACCCCTTATACGAAAACCACTCCACAGGTTAAGAGAGGTTATTTGGGACCAGCGTTTATTTCCTTCAGATCTCAGTCTTTTCGAGCCCGAGGAAGAGGTTTCGGTGGGTCGGCGCGTGGGGGCAGAGGTAGAGGCCGCTCACAGGCAACGACCAGAAAGCAGGATAAACCTACTGACAAACATGACGGTCTCCCAGCTCACCTGGGCTCTTCCCTGGTGGGCGCACGACTGGAGAGGTTTCAGGACAGATGGGCCAACACCTCTCCAGAGGTCTGGATAAACAACATAATCTCTCAGGGGTACAGGATGGAGTTTCAAGATAGACCTCACAGTCAGTTTTTTACGACAGGTTTGCCTCGGTGCCCTCAAAAGGCAAAAGCGTTACTTGCGGCAATTCACAAATTGCTACAGTCAGAGGTCATTGTTCCAGTCTTTACCCCTCAGAGAGGAACGGGATTTTATTCCAGTCTTTTTGTCGTGCCGAAGCCAGATGGGACAGTCAGACCTATTCTCAATTTAAAAGTCTTAAACCAATTTCTAAGGGTCTTCAGATTCAAGATGGAATCAATCCAGTCGGTCATTGCGGGTTTGGAACAAGAAGAGTTCATGGTATCCATGGACATAAAAGATGCGTATCTACATATCCCGATTTGGTCCACCCACCAGGCTTACCTACGGTTTGCACTGGTGAAGGATCATTACCAATTCAGAGCTTTACCATTCGGCCTGTCCTCAGCCCCAAGGATCTTCACGAAGATCATGGCGGTCATGGTGGCAGAATTAAGGTTACTGGGAATCACAATAATACCGTATCTAGACGATCTCCTGATCAAGGCCTCTTCTCAGGAGAAGCTGATAAAGGATGCTCAGACATCTCACCAATTTCTGATCCAACACGGATGGATTGTGAATTTCCAGAAATCAAACCTCATTCCAACTCAACGGATTCAGTTCCTAGGCTGGATATTGGACACGGTGAAATTGAGAATTTTTATGCCAGAATCCAAAATTCAGGACATACGGAAATTGGTGACTCAGGTACTAAAGGCACCAACGGTTTCTCTACACCTCTGTGTACAACTTCTCGGGAAGATGGTAGCGTCGTTCGAAGCTCTCCAGTACGGCAGACTTCATTCCCGACCTTTTCAGATGAACCTCATTGCTCAAGGAGCAGGTTCACATTGGCTGCTTCATCGGAGAATTTGCCTTCAACCACAAGTGCGGGTCTCCCTGACATGGTGGTTGGTGCACAAGAATCTTGCAGCAAGGAAAAGATGCGGCATTTGGGACTGGAGGATTCGGACAACGGACGCCAGTCTCAGAGGTTGGGGTGCCGTCCTGGAAGACCATCATTTTCAGGGAAGATGGACATTGCAGGAAAGCAGATTACCCATAAACATTCTCGAATTAAGAGCAGTTTACAATGCACTTCTCTTGGCAGAAGATCTGGTCATGGGTCAGCACGTACGAATACAGTCGGACAATGTCACGACGGCTGCTTACATAAACCGTCAAGGGGGAACAAAGAGCAAGATGGCGTTAAAGGAATCAACAAAGATCCTGTTGTGGGCGGAGAGGCGAAACATCATCATCCTCGGCAATATTCATCCCAGGTGTAGAAAATTGGGAAGCAGATTATCTCAGTCGGCAGGACATGCATCCCGGAGAGTGGTGTCTTCATCCACGGATCTTCAAGATGGTAGTGCGGAGATGGGGCCTTCCGCAAGTCGACCTCATGGTGTCGAGGCAGAACCACCAGCTGCCAAGATATGTATCCAGGACAAGGGATACTGCAGCAGAAGGAGTAGATGCGTTGACACTTCATTGGAATTACGAAATGGTTTACATCTTTCCGCCCTTCCCACTAATACCAAAGATACTGAAGAGATTGAAACGAGAACGAGTGTGGGCGATTCTGATCTCTCCGGATTGGCCACGCAGGAGTTGGTACTCAGACCTACAAGGGTTGCTGTCAGAAGACCCTTGGCGGTTGCCTCAAAGAGAGGACCTGCTGTCTCAAGGACCGTTTCTTTATCCAGACCTGAACAGACTGCGTTTGACGGCGTGGCTGTTGAAACCAGGATCTTAAGGAACAGAGGAATACCTAGAGGAGCTATTCCTACAATGATTGCGGCTAGGAAGCCGGTGACAGCTGGGCATTACTACAGAATTTGGAAGAAATACATAGACTGGTGTCAGGAACGTGGATGGGATTCGAATACCTTCCATTTATCCAGACTTTTACTTTTCCTTCAAGCCGGACTAACCTTAGGTCTGCGGTTGGGGTCTCTGAAGGTTCAAGTGTCGGCCCTTTCCATTCTTTTTCAACAACGGTTGGCATCCTTACCAGAAGTTCAGACCTTTTTACAGGGGGTGTTACGGATACAGCCCCCTTTTCGTACCCCCACGGCACCATGGGATCTAAATTTGGTGTTAGAATTTTTGAGATCATCTTTATTTGAGCCATTACCAAGGACAGACCTAAAATATCTTTCTTGGAAGGTAATGTTATTGCTAGCTTTAGCTTCGGCTAGGCGGGTCTCTGAGTTAGGAGCCTTGTCGTGTAAAAGTCCCTTTTTGATCTTTCATGAGGATCGGGCAGAACTCCGTACAAGAGCAGATTTCCTCCCTAAGATTGTTTCGAGGTTTCATGTTAACCAACCAATTGTGGTCCCAGCCTTCAAGGATCTGGCGGACGGGGATGTGTCCTTGGATGTTGTCCGAGCTTTGAAGGTGTATGTACAAATTACATCGTCCTTCCGAAAGTCAGACCATTTGTTCGTCCTTTATGATGGACCAAAGAAGGGTTGGCCAGCTTCTAAGCAAACCCTGTCTCGATGGATTAGACTTGCCATTAGGCAAGCTTATATTACCTGTGGTAAACAGGTTCCGTTGCGGACGAGTGCGCATACCACTCGATCAGTGGGGGCCTCCTGGGCGGCTGCCAGAGGTGTTTCCACTTCTCAACTTTGCAGAGCGGCGTCGTGGTCTTCAGTCCACACGTTCGCGAAATTTTATAAGTTTGATACCTTTGCGTCCGAAGATGCTTGTATGTATTGTACCTGTGTCACCTTAGATCTATTGTATGTATTGTACCTGTGTCACTGTAGATCTATTGTATGCATTGTACCTGTGTCACCTTAGATCTATTGTATGTATTGTACCTGTGTCACTGTAGATCTGTTGTATGTATTGTACCTGTGTCACCGTAGATCTATTGTATGCATTGTACCTGTGTCACTGTAGATCTATTGTATGTATTGTACCTGTGTCACTGTAGATCTATTGTATGTATTGTACCTGTGTCACTGTAGATCTATTGTATGTATTGTACCTGTGTCACTGTAGATCTATTGTATGCATTGTACCTGTGTCACTGTAGATCTATTGTATGTATTGTACCTGTGTCATTGTAGATCTATTGTATGTATTGTACCTGTGTCACTGTAGATCTATTGTATGCATTGTATTTGTGTCACCGTAGATCTATTGTATGTATTGTACCTGTGTCACTGTAGATCTATTGTATGTATTGTACCTGTGTTGATAAAGCCAAATATTTATCTTACTTAAAACCCTCTAAAAGGTGAAAGAACACAGTACGCTATTAGCGTATGGTATACCGTAAGGGTACGCACGTTGCGTAACAATCGCTTAGCCGTAGTCGAGACGCTCGAGCGTCACGTTCGCTCACGGCCAAGAGATCACAGGCAGGCACGCTATAGGCTGCCGACTAACGTAATGATATGCTATCAGCGTAGCGTATGCTTGGGACCACGAGGAGATCACAAGCGGCGCTGATGCTCACAATGTTAAACCTTTTTAACTATACCATAAACAATGTACATATAATGTAAATCCTTGTGCAGTGATAAGGTGTAAATGCAACACAGTGTAACCTTGTTAACTTGAAAGCTGTACGAGCGTCTCCTACGCTCTGAGAATACTTAGAAATATAATAAATACACAGATACCGGTATTAGGTTCTAACACCTTATATGAACGTTCTATTTGCAAAAGAATAATACAATACAAGTCATACACTACCAAAATAACATTGACTACCTAACCAGATAACTACACATGAAATACAATAGCAGTACAATAACACTTAAGAGAAAGAGAGAGAAAGAGGAGAAGAGAGAGAGAATGGCTTATAACAATAAAGGCAATATGGTTGCAGAGAAACTTACGCACAAAGGGAAACAATCGCATGCGCCTTCTGGATATCCAGCTCCCGATTATCAGCAATGAGAACCGTTGAAGAGAATAGAGAGCTGGATCAGATCGGCTTGTCCTTTTATACCCTACGCACAATACAGTACAATGGTCCCTATATTCTTATTGTTCATTGGACACAGGAATTCGTCTTCGCATTATAACAAAAGGTCATAGGTTGATTCATACAGGTGGGCTGTGACTATTTCCAACTGCTCAGGTGGGTGGGAAACTAGGTTTCCCGCCGCATGGATAATAAAGTGCAAATAATAGTAAATGTCCATAAACTTCTTATGTCCATAACTATTCGCACGAGTGATTAATCCGCTTCAAACCAACACCGGAATATTGCTAATTAAATACTCTTCCGATGGATACTAAACACCACTGTGTAACCCCTGTCTGACCCTTCGTATCAAACAAAGAGGGATCTCTTTGTCTATGAACATGCTACATTAACTAAACTTTCAGATTCTATCAAAGGGACCATAATCTTCAAAATACATTATATGGTTAAATTATGTAACGATTGAGTCGCCCGCTAGACGCACATAAACTTTACCGTAAATGCGCATACCGTGCGCCTGCGGGTGCACGCAACAGCGAGTATGCGCACGCACGGGAGAGCCCATGCACTCGCAGCGGGGATTCGCATGAGGTGCAAATATGGCAATGTGTAGCGTGATATTTTTCTGACTTTGACAGTCCACCCTTTGGCAGTCACCAATAACTGCCACTTTCTAAAACATTTCAAAAGGAGAAAAATATATGTCATGTGTAAATACATTTCTATGATTGGGTAGGGGAGGAGAGGAGAAGGTAGGAAACGGGTATGACCTAGTGAGATAGCAGAAGCATGTGTGTATGAATCCATGTTTGGGGGGTCATGTATCATCGTGCCGTACGTGTCTTAAATCAAGCTTCGAGGTATTGCGAAGTATACATTTGAATTCCTTCTTATCCCGTGGTACGGGTCTGTGGATGGGCTGTCAAACTTTACCGAGCTCTCTTCGGCTTTTGGTTGCAACAAAATGGGGGAGCACATTTTAGTTGATGATACATGAATGGGGGAATATGTGAATGCTGATATCTGTGCCTGTATTCCCTATCGACTATGTGTGTTATTACCTGAAGGTTGTAGAGATGAAGATAAAGAACAATTATGGTAAATGCAGTGATAAACTATGTGAGTTTAATATACATTTGCCGATTGAGGTCTTGTCTTGTGTCTTGTCTCGATGTACATGTTGACTGTAGTCTCTTTGTGCTTTTGCCAATAAACGCAAGCAAAGCTTTATCAATGTCCATAGACTTACAAAAAGTGTTGGGCTAGCGTAGAATTAAAAGTACTAGGGATATGGGGGTCTATGGCATAGTCCATCAGTTGTCTGTGTAAAAGGTTGTCAAACTTCTTCTTTAATCCATCTGATGTCTGCATACAAGGTCGTCAAATTCCGCTTCCAAGCGGGTCTTTTTACCTTGGAGAAAAACAAAGGAGAAACGGGTGAAAGAAACGGACCGTGGAATCACATTTTCATCACAACATTGTCTCTATCGTTGGGTCATAAATCACATCAGTTGTTGTTATTACAGTATCTTCACTCCTTAAACTCATCACTCGGGCGCTACGTTTACACTTTGTTAAAACCCGAACGCATCTAAATATCAGACCGACCAATATGATGACACCCAGAACACACAAAAGGAATTTCCCTACATCCATGATAATACCTTGGGTCCATTCTCCTAAACCAGAGAACCAATTTCGCGGGTTCAACCATGACACCCAACTGGTCAGCTCATTACCCACAGCGGCAAGGGTGAGATTGTGTTTCCTTCGGAACTCTCATTTTAATTGGAGAATGTCGTCCATCTTTTGGTCTATGACCTCGACCGGGTCCTCGGTGCTGTTTGTGATATACGTGCAGCACTTGATTCCATACTGAGTTGCTAGGGTGACACAATACCCACCCGTCACAGCTGTGAGATAATTGAGAATCATCCTATGCTGAACCAGTTCTGTTTTATAAGCTTGGAGCTCCCTTCCAGTATACCTGAATGTGTCATCATACATTTCAGTGATGTTGTCTAATAAATTTGCAAGCGCAGATATATATTTATAATTTATCACTCCTCTGGCGGTACGAGTGATATCTAACGCGATTAGGAATTGAATCCCGGTGGATTCACTGATCAGGTCAGAGGCCGGATGCTCTGTTCTCTCTATCAGGTGCCGTTTAACGATGTGCTCGTAATGAGTGTGAGTATAAGGAGCTTGGGCACTGCGGTGAATATCCTTCATTTTAGTGTGGGATACAGTCATTACTTCAGGCAGTACTTTTCCAATATAACATAACCCTTCAGAGTTTGGGGCAAGCCACTTATACGCCTTCCTCCCGCATATGAAATATGCATCATCGGGGAGAACATATGGGACGGAGTAGGACATTACCATATTACACATTTTCCATATGAAATCTCCTAACCCTAATTCTCCCATCTGTTTAGTACACGTATCGGTTTGTACGATGTGTGCACAGTATCCTGGTGATACCTCTCCAACTCTCATGGTCCTACTTCCTAGGGTATACCTATATCGGAAATATTTTCCACTACTGGCTATGTGGCGTATAAGTTCTGTATCTGTTGGCATTCTATCGGCTCTGTATGAAAAGGTCATGGTTTGGTTATTCCATGACACTTCCCAATTTCCCGGCTTTCGGGGATTGGAAATGTTAAAACATACTAGGGATCTATCCACATGATATTGGTGGAGCTTCAAACTAGGAGGACTGGAGATATTAAACCTCCTGTCCACCGGCCTCCCACCACTTAGCTCAAGTACCTCCCCTATAGTTAAAGGGAAGGGCACTAATCCTGATTTGCTATGGCCTTGAGGTACTTGAGAGCATACCCAACAATCTGTCTGATTTAACACTTTACCCACTAAGGAGTGATAGTCACTCAATGGATGCCGGTCCATGTGGACATTAAAACTGGACTGACATTTCTTTATGCACCCATCCTCAACTATATTGTCACAATGCCTACAGATGCAGTTCTCTTCAGCTAACAATCCTTCAAAATGTTTACAAATAACATGGCTGCTAGCTCGTTTCCGGTACTCGCCTTTGCTCGGTGATTGTGTTGCTATTGGAAATTTACACCTCCGTCTTAGTCATCAGAAATCCATTCTGGATCCTTTCTCGACCTCACTGGTACTCTCACCGAAACAGACTGCTCTGGTCAACATCAGGGTCAACATGAAAACACGGCTCACAGTCTCTCGAGGCGAGTCCATCTTACAGGAGGAGAAAGGAGAAATTTGTAATGGGGGTACAGGAAAACAGTTTGAGGGGGGGAGAGAAACTTGTTACGATAATTAGTTTTCTAGTCTTGTTGTTCTTCTTGTTCTGCTGTCATCTCAAAGGTGCTGTCTCTCAGTCTTCCAAACGATCACTCCGGTGATGCAATATTCCTTCCAAATCAGCGATCTCTCTGTAAGGAGCAAAAATCTTGCATCACCATTTGTCTAACTGATGTGTGACATACCATCTTTAAAACATGAAAACATGAGTGAGAAGAGAGAAAACAAGAAAAAACCAAAAGAGAGAGAGAACAATTCATATACATATATATATTACATAAACCAACAATAAACAATAACAGAAAAAAAAACATTTTTCAAACATTTTTAAAACATTGTTCATCAGGCTGTCATATCTACATGTCCAATGGTATCCTTGCGCAGTCCCTCCCACCAGCACCTCCATACTCCACCCTTTGTATCTGGCCAGGATACATTGATGTGGGTAGGTCATGCTGGGGTTTGGTAGACTTCTGCAAAGACCAAGTAGATATGCAATGTTTGAGTCCTACCAATAATCGTCAGAGATGGGGAGAGAAAAAAAACATTTCACAGATACATTTACAACGTTTCACCCGGTCATTCCTGTGTCTTCAGGGAATGACCTCCCACTTTATTAACTATAACCTCAGGCTTACCATCAGTCTTAATGATCACCTTTCCTGATTGCAACTTATAGGTGTAACTCAAATTTTTTTTACATATGTGGTATCTGATTACGATTTTGTGTATCATGTCGTGGTCTAGGGGGTCTGGCTTTATGTGGGCTGTTACAGTTACTGGCATAATGCCCTTCTCTTTTACAAAGATAACAAACCCTGGGCTTCTTCCAAGTGTCAGTGACCTGAGGTTTTGGTTGATTTGATGCCGCCTCAAACGCTTGGATGCTCATCACCATCAACCGCTTTCCCTGTACCTCCCTGATTCCTTGGATATCATGGTTATGTTGTTGTCTAGGGGGTTGATATGATTTTTGTCTACTTCCTGATCTACAATCTCTTGCAAAGTGTCCCTCTTTATGACAATTGTAACAGACTTCCACATTTGAATTACTCGCATTGGTGTGGGACTTATGCTGGAGTGGTCTTGTGGTTAGGGCCTGTATACTTGCGGCCATTAACTTATCACTTTGTGACTCCCTGTATCTGGTGATATTCTGATCATGATCAATAGTGGCCTCTCTTAATGCGGCCACCGAGATATTTCTCCAGTTTGGGTTGGTGGTCTGTACCCTTGTTCTCAATATCTCCTTTAAACCATTCATTAATACCTTAACCGCTATTTCTCTATGCTGTGCATTAGTTTTGATGTCTGTGATCCCAGTGTTTCTAGCCATTACTTGCAGTGCTCGATTGAAATAATTAGAAATACTTTCCCCTTCGTTTTGTCTTGTGGAGAAAATTTCATTCCACTTGACAACGGCAGGGAAATATACTTCTAACTGTCGGTTGATCTGCTTAATACATTCCTGATTGTGTTCCTCCGTTTGAGGTACTTCTGTGTCTAATTGACAATCAGTAATAAATTTCGCAGGGTCAACACTGGAGGGCAAACATGCCCTCAGCACTGTCCGCCAATCTTTGTTGGTGGGTTCTGTGGCGTTTCCTAGTTCTTTAATGAACCTTTGACACGCTACTAGATTTTTCCTAGGATCAGGAAATTCAGACATAATTGATCTCAATTCGGTCCGGGACCAGGGACGGCGCATTGCACTGTCCTTGACGGGAATGATTCCCTGATCGTCAGTCTTCCCATTGGGGACTGTGATCACCCTGACAGGACTAAACTCAATTACATCACCTTGTATTGGTCTTACAATATGGGGTACATTTGTTTGTGCGTGATATAAAACATTGTACGTACCTGTGGACACGACCTCACCTGACCCTCCGTTAGGGGGTTTGATTATTGCCTTTACCGATTTGGTCGTGTCCACCTGGATGTCTTGTGTGATGGCTGCTGGAAGAGGTGCCGACATCGTGCTGGGCTCACTTTCTTGCTTGTAGTCCTGAGGGAAGTTTGACATGGGGTGCGACTTGCACGGGTTAACATTTGTAATTTTTACACTTTCATTTTCATAAACATTATTACATTTTACACTTTCATTCTTAATACAGTTACTAAGTGCATTTTTATCGTACAACATTGTGCCTTTCTCCGCAACCATAATCCTCTCCATTGCCATGTCTCTTTTCCCAAGATGAGAGTCAGATATGTCAGTTAAATTTCTTTGTATTTCACTTTCCTGTTGCCACAATTTTAAATGGTCATAATGTTTGATCCGTCTCTTTGCTGATTTAATGAGACCTATCCTTCTCCTTAGATTTAGTAACACATCTGGGCTAAAGCTACCTACCCGGGGAAACTTCTCCCCGTCATGCACAGTCATTCTTTCCCATTCATCACATAAAACCTGTGTGTGTGCTGAGTCAACCCGAACCGAGGTTGATCGCCCCCTACCTGAACAACTGGCCCCCATAACTTGCAGGTGTTGCTTTCACTACCTCTGACCTTCAAATCAGGGTCTTCAGCGAACCCTTACAAAAACCAAGATGTCCGGGGCAGGCCGGCGGCGAAGTTTACCGAGTACTCCACTCACTCCTCGCCCACGTTGGCCAGTACTGCAATCACTGTATCCAGAGCTGTTGTACCCAACCTAGGGCCCCTATGAGCCTTTATTTACTGGGGCGTGTTCCCCAGCAAGTATCGGTTGTTGGATAGTTCCCGAGTGACCAGCGAACCTCCCTTAAAATAAAAAAATTACACAAATCACGTTAAAATGTACAAATAGCGTTTATGACCCCTATCGTACGCAAATGGTACCGGTCAGGTTACTAACTAATGCACACAATTACGTGCGGTACAATCGTTCGGCACATAAGCAACTAATCTTATGTGCGGAGCGACCAGTGGAATCGAAAATTGCGGCTGCGAATTCCTTCAGCCTGAGCTTCAATGGCCTATATGGGTTCCGCACCAACCCTTCTTGGTGTTGTGCTCTATAGCGGACTTCTTAGTCTGCTGTACCTAGACCTCCTGGTCTGTTCCGGACCTCCTGGTCTGTGCTACAGTAGACCTCCTGGTCTGCTATACTCTAATGCTCAAATTTATGTTTAACAAGGGATGCCTCCCCAGCCACCATGCACGTCACTTACATGTATGTACCTCGCGAGAACTCGATTTCTTGTGGTTCAATCCAAAAATTGTAAAAACATATATATACAAACACTCACTCACCACATGTACACTTTACTTTTGTTTCTATTTCTGCGCAGAAATTTCTTTCCTTTAGACCAGATGAGTCGTAAATTTAGAGAAGGATCTATTAGTTTAAATTTCGGACACTAAAATTGACTTGCGCTATTTATTGCGTTGCCACCTTTTCGCCTGTTAAAATAATACTGTCGTGTGTTTTGAATTACGTGGGCGTACCCAGACGCTCCGTTGCGTAATATACGCTGCGTGCGTCGGCCTTTACGTTGCGTACGCTTGTCTCACCCTTTTGTTAGAGACACGTGTATGCCAGCCAGATATGTCCACAGAAATATAGTTAGCACGTTTATCAATGTAGATGATCTTTAATTGTATTCATCTACCGAGCACCACACAAGTCTCTCCTTGTATCTTAGGCAAAGCTGTGTGCGTGCTTTACAAATTACCCCTTAAATGTATTACTTTTACTCTTTAACTACTAATAGCAACAAATCTTTCTTAGCACGTTATCAATTGTGAAATGGCAAACAGGAGAGTGATATATGAAAATACACGAATGAAAAGAAATGCAGATATATGCGTGCGTGTGTACGCAAGACAGAAATAAACAGTTTTAAAAGACACTAGCGTATTGTTCTTACCTCCGGTTCCGGATTCCTTCAGCACCCTTTACTAAGCGAAGCAGACGCTTATCCGGTCAGCACGACGAGGAATATTACCTCCCGCCCTTTGCTGATGGATAATGTCTGCTGAAATTACCTAGTGCAGATATGTGAAGGACGGACGAGCCGCCAATTGATAAAGCCAAATATTTATCTTACTTAAAACCCTCTAAAAGGTGAAAGAACACAGTACGCTATTAGCGTATGGTATACCGTAAGGGTACGCACGTTGCGTAACAATCGCTTAGCCGTAGTCGAGACGCTCGAGCGCCACGTTCGCTCACGGCCAAGAGATCACAGGCAGGCACGCTATAGGCTGCCGACTAACGTAATGATATGCTATCAGCGTAGCGTATGCTTGGGACCACGAGGAGATCACAAGCGGCGCTGACGCTCACAATGTTAAACCTTTTTAACTATACCATAAACAATGTACATATAATGTAAATCCTTGTGCAGTGATAAGGTGTAAATGCAACACAGTGTAACCTTGTTAACTTGAAAGCTGTACGAGCGTCTCCTACGCTCTGAGAATACTTAGAAATATAATAAATACACAGATACCGGTATTAGGTTCTAACACCTTATATGAACGTTCTATTTGCAAAAGAATAATACAATACAAGTCATACACTACCAAAATAACATTGACTACCTAACCAGATAACTACACATGAAATACAATAGCAGTACAATAACACTTAAGAGAAAGAGAGAGAAAGAGGAGAAGAGAGAGAGAGAGAGAGAATGGCTTATAACAATAAAGGCAATATGGTTGCAGAGAAACTTACGCACAAAGGGAAACAATCGCATGCGCCTTCTGAATATCCAGCTCCCGATTATCAGCAATGAGAACCGTTGAAGAGAATAGAGAGCTGGATCAGATCGGCTTGTCCTTTTATACCCTACGCACAATACAGTACAATGGTCCCTATATTCTTATTGTTCATTGGACACAGGAATTCGTCTTCGCATTATAACAAAAGGTCATAGGTTGATTCATACAGGTGGGCTGTGACTATTTCCAACTGCTCAGGTGGGTGGGAAACTAGGTTTCCCGCCGCATGAGTAATAAAGTGCAAATAATAGTAAATGTCCATAAACTTCTTATGTCCATAACTATTCGCACGAGCGATTAATCCGCTTCAAACCAACACCGGAATATTGCTAATTAAATACTCTTCCGATGGATACTAAACACCACTGTGTAACCCCTGTCTGACCCTTCGTATCAAACAAAGAGGGATCTCTTTGTCTATGAACATGCTACATTAACTAAACTTTCAGATTCTATCAAAGGGACCATAATCTTCAAAATACATTATATGGTTAAATTATGTAACGATTGAGTCGCCCGCTAGACGCACATAAACTTTACCGTAAATGCGCATACCGTGCGCCTGCGGGTGCACGCAACAGCGAGTATGCGCACGCACGGGAGAGCCCATGCACTCGCAGCAGGGACACGCATGAGGTGCAAATATGGCAATGTGTAGCGTGATATTTTTCTGACTTTGACAGTGTCACTGTAGATCTATTGTATGCATTGTACCTGTGTCACCGTAGATCTATTGTATGCATTGTACCTGTGTCACCGTAGATCTATTGTATGTATTGTACCTGTGTCACCGTAGATCTATTGTATGCGTTGTACCTGTGTCACCGTAGATCTATTGTATGCATTGTACCTGTGTCACCGTAGATCTATTGTATGTATTGTACCTGTGTCACTGTAGATCTATTGTATGTATTGTACCTGTGTCACTGTAGATCTATTGTATGTTTTGTACCTGTCACTGTAGATCTATTGTATGTATTGTACCTGTGTCACTGTAGATCTATTGTATGTATTGTACCTGTGTCACTATAGATCTATTGTATGCATTGTACCTGTGTCACTGTAGATCTATTGTATGTATTGTACCTGTGTCACTGTAGATCTATTGTATGTATTGTACCTGTGTCACAGTAGATCTATTGTATGTATTGTACCTGTGTCACTGTAGATCTATTGTATGTATTGTACCTGTGTCACTGTAGATCTGTTGTATGCATTGAACCTGTGTCACTGTAGATCTATTGTATGTATTGTACCTGTGTCACCGTAGATCTATTGTATGTATTGTACCTGTGTCACCGTAGATCTATTGTATGCATTGTACCTGTGTCACTGTAGATCTATTGTATGTATTGTACCTGTGTCACTGTAGATCTATTGTATGTATTGTACCTGTGTCACCGTAGATCTATTGTATGCATTGTACCTGTGTCACCGTAAATCTATTGTATGCATTGTACCTGTGTCACTGTAGATCTATTGTATGTATTGTACCTGTGTCACTGTAGATCTATTGTATGTATTGTACCTGTGTCACTGTAGATCTATTGTATGTATTGTACCTGTGTCACCGTAGATCTATTGTATGTATTGTACCTGTGTCACCGTAGATCTATTGTATGTATTGTACCTGTGTCACCGTAGATCTATTGTATGTATTGTACCTGTGTCACTGTAGATCTATTGTATGCATTGTACCTGTGTCACCGTAGATCTATTGTATGTATTGTACCTGTGTCACTGTAGATCTATTGTATGTATTGTACCTGTGTCACCGTAGATCTATTGTATGTATTGTACCTGTGTCACTGTAGATCTATTGTATGTATTGTACCTGTCACTGTAGATCTATTGTATGTATTGTACCTGTGTCACTGTAGATCTATTGTATGTATTGTACCTGTGTCACTGTAGATCTATTGTATGCATTGTACCTGTGTCACCGTAGATCTATTGTGTGTATTGAACCTGTGTCACTGTAGATCTATTTTATGTATTGTACCTGTGTCACTGTAGATCTATTGTATGCATTGTACCTGTGTCACTGTAGATCTATTGTATGTATTGTACCTGTGTCACTGTAGATCTATTGTATGTATTGTACCTGTGTCACTGTAGATCTATTGTATGTTTTGTACCTGTCACTGTAGATCTATTGTATGTATTGTACCTGTGTCACTGTAGATCTATTGTATGTATTGTACCTGTGTCACTATAGATCTATTGTATGCATTGTACCTGTGTCACTGTAGATCTATTGTATGTATTGTACCTGTGTCACTGTAGATCTATTGTATGTATTGTACCTGTGTCACAGTAGATCTATTGTATGTATTGTACCTGTGTCACTGTAGATCTATTGTATGTATTGTACCTGTGTCACTGTAGATCTATTGTATGTATTGTACCTGTGTCACTGTAGATCTATTGTATGTATTGTACCTGTGTCACCGTAGATCTATTGTATGTATTGTACCTGTGTCACCGTAGATCTATTGTGTGTATTGTACCTGTGTCACTGTAGATCTATTGTATGTATTGTACCTGTGTCACTGTAGATCTATTGTAGATCTATTGTATGTATTGTACCTGTGTCACCGTAGATCTATTGTATGTATTGTACCTGTGTCACTGTAGATCTATTGTATGCATTGTACCTGTGTCACTGTAGATCTATTGTATGTATTGTACCTGTGTCACCTTAGATCTATTATATGTATTGTACCTGTGTCACTGTAGATCTATTGTGTGTATTGTACCTGTGTCACCGTAGATCTATTGTATGTATTGTACCTGTGTCACTGTAGATCTATTGTATGTATTGTACCTGTGTCACCGTAGATCTATTGTGTGTATTGTACCTGTGTCACTGTAGATCTATTGTATGTATTGTACCTGTGTCACTGTAGATCTATTGTGTGTATTGTACCTGTGTCACCGTAGATCTATTGTGTGTATTGTACCTGTGTTACGTTGCCTGAAACAACTTTTTCATAATTAAGAAGTATATCTGTGTTTTCAGAGGGTGATTACAGAGGACGGGGCAGAATATGTGTACAACAAGTTGTGTCTATGTGCGGGAGCGAGGCCCAAAGTCATTGCGGAAGGAAATCCGTATGTGTTAGGTATCCGTGATACGGACAGCGCCCAGGTAATTATATATATATTACATGTATGTAGCAGTGTCACATGTATATTCTTCCCCCGTTATATCCTCAATGTCTAATTTATCTTGTGTTTCCCCTGTATGCTATGCTGTACTTACCACAGAGTGACATACTGTATGTACTGTACTTACCACAGAGTGACATACTGTATGTACTGTACTTACCACATATAGTGACACACTGTATGTACTGTACTTACCACATATAGTGACACACTGTATGTACTGTACTTACCACATATAGTGACACACTGTATATACTGTACTTACCACATATAGTGACATACTGTATGTACTGTACTTACCACATATAGTGACACACTGTATATACTGTACTTACCACTTATAGTGACATACTGTATATACTGTACTTACCACATATAGTGACATACTGTATGTACTGTACTTACCACATATAGTGACAGTGTATGTACTGTACTTACCACATATAGTGACACACTGTATGTACTGTACTTACCACATATAGTGACATACTGTATATACTGTACTTACCACATATAGTGACACACTGTATATACTGTACTTACCACATATAGTGACACACTGTATATACTGTACTTACCACATATAGTGACATACTGTATATACTGTACTTACCACATATAGTGACACACTGTACTGTACTTACCACATATAGTGACACTGTATATACTGTACTTACCACAGAGTGACATACTGTATGTACTGTACTTACCACATATAGTGACATACTGTATGTACTGTACTTACCACAGTGACATACTGTATGTACTGTACTTACCACATATAGTGACATACTGTATGTACTGTACTTACCACATATAGTGACATACTGTATATACTGTACTTACCACATATAGTGACATACTGTATGTACTGTACTTACCACATATAGTGACACAGTGTATGTACTGTACTTACCACATATAGTGACACACTGTATGTACTGTACTTACCACATATAGTGACACACTGTATATACTGTACTTACCACTTATAGTGACATACTGTATATACTGTACTTACCACATATAGTGACATACTGTATGTACTGTACTTACCACATATAGTGACAGTGTATGTACTGTACTTACCACATATAGTGACACACTGTATGTACTGTACTTACCACATATAGTGACATACTGTATATACTGTACTTACCACATATAGTGACACACTGTATATACTGTACTTACCACATATAGTGACACACTGTATATACTGTACTTACCACATATAGTGACATACTGTATATACTGTACTTACCACATATAGTGACACACTGTACTGTACTTACCACATATAGTGACACTGTATATACTGTACTTACCACATATAGTGACACACTGTATGTACTGTACTTACCACATATAGTGACACTGTATGTACTGTACTTACCACAGAGTGACATACTGTATGTACTGTACTTACCACAGAGTGACATACTGTATGTACTGTACTTACCACATATAGTGACACACTGTATGTACTGTACTTACCACATATAGTGACATACTGTATGTACTGTACTTACCACATAGTGACATACTGTATGTACTGTACTTACCACATATAGTGACATACTGTATGTACTGTACTTACCACAGAGTGACATACTGTATGTACTGTACTTACCACATATAGTGACACACTGTATGTACTGTACTTACCACATATAGCGACACACTGTATGTACTGTACTTACCACATATAGTGACACACTGTATGTACTGTACTTACCACATATAGTGACATACTGTATGTACTGTACTTACCACATATAGTGACATACTGTATGTACTGTACTTACCACATAGTGACATACTGTATGTACTGTACTTACCACATATAGTGACACACTGTATGTACTGTACTTACCACATATAGTGACACGCTGTATGTACTGTACTTACCACATATAGTGACACACTGTACTGTACTTACCACATATAGTGACATACTGTATGTACTGTACTTACCACATATAGTGACATACTGTATGTACTGTACTTACCACATTGTGACATACTGTATGTACTGTACTTACCACATATAGTGACATACTGTATGTACTGTACTTACCACATAGTGACATACTATATGTACTGTACTTACCACATATAGTGACATACTGTATGTACTGTACTTACCACATATAGTGACATACTGTATGTACTGTACTTACCACATATAGTGACACACTGTATGTACTGTACTTACCACATATAGTGACATACTGTATGTACTGTACTTACCACATAGTGACATACTGTATGTACTGTACTTACCACATATAGTGACATACTGTATGTACTGTACTTACCACATATAGTGACATACTGTATGTACTGTACTTACCACATAGTGACATACTGTATGTACTGTACTTACCACATAGTGACATACTGTATGTACTGTACTTACCACATAGTGACATACTGTATATACTGTACTTACCACATATAGTGACACACTGTATGTACTGTACTTACCACATATAGTGACACACTGTATGTACTGTACTTACCACATATAGTGACATACTGTATGTACTGTACTTACCACATATAGTGACACACTGTATGTACTGTACTTACCACATATAGTGACACACTGTATGTACTGTACTTACCACATATAGTGACACACTGTATGTACTGTACTTACCACATATAGTGACACACTGTATGTACTGTACTTACCACATATAGTGACACACTGTATATACTGTACTTACCACATATAGTGACACACTGCATGTACTGTACTTACCACATATAGTGACACAGTGCATGTACTGTACTTACCACATATAGTGACACAGTGCATGTACTGTACTTACCACATATAGTGACATAGTGTATGTACTGTACTTACCATATAGTGACATACTGTATGCTATACTGTACTTACCACATATAGTGACACTGTATATACTGTACTTACCACATATAGTGACACACTGTATGTACTGTACTTACCACATATAGTGACACACTGTATATACTGTACTTACCACATATAGTGACATACTGTATGTACTGTACTTACCACATATAGTGACTGTATGTACTGTACTTACCACATATAGTGACACACTGTATATACTGTACTTACCACATATAGTGACATACTGTATGTACTGTACTTACCACAGAGTGACATACTGTATGCTATGCTGTACTTACCACATATGGTGACATACTGTATGTACTGTACTTACCATATAGTGACATACTGTATGCTATACTGTACTTACCACATATAGTGACATACTGTATGTACTGTACTTACCACATATAGTGACACACTGTATGTACTGTACTTACCACATATAGTGACACACTGTATGTACTGTACTTACCACATATAGTGACACACTGTATGTACTGTACTTACCACATATAGTGACACTGTATATACTGTACTTACCACATATAGTGACACACTGTATATACTGTACTTACCACATATAGTGACACACTATGTACTGTACTTACCACATATAGTGACATACTGTATGTACTGTACTTACCACATATAGTGACATACTGCATGTACTGTACTTACCACATATAGTGACACACTGCATGTACTGTACTTACCACATATAGTGACACAGTGCATGTACTGTACTTACCACATATAGTGACATAGTGTATGTACTGTACTTACCATATAGTGACATACTGTATGCTATACTGTACTTACCACATATAGTGACAATGTATATACTGTACTTACCACATATAGTGACATACTGTATGTACTGTACTTACCACATATAGTGACACACTGTATGTACTGTACTTACCACATATAGTGACACACTGTATGTACTGTACTTACCACATATAGTGACACACTGTATATACTGTACTTACCACATATAGTGACATACTGTATGTACTGTACTTACCACATATAGTGACACACTGTATATACTGTACTTACCACATATAGTGACACACTGTATATACTGTACTTACCACATATAGTGACATACTGTATGTACTGTACTTACCACAGAGTGACATTCTGTATGCTTTGCTGTACTTACCACATATGGTGACATACTGTATGTACTGTACTTACCATATAGTGACATACTGTATGCTATACTGTACTTACCACATATAGTGACATACTGTATGTACTGTACTTAGTGACACACTGTATATACTGTACTTACCACATATAGTGACACTGTATATACTGTACTTACCACATATAGTGACATACTGTATGTACTGTACTTACCATATAGTGACATACTGTATGCTATACTGTACTTACCACATATAGTGACACTGTATATACTGTACTTACCACATATAGTGACATACTGTATGTACTGTACTTACCACATATAGTGACACACTGTATATACTGTACTTACCACATATAGTGACACACTGTATATACTGTACTTACCACATATAGTGACACACTGTATGTACTGTACTTACCACATATAGTGACACACTGTATGTACTGTACTTACCACATATAGTGACACACTGTATGTACTGTACTTACCACATATAGTGACACACTGTATGTACTGTACTTACCACATATAGTGACACACTGTATGTACTGTACTTACCACATATAGTGACACGCTGTATATACTGTACTTACCACATATAGTGACATGCTGTATGTACTGTACTTACCATATAGTGACACACTGTATGTACTGTACTTACCACATATAGTGACACGCTGTATATACTGTACTTACCACATATAGTGACATGCTGTATGTACTGTACTTACCACATATAGTGACATACTGTATGTACTGTACTTACCACATATAGTGACACACTGTATGTACTGTACTTACCACATATAGTGACACACTGTATGTACTGTACTTACCACATATAGTGACAGTGTATATACTGTACTTACCACATATAGTGACAAACTGTATGTACTGTACTTACCACATATAGTGACACACTGTATATACTGTACTTACCACATATAGTGACACAGTGTATGTACTGTACTTATCACATATAGTGACATAGTGTATATACTGTACTTACCACATATAGTGACATACTGTATGTACTGTACTTACCACAGAGTGACATACTGTATATACTGTACTTACCACATATAGTGACACACTGTATATACTGTACTGTATTCCAGATCTTCCAGAGACGGCTCGCACAGGCCAGACGGGTGCTGGTTGTGGGGAACGGAGGGATTGCGCTGGAATTGGTGTAAGTATAATAATCTCTATGATATTTACTACCCAGATTCAGCCCAGACTACCAAGACACGGTGAGTCCAGGACATGCCAGGAATAAGGCAGGTTTACCTAGACAACACTGTAACGCACCATTCCGGACGCAGTTACAGCCCTGGACGCACATAGAATATAGGCACGCCGCATATCCTTTTATTCAGCAGAGGCTGATAGTGCGCCCCCATTCAGTAGTGATGTGAATATGGTGCACGGGACCTGTCAGCTGACTGACGCCAGGCATCTCACACTAGTGGCATATTGAGGCAATCTGTATGAGGACGCATCTGTAGTATCATGTGTGACCGCCGATTGTCAGCCAGGTTTGGGCCCAAGTCTTATGTTTCTGCCTCTTGCAGGTATGAGATTGAAGGATGTGAAGTCATCTGGGCTGTGAAAGATAAATCCATCGGTAACACCTTCTTTGACCCTGGAGCTGCCGAGTTTCTCATCCCACAGCTGAAATCTGATAAACCTGAAACCCCCCTGACCTGCAAAAGAACCAAATACACCACGGAAATGCCTGCCGGTGAGGTCATTATCCATCACACGAGTGTTATTCCGGGGGCTCATAGATACACAGGAAACACGTTCTCACATCTTTATTTCACTCGTGTCTAGTTTCTAATCATTACTATCTGTCGTCTTTCCCTATGGCTGAAATACATCACTTACTGACTGTAAAGCAATCCCTGCTCTCCTCCTGTTACCGCCCATTGCGATCAGTGCGGATTCCTGTTCCCGGCCACATACAGCAATTATTTAGCGGTTATTTGGAGCTCATGTGAGTAAAGGTTCAATGAGTAACCCCATTTCTCTGACGTCCTAGTGGATGCTGGGTACTCCGTAAGGACCATGGGGAATAGCGGGCTCCGCAGGAGACTGGGCACTCTAAAAGAAAGATTAGGTACTATCTGGTGTGCACTGGCTCCTCCCTCTATGCCCCTCCTCCAGACCTCAGTTAGAATCTGTGCCCGGCCCGAGCTGGTTGCACACTAGGGGCTCTTCTGAGCTCCTAGAAAAGAAAGTATTTGTTAGGTTTTTTATTTTCAGTGAGATCTGCTGGCAACAGACTCACTGCTACGAGGGACTAAGGGGAGAAGAAGCGAACCTACCTGCTTGCAGCTAGCTTGGGCTTCTTAGGCTACTAGACACCATTAGCTCCAGAGGGATCGAACACAGACCCAGCCTCGGTCGTCTGGTCCCGGAGCCGCGCCGCCGTCCCCCTTACAGAGCCAGAAGCAAGAAGAACGTCCTGGAAATCAGCGGCTGAAGACTTCGGTCTTCATTAAGGTAGCGCACCGCACTGCAGCTGTGCGCCATTGCTCCCTATGCACACCACATACTCCGGTCACTGATGGGTGCAGGGCGCTGGGGGGGGGGGGGGGGGCGGGGGGGCGCCCTGGGCAGCAATTAGAGTACCTTACATTGGCAAATGGCACATAATATAGCCTAATAAGCTATATATGTGCAAAAATCCCCTGCCATAATATAAATATAAGAGCGGGAGAAGTCCGCCGAAAAAGGGGCGGGGCTATCTCCCTCAGCACACTGGCGCCATTTCCTCTTCACAGTGCAGCTGGAAGACAGCTCCCCAGGCTCTCCCCTGTAGTTTCCAGGCTCAAAGGGTTAAAAAGAGAGGGGGGGCACTAAATTTAGGCGCAGACTGTATATAAAAAGCAGCTATAGGGATAAATCACTTCTGTTAGTGTAAATCCCTGATTAAATAGCGCTGTGGTGTGTGCTGGCATACTCTCTCTCTGTCTCCCCAAAGGACTTTGTGGGGTCCTGTCCTCAGTCAGAGCATTCCCTGTGTGTGTGCGGTGTGTCGGTACGGCTGTGTCGACATGTTTGATGAGGAAGCTTATGTGGAGGCGGAGCAGGTGCCGATAAATGTGATGTCACCCCCTGCGGGGCCGACACCAGAGTGGGTGGATATGTGGAAGGTATTAACCGACAGTGTCAACTCCTTACATAAAAGGCTGGATGACGTAACAGCCGTGGGACAGCCGGCTTCTCAGCCCGCGCCTGCCCAGGCGCCTCAAAGGCCATCAGGGGCTCAAAAAACGCCCGCTACCTCAGATGGCAGACACAGATGTCGACACGGAGTCTGACTCCAGTGTCGACGAGCATGAGACATATACACGATCCACTAGGGGCATCCGTTGCATGATTACGGCAATGAAAAATGTGTTACACATTTCTGACATTAACCCAAGTACCACTAAAAAGGGTATTATGTTGGGGAGAAAAAGCAGCCAGTGTTTTTTCCCCCATCAGATGAGTGAATGAAGTGTGTGAAGAAGCGTGGGCTTCCCCCGATAAGAAACTGGTAATTTCTAAAAAGTTACTGATGGCGTACCCTTTCCCGCCAGAGGATAGGTCACGTTGGGAGATATCCCCTAGGGTGGATAAGGCGCTCACACGCTTGTCAAAAAAGGTGGCACTGCCGTCTCAGGATACGGCCGCCTTGAAAGAGCCTGCTGATAGAAAGCAGGAGGCGATCCTGAAGTCTGTATATACACACTCGGGTACTATACTGAGACCTGCAATTGCCTCAGCATGGATGTGTAGTGCTGCTGCAGCGTGGTCTGATACCCTGTCAGATAATATTGATACCCTCGACAGGGATACTATTTTGCTAACCATAGAGCATATTAAAGACGTCGTCTTATATATGAGGGATGCACAGAGGGATATTTGCCGTCTGGCATCCAGAATTAAGGCAGTGTCCATTTCTGCCAGGAGAGTATTATGGACTCGGCAGTGGACAGGTGATGCTGATTCTGAAAGGCACATGGAGGTTCTGCCTTATAAGGGAATTTTTTGGGGATGGTCTCTCGGACCTCGTATCCACAGCAACAGCTGGGAAATCGACATTTTTACCTCAGGTTCCCTCACAGCCTAAGAAAGCACCGTATTATCAGGTACAGTCCTTTCGGCCTCAGAAAAGCAAGCGGGTCTAAGGCGCTTCCTTTCTGCCCAGAGGCAAGGGAAGAGGGAAAAAGCTGCACCAGACAGCCAGTTCCCAGGATCAAGAATCTTCCCCCGCTTCCTCTGAGTCCACCGCATGACGCTGGGGCTCCACAGGCGGAGCCAGGTGCGGTGGGGGCGCGTCTCCGGAACTTCAGCGACCAGTGGGCTCGCTCACAGGTGGATCCCTGGGTTCTGCAAGTAGTATCACAGGGATACAAGCTGGAGTTCGAGGCGACTCCCCCTCGCCGTTACCTCAAATCAGCCTGGCCTGCTGCCCTCGGAGAAAGGGAGGTAGTACTGGCGGCAATTCACAAGCTGTATCTTCAGCAGGTGATAATCAGGGTACCCCTCCTTCAACAGGGACGGGGTTATTATTCCACAATGTTTGTGGTACCGAAACCAGACGGTTCGGTGAGACCCATTCTAAAGACTGTCATTACCAATTCCAGACGTTGCTGTTTGGTCTGTCCACAGCACCGCGGGTATTTACCAAGGTAATGGCCGAAATGATGATGCTCCTCCGAAAGAAGGGAGTCATTATTATTCCGTACTTGGACGATCTCCTTATAAAGGCGAGGTCCAAAGAGCAGTTGCTAGTCAGCGTAGCACTATCTCAAGAAGTGCTGCATCAGCACGGCTGGATTCTGAATATCCCAAAGTCGCAGCTGATTCCTGCGACGCGTCTGCTGTTCTTGGGCATGATTCTGAACACAGAACAGAAGAAGATATTTCTCCCGGAGGAGAAGGCCCAGGAATTATCATCTCTGGTTAGGGACCTCCTGAAACCAAAAGCAGGTGTCTGTGCATCACTGCACGCGAGTCCTGGGAAAGATGGTAGCTTCTTACGAAGCAATTCCCTTCGGCATGTCACAACTGAGGGCCTGAGCTGACGGGAGGCAGCCTCAGTTGTAGGGGCTGAGATGTAACGGAACCTGGGAGGTTGTATCAGACCCCTAGACATGTAAGTAACATGTAGAATAACTGCCCGAAGGCGTGACCACGACAACCAGGATAAAAGTCAATGATGTTTATTATGACAAACTCCGTAACACAGCAGCAGTAAAGGAAACATAAAAGTCAACAGAGGATAAATACAATTCCTGGGTACTACAGGGTGGCAAGGGCCACAGGCACTGGTAGAGTGAGACAGTTCTTATAATCTTCTAGTTGGAAAGTCCTTACCAGACCTGACTGTAGCAATGGAGAGAACCCAGGATCGTACCAGCTGGTGTTCCAGGAAAGGCTGGGTTGCTGAAGATAAAACGGCTGCTGTGGATACTGGCTGGAACCAGACTGTTGTTGGTACGGAGTGGATACTGGCTGGAACCAGTTAAATAATAAACGAACTTGAGAGCGATGAAATAATAATGAAGTTTGGAGTTTAAGAGCGGTGAAATAATAATACCGGTGGAGAGTGGTAAACTGCAGAAAGGACACCGGCCCTTTAAGAGAAGCTGTACACTGCTGGAAGCTGGGCTGGAAGCAGGTGATTGATGAAGTTTGGAGTTTGAGAGCGGTGAAATAATAATACCGGTGGAGAGTGGTAAACTGCAGAAAGGACACCGGCCCTTTAAGAGAAGCTGTACACTGCTGGAAGCTGGGCTGGAAGCAGGTGATTGTTGTAACTGGAAACAGGCGAGTCCAGAATGGATCGGAGAGTCAGGCTACACCGCAGATGGAATGCTGGTGCGGGTCTCTATAGCAGAAGTCTGGAGACAGGAGCTGGAACCTGGAAGACAACCACAGGAGAGAGACAAACTGGAACTAGGTTAGACAACCAAAGCACTGACGCCTTCCTTGCTCAGGCACAGCTTACTTATACCTGCAGCAAGGAAGGGGTTGGCTAGGCAATTATGCAAATCAACAATACAGACGACAGATTGGTGGAAATGATCAGATGACAAAATCCAAGATGGCTGCGCCCATGCAGACACTTGGAGGGAAGTTTGGTTTGTAATCCATGTGAGAATTGAAACAGTAATGGCGACGCCGGCCACAGGAGACAGGAGACGCCAGACTGACAAGCGCACATTTAACCACGCGGGCACAGCGGAGGCCGCGGCTGATGAAATCACCACTCTGACATTCTGCATGTGGAAACTCAGGAACAGCGGGATCCGGTCCTGGAACGCTGAGCCAGCCTTAGGAGGCATCTGAAGGGTAAGTAATGGCGTCCAGATACCCGGATCGTGACAGCACCCCCCCCCTTTAGGAGTGGCCCCAGGACACTTCTTAGGCTTTAAAGGAAACTTTGCGTGGAAATTTCGGACCAAGGCAGGAGCATGGACGTCTGAGGCATTGGTCCAAGAGCGTTCTTCAGGACCATAGCCCTTCCAGTCAATGAGGTATTGTAACTGACCGTAACGGAAACGTGAGTCCAAAATCTTGGCCACCTCGTACTCGACTCCCCGTTGAGTCTGAACTTTGGGAGCTGGAGGAAGTGCGGAATGAAACCGATTCAGGATCAGCGGTTTCAACAAAGAAACATGAAATGTCCTGGGTATTTTCAAGAAGGATGGTAACTGTAACCTGTAGGCAACAGGATTGATGACTTGTTCAATCTTGAAGGGTCCGATGTAGCGAGGTGCAAATTTCATGCTGGGAACTCTCAACCTCAAATTCTTCGTGGACAGCCACACACGATCACCCACCTTGAGAGCAGGAACCGCTCTACGCTTTCTATCGGCAAACTTCTTATACCTGAATGAGGCTTTAAGCAGGGCTGCGCGGACGTTCCTCCAATTATTTGAAAACTGACGCAAGGTGACATCCACTGCTGGAACAGAAGTTGCGGGAAGCGGTTGGAATTCTGGGACTTTAGGGTGGAATCCATAATTAATGAAGAATGGTGTAGAAGAAGATGAGGAATGGTATTGATTGTTGTGGCTGAACTCGGCCCAAGGAAGGAGTTGAACCCAGTCATCTTGAGAGGAAGACACATATATACGGAGGAAGGCCTCCAAGTCCTGATTCACCCTCTCGGTTTGACCATTGGTCTGAGGATGGTAAGCCGTGGAAAACTTTAACTTGACTTGGAGGGCTTGACACAAACTTCGCCAAAATTTGGCTACAAATTGTACTCCACGATCCGAGATGATCTCTTCAGGAAGACCGTGAAGTCGGAAGATCTCTTGTATAAACACTTGAGCCAACTTGGAAGCTGACGGAAGACCGGTGAGAGGGATGAAATGTGCCATCTTGGTGAACCGGTCAACTACCACCCAGATGGTATTAAACTTGTTGCAGATAGGTAGATCGGAAACAAAGTCCATCGACAAATGGGTCCAAGGTCGACGGGGAACAGATAATGGAACCAGTTGCCCCGCAGGCGACTGGCGGGAGACTTTGTGTTGGGCACACTTTGGGCAGGAGGCAATAAATTCCATAACGTCCTTCTTCAGAGTTGGCCACCAGTAGGACCTAGAAATAAATTCAAGGGTTTTCTGAATGCCTGTATGTCCAGCAAAACGGGAAGCATGGGCCCAATGCATGAGCTTCTTCCTTAGAACTGGCTTAACAAAACTTTTCCCTGGTGGAGGCGTAGAGTCCATCCCTACCGTGGAGAATGCCAACGGATTAATAATAGGATGCTTGTCTGCAGACTCGGACTCATTTTCTTGCTCCCATGAGCGGGAAAGGGCATCGGCCTTACGATTCTGAGAACCCGGACAGAACTGGAGTTTAAAGTCAAACCTAGAGAAGAAAAGTGCCCATCTGGCCTGACGAGGATTCAGACATTGTGCGCCTTTGAGATATAAAAGATTTTTGTGGTCGGTAAGAATGGTGATTGAGTGGGAAGCTCCCTCCAACAGGTATCTCCACTCCTCCAGAGCGAGCTTGATGGCTAGCAACTCCTGATCGCCAATGGCATAGTTGCGCTCAGCTGGGGTGAACTTCCGGGAGAAGAAACTGCAAGGATGTAGATGTCCATCTTTGGCCCTCTGGGATAACACTGCTCCTACTCCAACGGAGGAGGCATCTACCTCTAAGATAAAAGGAGAGTCGGTGTCGGGCTGTTTCAGAACTGGTGCAGAGATGAACCGTTGCTTCAGAAGGTGAAAGGCCTGTGTAGCTTCCTCGGACCACTTGGACGGATTAGCACCTTTCTTGGTTAATGCAGTGATAGGCGCCACAATGGTGGAAAAGTCTCGTATAAATTTTCTATAATAATTGGCGAACCCTAAGAACCTCTGGACCCCTTTGAGGCTTAAGGGTATAGGCCAATTCTGGATTGCTTGGAGTTTCTCAGGATCCATCTCTAGTCCGGAACCGGACACAATGTAACCTAGAAACGGAATGGTTTTAACTTCAAACACACACTTCTCCAATTTACAATAGAGGTGATTGACACGGAGACGGGAAAGAACCTCTTTTACCCAGAAACGATGATCTTCGAGATTATTAGCAAAGATGAGGATGTCGTCTAGATAAACCACGACATGGCGGTACAAGATGTCCCTGAAAATCTCATTCACGAAGTGCTGGAAGACTGCTGGAGCATTGCTCAATCCGAAGGGCATGACGAGGTACTCATAATGTCCGTCACGGGTGTTAAAGGCGGTCTTCCACTCGTCACCCTCACGGATTCGGATGAGATTGTAGGCACCCCTCAAGTCCAGCTTTGTGAAAATAGTTGCACCACTAACTCTATCAAAGAGCTCGGTAATCAGGGGTAAAGGGTATCGGTTCTTGACGGTAATGTCGTTCAGACCTCTGTAGTCGATGCACGGACGCAGACCACCGTCTTTCTTCTTAACGAAGAAGAAGCCTGCGCCGGCTGGAGAAGAAGATGGTCGGATGAAACCCTTCGCCGGGTTCTCTTTGATGTACTCTTCCATGGAGTGTGTCTCAGGCAGAGACAACGGATAAGTTCGGCCTCGCGGTGGAACCTTCCCTGGAATGAGGTCGATTGGGCAGTCCCATTCTCTATGAGGAGGAAGGATATCAGCAGAGGCTTTACTGAACACGTCCGTGAAGTCTTGATATGGAGGAGGCGGAACATCAGATGACCTGGGGAAGGAAGAACAAACAGGAAGAACTTTGGCTAAACAAGTCTCAGCACAGGAGGGACCCCATGCCAGTATTTGCGTAGTCGTCCAGTCAATTGATGGGTTGTGGAGACGGAGCCATGGAAGGCCTAAAACCACTGGATGTGTGGCTCTTGGAATCACTAAAAAAGAAATATACTCAGAATGAAGAACTCCCACTCTCAGACGAACTGGAAGAGTCCTTAAGGAAATGACTGCGTCAAAAATCTTGCTGCCATCCACGGCAGTCAAAGAGATGGACGAGGACAGTCTCTCGGTGGGTAGGGACCACCGTTTAACATAAGCTTCGGTTATGAAATTCCCAGCTGCTCCGGAATCAAGGAGGGCAATGACGTTCCTGTAACGTTGAGCAATTTGGAGCGACACTGGGAGGTTACAGTCATGAGGAGATGGAGAGGAGATCATTACTCCTAGCCGGCCCTCTCCTTGGCGAGCTAGGATCTGGAGTTTCCCGGACGTTTGGGACAGGCATTGATAGTGTGCGACGGAGCTGCACAGTAGAGACAGAGAGACTCAGAGAGACGTCTTCGGCGCTCAGCGGGAGATAGACGAGAACGACTAATTTGCATAGGCTCATCCTTGGATGGAGATGGTTGACGAGGAGGAGGAGCAGAAGATTTAGGAGTAGATGATCTTCCTCGCTCAGTTGCTCTCTCTCTGAAACGTAGATCAACCTTCGTGCAAAGAGAAATTAGCTCATCCAACTTAGAGGGCAAGTCTCTGGTAGCTAACTCATCCTTGATGCGTTCTGATAAGCCATGCCAGAATGCAGCATACAGGGCCTCGTCGTTCCATGCCAGTTCGGATGCCAGGATTTTAAACTGTATAAGATACTGTCCCACAGTACGTGTTCCCTGGCGTAAACGGAGAATCTCAGATGAAGCAGATGTTATCCGGCCTGGCTCGTCGAAGATGCGCCAGAATGTAGCTACAAAGTCAGTATAGGAGGATAGCAGGGGATCAGACTTCTCCCATAAAGGTGATGCCCAGTCAAGGGCTGAGCCACTGAGAAGGGAGATGATATAGGCAATTTTGGTACGGTCACTGAAGAAATTGCCAGGTAGAAGCTCAAAGTGGATTTCACATTGATTGAGAAATCCCCTGCAGAACCTTGGAGATCCATCAAATTTTGCTGGCGTTGGAAGATGAAGATGTGGACTGGAAATGGGTAAGGTGGGTGGGGTTACAGCTGGTGTCACTGTAGTGGACGCACCGGACGTGCCAGGTCCACGGAGGGTCGTTTGAATCCCATCCAGCCGTGTAGAGAGATCCTGGAGACAGCGGATGATGTGGCCCTGTGCAGCCTCCTGATGTTCAAGTCGGGCTGCCAGTTCTTGCATTGGCCTGGCCGCTTGATCCTGGTCTCCGGCTGGATTCATTAGGTCAGTGCTTACTGTCACAACTGAGGGCCTGAGCTGACGGGAGGCAGCCTCAGTTGTAGGGGCTGAGATGTAACGGAACCTGGGAGGTTGTATCAGACCCCTAGACATGTAAGTAACATGTAGAATAACTGCCCGAAGGCGTGACCACGACAACCAGGATAAAAGTCAATGATGTTTATTATGACAAACTCCGTAACACAGCAGCAGTAAAGGAAACATAAAAGTCAACAGAGGATAAATACAATTCCTGGGTACTACAGGGTGGCAAGGGCCACAGGCACTGGTAGAGTGAGACAGTTCTTATAATCTTCTAGTTGGAAAGTCCTTACCAGACCTGACTGTAGCAATGGAGAGAACCCAGGATCGTACCAGCTGGTGTTCCAGGAAAGGCTGGGTTGCTGAAGATAAAACGGCTGCTGTGGATACTGGCTGGAACCAGACTGTTGTTGGTACGGAGTGGATACTGGCTGGAACCAGTTAAATAATAAACGAACTTGAGAGCGATGAAATAATAATGAAGTTTGGAGTTTAAGAGCGGTGAAATAATAATACCGGTGGAGAGTGGTAAACTGCAGAAAGGACACCGGCCCTTTAAGAGAAGCTGTACACTGCTGGAAGCTGGGCTGGAAGCAGGTGATTGATGAAGTTTGGAGTTTGAGAGCGGTGAAATAATAATACCGGTGGAGAGTGGTAAACTGCAGAAAGGACACCGGCCCTTTAAGAGAAGCTGTACACTGCTGGAAGCTGGGCTGGAAGCAGGTGATTGTTGTAACTGGAAACAGGCGAGTCCAGAATGGATCGGAGAGTCAGGCTACACCGCAGATGGAATGCTGGTGCGGGTCTCTATAGCAGAAGTCTGGAGACAGGAGCTGGAACCTGGAAGACAACCACAGGAGAGAGACAAACTGGAACTAGGTTAGACAACCAAAGCACTGACGCCTTCCTTGCTCAGGCACAGCTTACTTATACCTGCAGCAAGGAAGGGGTTGGCTAGGCAATTATGCAAATCAACAATACAGACGACAGATTGGTGGAAATGATCAGATGACAAAATCCAAGATGGCTGCGCCCATGCAGACACTTGGAGGGAAGTTTGGTTTGTAATCCATGTTGAAACAGTAATGGCGACGCCGGCCACAGGAGACAGGAGACGCCAGACTGACAAGCGCACATTTAACCACGCGGGCACAGCGGAGGCCGCGGCTGATGAAATCACCACTCTGACATTCTGCATGTGGAAACTCAGGAACAGCGGGATCCGGTCCTGGAACGCTGAGCCAGCCTTAGGAGGCATCTGAAGGGTAAGTAATGGCGTCCAGATACCCGGATCGTGACACGGCAGATTCCATGCGAGGATCTTCCAGTGGGATCTGTTGGACAAGTGGTCCGGATCGCATCTCCAGATGCATCGGTTAATCATCCTGTCCCCGAGGGCCAGGGTGTCTCTGCTGTGGTGGCTGCAGAGTGCTCATCTGCTCGAAGGCCGCAGATTCGGCATACAGGACTGGGTCCTGGTGGCCACGGATGCAAGCCTCCGAGGTTGGGGGGCAGTCACCCAGGGAAGAAACTTCCAAGGACAATGGTCAAGTCAGGAAACTTCCCTACACATAAATATTCTGGAACTAAGGGCCATTTACAACGCCCTGAGTCAAGCAGAACCCCTGCTTCAAAAACAACCGGTTCTGATTCAGTCAGACAACATCACAGCGGTCGCCCATGTAAACCGCCAGGGCGGCACAAGAAGCAGGATGGCAATGGCAGAAGCCACAAGGATTCTTCGATGGGCGGAGAATCACGTGATAGCACTGTCAGCAGTGTTCATTCCGGGAGTGGACAACTGAGAAGCAGACTTCCTCAGCAGGCACGACCTCCACCCGGGAGAGTGGGGACTTCATCCAGAAGTCTTCCAGCTGATTGTAAACCGTTGGGAACGACCACAGGTGGACATGATGGCGTCCCGCCTCAACAAAAAGGCTAAAAAGATATTGCGCCAGGTCAAGGGACCCTCAGGCGATAGCTGTGGACGCTCTAGTGACACCGTGGGTGTACCAGTCGGTTTATGTGTTCCCTCCTCTTCCTCTCATACCCAAGGTACTGAGGATAATAAGAAGGAGAGGAGTAAGAACTATACTCATTGTTCTGGATTGGCCAAGAAGAGCTTGGTACCCAGAACTTTAAGAAATGATCTCAGAGGACCCATGGCCTCTGCCGCTCAGACAGGACCTGCTGCAGCAGGGGCCCTGTCTGTTCCAAGACTTACCGCGGCTGCGTTTGACGGCACCGGATCCTAAAGGAAAAGGGCATTCCGGAGGAAGTCATTCCTACGCTGATTAAAGCTAGGAAGGATGTGACCGCAAAACATTATCACCGCATATGGCGAAAATATGTTGCTTGGTGTGAGGCCAGGAAGGCCCCAACGGAGGAATTTCAGCTGGGTCGATTTCTGCACTTCCTACAGTCAGGGGTGACTATGGGCCTCAAATTGGGTTCCATTAAGGTCCAGTTTTCGGCTCTGTCGATTTTCTTCCAAAAAGAACTGGCTTCACTACCTGAAGTTCAGACATTTGTTAAAGGAGTGCTGCATATTCAGCCCCCTTTTTTGCCTCCAGTGGCACTTTGGGATCTCAACGTGGTGTTAGATTTCCTAATGTCGCATTGGTTTGAGCCACTTGAAACCGTGGAGCTAAAATACCTCACGTGGAAAGTGGTCATGCTATTGGCCTTAGCTTCGGCTAGGCGTGTGTCAGAATTGGCGGCTTTGTCATGTAAAAGCCCTTATCTGATTTTCCATATGGATAGGGCGGAATTGAGGACTCGTTCCCAATTTCTCCCTAAGGTGGTATCAGCGTTTCATTTGAATCAACCTATTGTGGTGCCTTGGAGGATTCCAAGTTGCTGGACGTAGTCAGGGCCCTGAGAATCTATGTTTCCAGGACAGCTAGAGTCAGAAAGACTGACTCGCTATTTATCCTGCATGCACCCAACAAGTTGGGTGCTCCTGCTTCTAAGCAGACGATTGCTCGCTGGATCTGTAGCACGATTCAACTTGCACATTCTGCGGCTGGACTGCCGCATCCTAAATCTGTATAAGCCCATTCCACGAGGAAGGTGGGCTCTTCTTGGGCGGCTGCCCGAGGGGTCTCGGCTTTACAACTTTGCCGAGCTGCTACCTGGTCGGGTTCAAACACATTTGCAAAATTCTACAAGTTTGATACCCTGGCTGAGGAGGACCTTGAGCTTGCTCATTCGGTGCTGCAGAGTCATCCGCACTCTCCCGCCCGTTTGGGAGTTTTGGTATAATCCCCATGGTCCTTACGGAGTACCCAGCATCCACTAGGACGTCAGAGAAAATAAGAATTTACTCACCGGTAATTCTATTTCTCGTAGTCCGTAGTGGATGCTGGGCGCCCATCCCAAGTGCGTATTGTCTGCAATACTTGTATATAGTTATTGCGTAGCTAAAGGGTTTTGTTATGAGCCATCTGTTCATGAGGCTCATTATTGGTTCATACTGTTAACTGGGTATAGTTATCACAAGTTATACGGTGTGATTGGTGTGGCTGGTATGAGTCTTACCCTGGATTCCAAATCCTTTATTAGTAATGTCAGCTCTTCCGGGCACAGTTTCCCTAACTGAGGTCTGGAGGAGGGGCATAGAGGGTGGAGCCAGTGCACACCAGATAGTACCTACTCTTTCTTTTAGAGTGCCCAGTCTCCTGCGGAGCCCGTCTATACCCCATGGTCCTTACGGAGTACCCAGCATCCACTACGGACTACGAGAAATAGAATTACCGGTGAGTAAATTCTTATTTTATATTTGTTAATTTCATTGCAATTATTATTACACCTATTCCTCAGTGCTTTACAGAGAGAATATTTAGTCCCTGTCCCAGAGCTTACACCCTGTATTGCCTAAAAAATAATATTTAAGTCGCAGGTCCTAACAAATACAGTATCCCAGTTGTGTCACTGTCCTGACTTTATAGAAAGATTTCATTCAGTGACATGAACGTGGTAGTAGTCGTCACATACACGTCTCATCACCGGTGAAATACGCATCAGTATTGGTAACATCTTCACTGGCATACTGTTTCCTCAGACTGCTCGTGCCAACTTCCAGTTGGAGTTTGATATTTCATTAAATTCCGTGGTGAACCTCCTCTTGTATATTCTTCTGGAGTCACCGGTACTGGCACCGCGTCACCCGTACGTGGGCGTAGTAGTGTAAGAGATACCGTATCGCCTGTACGGGGCAGTAGTAGTGTAAGAGATACCGCGTCACCTCTACGGGGGCGTAGTAGTGTAAGAGATACCGCGTCACCTGTACGGGGGCGTAGTAGTGTAAGAGATACCGCGTCACCTGTACGGGGGCGTAGTAGTGTAAGAGATACCGCGTCACCTGTACGGGGGCACAGTAGCGTAAAATATACCGCGTCACCTGTACGTGGGCATAGTAGCGTAAGAGATACCGCGTCACCTGTACGGGGGGCATAGTAGTGTAAGAGATACCGCGTCACCTGTACGGGGGGCATAGTATTGTAAGAGATGCCGCCTCACCTGTACGGGGGCGTAGTAGCGTATGAGATGCCGCGTCACCTGTACGGGGGCATAGTAGCGTAAGAGAGACTGCGTCACCTGTACGAGGGCTTAGTAGCGTAAGAGAGAACAGAGAGACCGCGTCACCTGTACGGGGGCATAGTAGCGTAAGAGAGACCGTGTCACCTGTGCGGAGGCATAGTAGCGTAAGATATACCGCGTCTCCTGTACGGGGGCATAGTAGCGTAAGAGATACCGCGTCACCTGTACGGGGGCATAGTAGTGTAAGAGATACCGCGTCACCTGTATGGGGGCACAGTAGTGTAAGAGATACCGCGTCACCTGTACGGGGGACATAGTAGTGTAAGAGATACCGAGTCACCTGTACGGGGGCATAGTAGTGTAAGAGATACCGCGTCACCTGTACGGGGGCACAGTAGTGTAAGAGATGCCGCGTCACCTGTATGGGGGCATAGTAGCGTAAGAGATACCGCGTCACCTGTACGGGGGGCATAGTAGTGTAAGAGATACAGCGTCACCTATACGGGGGCACAGTAGTGTAAGAGATGCCGCGTCACCTGTACGGGGGGGCACAGTAGTGTAAGAGATACCGCGTCACCTGTACGGGGGCGTAGTAGTGTAAGAGATACCGCGTCACCTGTACGGGGGCACAGTAGCGTAAAATATACCGCGTCACCTGTACGTGGGCATAGTAGCGTAAGAGATACCGCGTCACCTGTACGGGGGCCATAGTAGTGTAAGAGATACCGCGTCACCTGTACGTGGGGCATAGTAGTGTAAGAGATACCGCGTCACCTGTACGGGGGGCATAGTAGTGTAAGAGATACCGCGTCACCTGTACGGGGGGCGTAGTAGTGTAAGAGACACCGCGTCACCTGTACGGGGGGCATAGTATTGTAAGAGATACCGAGTCACCTGTACGGGGGGCATAGTAGTGTAAGAGATACCGAGTCACCTGTACGGGGGCATAGTAGTGTAAGAGATACCGCGTCACCTGTACGGGGGGCATAGTAGTGTAAGAGACACCGCGTCACCTGTACGGGGGGCATAGTAGTGTAAGAGATACCGAGTCACCTGTACGGGGGCATAGTAGTGTAAGAGATACCGCGTCACCTGTACGGGGGGCATAGTAGTGTAAGAGATGCCGCGTCACCTGTACGGGGGCGTAGTAGTGTAAGAGATACCGTGTCACCTGTACGGGGGCATAGTAGTGTAAGAGATACCGCGTCACCTGTATGGGGGCGTAGTAGTGTAAGAGATTCAGCGTCACCTGTACGGGGGCGTAGTAGTGTAAGAGAGCCGCGTCACCTGTATGGGGGCGTAGTAGTGTAAGAGATACCGCCTCACCTGTATGGGGGCGTAGTAGTGTAAGAGATACCGCGTCACCTGTACGGGGGCATAGTAGCGTAAGAGATACCGCGTCACCTGTACGGGGGCATAGTAGCGTAAGATACCGCGTCACCTGTATGGGGGCGTAGTAGTGTAAGAGATACCGCCTCACCTGTATGGGGGCGTAGTAGTGTAAGAGATACCGCGTCACCTGTACGGGGGCATAGTAGCGTAAGAGATACCGCGTCACCTGTACGGGGGCATAGTAGCGTAAGATACCGCGTCACCTGTACGGGGGTGTAGTAGTGTAAGAGAGCCGCGTCACCTGTACGGAGGCACAGTAGTGTAAGAGATACCACCTCACCTGTACGGGGGCATAGTAGCGTAAGAGATACAGCGTCACCTGTACGGGGGCGTAGTAGTGTAAGAGAGCCGCGTCACCTGTACGGGGGCGTAGAAGTGTAAGAGAGACTGCGTCACCTGTACGGGGCGTAGTAGTGTAAGAGATACGGGGGCATAGTAGTGTAAGAGAGACCGCGTCACCTGTACGGGGGCATAGTATTGTAAGAGATACCTCCTCACCTGTACGGGGGCGTAGTAGTATAAGAGATACCGCGTCACCTGTACGGGGGCGTAGTAGTGTAAGAGAGACCGCGTCACCTGTACGGGGGCGAAGTATTGTAAGAGAGACCGCGTCACCTGTACGGGGGCGTAGTACTGTAAGAGAGACCGCGTCACCTGTACGGGGGCGTAGTAGTGTAAGAGAGACCGCGTCACCTGTACCGGGGCGTAGTAGTGTAAGAGATACCGCGTCACCTGTACGGGGGCATAGTAGTGTAAGAGATGCCGCCTCACCTGTACGGGGGCATAGTAGTGTAAGAGAGACCGCGTCACCTGTACGGGGGCGTAATAGTGTAAGAGATACGGGGGCATAGTAGTGTAAGAGATGCCGCCTCACCTGTATGGGGGTATAGTAGTGTAAGAGATGCCGCCTCACCTGTACGGGGGCATAGTAGTGTAAGAGAGACCGCGTCACCTGTACGGGGGCGTAGTAGTGTAAGAGATACGGGGGCATAGTAGTGTATGAGATACCGCCTCACCTGTATGGGGGCATAGTATTGTAAGAGATACCGCCTCACCTGTACGGGGGCGTAGTAGTATAAGAGATACCGCGTCACCTGTACGAGGGCATAGTAGTGTAAGAGAGACCGCGTCACCTGTACGGGGGCGTAGTAGTGTTAGAGATACGGGGGCGTAGTAGTGCAAGAGAGACCGCGTCACCTGTGCGGGGGCGTAGTAGTGTAAGAGATACCGCGTCACCTGTACGGGGGCATAGTAGTGTAAGAGATACGGGGGCGTAGTAGTGTAAGAGAGACCGCGTCACCTGTACGGGGGCGTAGTATGACTGTGTGGCATCTTACCGCGGTCTGTGCGATGGGCCTGGGTGTAACCTGTTTTGTTATTATTTCAGGGCGAGAGGATTGTGGGCGTGGCAGTGCCCTGGGGCCGGACTGGCACGAGGGGATGAATCTGAGAGCTGCTCAGAAGGTCAGTTCATGGTTATTGCAGAGATCTCTCCCTGATCCCGTTCCCTGTGATAACGCTCTCATTTCCCTCTCAGTTTTCCCATCGCGTCCGCATCGAGGCGGAGTGTGAGGTGCAGAGGATCTTCCTGCAGGAGGAATTCCAGAGGTTACATAGTCCCAGGACTGAGCGTGAGGAGGACAGTGCCACCCCTGACCCAGGCAAGTATTGCAGGCAACTCACATCTGTACAATATATGATCTGCAACCTCCGATGTACACAGCTGTACAATATACCATCTGCAGCCTCTGATATACACAGCTGTACAATATATGATCTGCAGCCTCCGATGTACACAGCTGTACAATATACCATCTGCAGCCTCTGATATACACAGCTGTACAGTATATGGTCTGCAGCCTCCGATGTACACAGCTGTACAATATACCATCTGCAGCCTCTGATATACACAGCTGTACAATATACCATCTGCAGCCTCTGATATACACAGCTGTACAATATACCATCTGCAGCCTCTGATATACACAGCTGTACAATATACCATCTGCAGCCTCTGATATACACAGCTGTACAATATACCATCTGCAGCCTCTGATATACACAGCTGTACAATATACCATCTGCAGCCTCTGATATACACAGCTGTACAATATATGATCTGCAGCCTCCGATGTACACAGCTGTACAATATACCATCTGCAGCCTCTGATATACACAGCTGTACAATATATGATCTGCAGCCTCTGATATACACAGCTGTACAATACAGGTTGAGTATCCCATATCCAAATATTCCGAAATACGGAATATTCCGAAATACGGACTATTTTGAGCGAGAGTGAGATAGTGAAACCTTTGTTTTCTCTGACGTCCTAGTGGATGCTGGGACTCCGTAAGGACCATGGGGATTAGCGGCTCCGCAGGAGACAGGGCACAAGAATAAAAGCTTTAGGATCAGGTGGTGTGCACTGGCTCCTCCCCCTATGACCCTCCTCCAAGCCTCAGTTAGATTTTTGTGCCCGAACGAGAAGGGTGCAGGCTAGGTGGCTCTCCTGAGCTGCTTAGAATAAAAGTTTATTTTAGGTTTTTTATTTTCAGTGAGTCCTGCTGGCAACAGGCTCACTGCATCGTGGGACTAAGGGGAGAAGACGCGAACTCACCTGCGTGCAGAGTGGATTGGGCTTCTTAGGCTACTGGACATTAGCTCCAGAGGGACGATCACAGGTTCAGCCTGGATGGGTCCCGGAGCCGCGCCGCCGGCCCCTTTACAGAGCCAGAAGAGCGAAGAGGTCCGGTGAAATCGGCGGCAGAAGACGGTCCTGTCTTCAACTAAGGTAGCGCACAGCACTGCAGCTGTGCGCCATTGCTCTCAGCACACTTCACACTCCGGTCACTGAGGGTGCAGGGCGCTGGGGGGGGAGCGCCCTGAGACGCAATATAACAGATATACCTTAGGTTGGCAAAAAGAAATACATCACATATAGCTCCTGGGCTATATGGATGTATTTAACCCCTGCCATTTTTCCAGAAAAGAGCGGGAGATAAGGACGTCGTGAAGGGGCGGAGCCTATCTCCTCAGCACACAAGCGCCATTTTCCCTCACAGCTTCGCTGGAAGGACGGCTCCCTGACTCTCCCCTGCAGACCTGCTACAGAATCAGGGTAAAAAAGAGAAGGGGGGGCACTAGTGGCAGCTAATAATAATAAAAACAGCAGCTATAAAAGGGAATAACACTTATATAAGGTTATCCCTGTAAATATATATATAGCGCTTGGTGTGTGCTGGCAAACTCTCCCTCTGTCTCTCCAAAGGGCTGGTGGGGTCCTGTCCTCTATCAGAGCATTCCCGGTGTGTGTGCTGTGTGTCGGTACGTGTGTGTCGACATGTATGAGGAGGAAAATGATGTGGAGGCGGAGCAATTGCCTGGGTTAGTGATGTCACCCCCTAGGGAGTCGACACCTGACTGGATGATCGTATTTAAAGAATTACGTGACAATGTCAGCACTTTGCAAAAAACTGTTGACGACATGAGACAGCCGGCAAATCAATTAGTGCCTGTCCAGGCGTCTCAGACACCGTCAGGGGCCCTAAAACGCCCGTTACCTCAGTGGGTCGACACAGACCCAGACACAGATACTGAGTCTAGTGTCGACGGTGAGGAGACAAACGTAATGTCCAGTAGGGCCACACGTTACATGATCACGGCAATGAAGGAGGCATTGAACATTTCTGACACTACAAGTACCACAAAGAAGGGTATTATGTGGGGTGTGAAAAAACTACCAATAGTTTTTCCTGAGTCAGATGAATTAAATGAGGTGTGTGATAAAGCGTGGGTTTCCCCCGACAAAAAACTGATAATTTCTAATAAATTATTGGCACTATACCCTTTCCCGCCAGAGGTTAGGGCGCGTTGGGAAACACCCCCTAGGGTAGATAAAGCGCTCACACGTTTATCTAAACAAGTAGCGTTACCGTCTCCTGATACGGCCACCCTCAAAGAACCAGCTGATAGAAGGCTGGAAAATATCCTAAAAAGTATATACACACATACTGGTGTTATACTGCGACCAGCTATCGCTTCAGCCTGGATGTGCAGTGCTGGAGTCGCGTGGTCGGATTCCCTGACTGAAAATATTGATACCCTGGACAGGGACAATATATTGTTAACTATAGAGCATTTGAAGGATGCATTACTATATATGCGTGATGCACAGAGGGATATTTGCACCCTGGCATCAAGAGTAAGTGCTATGTCCATTTCTGCCAGAAGAGCATTATGGACGCGACAGTGGTCAGGGGATGCGGATTCCAAACGACATATGGAAGTATTGCCGTATAAAGGGGAGGAGTTATTTGGGGCTGGTCTATCGGACCTGGTGGCCACGGCAACGGCTGGAAAATCCACCTTTTTACCCCAGGTCACCTCACATCAGCAGAAAAAGACACCGTCTTTTCAAACTCAGTCCTTTCGTTCCCATAAGTACAAGCGAGCAAAAGGCCACTCATTTCTGCCCCGGGGCAGAGGAAGAGGAAAAAGACTGCACCATGCAGCCGCTTCCCAGGAGCAGAAGCCCTCCCCTGCTTCTACCAAGTCTTCAGCATGACGCTGGGGCTTTACAAGCAGACTCAGAGACGGTGGGGGCCCGTCTCAAGAATTTCAACGCGCAGTGGGCTCACTCGCAAGTGGACCCCTGGATTCTACAGGTAGTATCGCAGGGGTACAAACTGGAATTCGAGGCGTTTCCCCCTCGCCGGTTCCTGAAGTCTGCTCTACCAAAGTCTCCCTCCGACAGGGAGGCAGTTTTGGAAGCCATTCACAAGCTGTATTCCCAGCAGGTGATAATCAAGGTACCCTTCCTACAACAAGGAAAGGGGTATTATTCCATGCTGTTTGTGGTACCGAAGCCGGACGGCTCGGTGAGACCAATTTTAAATCTGAAATCCTTGAACACTTACATAAAAAGGTTCAAATTCAAGATGGAGTCACTCAGAGCAGTGATAGCGAACCTGGAAGAAGGGGACTATATAGTGTCTCTGGACATCAAAGATGCTTATCTCCACGTCCCAATCTACCCTTCTCACCAAGGGTACCTCAGGTTTGTAGTACAAAACTGTCATTATCAGTTTCAGACGCTGCCGTTTGGGTTGTCCACGGCACCTCGGGTCTTTACCAAGGTAATGGCCGAAATGATGATTCTTCTTCGAAGAAAAGGCATCTTAATTATCACTTACTTGGACGATCTCCTGATAAGGGCAAGGTCCAGGGAACAGTTAGAAGTCGGAGTAGCACTATCTCAGGTAGTGTTACGTCAGCACGGGTGGATCCTAAATATTCCAAAATCGCAGCTGATTCCAACGACACGTCTACTGTTCCTAGGAATGATTCTGGACACAGTCCAGAAGAAGGTGTTTCTCCCGGAGGAGAAGGCCAGGGAGTTATCCGAGCTAGTCAGGAGCCTCCTAAAACCAGGCCAGGTGTCAGTGCATCAGTGCACGAGGGTCCTGGGAAAAATGGTGGCTTCTTACGAAGCGATTCCATTCGGAAGATTCCATGCAAGAACGTTTCAGTGGGATCTACTGGACAAATGGTCCGGATCGCATCTTCAGATGCATCAGCGGATAACCCTGTCGCCAAGGACAAGGGTGTCTCTTCTGTGGTGGCTGCAGAGTGCTCATCTACTAGAGGGCCGCAGATTTGGCATTCAGGATTGGATCCTGGTGACCACGGATGCCAGCCTGAGAGGCTGGGGAGCAGTCACATAGGGAAGAAATTTCCAGGGCTTGTGGTCAAGCATGGAAACATCTCTTCATATAAACATTCTGGAACTAAGGGCCATTTACAATGCCCTAAGTCAAGCGAAACCCCTGCTTCAGGGTCAGGCGGTATTGATCCAATCGGACAACATCACGTCAGTCGCCCACGTAAACAGACAGGGCGGCACGAGAAGCAGGAGGGCAATGGCAGAAGCTGCAAGGATTCTTCGCTGGGCGGAAAATCATGTGATAGCACTGTCAGCAGTGTTCATGATGGCGTCCCGTCTAAACAAAAAACTAGACCGGTATTGCGCCAGGTCAAGGGACCCTCAGGCAATAGCGGTGGACGCTCTGGTAACACCGTGGGTGTACCAGTCAGTGTATGTGTTCCCTCCTCTGCCTCTCATACCAAAAGTACTGAGAATCATAAGAAGGAGAGGAGTAAGAACTATACTCGTGGTTCCGGATTGGCCAAGAAGGACTTGGTACCCGGAACTTCAAGAGATGCTCACGGAAGACCCGTGGCCTCTACCTCTAAGAAAGGACCTGCTCCAGCAGGGGCCTTGTCTGTTCCAAGACTTACCGCGGCTGCGTTTGACGGCATGGCGGTTGAACGCCGGATCCTGAAGGAAAAAGGCATTCCAGATGAAGTCATCCCTACCCTGATCAAAGCCAGGAAGGATGTAACCGCAAAACATTATCACCGCATTTGGCGAAAATATGTTGCGTGGTGTGAGGCCAAGAAGGCCCCTACAGAGGAATTTCAACTGGGTCGTTACCTCCATTTCCTGCAAACAGGACTGTCTATGGGCCTAAAATTAGGGTCCATTAAGGTTCAAATTTCGGCCCTGTCGAATTTCTTCCAGAAAGAACTGGCTTCCGTGCCTGAAGTTCAGACATTTGTAAAAGGGGTACTGCATATACAGCCTCCTTTTGTGCCTCCAGTGGCACCTTGGGATCTCAATGTTGTTTTGAGTTTCCTAAAGTCACATTGGTTTGAACCACTCACCACTGTGGACTTAAAATATCTCACATGGAAGGTGTCGATGCTGTTAGCCCTGGCTTCAGCCAGGCGTGTGTCAGAATTGGCGGCTTTATCATATAAAAGCCCTTACTTAATTTTTCATTCTGACAGGGCAGAATTGAGGACTCGTCCTCAATTTCTCCCTAAGGTGGTTTCTGCATTTCACATGAACCAACCTATTGTGGTACCTGCGGCTACTAGGGACTTGGAGGACTCCAAGTTGCTTGACGTTGTCAGGGCCCTGAAAATATATGTTTCCAGGACGGCTGGAGTCAGAAAATCTGACTCGCTGTTTATCCTGTATGCACCCAACAAGCTGGGTGCTCCTGCTTCTAAGCAGACGATTGCTCGTTGGATTTGTAGTACAATTCAGCTTGCACATTCTGTGGCAGGCCTGCCACAGCCAAAATCTGTAAAAGCCCATTCCACAAGGAAAGTGGGCTCATCTTGGGCGGCTGCCCGAGGGGTCTCGGCTTTACAACTTTGCCGAGCAGCTACTTGGTCAGGGGCAAACACGTTTGCTAAATTCTACAAATTTGATACCCTGGCTGAGGAGGACCTGGAGTTCTCTCATTCGGTGCTGCAGAGTCATCCGCACTCTCCCGCCCGTTTGGGAGCTTTGGTATAATCCCCATGGTCCTTACGGAGTCCCAGCATCCACTAGGACGTCAGAGAAAATAAGATTTTACTCACCGATAAATCTATTTCTCGTAGTCCGTAGTGGATGCTGGGCGCCCATCCCAAGTGCGGATTGTCTGCAATACTTGTATATAGTTATTGTTACAAAAATTCGGGTTATTATTGTTGTGAGCCATCTTTTCAGAGGCTCCTTTTCGTTTTATCATACTGTTAACTGGGTTCAGATCACAAGTTGTACGGTGTGATTGGTGTGGCTGGTATGAGTCTTACCCGGGATTCAATATCCTTCCTTATTATGTACGCTCGTCCGGGCACAGTATCCTAACTGAGGCTTGGAGGAGGGTCATAGGGGGAGGAGCCAGTGCACACCACCTGATCCTAAAGCTTTTATTCTTGTGCCCTGTCTCCTGCGGAGCCGCTATTCCCCATGGTCCTTACGGAGTCCCAGCATCCACTACGGACTACGAGAAATAGATTTATCGGTGAGTAAAATCTTATTTTCTGATGGCTCAATGTACACAAACTTTGTTTAATACACAAAGTTATTAAAAATATTGTATTAATAACCTTCAGGCTGTGTGTATAAGGTGTATATGAAACATAAATGAATTGTGTGAATGCAGACACACTTTGTTTAATGCACAAAGTTATAAAAAATATTGGCTAAAATGACCTTCAGGCTGTGTGTATAAGGTGTATATAAAACATAAATGCATTCTGTGCTTAGATTTAGGTCCCATCACCATGATATCTAATTATGGTATGCAATTATTCCAAAATACGGAAAAATCCGATATCCAAAATACCTCTGGTCCCAAGCATTTTGGATAAGGGATACTCAACCTGTATATGATCTGCAGCCTCTGATATACACAGCTGTACAATATATGATCTGCAGCCTCCGATATACACAGCTGTACAATATACCATCTGCAGCCTCTGATATACACAGCTGTACAATATATGATCTGCAGTCTCCGACATACACAGCTGTACAATATACCATCTGCAGCCTCTGATATACACAGCTGTACAATATATGATCTGCAGCCTCTGATATACACAGCTGTACAATATATGATCTGCAGCCTCTGATATATACAACTGTACAATATATGATCTGTAGCCTCCGATATACACAGCTGTACAATATATGATCTGCAGCCTCCGATATACACAGCTGTACAATATACCATCTGCAGCCTCTGATATACACAGCTGTACAATATATTATCTGCAGCCTCCGACTTACACAGCTGTACAATATACCATCTGCAGCCTCTGATATACACAGCTGTACAATATATGATCTGCAGCCTCTGATATACACAGCTGTACAATATATGATCTGCAGCGTCTGATATACACAGCTGTACAATATATGATCTGTAGCCTCCGATATACACAGCTGTACAATATATGATCTGCAGCCTCCGATGTACACATCTGTACAATATACCATCTGCAGCCTCTGATATACACAGCTGTACAATATATGATCTGCAGCCTCCGATATACACAGCTGTACAATATATGATCTGCAGCCTCTGATATACACAGCTGTACAATATATGATCTGCAGCCTCTGATATACACAGCTGTACACTATATGATCTGCAGCCTCTGATATACACAGCTGTACAATATATGATCTGCAGCCTCTGATATACACAGCTTTACAGTATATGATCTGCAGACTCTGATATACACAGCTGTACAATATATGATCTGCAGCCTCCGATATACACAGCTTTACAGTATATGATCTGCAGCCTCTGATATACACAGCTGTACAATATATGATCTGCAGCCTCTGATGTACACAGCTGTACAATATATGATCTGCAACCTCCGATGTACACAGCTGTACAATATATGATCTGCAGCCTCCGATATACACAGCTGTACAATATATGATCTGCAGCCTCCGATATACACAGCTGTACAATATATGATCTGCAGCCTCTGATATACACAGCTGTACAATATACCATCTGCAACCTCCGATGTACACAGCTGTACAATATATGATCTGCAACCTCCGATATACACAGCTGTACAATATATGATCTGCAGCCTCTGATATACACAGCTTTACAGTATATGATCTGCAGACTCTGATGTACACAGCTGTACAATATATGATCTGCAGCCTCTGATATACACAGCTGTACACTATATGATCTGCAGCCTCTGATATACACAGCTGTACAATATATGATCTGCAGCCTCTGATATACACAGCTGTACACTATATGATCTGCAGCCTCCGATATACACAGCTGTACAATATATGATCTGCAGCCTCTGATATACACAGCTGTACAATATATGATCTGCAGCCTCTGATATACACAGCTGTACAATATATGATCTGCAGCCTCCGATGTACACATCTGTACAATATATGATCTGCAGCCTCTGATATACACAGCTATACAATATATGATCTGCAGCCTCTGATATACACAGCTGTACAGTATATGATCTGCAGCCTCTGATATACACAGCTGTACAGTATATGATCTGCAGCCTCTGATATACACAGCTATACAATATATGATCTGCAGCCTCTGATATACACAGCTATACAATATATGATCTGCAGCCTCTGATATACACAGCTGTACAATATATGATCTGCAACCTCCGATATACACAGCTGTACAATATATGATCTGCAGCCTCTGATATACACAGCTGTACAATATATGATCTGCAGCCTCTGATATACACAGCTGTACAATATATGATCTGCAGCCTCTGATATACACAGCTATACAATATATGATCTGCAGCCTCTGATATACACAGCTGTACACTATATGATCGGCAGCCTCTGATATACGCAGCTGTACAATATATGATCTGCAGCCTCTGATATACACAGCTGTACAATATAAAGGCTGCAGCCTCCGATATACACTGCTGTACAATATACCATCGGCAGCCTCTGATATACACAGCTGTACAATATACCATCTGCAGCCTCCGATATACACTGCTGTACAATATACCATCTGCAGCCTCCGATGTAGACAGCTGTACAATATAAAGGCTGCAGCCTCCGATATACACAGCTGTACAATATACCATCTGCAGCCTCCGATATACACAGCTGTACAATATACCATCTGCAGCCTCTGATATACACAGCTGTACAATATAAAGGCTGCAGCCTCCGATGTACACAGCTGTACAATATATGATCTGCAGCCTTCGAGTTTATTTTTAGCACTTATTTTGCTGAAATAAATAGATTTTTATAATTTTTTCACATTTAAAAAAAAAATGCATATAAAAGACATTTGGCTCTATTTAAGTACGAGAAGTACATTTATTATTACCAATAAGAAACTTTCATACTATTATCCGATGTTAGTTTCGCTTTTTTGGGGGGTACAGACCGATTTAACCATTTTTCATTTTTGCCAACAATTTTCACGGTAATATCGTGTTTCGGGAATTTGCAATTGAATAGAGCGAATCGCAGGAGCGCGCATACCCGCTTTTCGTGGCGAAAATGGTGAAAACTGCAAAGTACAGCGATTTTGCGGCTACTTGAATTTGGCCCTTTAAGGTGTAAAGCTTCTTACTGGTCTGCTCCTTGCTAGGTGAATGGTAAATCACAATGTTACTATACAGTAACACACAGAAGCAGAGTATTCCCTGCACACAGAGATAGAACCCTATAGGTCCCTGCTGTAGAGTACATGTCTGACATTGTGTAGTCCAGGTCTGGCCAGCCTGTGCCTCTCCAGATGTTGTGAAACTACACATCCCAGAATGCTCTGCCACAGTTTTAGCAAAACTGTGGCAAAGCATGATGGGACTTGTAGTTTTACAACAGCTGGAGAGCCACGGGTTGGCCAGGCCTGGCTGTAGTCGATCTGTTAGTGTCTGGTGACCTCTACAGGTGAAGTCTGGGATTACCTCAGGTTGGTTTATACCGTGTTAATGGATTTAAGGGACAGAGCATTCAGAATAAGATCTGTCCATTGCAGTCACACTACAGGTGTATTGCACTTTGTGCTGTCATTGTGTGCCGTGAGGCCTAATTCAGACCTGATCGCTGTTGTGCGGAATCGCACAGCGGGCAATTATTGAACTACTGCGCACGCGTATGCACCGCAATGCGCATGCGCGCCGCCAAACAGCGACAGAATGGTGCAAACATTTAGATCACTAGGCGTACGCAGGCTGATTGACAGGAAGCGGACGTTTGTGGGTGGTAACTGCCCATTTTCTGGGAGTGTTAGGAAATACGCAGCCGTTCCCAAACGTTTTCAGGGCGGGTGTGTGACGTCGGCTCTGGCCCCGATCAGCCTGTGTGTATCGCACTGTAGGAGTAAGTCCTCGGCTGCGCACAGACTGGAAAAATCATTGGATGGTGAGTTGTGAACGGATTTGCAGATATCCGCTGTCTGCCAAAGTTTTCGCACGGCGTACACATGGATACGCACACTTGCACGGGAGGGTTTTCACTCTCTATGGGTGGCGACTATCTGATCGCAAACCTCTGCAATATCACACAGCAGCGACCAGGTCTGAATTAGGCCCCTATTGGATGATATTATTGTTAGTTAGTTATTGCCTACAATGACGCATAGGTGGAAACGCTGTAGTGTGTAGAGTGACAGTGATTGTGGTACAAGGTGTATTGTACAGTCCCGTCAGTCTGTTCAGGCCTCATTATATCAGAGCAGTTAGATGTAGTGTGTAGAGTGACGGTGACTGTGGTACATGGTGTATTGTACAGTCCCGTCAGTCTGTTCAGGCCTCATTATATCAGAGCAGTTAGATGTAGTGTGTAGAGTGACGGTGACTGTGGTACATGGTGTATTGTACAGTCCTGTCAGTCTGTTCAGGCCTCATTATATCAGAGCAGTTAGATGTAGCGTGTAGAGTGACGGTGACTGTGGTACATGGTGTATTGTACAGTCCCGTCAGTCTGTTCAGGCCTCATTATATCAGAGCAGTTAGATGTAGTGTGTAGAGTGACGGTGACTGTGGTACATGGTGTATTGTACAGTCCTGTCAGTCTGTTCAGGCCTCATTATATCAGAGCAGTTAGATGTAGCGTGTAGAGTGACGGTGACTGTGGTACATGGTGTATTGTACAGTCCCGTCAGTCTGTTCAGGCCTCATTATATCAGAGCAGTTAGATGTAGCGTGTAGAGTGACAGTGACTGTGGTACATAGTGTATTGTACAGTCCCGTCAGTCTGTTCAGGCCTCATTATATCAGAGCAGTTAGATGTAGTGTGTAGAGTGACAGTGATTGTGGTAAATGGTGTATTGTACTGTCCCGTCAGTCTGTTCAGGCCTCATTATATCAGAGCAGTTAGATGTAGTGTGTAGAGTGACAGTGATTGTGGTACATGGTGTATTGTACTGTCCCGTCAGTCTGTTCAGGCCTCATTATATCAGAGCAGTTAGATGTAGTGTGTAGAGTGACAGTGACTGTGGTACATGGTGTATTGTACAGTCCCGTCAGTCTGTTCAGGCCTCATTATATCAGAGCAGTTAGATGTAGTGTGTAGAGTGACAGTGATTGTGGTAAATGGTGTATTGTACTGTCCCGTCAGTCTGTTCAGGCCTCATTATATCAGAGCAGTTAGATGTAGAGTGACGGTGACTGTGGTACATGGTGTATTGTACAGTCCCGTCAGTCTGTTCAGGCCTCATTATATCAGAGCAGTTAGATGTAGTGTGTAGAGTGACAGTGACTGTGGTACATGGTGTATTGTACAGTCCCGTCAGTCTGTTCAGGCCTCATTATATCAGAGCAGTTAGATGTAGTGTGTAGAGTGACGGTGACTGTGGTACATGGTGTATTGTTCAGGCCTCATTATATCAGAGCAGTTAGATGTAGTGTGTAGAGTGACGGTGACTGTGGTACATGGTGTATTGTACAGTCCCGTCAGTCTGTTCAGGCCTCATTATATCAGAGCAGTTAGATGTAGTGTGTAGAGTGACAGTGACTGTGGTACATGGTGTATTGTACAGTCCCGTCAGTCTGTTCAGGCCTCATTATATCAGAGCAATTAGATGTATTGTGTAGAGTGACAGTGACTGTGGTACATGGTGTATTGTACAGTCCCGTCAGTCTGTTCAGACCTCATTATATCAGAGCAGTTAGATGTAGTGTGTAGAGTGACGGTGACTGTGGTAAATGGTGTATTGTACAGTCCCGTCAGTCTGTTCAGGCCTCATTATATTAGAGCAATTAGATGTAGTGTGTAGAGTGATGGTGACTGTGGTACATGGTGTATTATACAGTCCTGTCAGTCTGTTCAGTCCTCATTATATCAGAGCAGTTAGATGTAGTGTGTAGAGTGATGGTGACTGTGGTACATGGTGTATTGTACAGTCCCGTCAGTCTGTTCAGGCCTCATTATATCAGAGCAGTTAGATGTAGAGTGACGGTGACTGTGGTACATGGTATATTGTACAGTCCCGTCAGTCTGTTCAGGCCTCATTATATCAGAGCAGTTAGATGTAGTGTGTAGAGTGACGGTGACTGTGGTACATGGTGTATTGTTCAGGCCTCATTATATCAGAGCAGTTAGATGTAGTGTGTAGAGTGACGGTGACTGTGGTACATGGTGTATTGTACAGTCCCGTCAGTCTGTTCAGGCCTCATTATATCAGAGCAGTTAGATGTATTGTGTAGAGTGACAGTGACTGTGGTACATGGTGTATTGTACAGTCCCGTCAGTCTGTTCAGACCTCATTATATCAGAGCAGTTAGATGTAGTGTGTAGAGTGACAGTGACTGTGGTACATGGTGTATTGTACAGTCCCGTCAGTCTGTTCAGGCCTCATTATATCAGAGCAATTAGATGTATTGTGTAGAGTGACAGTGACTGTGGTACATGGTGTATTGTACAGTCCCGTCAGTCTGTTCAGACCTCATTATATCAGAGCAGTTAGATGTAGTGTGTAGAGTGACGGTGACTGTGGTAAATGGTGTATTGTACAGTCCCGTCAGTCTGTTCAGGCCTCATTATATTAGAGCAATTAGATGTAGTGTGTAGAGTGATGGTGACTGTGGTACATGGTGTATTATACAGTCCTGTCAGTCTGTTCAGGCCTCATTATATCAGAGCAGTTAGATGTAGTGTGTAGAGTGATGGTGACTGTGGTACATGGTGTATTGTACAGTCCCGTCAGTCTGTTCAGGCCTCATTATATCAGAGCAGTTAGATGTAGTGTGTAGAGTGATGGTGACTGTGGTACATGGTGTATTGTACAGTCCCGTCAGTCTGTTCAGGCCTCATTATATCAGAGCAGTTAGATGTAGTGTGTAGAGCAGGGGTGGGCAATTATTTCAGCTGGGGGGCCGCTTAACACTTCCAGTGAATGTTCGAGGGCCACACACAGTCCCTAATATGAATGACAAATATTTGTAGGAGTAAGTCCTGGGCTGCGCGACTGCACAAAGTAGATTTTTGCAGCTCTGCGTACACATACGATCGTACACTTGCACGGGTGAATTTACATTCCCCCTGGGGGCGGCGACTACCCGAACGCAGGACAGCAAAATTTGCAGCACAGTGATCAGGTCTGAATCAGCTTCTTAGTCAGCAGTTGCTGAAAAATAAGACCCGTTATAGGGCCCAATTCTGACCCGGTCGCAGCTGTGTATTTTCGCACAGCAGATGATCGGGTCTGAACTGCGCATGCATTGCAGTGCGCAGGCACGTCGGTCCGCCGCGCTGGGGAGCGTCGGGCAGTGATGGGATGGTGCGAACAAAGCGATCGCACAGGCGATCGCAAGGTGATTGACAGAAAGAGGCCGTTTGTGGGTGGTAACTGACCGGTTTAGAGGAGTGCACGGAAAAATGCAGGAGAGACCAGGCGTTTGGAGGGAGGGTTTCTGACGTCAGCTCCGGCCCCGATCATCCCACTGGAAGAGTAAGTCCTGGGCTGCGCAGAGACTGCACAAACTTCTGTTTCTGCAGCTCTCCTGCACATGCGATCGCTCCCCTGCACATCGATTACCCTCCTCCCCCTGTAGGCGGTGACTACCTGATCGTAGCAGTGCAAAAATCACACCCTAGCGATCAGTTCTGAATTAGGCCCATAGTTTTTTATATATATATATATATATATACACAAAGTGTAGTAATCCCGGCACTCCCTCTCCAAATGGCAATGTGCTGCAGTGCCCTCCTAGAGAAACAATGCTGATCCTCAATATAATGGATGGAGACAGGCGGCACTCAAGCAGACTCAAATAGAGTGAAAAAAGCGGTCCGTTTATTGATCCAATATGGATCAATAAACGGACCGCTTTTTTCACTCTATTTGAGGCTGCTTGAGTGCCGCCTGTCTCCATCCATTATATATATATATATATATATAACTATAAAAACATAGTATTATATACATATATATATATATATATATATACATATGTATATATATAACTGTAAAAACACACACACCATGTGTGTAGCCCCCTCAGCGATAGCGATGCGCGGCCCCGCACATCGCTATCGCTGCTGCTAGATTGCATGCAGGCCAATCTAGCGGGTCGCTCACTTCACCCGCTGGGTGAAGTGATCGCCCCCCCTCGTCTCCCCCCGCACGGTCAGCACAGATCGCGCTGTGCTGAGCGGCAGGAGAAATGTGTGCTGAGCGGTTCGCTCAGCACACATCTCTCCCAAATCGGCCCGTGGGTACTTGGCTTAAAAAACATATCCAGTAATAAAAAAAATAAAAATAAAAAACTGCTGAAAACAAACAAACAAACAGCATCCTGTGTAATGCTGTTATCAATCGTATTCACAGCTCCCCTCTCCCTTAAACCCATATAGTAGTCTCTACCCCCCTTCCCCCACCCCTGAACCCACATAGCAGTCAATACCCCCCTTCACCCCTTCCCCTGAACCTATACGGCAGTCTCTACCCCCCTCCTCTCCACTCTCCCTCCTCCTCCTCCTCTCCCCCCCGCCCTCCTCCTCCTCCTCCCCCCGCCCCCTCCCCCCCCACCCGTACCCATATAGCAGCTTTACCTTAGATGTGTTTTTTTCACTGTGGCAGATCTGCTGCCCAGATTATCCACCTTCCCTGCCAGATCCGCTGCCCGCTGCGCAGAGCCGCTGCTGCTACCCGCTGCACTCTCCTGCCGTGGCTCCGCCCCTATGCCGCCCAGCGCCTGATGTCACAGAGGAAATCCCGGTCAGCAGACCGGGTATTTCCTCAGCGGCGCTGCGTCTCGGAGCTTCGTAGCGCAATGACAAGCGGCTCAGCCGGGCCGCTTGTCATTGCACAGTGGTATGGGACAGCGGGCCAGGCAGAATCGGTTCGCGGGCCGCATCCGGCCCGCGGGCCGCATGTTGCCCACCCCTAGTGTAGAGTGACGGTGACTGTGGTACATGGTGTATTGTACAGTCCCGTCAGTCTGTTCAGGCCTCATTATATCAGAGCAGTTAGATGTAGTGTGTAGAGTGACGGTGACTGTGGTACATGGTGTATTATACAGTCCTGTCAGTCTGTTCAGTCCTCATTATATCAGAGCAGTTAGATGTAGTGTGTAGAGTGATGGTGACTGTGGTACATGGTTAATTGTACAGTCCGTCAGTCTGTTCAGGCCTCATTATATCAGAGCAGTTAGATGTAGAGTGACGGTGACTGTGGTACATGGTATATTGGCCCTCATTCCGAGTTGTTCGCTCTGTAAAAATCTTCGCATCGCAGCGATTTTCCGCTTAATGCGCATGCGCAATGTCCGCACTGCGACTGCGCCAAGTAAATTTGCTATGCAGTTAGGATTTTTACTCACGGCTTTTTCATCGTTCTGGTGATCGTAATGTGATTGACAGGAAATGGGTGTTACTGGGCGGAAACAGGCCGTTTTATGGGCGTGTGGGAAAAAACGCTACCGTTTCTGGAAAAAACGCCGGAGAAACGGGGGAGTGTCTGGGCGAACGCTGGGTGTGTTTGTGACGTCAAACCAGGAACGACAAGCACTGAAATGATCGCAGATGCCGAGTAAGTCTGAAGCTACTCAGAAACTGCTACGAGGTGTGTAATCGCAATATTGCGAATACATCGGTCGCAATTTTAAGATGCTAAGATTCACTCCCAGTAGGCGGCGGCTTAGCATGAGCAAATCTGCTCAAATCCGCTTGCGAGCGAACAACTCGGAATGAGGGCCATTGTACAGTCCCGTCAGTCTGTTCAGGCCTCATTATATTAGAGCAATTAGATGTAGTGTGTAGAGTGATGGTGACTGTGGTACATGGTGTATTGTACAGTCCTGTCAGTCTGTTCAGTCCTCATTATATCAGAGCAGTTAGATGTAGTGTGTAGAGTGATGGTGACTGTGGTACATGGTGTATTGTACAGTCCCGTCAGTCTGTTCAGGCCTCATTATATCAGAGCAGTTAGATGTAGTTTGTAGAGTGACGGTGACTGTGGTACATGGTGTATTGTACAGTCCCGTCAGTCTGTTCAGGCCTCATTATATCAGAGCAGTTAGATGTAGTGTGTAGAGTGACGGTGACTGTGGTACATGGTGTATTATACAGTCCTGTCAGTCTGTTTAGGCCTCATTATATCAGAGCAGTTAGATGTAGAGTGACGGTGACTGTGGTACATGGTATATTGTACAGTCCCGGCAGTCTGTTCAGGCCTCATTATATTAGAGCAATTAGATGTAGTGTGTAGAGTGATGGTGACTGTGGTACATGGTATATTATACAGTCCCGTCAGTCTGTTCAGGCCTCATTATATCAGAGCAGTTAGATGTAGTGTGTAGAGTGACGGTGACTGTGGTACATGGTGTATTGTACAGTCCCGTCAGTCTGTTCAGGCCTCATTATATCAGAGCAGTTAGAGGTAGAGTGACGGTGACTGTGGTACATGGTATATTGTACAGTCCCGTCAGTCTGTTCAGGCCTCATTATATCAGAGCAGTTAGATGTAGTGTGTAGAGTGACGGTGACTGTGGTACATGGTGTATTATACAGTCCTGTCAGTCTGTTCAGGCCTCATTATATCAGAGCAATTAGATGTAGTGTGTAGAGTGACGGTGACTGTGGTACATGGTGTATTGTACAGTCCCGTCAGTCTGTTCAGGCCTCATTATATCAGAGCAGTTAGAGGTAGAGTGACTGTGGTATATGGTATATTGTACAGTCCCGTCAGTCTGTTCAGGCCTCATTATATTAGAGCAATTAGATGTAGTGTGTAGAGTGATGGTGACTGTGGTACATGGTGTATTGTACAGTCCCGTCAGTCTGTTCAGGCCTCATTATATCAGAGCAATTAGATGTAGTGTGTAGAGTGACGGTGACTGTGGTACATGGTGTATTGTACAGTCCCGTCAGTCTGTTCAGGCCTCATTATATCAGAGCAGTTAGAGGTAGAGTGACGGTGACTGTGGTACATGGTATATTGTACAGTCCCGTCAGTCTGTTCAGGCCTCATTATATTAGAGCAGTTAGATGTAGAGTGACAGTGACTGTGGTACATGGTGTATTATACAGTCCCGTCAGTCTGTTCAGGCCTCATTATATCAGAGCAGTTAGATGTAGAGTGATGGTGACTGTGGTACATGGTGTATTATACAGTCCTGTCAGTCTGTTCAGTCCTCATTATATCAGAGCAGTTAGATGTAGTGTGTAGAGTGATGGTGACTGTGGTACATGGTGTATTGTACAGTCCCGTCAGTCTGTTCAGGCCTCATTATATCAGAGCAGTTAGATGTAGTGTGTAGAGTGACTGTGGTACATGGTGTATTGTACAGTCCCGTTAGTCTGTTCAGGCCTCATTATATCAGAGCAGTTAGATGTAGTGTGTAGAGTAACAGTGACTGTGGTAAATGGTGTATTATACAGTCCCGTCAGTCTGTTCAGACCTCATTATATCAGAGCAGTTAGATGTAGTGTGTAGAGCAGGCATTCCCAACCACGGTCCTCAAGGCACACCAACAGTGCAGGTTTTAGTGATATCCAGGCTTCAGCACAGGTGGTGAAATCAAAATTACTGAGCTACTAATTAAGTCACCTGTGTTCAAGCCTGGATATCACTAAAACTAGGACTGTTAGTGTGCCTTGAGGACCGAAGTTGGGAAACACTGGTGTAGAGTGACGCTGACTGTGGTACATGGTGTATTGTACAGTCCCGTCAGTCTGTTCAGACCTCATTATATCAGAGCAGTTAGATGTAGTGTGTAGAGTGATGGTGACTGTGGTACATGGTGTATTGTACAGTCCCGTCAGTCTGTTCAGGCCTCATTATATCAGCAGTTAGATGTAGAGTGACGGTGACTGTGGTACATGGTGTATTGTACAGTCCCGTCAGTCTGTTCAGGCCTCATTATATCAGCAGTTAGATGTAGAGTGACGGTGACTGTGGTACATGGTGTATTGTACAGTCCCGTCAGTCTGTTCAGGCCTCATTATATCAGAGCAGTTAGATGTAGTGTGTAGAGTGACAGTGACTGTGGTACATGGTGTATTATACAGTCCTGTCAGTCTGTTCAGACCTCATTATATCAGAGCAGTTAGATGTAGTGTGTAGAGTGACAGTGACTGTGGTACATGGTGTATTATACAGTCCTGTCAGTCTGTTCAGGCCTCATTATATCAGAGCAGTTAGATGTAGTGTGTAGAGTGACAGTGACTGTGGTACATGGTGTATTGTACAGTCCTGTCAGTCTGTTCAGGCCTCATTATATCAGAGCAGTTAGATGTAGTGTGTAGAGTGACAGTGACTGTGGTACATGGTGTATTATACAGTCCTGTCAGTCTGTTCAGGCCTCATTATATCAGAGCAGTTAGATGTAGTGTGTAGAGTGACAGTGACTGTGGTACATGGTGTATTATACAGTCCTGTCAGTCTGTTCAGGCCTCATTATATCAGAGCAGTTAGATGTAGTGTGTAGAGTGACAGTGACTGTGGTACATGGTGTATTATACAGTCCTGTCAGTCTGTTCAGACCTCATTATATCAGAGCAGTTAGATGTAGCGTGTAGAGTGATGGTGACTGTGGTACATGGTGTATTATACAGTCCTGTCAGTCTGTTCAGGCCTCATTATATCAGAGCAGTTAGACCTGATCGCTGTTGTGCGAAATTGCACAGCGGGCAATTATTGAACAACTGCGCACACGTATGCTCCGCAATGCGCATGCGCGCCGCCAAACAGCAACAGAATGGTGCAAACATTTAGATCACTAGGCGTACGCAGGCTGATTGACAGGAAGCGGACGTTTGTGGGTGGTAACTGCCCATTTTCTGGGAGTGTCAGGAAATACGCAGGCGTTCCCAAACGTTTTCAGGGCGGGTGTGTGACGTCGGCTCTGGCCCCGATCAGCCTGTGTGTATCGCACTGTAGGAGTAAGTCCTCGGCTGCGCACAGACTGGAAAAATCATTGGATGGTGAGTTGTGAACGGATTTGCAGATATCCGCTGTCTGCCAAAGTTTTCGCACGGCGTACACATGGATACGCACACTTGCACGGGAGGGTTTTCACTCTCTATGGGTGGCGACTATCTGATCGCAAACCTCTGCAATATCACACAGCAGCGACCAGGTCTGAATTAGGCCCCTATTGGATGATATTATTGTTAGTTATTTATTGCCTACAAGGTCACATAGGTGGAAACGCTGTAGTGTGTAGAGCAGAGGTTCTCAAACTCTGTCCTCAGGACCCCACACAGTGCATGTTTTGCAGGTCTCCTCACAGAATCGCAAGTGAAATAATTAGCTCCACCTGTGGACCTTTTAAAATGTGTCAGTGAGTAATTAATACACCTGTGCACCTGCTGGGTTACCTGCAAAACATGCACTGTGTGTGCCCCCGAGGACCGAGTTTGAGAACCTCTGGTGTAGAGTGACAGTGACTGTGGTACGTGGTGTATTGTACAGTCCCGTCAGTCTGTTCAGGCCTCATTATATCAGAGCAGTTAGATGTAGTGTGTAGAGTGACGGTGACTGTGGTACATGGTGTATTGTACAGTCCCGTCAGTCTGTTCAGGCCTCATTATATCAGAGCAGTTAGATGTAGTGTGTAGAGTGACAGTGACTGTGGTACATGGTGTATTATACAGTCCCGTCAGTCTGTTCAGGCCTCATTATATCAGAGCAGTTAGATGTAGTGTGTAGAGTGACAGTGATTGTGGTACATGGTGTATTGTACAGTCCCGGCAGTCTGTTCAGGCCTCATTATATCAGAGCAGTTAGATGTAGTGTGTAGAGTGACGGTGACTGTGGTACATGGTGTATTGTACAGTCCCTTCAGTCTGTTCAGGCCTCATTACATCAGAGCAGTTAGATGTAGAGTGACGGTGACTGTGGTACATGGTGTATTATACAGTCCTGTCAGTCTGTTCAGTCCTCATTATATCAGAGCAGTTAGATGTAGTGTGTAGAGTGACAGTGATTGTGGTACATGGTGTATTGTACAGTCCCGGCAGTCTTTTCAGGCCTCATTATATCAGAGCAGTTAGATGTAGTGAGTAGAGTGACAGTGACTGTGGTACATGGTGTATTGTACAGTCCCATCAGTCTGTTCAGGCCTCATTATATCAGAGCAGTTAGATGTAGTGTGTAGAGTGACAGTGACTGTGGTACATGGGGGGTAATTCCAAGTTGATCGCAGCAGGAATATTTTTAGCAGTTGGGCAAAACCATGTGCACTGCAGGGGAGGCAGATATAACATGTGCAGAGAGAGATAGATTTGGGTGGGGTGAGTTCAATCTGAAACCTAAATTGCAGTGTAAAAATAAAGCAGCCAGTATTTACCCTGCACAGAAACAAAATAACCCACCCAGATCTAACTCTCTCTGCACATGTTATATCTGCCTCCCCTGCAGTGCACATGGTTTTGCCCAACTGCTAAAAAATTTCCTGCTGCGATCAACTTGGAATTACCCCCATGGTGTATTATACAGTCCAGTCAGTCTGTTCAGTCCTCATTATATCAGAGCAGTTAGATGTAGTGTGTAGAGTGACAGTGACTGTGGTACATGGTGTATTGTACATTCCCGTCAGTCTGTTCAGGCCTCATTATATCAGAGCAGTTAGATGTAGTGTGTAGAGTGACGGTGACTGTGGTACATGGTGTTTTGTACAGTCCCGTCAGTCTGTTCAGGCCTCATTATATCAGAGCAGTTAGATGTAGTGTGTAGAGTGACAGTGACTGTGGTACATGGTGTATTATACAGTCCCGTCAGTCTGTTCAGGCCTCATTATATCAGAGCAGTTAGATGTAGTGTGTAGAGTGACAGTGATTGTGGTACATGGTGTATTGTACAGTCCCGGCAGTCTGTTCAGGCCTCATTATATCAGAGCAGTTAGATGTAGTGTGTAGAGTGACGGTGACTGTGGTACATGGTGTATTGTACAGTCCCGTCAGTCTGTTCAAGCCTCATTACATCAGAGCAGTTAGATGTAGAGTGACGGTGACTGTTGTACATGGTGTATTGTACAGTCCCGTCAGTCTGTTCAGACCTCATTATATCATAGCAGTTAGATGTAGTGTGTAGAGTGACAGTGACTGTGGTACATGGGGGGTAATTCCAAGTTGATCGCAGCAGGAATATTTTTAGCAGTTGGGCAAAACCATGTGCACTGCAGGGGAGGCAGATATAACATGTGCAGAGAGAGATAGATTTGGGTGTGGTGAGTTCAATCTGAAACCTAAATTGCAGTGTAAAAATAAAGCAGCCAGTATTTACCCTGCACAGAAACAAAATAACCCACCCAGATCTAACTCTCTCTGCACATGTTATATCTGCCTCCCCTGCAGTGCACATGGTTTTGCCCAACTGCTAAAAAAATTCCTGCTGCGATCAACTTGGAATTACCCCCATGGTGTATTATACAGTCCAGTCAGTCTGTTCAGTCCTCATTATATCAGAGCAGTTAGATGTAGTGTGTAGAGTGACAGTGACTGTGGTACATGGTGTATTGTACAGTCCCGTCAGTCTGTTCAGGCCTCATTATATCAGAGCAGTTAGATGTAGTGTGTAGAGTGACAGTAACTGTGGGACATGGTGTATTGTACAGTCCTGTCAGTCTGTTCAGGCCTCATTATATCAGAGCAGTTAGATGTAGTGTGTAGAGTGACGGTGACTGTGGTAAATGGTGTATTGTACAGTCCCGTCAGTCTGTTCAGGCCTCATTATATCAGAGCAGTTAGATGTAGTGTGTAGAGTGACGGTGACTGTGGTAAATGGTGTATTGTACAGTCCCGTCAGTCTGTTCAGGCCTCATTATATCAGAGCAGTTAGATGTAGAGTGACGGTGACTGTGGTACATGGTATATTGTACAGTCCTGTCAGTCTGTTCAGTCCTCATTATATCAAAACAGTTAGATGTAGTGTGTAGAGTGACAGTGACTGTGGTACATGGTGTATTGTACAGTCCCGTCAGTCTGTTCAGACCTCATTATATCAAAACAGTTAGATGTAGTGTGTAGAGTGACAGTGACTGTGGTACATGGTGTATTGTACAGTCCCGTCAGTCTGTTCAGTCCTCATTATATCAGAGCAGTTAGATGTACCGTATTTTTCGGACCATAAGACGCACTTTTTCTCCCCAAAAATGTGGGGGGGAAAGTATATGCGTCTTATGAAGTGAATAAGACATGTTTGCGGGTAGCTCCGGCGGCCGGCGGTTAGCGGCGGGTCCTGGATGCTGCTGCTGCTGCGCCGTCATCAGCAGAGCGCCCGCATTTCAGAGCCGATCTCAGCAGCAGAGCCGGCATCATGTGACTCCCCCGCTCCCCCCCCCACCTCAGGAGTGCACCGCGGGCAGCGTTAGCTGAGAGCCTGGATGCGGGGAACCACTGGTACTGTCATTATGTGTGTGTGTGTGTGTGTGTGTGTGTGTGTGTGTGTCTATGTGTATGCTGGCTCTGATGCGTGTGTGTCTCTGTATGCTGGCTCTGACAGAAGGCTGCACTGTACAGAATCCTTGTAGGAGTCTGAGAAATCACACAGAAATATCTCTTAGAGGTTGGTGAAAACTAGGGAGGCAGCGCAAAGATGATAAAGCAGAATTGGTTCAGAATATTTTTTTTTCCAGTTTTCCTACTCTAAAAACTAGGTGCGTCTTATGGTCAGGTGCGTCTTATGGTCCGAAAAATACGGTAGTTTGTAGAGTGACTGTGGTACATGGTGTATTATACAGTCCTGTCAGTCTGTTCAGTCCTCATTATATCAAAACAGATGTAGTGTGTAGAGTGACAGTGACTGTGGTACAGGGTGTATTGTACAGTCCCGTCAGTCTGTTCAGGCCTCATTATATCAGAGCAGTTAGATGTAGTGTGTAGAGTGACGGTGACTGTGGTAAATGGTGTATTGTACAGTCCCGTCAGTCTGTTCAGGCCTCATTATATCAGAGCAGTTAGATGTAGAGTGACGGTGACTGTGGTACATGGTATATTGTACAGTCCCGTCAGTCTGTTCAGGCCTCATTATATTAGAGCAATTAGATGTAGTGTGTAGAGTGACGGTGACTGTGGTACATGGTGTATTGTACAGTCCCGTCAGTCTGTTCAGGCCTCATTATATCAGAGCAGTTAGATGTAGTGTGTAGAGTGACAATGACTGTGGTACATGGTGTATTATACAGTCCTGTCAGTCTGTTCAGACCTCATTATATCAGAGCAGTTAGATGTAGTGTGTAGAGTGACAGTGATTGTGGTACATGGTGTATTATACAGTCCTGTCAGTCTGTTCAGACCTCATTATATCAGAGCAGTTAGATGTAGTGTGTAGAGTGACAGTGATTGTGGTACATGGTGTATTATACAGTCCTGTCAGTCTGTTCAGACCTCATTATATCAGAGCAGTTAGATGTAGTGTGTAGAGTGATGGTGATTGTGGTACATGGTGTATTATACAGTCCTGTCAGTCTGTTCAGACCTCATTATATCAGAGCAGTTAGATGTAGCGTGTAGAGTGATGGTGACTGTGGTACATGGTGTATTATACAGTCCTGTCAGTCTGTTCAGGCCTCATTATATCAGAGCAGTTAGACCTGATCGCTGTTGTGCGAAATTGCACAGCGGGCAATTATTGAACAACTGCGCACACGTATGCTCCGCAATGCGCATGCGCGCCGCCAAACAGCAACAGAATGGTGCAAACATTTAGATCACTAGGCGTACGCAGGCTGATTGACAGGAAGCGGACGTTTGTGGGTGGTAACTGCCCATTTTCTGGGAGTGTCAGGAAATACGCAGGCGTTCCCAAACGTTTTCAGGGCGGGTGTGTGACGTCGGCTCTGGCCCCGATCAGCCTGTGTGTATCGCACTGTAGGAGTAAGTCCTCGGCTGCGCACAGACTGGAAAAATCATTGGATGGTGAGTTGTGAACGGATTTGCAGATATCCGCTGTCTGCCAAAGTTTTCGCACGGCGTACACATGGATACGCACACTTGCACGGGAGGGTTTTCACTCTCTATGGGTGGCGACTATCTGATCGCAAACCTCTGCAATATCACACAGCAGCGACCAGGTCTGAATTAGGCCCCTATTGGATGATATTATTGTTAGTTATTTATTGCCTACAAGGTCACATAGGTGGAAACGCTGTAGTGTGTAGAGCAGAGGTTCTCAAACTCTGTCCTCAGGACCCCACACAGTGCATGTTTTGCAGGTCTCCTCACAGAATCGCAAGTGAAATAATTAGCTCCACCTGTGGACCTTTTAAAATGTGTCAGTGAGTAATTAATACACCTGTGCACCTGCTGGGTTACCTGCAAAACATGCACTGTGTGTGCCCCCGAGGACCGAGTTTGAGAACCTCTGGTGTAGAGTGACAGTGACTGTGGTACGTGGTGTATTGTACAGTCCCGTCAGTCTGTTCAGGCTTCATTATATCAGAGCAGTTAGATGTAGAGTGACAGTGACTGTGGTACGTGGTGTATTGTACAGTCCCGTCAGTCTGTTCAGGCCTCATTATATCAGAGCAGTTAGATGTAGTGTGTAGAGTGACGGTGACTGTGGTACATGGTGTATTGTACAGTCCCGTCAGTCTGTTCAGGCCTCATTATATCAGAGCAGTTAGATGTAGTGTGTAGAGTGACAGTGACTGTGGTACATGGTGTATTATACAGTCCCGTCAGTCTGTTCAGGCCTCATTATATCAGAGCAGTTAGATGTAGTGTGTAGAGTGACAGTGATTGTGGTACATGGTGTATTGTACAGTCCCGGCAGTCTGTTCAGGCCTCATTATATCAGAGCAGTTAGATGTAGTGTGTAGAGTGACGGTGACTGTGGTACATGGTGTATTGTACAGTCCCTTCAGTCTGTTCAGGCCTCATTACATCAGAGCAGTTAGATGTAGAGTGACGGTGACTGTGGTACATGGTGTATTATACAGTCCTGTCAGTCTGTTCAGTCCTCATTATATCAGAGCAGTTAGATGTAGTGTGTAGAGTGACAGTGATTGTGGTACATGGTGTATTGTACAGTCCCGGCAGTCTTTTCAGGCCTCATTATATCAGAGCAGTTAGATGTAGTGAGTAGAGTGACAGTGACTGTGGTACATGGTGTATTGTACAGTCCCATCAGTCTGTTCAGGCCTCATTATATCAGAGCAGTTAGATGTAGTGTGTAGAGTGACAGTGACTGTGGTACATGGGGGGTAATTCCAAGTTGATCGCAGCAGGAATATTTTTAGCAGTTGGGCAAAACCATGTGCACTGCAGGGGAGGCAGATATAACATGTGCAGAGAGAGATAGATTTGGGTGGGGTGAGTTCAATCTGAAACCTAAATTGCAGTGTAAAAATAAAGCAGCCAGTATTTACCCTGCACAGAAACAAAATAACCCACCCAGATCTAACTCTCTCTGCACATGTTATATCTGCCTCCCCTGCAGTGCACATGGTTTTGCCCAACTGCTAAAAAATTTCCTGCTGCGATCAACTTGGAATTACCCCCATGGTGTATTATACAGTCCAGTCAGTCTGTTCAGTCCTCATTATATCAGAGCAGTTAGATGTAGTGTGTAGAGTGACAGTGACTGTGGTACATGGTGTATTGTACATTCCCGTCAGTCTGTTCAGGCCTCATTATATCAGAGCAGTTAGATGTAGTGTGTAGAGTGACGGTGACTGTGGTACATGGTGTTTTGTACAGTCCCGTCAGTCTGTTCAGGCCTCATTATATCAGAGCAGTTAGATGTAGTGTGTAGAGTGACAGTGACTGTGGTACATGGTGTATTATACAGTCCCGTCAGTCTGTTCAGGCCTCATTATATCAGAGCAGTTAGATGTAGTGTGTAGAGTGACAGTGATTGTGGTACATGGTGTATTGTACAGTCCCGGCAGTCTGTTCAGGCCTCATTATATCAGAGCAGTTAGATGTAGTGTGTAGAGTGACGGTGACTGTGGTACATGGTGTATTGTACAGTCCCGTCAGTCTGTTCAAGCCTCATTACATCAGAGCAGTTAGATGTAGAGTGACGGTGACTGTTGTACATGGTGTATTGTACAGTCCCGTCAGTCTGTTCAGACCTCATTATATCATAGCAGTTAGATGTAGTGTGTAGAGTGACAGTGACTGTGGTACATGGGGGGTAATTCCAAGTTGATCGCAGCAGGAATATTTTTAGCAGTTGGGCAAAACCATGTGCACTGCAGGGGAGGCAGATATAACATGTGCAGAGAGAGATAGATTTGGGTGTGGTGAGTTCAATCTGAAACCTAAATTGCAGTGTAAAAATAAAGCAGCCAGTATTTACCCTGCACAGAAACAAAATAACCCACCCAGATCTAACTCTCTCTGCACATGTTATATCTGCCTCCCCTGCAGTGCACATGGTTTTGCCCAACTGCTAAAAAAATTCCTGCTGCGATCAACTTGGAATTACCCCCATGGTGTATTATACAGTCCAGTCAGTCTGTTCAGTCCTCATTATATCAGAGCAGTTAGATGTAGTGTGTAGAGTGACAGTGACTGTGGTACATGGTGTATTGTACAGTCCCGTCAGTCTGTTCAGGCCTCATTATATCAGAGCAGTTAGATGTAGTGTGTAGAGTGACAGTAACTGTGGGACATGGTGTATTGTACAGTCCTGTCAGTCTGTTCAGGCCTCATTATATCAGAGCAGTTAGATGTAGTGTGTAGAGTGACGGTGACTGTGGTAAATGGTGTATTGTACAGTCCCGTCAGTCTGTTCAGGCCTCATTATATCAGAGCAGTTAGATGTAGTGTGTAGAGTGACGGTGACTGTGGTAAATGGTGTATTGTACAGTCCCGTCAGTCTGTTCAGGCCTCATTATATCAGAGCAGTTAGATGTAGAGTGACGGTGACTGTGGTACATGGTATATTGTACAGTCCTGTCAGTCTGTTCAGTCCTCATTATATCAAAACAGTTAGATGTAGTGTGTAGAGTGACAGTGACTGTGGTACATGGTGTATTGTACAGTCCCGTCAGTCTGTTCAGACCTCATTATATCAAAACAGTTAGATGTAGTGTGTAGAGTGACAGTGACTGTGGTACATGGTGTATTGTACAGTCCCGTCAGTCTGTTCAGTCCTCATTATATCAGAGCAGTTAGATGTACCGTATTTTTCGGACCATAAGACGCACTTTTTCTCCCCAAAAATGTGGGGGGGAAAGTATATGCGTCTTATGAAGTGAATAAGACATGTTTGCGGGTAGCTCCGGCGGCCGGCGGTTAGCGGCGGGTCCTGGATGCTGCTGCTGCTGCGCCGTCATCAGCAGAGCGCCCGCATTTCAGAGCCGATCTCAGCAGCAGAGCCGGCATCATGTGACTCCCCCGCTCCCCCCCCCACCTCAGGAGTGCACCGCGGGCAGCGTTAGCTGAGAGCCTGGATGCGGGGAACCACTGGTACTGTCATTATGTGTGTGTGTGTGTGTGTGTGTGTGTGTGTGTGTGTGTCTATGTGTATGCTGGCTCTGATGCGTGTGTGTCTCTGTATGCTGGCTCTGACAGAAGGCTGCACTGTACAGAATCCTTGTAGGAGTCTGAGAAATCACACAGAAATATCTCTTAGAGGTTGGTGAAAACTAGGGAGGCAGCGCAAAGATGATAAAGCAGAATTGGTTCAGAATATTTTTTTTTCCAGTTTTCCTACTCTAAAAACTAGGTGCGTCTTATGGTCAGGTGCGTCTTATGGTCCGAAAAATACGGTAGTTTGTAGAGTGACTGTGGTACATGGTGTATTATACAGTCCTGTCAGTCTGTTCAGTCCTCATTATATCAAAACAGATGTAGTGTGTAGAGTGACAGTGACTGTGGTACAGGGTGTATTGTACAGTCCCGTCAGTCTGTTCAGGCCTCATTATATCAGAGCAGTTAGATGTAGTGTGTAGAGTGACGGTGACTGTGGTAAATGGTGTATTGTACAGTCCCGTCAGTCTGTTCAGGCCTCATTATATCAGAGCAGTTAGATGTAGAGTGACGGTGACTGTGGTACATGGTATATTGTACAGTCCCGTCAGTCTGTTCAGGCCTCATTATATTAGAGCAATTAGATGTAGTGTGTAGAGTGACGGTGACTGTGGTACATGGTGTATTGTACAGTCCCGTCAGTCTGTTCAGGCCTCATTATATCAGAGCAGTTAGATGTAGTGTGTAGAGTGACAATGACTGTGGTACATGGTGTATTGTACATTCCCGTCAGTCTGTTCAGTCCTCATTATATCAGAGCAGTTAGATGTAGTTTGTAGAGTGACTGTGGTACATGGTGTATTATACAGTCCTGTCAGTCTGTTCAGTCCTCATTATATCAAAACAGTTAGATGTAGTGTGTAGAGTGACAGTGACTGTGGTACATGGTGTATTGTACAGTCCCGTCAGTCTGTTCGGGCCTCATTATATGGGGTGGGGAAGGAATAGCTTCATTATATGGGGGTGGGGAAGGAATAGTCTCATTATATGGGGTGGGGAAGGAATAGCCTCATTATATGGGGGTGGGGAAGGAATTGCCTCATTATATGGGGGTGGGGAAGGAATTGTCTCATTATATGGGGTGGGGAAGGAATAGCCTCATTATATGGGGGTGGGGAAGGAATGGTCTCATTATATGGGGGTGGGAAGGAATAGTCTCATTATATGGGGGTGGGGAAGGAATAGTCTCATTATATGGGGTGGGGAAGGAATAGCCTCATTATATGGGGGTGGGGAAGGAATAGTCTCATTATATGGGGGTGGGAAAGGAATAGCCTCATTATATGGGGTGGGGAAGAAATAGCCTCATTATATGGGGGTGGGGAAGGAATAGTCTCCTTATATGGGAGTGGGGATGGAATAGTCTCATTATATTGGGGTGGGGAAGGAATAGTCTCATTAAATGGGGGTGGGGAAGGAATAGTCTCATTATATGGGGTGGGGAAGGAATAGCCTCATTATATGGGGTGGGGAAGGAATAGTCTCATATGGGGGTGGGGAAGGAAAAGTCTCATTATATGGGGGTGGGGAAGGAATAGTCTCATTATATGGGGTGGGGAAGGAATAGCCTCATTATTTGGGGTGGGGAAGGAATAGTCTCATTATATGGGGGTGGGGAAGGAATAGTCTCATTATATGGGGGTGGGGAAGGAATAGTCTCATTATATGGGGTGGGGAAGGAATAGTCTCATAATATGGGGTGGGGAAGGAATAGTCTCATTATATGGGGTGGGGAAGGAATAGTCTCATTATATGGGGTGGGGAAGGAATAGTCTCATTATATGGGGTGGGGAAGGAATAGTTTTATTATATGGGGTGGGGAAGGAATAGTCTCATTATATGGGGTGGGGAAGGAATAGTCTCATTATATGGGGTGGGGAAGGAATAGTCTCATTATATGGGGTGGGGAAGGAATAGTCTCATTATATGGGGTGGGGAAGGAATAGTCTCATTATATGGGGTGGGGAAGGAATAGTTTTATTATATGGGGTGGGGAAGGAATAGTCTCATTATATGGGGTGGGGAAGGAATAGTCACATTATATGGGGTGGGGAAGAAATAGCCTCATTATATGGGGGTGGGGAAGGAATAGTCTCATTATATGGGAGTGGGGATGGAATAGTCTCATTATATTGGGGTGGGGAAGGAATAGTCTCATTAAATGGGGGTGGGGAAGGAATAGTCTCATTAAATGGGGGTGGGGAAGGAATAGTCTCATTATATGGGGGTGGGAAAGGAATAGCCTCATTATATGGGGTGGGGAAGAAATAGCCTCATTATATGGGGGTGGGGAAGGAATAGTCTCATTATATGGGAGTGGGGATGGAATAGTCTCATTATATTGGGGTGGGGAAGGAATAGTCTCATTAAATGGGGGTGGGGAAGGAATAGTCTCATTATATGGGGGTGGGGAAGGAATAGCCTCATTATATGGGGTGGGGAAGGAATAGTCTCATTATATGGGGGTGGGGAAGGAATAGTCTCATTAAATGGGGGTGGGGAAGGAATAGTCTCATTATATGGGGTGGGGAAGGAATAGCCTCATTATATGGGGTGGGGAAGGAATAGTCTCATTATATGGGGTGGGGAAGGAATAGTCTCATTATATGGGGGTGGGGAAGGAATAGTCTCATTATATGGGGTGGGGAAGGAATAGTCTCATTATATGGGGTGGGGAAGGAATAGTCTCATTATATGGGGTGGGGAAGGAATAGTCTCATTATATGGGGTGGGGAAGGAATAGTCTCATTATATGGGGTGGGGAAGGAATAGTCTCATTATATGGGGTGGGGAAGGAATAGTCTCATTATATGGGGGTGGGGAAGGAATAGTCTCATTATATGGGGTGGGGAAGGAATAGTCTCATTATATGGGGGTGGGGAAGGAATAGTCTCATTATATGGGGTGGGGAAGGAATAGTCTCATTATATGGGGGTGGGGAAGGAATAGTCTCATTATATGGGGGTGGGGAAGGAATAGTCTCATTATATGGGGTGGGGAAGGAATAGTCTCATTATATGGGGTGGGGAAGGAATAGTCTCATTATATGGGGTGGGGAAGGAATAGTCTCATTATATGGGGTGGGGAAGGAATAGTCTCATTATATGGGGTGGGGAAGGAATAGTCTCATTATATGGGGTGGGGAAGGAATAGTCTCATTATATGGGGTGGGGAAGGAATAGTCTCATTATATGGGGGTGGGGAAGGAATAGTCTCATTATATGGGGTGGGGAAGGAATAGTCTCATTATATGGGGTGGGGAAGGAATAGTCTCATTATATGGGGTGGGGAAGGAATAGTCTCATTATATGGGGTGGGGAAGGAATAGTCTCATTATATGGGGTGGGGAAGGAATAGTCTCATTATATGGGGTGGGGAAGGAATAGTCTCATTATATGGGGGTGGGGAAGGAATAGTCTCATTATATGGGGGGTGAGGAAGGAATAGTCTCATTATATGGGGGTGAGGAAGGAATAGTCTCATTATATGGGGGTGGGGAAGGAATAGTCTCATTATATGGGGTGGGGAAGGAATAGTCTCATTATATGGGGTGGGGAAGGAATTGCCTCATTATATGGGGGTGGGGAAGGAATAGTCTCATTATATGGGGGGTGAGGAAGGAATAGTCTCATTATATGGGGGTGAGGAAGGAATAGTCTCATTATATGGGGGTGGGGAAGGAATAGTCTCATTATATGGGGTGGGGAAGGAATAGTCTCATTATATGGGGTGGGGAAGGAATAGTCTCATTATATGGGGGGTGAGGAAGGAATAGTCTCATTATATGGGGGTGAGGAAGGAATAGTCTCATTATATGGGGGTGGGGAAGGAATAGTCTCATTATATGGGGTGGGGAAGGAATAGTCTCATTATATGGGGGGTGAGGAAGGAATAGTCTCATTATATGGGGGTGAGGAAGGAATAGTCTCATTATATGGGGGTGGGGAAGGAATAGTCTCATTATATGGGGGTGGGGAAGGAATAGTCTCATTATATGGGGTGGGGAAGGAATAGTCTCATTATATGGGGGTGGGGAAGGAATAGTCTCATTATATGGGGTGGGGAAGGAATAGTCTCATTATATGGGGTGGGGAAGGAATTGCCTCATTATATGGGGGTGGGGAAGGAATAGTCTCATTATATGGGGGGTGAGGAAGGAATAGTCTCATTATATGGGGTGGGGAAGGAATAGTCTCATTATATGGGGGTGGGGAAGGAATAGTCTCATTATATGGGGGGTGAGGAAGGAATAGTCTCATTATATGGGGTGGGGAAGGAATTGCCTCATTATATGGGGGTGGGGAAGGAATAGTCTCATTATATGGGGTGGGGAAGGAATAGTCTCATTATATGGGGTGGGGAAGGAATAGTCTCATTATATGGGGTGGGGAAGGAATAGTCTCATTATATGGGGTGGGGAAGGAATAGTCTCATTATATGGGGGTGAGGAAGGAATAGTCTCATTATATGGGGGTGGGGAAGGAATAGTCTCATTATATGGGGGTGGGGAAGGAATAGTCTCATTATATGGGGCGGGGAAGGAATAGTCTCATTATATGGGGGTGGGGAAGGAATAGTCTCATTATATGGGGTGGGGAAGGAATAGTCTCATTATATGGGGTGGGGAAGGAATTGCCTCATTATATGGGGAGTGAGGAAGGAATAGTCTCATTATATGGGGTGGGGAAGGAATTGCCTCATTATATGGGGGTGGGGAAGGAATAGTCTCATTATATGGGGGTGGGGAAGGAATAGTCTCATTATATGGGGTGGGGAAGGAATAGTCTCATTATATGGGGGGTGAGGAAGGAATAGTCTCATTATATGGGGTGGGGAAGGAATAGTCTCATTATATGGGGTGGGGAAGGAATAGTCTCATTATATGGGGGTGGGGAAGGAATAGTCTCATTATATGGGGGGTGAGGAAGGAATAGTCTCATTATATGGGGTGGGGAAGGAATTGCCTCATTATATGGGGGTGGGGAAGGAATAGTCTCATTATATGGGGTGGGGAAGGAATAGTCTCATTATATGGGGTGGGGAAGGAATAGTCTCATTATATGGGGTGGGGAAGGAATAGTCTCATTATATGGGGGTGGGGAAGGAATAGTCTCATTATATGGGGTGGGGAAGGAATAGTCTCATTATATGGGGTGGGGAAGGAATAGTCTCATTATATGGGGTGGGGAAGGAATAGTCTCATTATATGGGGTGGGGAAGGAATAGTCTCATTATATGGGGTGGGGAAGGAATAGTCTCATTATATGGGGTGGGGAAGGAATAGTCTCATTATATGGGGGTGGGGAAGGAATAGTCTCATTATATGGGGTGGGGAAGGAATAGTCTCATTATATGGGGTGGGGAAGGAATAGTCTCATTATATGGGGTGGGGAAGGAATAGTCTCATTATATGGGGTGGGGAAGGAATAGTCTCATTATATGGGGGTGGGGAAGGAATAGTCTCATTATATGGGGTGGGGAAGGAATAGTCTCATTATATGGGGGTGGGGAAGGAATAGTCTCATTATATGGGGTGGGGAAGGAATAGTCTCATTATATGGGGTGGGGAAGGAATAGTCTCATTATATGGGGTGGGGAAGGAATAGTCTCATTATATGGGGTGGGGAAGGAATAGCCTCATTATATGGGGTGGGGAAGGAATAGTCTCATTATATGGGGTGGGGATGGAATAGTCTCATTATATGGGGGTGGGGAAGGAATAGTCTCATTATATGGGGTGGGGAAGGAATAGTCTCATTATATGGGGTGGGGAAGGAATAGTCTCATTATATGGGGGTGGGGAAGGAATAGTCTCATTATATGGGGGTGGGGAAGGAATAGTCTCATTATATGGGGTGGGGAAGGAATAGTTTTATTATATGGGGTGGGGAAGGAATAGTCTCATTATATGGGGTGGGGAAGGAATAGTCACATTATATGGGGTGGGGAAGAAATAGCCTCATTATATGGGGGTGGGGAAGGAATAGTCTCATTATATGGGGTGGGGAAGGAATAGTCTCATTATATGGGGTGGGGAAGGAATAGTCTCATTATATGGGGTGGGGAAGGAATAGTCTCATTATATGGGGTGGGGAAGGAATAGTCTCATTATATGGGGTGGGGAAGGAATAGTCTCATTATATGGGGTGGGGAAGGAATAGTCTCATTATATGGGGGTGAGGAAGGAATAGTCTCATTATATGGGGGTGGGGAAGGAATAGTCTCATTATATGGGGTGGGGAAGGAATAGTCTCATTATATGGGGTGGGGAAGGAATAGTCTCATTATATGGGGTGGGGAAGGAATAGTCTCATTATATGGGGTGGGGAAGGAATAGTCTCATTATATGGGGGTGAGGAAGGAATAGTCTCATTATATGGGGGTGGGGAAGGAATAGTCTCATTATATGGGGGTGGGGAAGGAATAGTCTCATTATATGGGGCGGGGAAGGAATAGTCTCATTATATGGGGGTGGGGAAGGAATAGTCTCATTATATGGGGTGGGGAAGGAATAGTCTCATTATATGGGGTGGGGAAGGAATTGCCTCATTATATGGGGGGTGAGGAAGGAATAGTCTCATTATATGGGGTGGGGAAGGAATTGCCTCATTATATGGGGGTGGGGAAGGAATAGTCTCATTATATGGGGGTGGGGAAGGAATAGTCTCATTATATGGGGTGGGGAAGGAATAGTCTCATTATATGGGGGGTGAGGAAGGAATAGTCTCATTATATGGGGTGGGGAAGGAATAGTCTCATTATATGGGGTGGGGAAGGAATAGTCTCATTATATGGGGGTGGGGAAGGAATAGTCTCATTATATGGGGGGTGAGGAAGGAATAGTCTCATTATATGGGGTGGGGAAGGAATTGCCTCATTATATGGGGGTGGGGAAGGAATAGTCTCATTATATGGGGTGGGGAAGGAATAGTCTCATTATATGGGGTGGGGAAGGAATAGTCTCATTATATGGGGGTGGGGAAGGAATAGTCTCATTATATGGGTTGGGGAAGGAATAGTCTCATTATATGGGGTGGGGAAGGAATAGTCTCATTATATGGGGTGGGGAAGGAATAGTCTCATTATATGGGGTGGGGAAGGAATAGTCTCATTATATGGGGTGGGGAAGGAATAGTCTCATTATATGGGGTGGGGAAGGAATAGTCTCATTATATGGGGGTGGGGAAGGAATAGTCTCATTATATGGGGTGGGGAAGGAATAGTCTCATTATATGGGGTGGGGAAGGAATAGTCTCATTATATGGGGTGGGGAAGGAATAGTCTCATTATATGGGGTGGGGAAGGAATAGTCTCATTATATGGGGGTGGGGAAGGAATAGTCTCATTATATGGGGTGGGGAAGGAATAGTCTCATTATATGGGGGTGGGGAAGGAATAGTCTCATTATATGGGGTGGGGAAGGAATAGTCTCATTATATGGGGTGGGGAAGGAATAGTCTCATTATATGGGGTGGGGAAGGAATAGTCTCATTATATGGGGTGGGGAAGGAATAGCCTCATTATATGGGGTGGGGAAGGAATAGTCTCATTATATGGGGTGGGGATGGAATAGTCTCATTATATGGGGGTGGGGAAGGAATAGTCTCATTATATGGGGTGGGGAAGGAATAGTCTCATTATATGGGGTGGGGAAGGAATAGTCTCATTATATGGGGGTGGGGAAGGAATAGTCTCATTATATGGGGGTGGGGAAGGAATAGTCTCATTATATGGGGTGGGGAAGGAATAGTTTTATTATATGGGGTGGGGAAGGAATAGTCTCATTATATGGGGTGGGGAAGGAATAGTCACATTATATGGGGTGGGGAAGAAATAGCCTCATTATATGGGGGTGGGGAAGGAATAGTCTCATTATATGGGGTGGGGAAGGAATAGTCTCATTATATGGGGTGGGGAAGGAATAGTCTCATTATATGGGGTGGGGAAGGAATAGTCTCATTATATGGGGTGGGGAAGGAATAGTCTCATTATATGGGGTGGGGAAGGAATAGTCTCATTATATGGGGTGGGGAAGGAATAGTCTCATTATATGGGGTGGGGAAGGAATAGTCTCATTATATGGGGTGGGGAAGGAATAGTCTCATTATATGGGGTGGGGAAGGAATAGCCTCATTATATGGGGTGGGGAAGGAATAGTCTCATTATATGGGGTGGGGAAGGAATAGTCTCATTATATGGGGTGGGGAAGGAATAGTCTCATTATATGGGGTGGGGAAGGAATAGTCTCATTATATGGGGTGGGGAAGGAATAGCCTCATTATATGGGGTGGGGAAGGAATAGTCTCATTATATGGGGTGGGGAAGGAATAGTCTCATTATATGGGGGTGGGGAAGGAATAGTCTCATTATATGGGGTGGGGAAGGAATAGTCTCATTATATGGGGTGGGGAAGGAATAGTCTCATTATATGGGGGTGGGGAAGGAATAGTCTCATTATATGGGGGTGGGGAAGGAATAGTCTCATTATATGGAGTGGGGAAGGAATAGTCTCATTATATGGGGGTGGGGAAGGAATAGTCTCATTATATGGGGGTGGGGAAGGAATAGTCTCATTATATGGGGTGGGGAAGGAATAGTCTCATTATATGGGGTGGGGAAGGAATAGTCTCATTATATGGGGGTGGGGAAGGAATAGTTTTATTATATGGGGTGGGGAAGGAATAGTCTCATTATATGGGGTGGGGAAGGAATAGTCTCATTATATGGGGTGGGGAAGGAATAGTCTCATTATATGGGGTGGGGAAGGAATAGTCTCATTATATGGGGGTGGGGATGGAATAGTCTCATTATATGGGGTGGGGAAGGAATAGTCTCATTATATGGGGTGGGGAAGGAATAGTCTCATTATATGGGGTGGGGAAGGAATAGTCTCATTATATGGGGTGGGGAAGGAATAGTCTCATTATATGGGGGTGGGGAAGGAATAGTCTCATTATATGGGGTGGGGAAGGAATAGTCTCATTATATGGGGGTGGGGAAGGAATAGTCTCATTATATGGGGTGGGGAAGGAATAGTCTCATTATATGGGGTGGGGAAGGAATAGTCTCATTATATGGGGGTGGGGAAGGAATAGTCTCATTATATGGGGTGGGGAAGAAATAGTCTCATTATATGGGGTGGGGAAGGAATAGTCTCATTATATGGGGTGGGGAAGGAATAGTCTCATTATATGGGGTGGGGAAGGAATAGTCTCATTATATGGGGTGGGGAAGGAATAGTCTCATTATATGGGGTGGGGAAGGAATAGTCTCATTATATGGGGTGGGGAAGGAATAGTCTCATTATATGGGGGTGGGGAAGGAATAGTCTCATTATATGGGGGGTGAGGAAGGAATAGTCTCATTATATGGGGGTGGGGAAGGAATAGTCTCATTATATGGGGTGGGGAAGGAATAGTCTCATTATATGGGGTGGGGAAGGAATAGTCTCATTATATGGGGTGGGGAAGGAATAGTCTCATTATATGGGGTGGGGAAGGAATAGTCTCATTATATGGGGGGTGAGGAAGGAATAGTCTCATTATATGGGGTGGGGAAGGAATAGTCTCATTATATGGGGTGGGGAAGGAATAGTCTCATTATATGGGGGTGGGGAAGGAATAGTCTCATTATATGGGGTGGGGAAGGAATAGTCTCATTATATGGGGGTGGGGAAGGAATAGTCTCATTATATGGGGGTGGGGGAAGGAATAGTCTCATTATATGGGGGGGGGAAGGAATAGTCGTTCATTTGTCCTCACTATGTTTTCCAGGCGAGTGGCCGGTGTATGTCGAACTGACCAATGGGAAAACTTACGGCTGTGACCTTATCGTCAGCGCAACAGGAGTCATACCGAATATAGAGCCGTTTATGCTGGGAAATAACGTGAGACATCCACATTCTGTGACTCTCAGATGATCCATTTCACACACACATATATACATAAACACACATACACTTACACATGCACACATATACATAAACACACATACACTTACACATGCACACATATATATAAACACACATACACTTACACATGCACACATATATACATAAACACATACACTTACACATGCACACATATATATAAACACACATACACTTACACATGCACACATATATACATAAACACACATACACTTACACATGCACACATATACATAAACACACATACACTTACACATGCACACATATACATAAACACACATACACTTACACATGCACACATATATACATAAACACACATACACTTACACATGCACACATATACATAAACACACATACACTTACACATGCACACATATATATACATAAACACACATACACTTACACATGCACACATATATACATAAAGACACATACACACACATATACATAAACACACACTACACTTACACACACACACACACACACACACACACACACACACACACTTGCACACACATAAACACACACACACATAAACACACACATACACTTGCACACACATAAACACACATATACACTTACACATAGACATTCACACATATACAACCATTCACACTTATACACATGCACACACATATACACCTACACACATGTACACACACACACACCTACATACATACATTCATACCTAATCGCACATATATACACTTACTGTACATACATACACACATACATATACCTACATATACACACACACTATAGTAAGTGTGAGGAATCCAGCTGCTGCTGCATCTATAACATAATGCATATGACATATGTGTATATGGAATTCATCCTGTGCTTCTCAGCAGCGTTGGCCCCGGTGCTGGACTATCAGTGCTGCTCATCTGTACAGTCACATCTCTCTACATGTCGGGGACGTTTAGCATAGAGTGGCCAGTCATTATATATACGCAGTGTCTGTATGTCACACCGTGGGTGGATGTCCCTGCCCCCATCCTACAACACACACATAACCAAACACACAGACTGCAATCACCAACAGCTGGAAAATGTGCTCAGATTAAATAGAAATTACCATTTATTCTTCTGAGCAAACCCAGAAAATTTATTTTATATCAATCTGTATAAAAATGTTGTCACATTCTAACAGTCTCCATTGACAGGAACAGCAACAAGAACATATTGTATTGCTGAGGATATAAATGTCATTTCCTATAACTGAGATCAGCACCACTTGTAGTTTGATATAGGGGAAGACGGAGGTGTGAAAGTGGATGATCACATGCGGACGTCGGCGAGGAACGTGTACGCTGCCGGGGATATATGTACTGCGGCATGGACGCCCAGCCCTTTCTGGCAGCAGGTGCGGCATTTATCATTCCCTATTCGGCGTTACACAACACCCGTGTCACACAATGCGGATTCATAGCTGTGCTGAATGTCTGTCGCTGCCATATTGAATCTGGAAGTGTAAATGTATTTTCTCTCACGTCCTAGGGGATACTGGGATGGTAAGAGTTACCATGGGGTATAGATGGAGTCCATTGGAGCCTTGGCACTTTAAATTCTTCAGTATGTTGGCTCCTCCCCTCTATGCCCCTCCTGCAGACTCAGTTTAGAAAAATGTGCCCGAGCAGCCGGGAGCATCCTGTGGAGCTCCAGAGAGTTTTCTTCCAAACTTTGTTTTAGTTTATTATTTTCCGGCCACTGCGGCTGGCACCAGTCTGCCTGCATCGTGGGACTTAGGGAGGGGACCGGTACCAGCCCCTTGAAGGGTTAATGGTCCGGATCCCCGCTGACAGGACATAACTCCTGAGGTGGTGTTTCACTTTACCCCCAGGGTGTGCGCACGCTCCAACAGCATGCCGCCACCCCTAACAGAGCTGAAGACATTGGGATGGTGAGTACTGACACCAGGGTCCGGGTTAGCGGGTCCCCGGTTACAATGGCGGCAAAAGGCCGTGGCATGCACTCAGGGCTGCAGTGCCCGCTGTGGTTAATCACACTGGCGCTAATGCTGAAAAGGGGTTTTAAACCCCGTTTTCTGTAATAATGGAGTGTTTGCCAGTATAAAACTTACAGGGACCGCGCGCCATTAAGGGGCGGGGCTTCCCACAGAGTGGGACCAGAAGCTCCGAGGCTCCATTTCCTGCTGCATCATACTACAGGCTGTATGCAGGGAAGCGCTGCTCCTCCAAAGACCCTCAAAACACCTTGTAACTGGTACCAGGGGGTTTTATCGAGGGGGGGAGCATTATATTCACAAGGAAGCAGCACACAGGAACCTGAGTGGCTGGATTCAATAAAGGGGATGATGTCTAATATATCATCTGAGCTGGCTACTGCCACGCAGGAAAGACAAGTGTTTAAGAAATCTATGGATGATTTTCTGGTTTAGTCTTCTGATCTCAGACCTATCCCCCATACCCCCTCTGCTGGTTTCTCAGAACTGTATGCTGCCCCATGTGCTCCAATATGATTTGCCAGATTTGGAGGTTGGGGAAGTGGAGGTTGATACTGGAGACGGTACTCTGTCTCAGGGGGTGGAAGCACTTATCTATTCTATCAGGGAAGTCCTGAATATCACTGATAAAGAGGCAGAACCTGAGGAGGAATCGTTTTTTAATGTAAAACAAAAGTGTACTGCCACCTTTCCTGTCTCTAAGGAATTAAACACACTTTTCAAAGAGGCGTGGGTTAATCCTGATAAGAAATTCCAATCCCCTAAGCAGCTGCTAAATTCCTTCCCTTTCCCCCCTGAGGATAGGAAGGTTTGGGAAACCTCCCTAATTGTGGATACCTAAGATTGTGCTGCCTGTACCTGGTGCTATCTCCTTGAAAAGACCCTGCTGACCGTAAAATTGAGACTACACTCAAATCCATTTACACTGCGGTGGGAGTCGCACAGAGACCCACCATTGCTTGTGGTTGGATCTCAAGGGCCATTGTGAAATGGTCTGGTAACATAATAGAGGGTTTTGATACAATGCCTCAAGATGAGCTACTACCTCTCCTGCAACATATTCAGGATTCGGCTAATTTCATGAGGGAGGCTATTAAGGAGATATGGCATTATCAACTCCCGCTCTACAGCTATGGCTGTGTCGGCGCGCAGTGCTCTGTGGCTGCGACAGTGGACGGCGAACGGCGATTCTAAAAAGGGTGTTGAAAACATTCCTTTCACAGGGGAGGCTCTGTTTGGTGAGGAACTAAACAGTGGATTTCACAAGTAACGGGTGGTAAGTCTACCTATTTGCCGTCAGCGGCCCTTCCGGCCATACGTGCTTATCCTTGTCCCTCTATCCAGTCCTTTCATGTGACCAGATTTCGGGGCAGAGCCAGAGGTGCTTCCAACGCTGCTCGAGGAAACCGAGGTAGAGCACGCAGACCAGCGGCTGCTGGTCCCCTGGACCAAGGTTCAGGCTCTGCCTCTACCAAGCCCTCCACGTGACGGCTGGTCCCTACCTCAGGGGAAAGTTCAGGTGGGTACTCGCGTCAAGTGTTTCAGCCATATTTGGGCAGAATCCTGCCAGGATTCTTGGGTGAGAGACCTTGTCCACATCCATTGTGAAACTCCTTTCAGCAGCTCCCTCCTCACAGATTCTTCAGGTTAGGCTTACCAGCTTCATCTGTGTCCAAGAAGATTACCTTGCTAGAAGCCATCCAACGACTGCAACAAATGTAGGTCATTGTTCCAGTTCCCCCTCTACTCAGAAACAAGGGCTTTTATTCCAGCCTGTTCATGGTACCAAAACAGGATGGTTCGGCCTGGCCAATCTTGAACCTCAAATCTCTGAACCCATACCTACAGGTATTCAAATTCAAGATGGAATCCCTCAGAGCGGTAATCTCAGGCCTGGAAGAGGGGGAATTCCTGGGATCCCTGGATATCAAGGATGTGTACCTTCACATACCCATATGGCCACCTCATCAGGCTTACCTCAGATTTTCACTAAAGGAAGATCACTTCTGTTTCGGCCCTACCCTTTGGCCTATCCGCGGCCCCTCGGGTATTCACGAAGGTGATGGCGGAGATGATGCTCCTCCTCCGCATTCAGGGTGTGAATATGGTTCCATACTTGGACGATCTCCTCATCAAGGCTGTATCCGAAGCACGGCTGTTGGACAGCATCGCCCTGACTACACGGCTTCTGACTGATAATGGGTGGATTCTGACTCTTCAGAAATCACACCTGGTACCATCGCAGAGACTACAGTTCTTGGGGAAGTTCCTGGACACGGTGTCTCAGAAGGTATTCCTTCCTATGGACAAGGCCTTGACAATTCAATCAATGGTGAGATCCGTTCTTTAACCTTCGAAAAATTTCAGTGCATCTCTGTATCCGACTGTTGGGCAAGATGGTAGCCTCGTACGAGGCAATTCAGTATGGAAGATTTCATGCCTTTCCTTTCCAGCTGGATCTGCTGAACAAATGGTCAGGCTCACACATGCACCAACTGATTTCCCGGTCTCCAAGAGTTCGGATTTCGTTACTTTGGTGGTTACAAATCTCCCACCTGGTGGAGGGTTGTCGTTTCGGAATTCAAACTTGGGTTCTGTTAACTACAGATGCGAGCCTCCGCGGATGGGGTTCTGTGACTTATGGTGCTCAGTTTCAGGGACGGTGGTCACCACAAGAGGCCTCTCTTCCCATCAACATTCTGGAACTCAGCGATTTACAATGCCCTTCTCCAGGACTATGCTCTCCTCCACCATCCGGCCATACATTTCCAGTCGGACAATGCCACGGTAGTGGTGTACATAAACAAGCAATGAAGGACAAAAAGCAGGGCCGCAATGTGAGAAGTGTCCAGAATACTCCTCTGGGCAGAACGCAATACTATGGCCATGTCGGCCATATTCATCCCGGGAGTGGACAATTGGGAAGCGGACTTCGTCAGCAGACACTATCTGCACCAGGGGTAGTGGGGTCTTCACCCGCAAGTGTTTCAACTGTTGGTTCAGTGGTGGGGCTGCCCGCTCATCGTCATGATGGCTTCTCGTCTCAACAAGAAGCTGCGTCGGTACTGCTCTAGGACGAGGGATTCACAGGCCGCAGCGGTGGATGCCCTGTCTGCACCATGGGCTTACAAGTTCGTCTGTTTGTTCCCTCCGATTCCTCTGATTTCCTGGGTCTTAAAAAGACTGAAAAGGGAAAGCGTAAAGGCAATTCTCATTGCTTCGGATTGGCCTTGCCGGGCCTGGTATGCAGACCTTGTGGCAATGTCCCTCGATGAGCCCTGGCCTCTGCCACTTCAGGTAGATCTCCTTCTGCAAGGGCCGTTCGTCTTTCAAGACTTACCACGGCTACGTTTGAGGGCATGGAAGTTGAGAGGGAGATTTTAGCCAGAAAAGGTTGTCTCAACTATGGTCCAGGCTTGGAAGGTGGTCACATCTAAGCATTACCACCGCATCTGGAAGAAGTATGTCTCCTGGTGTGAGAGTCGACAGTACTCTACTGTGGATTTTCATCTGGGAAGGTTCTTACTTTTCCTGCAAGCAGGTGTGGATATAGGCCTTCGTTTGGGATCCATCAAGGTTCAGATCTCGGCCTTTTCTGTTTTCTTCGAAAAACAGTTGACTGTTGTCCCAGAAGTCCTGACATTCCTAAAAGGTGTCCTTCGTATTCAACCACCCTTTGTTCCTCCTACAGCGCCGTGGGATCTCACCTTGGTCCTGACCTTTCTGCAATCAGAGTGGTTTAAACCTTTGCACTGGGTGGACTTGAAATATTTGACTTGGAAGACTGTCATGTTGTTGGCCTTGGCCTCAGCGAGGCGTGTCTCGGAATTGGGGGCCTTATCCTGTAAGAGCCCTTACCTGGTGTTTCACGAGGATAGAGCGGAGCTCAGAAAGTTGTGTTGGCATTTCACATCAGCCATACGATTGTGGTTCCTGTGTTGTCTGACATGTCCGTTTCCTCAAAGTCCTTGGACGTAGTTCGAGCTTTGAGGATTTATGTCAAGAGAACTGCTGGTCACCAGAAATCTGATTCTCTGTTTGTTCTCTATGATGTCCTGCTTTAAAGCAGTCCATTGCTCGTTGGATCCGGATGACTATCCAACAGGCTTACTCTTTGGCTGCCTTGCCGCTGCCGAGTTCTGTTCAGGCCCACTCCACTAGGTCGGTGGGTTCTTCCTGGGCGGCTGCCTGTGGTGTCTCGGCTTTGCAGTTATGCCGTGCAGCTACTTGGTCTGGTTTGAACGCGTTTGTCAAATTTTACAAGTTCGATACCTTGGTGTCCGAGGACCTTCAGTTTGGTCGCTCGGTTTTGCAGGTGTCTCAGCACTCCTCCCACCCGTTCTGGGAGCTTTGGGACATCTCCGTGGTAACTCTTACCATCCCAGTATCCCCTAGGACGTGAGAGAAAATAGGAATTTAATGCCTACCGGTAATTCCTTTTCTCCTAGTCCGTAGGGCATACTGGGCGCCCACCTCTGTGCTTCGAAGTTTCCTGCAAGAGTTCTTGTGTGTTACTGTTTGGGTTTGCTGTTGCTGTCCCTAGTTTCAGGTTGTGGTTAACGCTGCTATCCTCTTGTTATGTTGTGCGCTGGATCGTATCTCACCACTTTTTCTTATCTGTTTTCCTCCTCTCAAAGTATGTCCGTCTCCTCGGGCACAGTTTTCCTAAACTGAGTCTGCAGGAGGGGCATAGAGGGGAGGAGCCAGCACACTGAAGAATTTAAAGTCCATAGCTCCAGTGCACCCCATCTATACCCCATGGTAACTCTTACCATCCCAGTATCCCCTACAGACTAGGAGAAAAGGAATTACCGGTAGGTATTAAATTCCTATTTTATCATGGCAATTGTTGCATATTTAATATTCAGAAGCAAGTGGTGTTGGATGTAAAGTGGCTGGATCTCATTGTGCATGGTTAAAAAAAAATAAACCCTTGCCCCAGGAGCTGACAATTAGATTTTTATTTGTCTCTCTGCGTGCTGTATCTGGAAGTCTTTTCCTGATAGCTGCGCGTTCCGTACACTGAACCTTTGTGCACCGCTTCCCACAAAACACTAGCCCTATATATCTTGAAAGACTATGGTGTTTTCTTATAAACCATATTGCTAATCGGTAAATGACCCACATATGATCTGAGAGAGGCCGCGCACGGCACTGAATGTCGCGTGGTTAGTACTGCAGAATATGCTGGCGACCTATTGTTGGTGATATACATTGTATGGTTCTGTACTGTTATCATAGTATAGTGTATATGTCTCCTTATTGTACAGAGCTGCAGTATGTGTTGGTGATATACATTGTATGGTTCTGTACTGTTATCATAGTATAGTGTATATGTCTCCTTATTGTACAGAGCTGCAGTATGTGTTGGTGATATACATTGTATGGTTCTGTACTGTTATCATAGTATAGTGTATATGTCTCCTTATTGTACAGAGCTGCAGTATGTGTTGGTGATATACATTGTATGGTTCTGTACTGGTATCATAGTATAGTGTATATGTCTCCTTATTGTACAGCGCTGCAGTATATGTTGGTGATATAGTGTAATCTCTCAGCCACTATATGCTCCTGTACTGGTATCATAGTATAGTCTATATGTCTCCTTATTGTACAGCGCTGCAGTATGTGTTGGTGATATACATTGTATGGTTCTGTACTGGTATCATAGTATAGTGTATATGTCTTCTTATTGTACAGCGCTGCAGTATATGTTGGTGATATAGTGTAATCTCTCAGCCACTGTATGCTCCTGTACTGTTATCATGGTATAGTGTATATGTCTCCTTATTGTACAGCGCTGCAGTATATGTTGGTGATATAGTGTAATCTCTCAGCCACTGTATGCTCCTGTACTGTTATCATGGTATAGTGTATATGTCTCCTTATTGTACAGCGCTGCAGTATATGTTGGTGATATAGTGTAATCTCTCACCCACTGTATGCTCCTGTACTGTTATGGTATAGTGTATATGTCTCCTTATTGTACAGCGCTGCAGTATATGTTGGTGATATAGTGTAATCTCTCAGCCACTGTATGCTCCTGTACTGTTATCATGGTATGGTGTATATATCTCCTTATTGTACAGAGCTGCAGTATATGTTGGTGATATAGTGTAATCACTCACCCACTGTATCCTCCTGTACTGGTATCATAGTATAGTGTATATATCTCCTTATTGTACAGAGCTGCAGTATATGTTGGTGATATAGTGTAATCTCTCAGCCACTGTATGCTCCTGTACTGTTATCATGGTATAGTGTATATGTCTCCTTATTGTACAGCGCTGCAGTATATGTTGGTGATATAGTGTAATCTCTCAGCCACTGTATGCTCCTGTACTGTTATCATGGTATAGTGTATATGTCTCCTTATTGTACAGCGCTGCAGTATATGTTGGTGATATAGTGTAATCTCTCACCCACTGTATGCTCCTGTACTGTTATGGTATAGTGTATATGTCTCCTTATTGTACAGCGCTGCAGTATATGTTGGTGATATAGTGTAATCTCTCAGCCACTGTATGCTCCTGTACTGTTATCATGGTATAGTGTATATATCTCCTTATTGTACAGAGCTGCAGTATATGTTGGTGATATAGTGTAATCACTCACCCACTGTATCCTCCTGTACTGGTATCATAGTATAGTGTATATATCTCCTTATTGTACAGAGCTGCAGTATATGTTGGTGATATAGTGTAATCTCTCAGCCACTATATGCTCCTGTACTGGTATCATAGTATAGTCTGTATTGTACGAGGCCGTGGTATAATTTGGTGCACTATAAATAAAACTGTCTTGTTCTGCAGATGCGGCTGTGGACGCAGGCGCGGCAGATGGGTTGGTTTGCAGCGCGATGTATGGCCGCCGACCACCTGGGAGAGACCATCGAACTGGATTTTTGCTTTGAGCTCTTTGCTCATGTCACAAAGTTCTTTAACTATAAGGTACGTATGTATAACTGGCAATACGGAGATACAGCGCTCGGACTGACTTACCCGGATACGTACGGCGTGCGGGGTATCTCTGTGTTGGGGGGATCTCTGTGCGGGGATCTCTGTGCTGGGGGGGGGGATTTCTGTGCTGGAATTGCAGTTTTGTTTTGCTTTTATTAACTACATGAGTTTCTGACGTATTAATATAACTAGCTACCCAGGCTTCACACAGGAGCAATCTCATCTTGCCACAGCCCCCTGCTTCTCACTTCTGCCCCTACAGCTCACCAGTGTTGCCACGTTCCCCCCCTTCCCCCAGGCAAGGGCAGGAGGATGGTGGATGAGAGATTTGTATTGCAGCTACAGTAAGCATCCTCATCAGCATCTCACCTGTGCAAGAGGGACTGTGGTTGCCGGGTGTATACTCTGACGCTGGCCGCGCATGCACCTCCAAACATCCGTGTCCCCGCCCCCTTCCGCTGGGACAACCGTTTTTTCTCTTATGTGCTTCACTAAAATGGTCACTGCTCGGTTCCCTTTTATCACAGACTAATCACACACATAAACCTTCCTCAGAGAATGTTCTGTAGAATAGTGAGAACCGCATCAGAATCCGTCCAGCGGATCAAGAGATTATCCTGCAGAGACAGACACCCGCCGGGGACGTTATATTATACTGTGTGAGATATATATGGAGCAAGTTTAACATTTCCTGATAAATAATAGGATGCCTCAATTACAGAGAAAAGTTGTCTGGGAAATCTCAGTTACATAGCGGAGCGTTGATTCATTTACTCGGACTCCTGCCGGCAGACTACAAACATGGGGTGTAATTCAGTCCTGATCGCTAGAGTGCGCTTTTTGTATCCCTGCGATCAGGTAGTCGCCGCCTACAGACAGAGGGTATTTACTGTGTGCAGGGGTGCGATCGCATTTGTTGCAGAGCTGCACAAACATGAGTTTGTGCCGTCTCTGCACAGACAAGGACTTATTCAGCCGCTGCGATGATCGGGGCCGAAGCTGACGTCAGACACCCTCCCTCCAAATGCCTGGTCCCTCCTGCGTTTTCCCGGACACTCCTTTAAAACGGTCAGTTGCCACCCACAAACGGCCTCTTCCTGTGAATCTCCTTGCGATCCTGCGCATTGCGGTGCATACGCAGTTCAGAGCTGATCGCAGGCTGTGAGAAAATGCAGCCTAGCTATCAGGTCTGAATCAGCCCCATAGTTATAATAATAACATCCATGAACTGGTTAATCAGCTGAGTGAAGACCTGAAAAAGAGGTTTGTATATAGTGTGACTCCTCCTACATCCTAGGGAGGAGTATGTATATACAGTGTGACTCCTCCTACATCCCCCGAAGGAGTGTGTATAAATAGTGTGACTCCTACATCCCCCGGGAGGAGTGTGTATATATAGTGTGACTCCTCCTACATCCCCGGGAGGTGTATATATAGTGTGACTCCTACATCCCCTGGGAGGAGTGTGTATTTATAGTGTGACTCTTCCTACATCCTCCGGAGAAGTGTGTATTTATAGTGTGACTCCTCCTACATCCTAGGGAGGAGTGTGTATATATAGTGTGACTCCTCCTGCATCCCCGGGAGGAGTGTGTCTATATAGTGTGACTCCTCCTACATCCCCCGGGAGCTGTGTGTCTATATAGTGTGACTCCTCCTACATCCCCCGGGAGGTGTCTATATAGTGTGACTCCTCCTACATCCCCCGGGAGGTGTGTATATAGTGTGACTCTTCCTACATCCCCCGGGAGGAGTGTGTCTATATAGTGACTCCTCCTACATTCCCCGGGAGGAGTGTCTATATAGTGTGGCTCCTCCTACATCGCCTGGAAGGTGTATATAGTGTGACTCCTCCTACATCCCCGGGAGGAGTGTGTCTATATAGTGTGGCTCCTCCTACATTCCCTGGGAGGTGTATATAGTGTGACTCCTCCTACATCCCCGGGAGGTGTGTATATAGTGTGACTCTTCCTACATCCCCTGGTAGGAGTGTGTCTATATAGTGTGACTCTTCCTACATCCCCGGGAGGAGTGTGTCTATATAGTGTGACTCCTACATCCCCTGGGAGGTGTGTATATAGTGACTCCTCCTACATCCCCGGGAGGAGTGTCTATATAGTGTGGCTCCTCCTACATCCCCTGGGAGGTGTATATAGTGTGACTCCTCCTACATCCCCCGGGAGGAGTGTCTATATAGTGTGGCTCCTCCTACATCCCCGGGAGGAGTGTCTATATAGTGTGACTCCTCCTACATCCCCGGGAGGAGTGTGTCTATATAGTGTGACTCCTCCTACATCCCCGGGAGGAGTGTGTCTATATAGTGTGACTCTTCCTACATCCCCCGGGAGGAGTGTGTCTATATAGTGTGACTCTTCCTACATCCCCCGGGAGGAGTGTGTCTATATAGTGTGGCTCCTCCTACATCCCCAGAAGGAGTGTGTATGTATGTATATATATATGTATATATATATATATATATATATATAGTGTGGCTCCTCCTACATCCCCAGGAGTGTGTGTGTGTATATATATATATATATATATATATATATATATATATAGTGTGACTCCTCCTACACGTGACCAGATCACTGGCCAGTGTATATAATAGAATCTCATTCTCTCTCTCCAGGTCATTCTGCTGGGGAAGTACAATGCACAGGGCTTGGGTACGGACCACGAGCTGCTGCTGCGCTGTACGATGGGACAGGAGTATGTGAAGGTCGTCATGCAGAATGGACGCATGGTGGGGGCTGTGCTAATTGGGGAGACCAACTTGGAAGAAACATTTGAGAACTTGATTCTAAATCAGATGGATCTCTCGGCCTATGGAGAAGACCTTCTGGATCCTAATATTGACATTGAAGATTATTTTGACTAGACTATTTCTGGATGGCTAACTCCTGGATGAATGTAATTTACACAAAGGTCCATGCATTAAATGCAGATAAAGTGTTATTGTTAATCAGTGTCTTACTGGGACGTTACCCGACTCTCTGCACCTCTTCTCAAACTGATATATCCCGAAACCCTGGCTTGCACACCAATCCATGCCTGAGCTCCAGGTCCGTCAGTCACATATACCATCCTAGTGACAAAACGTGGAGAGAAAACACGGACCAGGAACCGGGAAGGAGCAGCCGGTGTTTACTTTCTGCCATAATGTAAGCACAACACTGGAGTGTATCCAGACACAAGATGAGCCTATGAGATGCTCTGCAGGTGACAGTACAGAAAACAGGCCACAAGATGAGCCTGTGAGATGCTCTGCAGGTGACAGTACAGAAAACAGGCCACAAGATGAGCCTGTGAGATGCTCTGCAAGTGACCGTAAATAAAATAGGCCACAAGATGATCCTGTGAGATGCTCTGCAGGTGACAGTACAGAAAACAGGCCACAAGATGATCCTGTGAGATGCTCTGCGAGTGACCGTACGTAAAATAGACCACAAGATGAACCTGTGAGATGCTCTGCGAGTGACAGTACATAATAGGCGGACACGGCTTCGTCTGGAAGTATTGTGTGTCCAGGACCGTTTACACATTCATTGGGAGATGGGTGGAATTGTTACAGATAAATGTGTTTGTAAATCGCGTGCTAACTTCTCCCATATGCTAACGGTAGGCGGCTACTCTCCCGGCAATAGCATTCCAACAAAGTAATCAGTAAGTCTTATTACGGTCATAATCCTATAATATCCAGACACCATATTGAGTGTATGTTACACAATCCTGCAAATGCAACATAATCAGCCCTGTATGGTAGACCTGTTTCTTCAGCACCAGAGCGGGTCGTCTCTTCCAACACGATGTACAGTATACATGTATTTACCTAATCTCTTCCAATACGATGTACAGTATACATGTATTTACCTAGGATCACACCTATTCTTTAATGACATACACGTACAATAGTATTTAGGAGATTCCGCACTGACATTAGTACTTAATAATGGTAGAATCCTGAGAACCAGTGACAAATAATGATAATAAATATGATGAAATGTTACCCCTGTGTGTAATGGTCAGGGTATAGGCATTATACCAGGGATAGGGTACTGTCCTATGTAACACCCGGACAATCGCTCAGTGCCAGCAGGATGGAATGTTGCCTTCAGAGCAAGCATCCAAAGTGTCTGTGATGCCAATAACGTGAAGAGAATAGATGCGGTCATTTACTGCGGGTAAAAAGGTTGGTAGCCTCGGGCTTTAACATCTGGGGCAATTCAATTACAGACCCTTTCTCCTTCATCCACTAGGGGCCACTGGAGTGCAGATACAATGGGGATATAGTAGACAGCAACTGGGAGCTGGCACTTTAAAACTTTAACACTGGGACTAGCTCCTCCCCTACTATATCCCCCTTCAAGCCAGTCTTTAATTTGTACCCAAGGGAGCTGGTCACTCTTGGGATTTATCCTGAATTTTTTTTTTATTTGTTTTCTTTTTCTTTACTTGTACAGACTGGCAGCTTTGCCACTGCCAGACTGCACCACGGGAGCTGCCGGCGGGGTCCCATGGCAGCTAACCGGCTTGGGCTGGTCCCATCGCAGCTGCGTGCGGCTTGGGCTGGTCCCCCGGCTGAGTAGACACTTCTCTGGAGATGGCAGGACCCTGCTGCTTGCGGTGCGTGTCGAGGCCACTCCATCAGCGCACACCGGCAGAGGTAAGTATTACCCCCGGCCGCGGCTTACATTGCTGGCGGGGGATGCAGGACTCCCCCTGCTACGATACCTCTGGCGTCGCTAAGGATTTAAATTGGGCGTCATGAGGGGGGGGGGGGGGGGAGCTTAATCCCGACTTGGGCTCTCTGCTCCCAGCAGCCCTGGCGGCCATTTCCTCAACGCTGCACAGAGGTTGAATGATACATCCCAGGCACTGCGAGCAGTTACAGTGGGGTGTTTGGTTAGACAGAGGCACCTGTAATTTTCTGTGAGAATGTGCCTGTCACTGCACAATAGAGTGCAGGCTTACAGGGCGGGTATGGCTACACTTCTTTACTACCCCCCTTCTGGTCTGTGTTGTTAGCTTGTTTGTTTGTGTGTGTGGCTGGAGGACAGGTGCTGGCATGGCAGGTAAAGGTTCCAAGGCAGCACAGAAAGTTTTTACATGTCAGAAATGTTCTGCAAAGTTCACTCAGGGACAGTCAGAGAATTCCCTCTTATGTGAGGATTGTGGGTCTGAACCATCTGCTCAGCCATCATCACAGCTGCAGGACGCTCCTGTTTGGACAACATAGCTTACATAAGTTATGTCACTATTAACTAGGGAACTGGAGGCTTCTCGGCAAGGTAAGAGAAGCTTCCAACAGCTTGTTCCTATTCCTGAGCCTGAACTAGCATGGGCTCGTGCCCTGGCAAAATCAGTTGAAGGGCTCTCTAAGGCAGTGCTCCCTTCCCAGACCCCATTCTTAACTTCCCCTCCCCAAGGTTTCAAGAAAGAGGTTGCTAGCCTCAGTGTTACACGACTCTGACGATGATATGCCTCTATTGGAGGAGGCGGTAGATGTACAGGATACTGATGACGATCAGGTTTATGAGGACTCTGAACCAGTGGCTCAGGGTATTGAGGGGCTTAAAACAGCTATTTGCTCAGTGTTACAGGTAGAGGAGACAGAACAGGATACTTTACGTCCTTCAAGGTTTGGCACCGACCAAAAACTGCCAGTGACCTTTCCAGTTTCGGAGGAGCTGGATGCGCTCATGACGGCAGCTTGGAAACATCCGGATGCAAAATTTCAAGTATCAAAGAAAATTTTGTCTTCTTATCCTTTTCCCGCAGATAGCAGGAAGCGTTATGAGACCTCTCCAATTGTGGATCCTGCTGTGTCTCGTCTGTCCAAGAAGACGGCTCTGCCGGTTCCTGCAGCAACTTTGCTGAAGGAGCCATCAGATAGGAAGTTGGAGACCACCTTGAAGACGATTTACTCGGCGGCAGGGGTTTTACATCGCCCGGCGCAGGTAGGTTGTTGGGTCAACAAGGCTATGGAAGCTTGGGGGCGGACCAATTGTCCTCAGGTCTACATGACGATTTGCCTCCGCATCAGCTGATACCGTTGGCAGAGCATATTCGCGAATCAGCTTTATATCTTTGTGAGGTTTCCAAGGACATCTGTATCCTTGGAGCCAGGATTTCTGCCTTGACTATTTCGGCCCGCAGAGCTCTCTGGCTACGACAGTGGCAGGCAGATGCTGAATCCAAGAGGGCAGTAGAGGCGTTGCCCTTTACGGGAGAGGTCCTGTTCGGAAAGGATCTGGATGACTGGATTTTTCATGCCACTGGGGGCAAGTCGACTTATGTTCCCTCTGCTGCTCCAGCTTCTCAGAGGACCTATACGGGTCCTTTCGTGCCCCTTCCAGGTTTCGAGGCCAGGGGCGGAGCTTGCGTCTCCCGTGGCCATAGAGGTAGGGGCAGAGGTTCCACAGCCTCAACCCAGCCAGAGGTTAAGTCTTCCACCACTCCCACCTCATGACGGGCTTCCCTCCCACCTGGGGGATCACAGGGTGGGAGCTCGTCTGTGGGATTTCAGGGAAGCCTGGGTACAATCTATTCCAGATGCTTGGGTCAGGGATCTCATCACTTCCGATTACAAACTCGATTTTCACACCCAACCGCCTCAGCATTTCTTCACCACGGGTTTGACGACAGGAGGGTCGCCTTGCAGGCGGCGGTCCAGAAACTTATGTCCGCAAGGGTGCTGATCCCTGTTCCCTCACATCATCAGAGACAGGATTATTACTCAAGCCTGTTTCTCGTACCGAAGTCTGACGGCTCGGTCAGGCCAATTCTGAATGGATCTCAATCCATTTTTGAGGATATTAAAATTCAAGATGGAGTCCCTTCAGTCTGTTATTGCTAGGTTGGGAAAAAAAAAATGTTCCCATTTGGCCTTCTCATCAGGCTTTTCTCCGGTTCGCGATGCAGGACACTCATTTCCAGTTCCAGGCCCTTCCGTTTGGTTTCTCTTCTGCTCCCAGAGTGTTTACAAAGGTCATGGCAGTCATGATGGCCCTAATTCGGAAGCAGGGCGTGACTATTGTCCCCTATCTGGACGATCTGCTACTGAAGGCGCACTCTGCGGACCTGTTGCTTCAGAATATCCGCATAACCTTGGAACTTCTGATTAAGCACGGGTGGATCCTGAACTTCCCGAAGTCTCTATTATGCCCCTCGCAATGGTTGCTGTTCTTGGAGATGATTCTCGACACGGCCCATCAGAGAGTTTTTCTTCCTCAGGACAAGATTCCTCTCTATTCAGATGTTGGTCCTTCATCACTGTCAGGTGTCTGTGTATCTATGTGTTCGCCTTCTGGGGAAGATGCTAGCGGCGTTCGAAGCTCTTCCATACGGACGGTTCCACTCTCGACCCTTCCAACTGTGTCTCCTACATCAGTGGTCAGGGTCTCATCTATTTCTTCATCAGTGGGTGACACTATCTCCAAAAGCACGGTTGTCTCTCCTCTGGTGGCTCAATTTGACTCATCTGTTGGAAGGAAAGCGGTTCGGTGTTTGGGATTGGACTCTCCTCACCACAGACGCAAGCCTGCGAGGATGTGGGGCTGGACCCTGGAACATCTGTTTCAGGGGCGCTGGTCATCTCACGAATCTGCTCTCCCGATAAACATTGTCGAGTTACGGGCGGTGTACAACACCCTACTTCAGGGTCGGGCTGTCAGTTTAGTCAGACAATGCCACGACGGTGGCATACATCAACCGTCAGGGCGGCACTCGCAGCCGTGCGGCGATGAGAGAGGTCACCAACATCCTCCTCTGGGCAGAGGAAAATGCTCTGGCCTTGTCGGCAATCTTCATTCCAGGGGTGGACAATTGGGAAGCCGATTATCTCAGCCGCCAGGACACGCACCCGGGGGAGTGGTCACTCAATCCCCAGGTGTTTCGTAAGCTAGTCCGCCGGTGGGGGGGAGACCACAGATCGACCTTATGGCGTCCCGCCTGAGCCATCAACTGCCTCTTTACTACTCTCGGACAAGGGACCCAGCGGCAGTTGCCGTGGATGCCCTCACGGCTTCTTGGGACTTCCAGTTCATTTATCTCTTTCCTCCTTTCCCGTTGCTTCCTCGGGTTCTGCAACGCATAAGTAGGGAGAACGCGCTGGTCCTCCTGGTGGCTCCAGATTGGTCGCGCAGGACTTGATACTCCGCCGTACTCCTGCTGTCAGTAGCAGAGCCTTGGCCCCTGCCACTACGAGACAATCTACTACAACAGGGTCCTTTTCTCTATCCAGACTTACGCAGGCTACGTTTGATGGCGTGGCTGTTGAGAAGGCCATCACTACTACCATATTTGGAAGGCTTACGTGGCGTGATGTGAATGACGCAAGTTTTCCCCTTCAGTTTTTCACTTAGCCCGCCTTCTCAGTTTTCTGCAGGCGGGTTTCTCGGCAGGGCTAAGACTACGTTCACTAAAGGTTCAGGTCTCTGCTCTTTCGGTTTTCTTCCAGAGGAAATTATCCTTGCTGCCAGAAGTTCAGACCTTCTTTCAGGGGGTTCTCCGAATACAACCTCCCTTTCGCCCTCCAACAGCACCATGGGACTTCAACCTGGTCCTCTTTTCTGCAGTCTCCGTTATTTGAGCCTCTAGAGTCGGTGGAGATGAAATATCCCACCTGGAAGGTGGTCCTTCTCCTGGCTCTGGCTAGACGGGTGTCGGAACTTGGCGCTCTCTCTTGTCGACCTCCTTACCCGATATTTCATGTGGATAGGGCTGAGCTTCGTACTCGCATGTCGTTTCTCCCGAAGGTGGTGTCCGATTTTCACATCAATCAGCCACTTGTGGTTCCGGCCCTTTTGGTGGATTTACCGGATTCGAGATCTTTGGATGTTGTCAGGGCGCTCAGAATCTATGTGGATAGGATTTCGGCTATTCAGAAGTCGGATTCCTTATTTGTTCTGTACGATGCTGCCCGTCGTGGATGGCCGGCTTCCAAGCAGACATTGTCCCGATGGAATCGGCTGACCATCAGACAAGCTTATTTGGCGGCTTCTCAAGAGTCTCTGTCTTCCATTTCGGTGCACTCTACGCGCTCTGTGGGTCCCTCGTTGGCAGCCGCCCACAGGTTTTCCATGACTACTTTATGTCGCGCTGCCACTTGGTCGGCCTGACATACGTTTGTCAAGTTTTACAGGTTTGACACTTTTGCGGCCTCTGCATCGCAGTTTGGCCGGGCGGTTTTGCAGGACTCTCAGCGCTCTCCCTCCCTTCTTGGGAGCTCTGGAACATCTCCATTGTAACTGCTTTCCAGTGTCCCCTAGTGGATGAAGGAGAAATCAGGATTTTGGTACTTACCGATAAATCCCTTTCTCTGATTCCACAGCGGATACTGGCTGCCCACCCAGCGCTGTTTCCTCCTACTTCACTTCCCTGTTTGCATGTTACTGAGTGACTGTGCGTTTTGTTCACGTTAACCATTCTCTACGGTTATAGGTTTCCAGGTTTACTTGTCCTCCTGTTTTACATGGCTTAGCTAACCTCTATTTTAACGTTGGTCTCTTCCAGCTCTCCTCGGGCACAGTTTTAAGTAGACTTGCTTGGAGGGGGGAGATAGTAGGGGAGGAGCTAGCCACAGTGTTAAAGTTTTAAAGTGCCAGCTCGGTTACTGCCTACTATTTCCCCAGTGTAACTGCGCTCCAGTGGCCCCTGTGGAATCGGAGAAAGGGATTTATCGGTAAGTACCAAAATCCTGCTTTTTCTTGGCTGGTAAATGACACCGTAACTCCCATAGAATTCGGGATAAGTTCCCAGACCTGTGTGTTAATAGTCCGCAAACAGGATATTTAACCAGATTTCTTTTTGAGCCTAAAAAAATCCTTGTTACCTACAGCCTGCGAGCTGCCATCGGGAATAACTGAATAGCCCCCACTACTTCCAGGAGCCTGCGGTACATTACTGAGGCTAACTGAATTCCCTCCTAAATATAGACAATCTTTAAATCTCTAATAAAGTCATGAGAGAGAGGATCTCAATGAATATAGTGTAAGTTATATTATGTATAGTGTACAATTATTGGCGATATAAGTACAAATGTACTATCTTTGTCTAGGACTAGCTGAATGCATGCACTTCACTACGGAATTTGAAGTATTTCCGTGCGTGTAACTAATTGTGAAGGACTTCCTGATAAACTACATTTCCAGTCTTTCCTTCAGGCTGGAGAACGGCTGGGCTGTCAGAGGAGCCAACTCTAGCACAGGCAACATACAACTGGCCATGGAAGAAGCAATCAGTCCTCAGATCCACACCGGCCACACTATGCCCCTGAGCTTTGTTCATGGTGTAGCAGACCTTTACCGGGAACTGCAGCCGTTTGACCTGAAAATGGTAGTCTGATGGGATCAGATGAATTCTCGGAATGAAGACGGTAAAAGCACTATGGCAACACAGACCTTGAGATAGAATACATGAGGTGGTATGCCGGGTGGGGTCAGAGTATGCAGAAACACTACAGGGTAATGAATAGTGTCTTTCACCTCTACCAGGTAATCAGCCGACTCGTACTATTAGTAGGTAGCTTCTATAACAGAGTGTTGTTGTTGTAACTGCCGAGTCATTTCTTGGAGTGAGAATAGACCTCTCCTTCAGCCAAGAGACACTTACCTCCATTCTCATACAAGACCGGGTAGATCCTCTCAGTCAAAGTGTTCAAGTCGTATAGTAAATCGGAGAGGTTTTCTGGAATACAGACTCCTCCTCCAACAACATGCCATCCCCTATTTTCAGAAGTCATTCTAAAAAACTCCTCTGCTTTCAAGTCACCTTTAAGGTGCACTCGCATGTTGACCCTCAAGGAAAAAATGTTGACTCTTTGACATAAGTAGGATGACTTGAGACATACTTTGACCTTGTCGGCGCATGTCCCTCGTGGCACAATAGGCAAGGTCTGTCTAAAGTCTCCGGCCAGCAGCACAGTCACTCCACCCATGAGACGGGTGCAGCTCCTGGTGTCCTAGAGCGTCCAATTAAGAGCTTCAACACCCCTCTTATTGCCCATGGTGCACTCGTCCCACACGATGAGCTTGACCTCTTCAAGTACCTGAGCTCTGTCACTCTGCAGATCGCTGACTCAGAGTGGTTCAGATTGAGAAAATTTAAAGGCAGAGTTAGCCGTCTTCCCACCATCATGCAAAGTTGCGGCGATATGCGAGTAAGCAGCAGCAATGACTATCTTCCCATCACTCCTGAATTTGTCTGACAGCAGATCAAAATGCTTTTTCCAGTATAAATCTTAGCTGGATTAAGAGATAATGAAGAATTTATGAAAAACACACCTCTTTTTGGCAAATCCCTGCTTAGAGTGTGTCTACGTCACAAAACAAAAGCTAGTGTCCAAATTTCCAGTTGCTAGTCCCCATGGTTCTGGAGATTTCATGAAGAGTCCATGAGGCAGGCAGTGGAATTTGGCTTTTATATATGTAGATTATAATAGGATTTTAATACCTACCGGTAAATCCTTTTCTCTTAGTCTGTAGAGGATGTTAGGGTCACATTAGAACCATGGGGTATAGACGGGATCCGGAGACATGGGCACTTTAAGACTTTGAAAGGGTGTGAACTGGCTCCTCCCTCAATACCGCTCCTCCAGACTCCAGTTATAGGATTTGTGCCCAGGGAGACGGACATTGAGGAAAGGATTTATTGTTAAACTAAGGTGATATTCATACCAGCTCACACCTCAAGCACGCCGTACAACATGGCATTCAACAGAACACAAGCCAACGGCATGAACAATTGCTGCAACATGCTGACAATAAACGTAACACAACCTGTGTGTAACCACAACTAATAACTGCAGATACAGTACGCACTGGGACAGGCGCCCAGCATCCTCTACGGACTAAGAGAAAAGGATTTACCGGTAGGTATTAAAATCCTAATTTTCTCATACGTCCTAGAGGATGCTGGGGTCACATTAAAAACATGGGGTTATACCAAAGCTCTAGAACGGGCGGGAGAGTGCGGATGACTCTGCAGCACAGATTGACCAAATTTAAGGGTCATCATCGGCCAAGGTATCAAACTTGTAAAACTTAGCAAAAGTGTTTGATCCCGACCAAGTAGCTGCTCGGCAAAGCTGTAACGCCGAGACCCCCCAGGCAGCCACCCGGAACGAGCCCACCTTTCTAGTAGAATGGGCCTTCACCAATTTCGGTAACAGCAATCCTGCCGTGGAATGAGCACGCTGAATCGTACCGCAGATCCAGCGCGCAATGGTCTGCTTGGAAGCAGGACACCCAATCTTGTTGGGAGCATACAGGACAAACAGAGCCTCTGTTCTCCTAATCTGAGCCGTTCTGGCAACATAAATCTTCAAAGCTCTGACCACATCCAGAGACTTTGACTCAGCGAAGGCATCAGTAGCCACAAGCACCACAATAGGTTGGTTCATGTGGAAAGAGGAGACCACCTTCAGTAGAAATTGCTGATGTGTCCTCAATTCAGCTCTATCTTCATGGAAGATCAAATAAGTACTCTTGTGAGACAAGGCTGTTAACTCAGACACCCGCCTTGCAGATGCCAAGGCCAACAGGATGACCACTTTCCAAGTGAGGAACTTCAACTCCACCTTCTGTAAAGGTTCAAACCAATGTGATTGAAGGAACTGCAACACCACATTAAGATCCCATGGTGCCACTGGAGGCACAAATGGAGGTTAGATGGGCAACACGCCTTTCACGAAAGTCTGAACTTCTGGAAGGGAGGCCAATTGTTTCTGAAAGAAAACCGCTAATGCTGAAATATGTACCTTAATTCAGACCAATTTTAGGCCTGCATCCACACCTGCTAGTAGAAAATGGAGAAAACGTCTTAGCTGAAACTCTTCCGTAGGAGCCTTCTTAGAGTCACACCAAGAAACTTTTTCTCCAAATATGGTGGTAATGTTTAGACGTTACCCCTTTTCTGGCCTGAATAAGTGTGGAAATGACTTCACTGGGAATACCCTTACGAGCTAGGATTTGGTGCTCAACCGCCATGCCGTCAAATGTAGCCGCGGTAAGTCCTGATCCACGCACGGCCCCTGTTGTAACAGGTCCTCGGGCAGAGGAAGAGGCCAGGGATCTCCTATGAGTAATTCCTGAAGATCTGGATACCAAGCCCTCCTTGACCAGTCTGGAACAATGAGGATCACCCGAATCTTTGTTCTTCTTATGATCTTTAGAACTTTTGGAATGAGAGGAAGTGGAGGGAGCACATACACCGACTGAAACACCCACGGTGTCACCAATGCATCCACTGCTATTGCTTGAGGGTCCCTTGACCTGGAACAATATCTCTGAAGCTTCTTGTTGAGACGAGATGCCATCATGTCTACTTGAGGAACTCCCCAATGACTTGTCACCTCTCCTGGATGGAGATCGTGTCTGCTGAGGAAGTCTGTTTCCCAGTTGTCCATGCCTGGAATGAAGACCGCCGACAGAGCGCTTGTATGCTTTTCCGCCCAGCGGAGAATCCTTGTGGCTTCTGCCATCGCCGCTCTGCTTTTTGTTCTGCCTTGACGGTTTATGTACGCTACTGCTGTTACATTTTCCGACTGGATCAGTACGGGCAGATCTCGAAGAAGATGTTCTACTTGCAGAAGGCCGTTGTAAATGGCCATTAACTCCAGAACGTTTATGTGGAGACAAGTTTCCTGACTTGACCATCTTCCTTGGAAGTTTTTTCCAGTGCGACTGCCCCCCAGCCTCAGAGGCTTGCATCCGTGGTTACTAGGATCTAGTCCTGGATTCCGAACCTGCGCCGCTCTAGGAGGTGAGAGTGGTGCAGCCACCACAGGAGTGAGATCCTGGTCTTGGAAGACATGATTATCCTCCGGTGCATGTGTAGGTGGGATCCGGACCACTTGTCCAACAGGTCCCACTGGAACACTCTGGCATGGAACCTGCCAAACTGAATGGCCGTGAAGGCCGCCATCATCTTCCCCAGCAACTGAATGCATTGATGGATTGACACTCTTGCTGGTTTCAGAACTTGTTTGACCAGATTCTGTATCACCAGAGCCTTTTCCACTGGAAGAAAAACTCTCTGAAGTTCTGTGTCCAGTATCATTCCCAAAAACGACAATCGCGTTGTTGGAAGCAACTGTGACTTTGGCAAGTTTAGGAGCCAACCATGTTGTTGAAGAACTGTCAAGGAGAGTGCAATGTTTTGCACCAACTGGTCCCTGGATTTCGCCTTTATCAGGAGATCGTCTAAGTACGGGATAATAGTGACTCCTTGTTTGCGAAGGAGAACCATCATTTCCGCCATCACCTTGGTGAAAATCCTCGGAGCCGTGGATAGAGCTAACGGCAACGTCTGAAATTGGTAATGACAATCCTGAATTACAAGTCTCAGGAAAGCCTGATGCGGAGGATAAATGGGAACATGTAAGTAGGCATCCTTTATGTCCATCAAAACCATGAAATCTCCTTCATCCAGACTGGAGATCACTGCCCTGAGAGATTCCATTTTGAATTTGAACTTCTTCAGGTACAAATTTAGGGATTTCAGGTTTAGGATTGGCCTGACCGAGCCGTCCGGCTTCGGGACCACGAAAAGGCTTGAATAAAAGCCTTCTCCCCGATGTGACGGGGGAACCAGGATAATGACTTGATTCTGACACAACTTTTGTATAGCCTCGCTTACTGCCTCCCTGTCCGGAGGAGAAACTGGTAAGGCAGATTTGAAAAAAATCGGCGAGGGGGGAACGTCTTGAAACTCCAGTTTGTACCCTTGGGAAAACCCACGGGTCTAGGCCCGAACGAATCCAGAACTGACTGAAGAGTTTGACGTGCCCCCACCGGTACGGACTCCCGCAAGAGAGCCCCAGCGTCATGCGGTGGATTTGGCAGAAGCAGGGGAAGACTTCTGCTCCTGCAAACTCGACAAGGTTGTTGATCCTTTACCTCTTCCCCTCCCTCTACTAGCAAGTAAGGAAGAGCCTTGCCCCCTTCTGTATTTACTGGGCCGTAGGGACTGCATTTGATAGTGGTGCGTTTTCTTTTGTTGCCAAGGAACATAAGGTAAAAAAGAGGACTTACCCGCGGTAGCCGTAGATACCAAATCATCGAGGCCATCCCCAAACAAGACACCACCTTTATATGGGAGAGACTCCATATTTTTCTGAGTCTGCATCAGCATTCCATTGGTGAATCCACAATGCTCGCCTAGCCGAGACCACCATGGCATTGGCTTTTGATCCCAAAAGGCCAATATCTCTCGCAGCTTCCTTTAGGTAGGCTGCAGCGTCATTGATATAACCCAGCGTCAAGAGGATGCTATCCCTATCCAGTGTATCTATTTCAGAAGACAAGTTATCTGCCCACTTTTCGATAGCACTACTCACCCACGCAGATGCAATGGCAGGTCTGAGCAGCGTACCTGTGGTCGCATAAATGGATTTTAACGTAGTTTCTTGCTTACGATATGCTGGGTCCTTAAGGGCCGCCGTGCCCGGTGCTGGGAGAGCCACCCTTTTAGACAAACGTGACAGGGCCTTGTCCAAAATGGGGGGTGACTCCCAATTTTTCCTGTCCTCAGGGGGGGAAAGGATAAGCAACCGGAATCCTTTTGGGGATTTGAAACTTTCTGTCAGGGCTTTCCCAGACTTTTTCAAATAGCGTGTTCAGTTCATGAGAGGGAGGAAACGTTATACATACAGATCTGTTTATCAGGAACAGCAGGGTCCTCAGTGATATGTAATACATCTTTAATAGCCACAATCATGTACCGAATGCTCTTTGCCAATTTTGGATCTAATCTGGAATCACTGTAGTCGACACTGGAATTAGAGTCCGTGTCGGTATCAGTGTGCATCAACTGGGCAAAAGAACGTTTTTGTGACCCCCAAGGGATCCTGGACTTGCAATAACATATCCTCCATAGATTTTTTTCCACGCCTGGGTCTGAGACTCAGACTTATCTAATCTCTTACTGATAATAGCCATATTCGCATTCAAGACATTTACCCAGTCAGGAGTCGGCGGTGCCGACAGGGTCACCCCCACAGTCGTCTGTGTCCCTAATACAGCCTGCTCCTGGGAAGAGCACTCAGCCTCAGACATGTCGACACACGTGTACCAAACACCCACAGACACACCGGGCTTATAGGGGACAGACCCACAGTAAGGTCTATGAGAGGGACACAGAGAGGATTTGCCAACTCACAACCCAGCGCCAAACTAACAACTCTGAAAACACTAAAAAATGCCTCAGACCTGTAGCGCTTTTAAATGTCAAAACACTGCACAAATATGTACTGCGAACCCCCCCCCCCGTTTTGCACCCTGATACTTGTCAGCAGTGTAAGGAAGGACCAGCGTCTCTGCAGCCTTATGAAGAGGAAATGGCGCCGAGCAGTGAGCTGTGAGTGAGGAAGAAGCTCCTCCCTCATAATGGCACGCTTCTGTCCCGCTCAAATTAAACAAATAATTATACTGGCGGGGGTTAGGACAGTGCCCAGGCACTAATGTCCCCTCTTCGCAGTTAACCGTGCCCTGCAGTGCCTGTGTATGTGTGGGAGCATGGTGCGTAGCGTTCTGCACGCTACCTCAGAATGCAGTCACTGGATTAGTCTTCTGATCTTCTGCTACGCACCTGACTTCTGGCCCTGTAAGGGGGTGACGGCAGGCTGCGGGAGTGAGCATCCGGGAGCGCCCAGCGATCATCACCCTCAGGAGCTTATGGTGTCCTGTCAGCCAGAAGCAGAGCCATTGAACTCACCAGAAGTTGGTCATACTTCTCTCCCCTAAGTCCCGCGATGCAGGGAGCCTGTAGCCAGCAGCCTCCTTGAAAAAAGAAACCTAACATAAGTCTTTTCCCGAGAAACTTAGTAGAGCTCCACTAGAGTGCATCCAGTCTGCCTGGGCACAATTCTAAAACTGGAGTCTGGAGGAGGGGCATAGAGGGAGGAGACAGTTCACACCCTTTCAAAGTCTTAAAGTGCCTATGTCTCCTGTGGATCCCGTCTATACCCCATGGTTCTAATGTGACCCCAGCATCCGCTAGGACGTATGAGAAATCTGCTTTAGGCCGTGTGACAAAGACTATGTCACAATGACAGTTAATTCCAATTGAGGTACACTGGAGTCCAGAGAGGCCCTTCTCCCAAATTCCACATTAAATATGTACTAGTGTAAGCAGCTGCAATAGTGAGCGTATGACGAGTGCTACTTGGTGTCAGAGAAGATGGTGTGGTGTTACAGTATGTACAAAATCCCTGATCTCTCATCAGTTACAATGTCCTTATCCCTGCAAAGAAAACAATCGCCGTTATACATCTCGCAGTAATTAGATAGAAGGAATTAAACAAGTAAAACCTTTAGTGACCTCTATCTGAGGTTACTGCAACAGGATCAGCTGCAGGTTATTAAACAGAAAACCAACCATGATAGAGTGGCTGCAAAACAAAACATTTATCGTCTTAGTAATAAATTACAGAACTGAAAATATATTGACCGTGATCATATAGTTTGCTATTTGACATTTCCGAAGTCCTAAGACAACAGCTTCAGTTTGCAGCGGTCTTCAGTCTAGGACAGCGGCTTCAGTGTGCAGCGGTCCTCAGTCTATGACAGCGGCTTCAGTGTGCAGCGGTCCTCAGTCTATGACAGCGGCTTCAGTGTGCAGCGGTCCTCAGTCTATGACAGCGGCTTCAGTGTGCAGCGGTCCTCAGTCTATGACAGCGGCTTCAGTGTGCAGCGGTCCTCAGTCTATGACAGCGGCTTCAGTGTGCAGCGGTCCTCAGTCTATGACAGCGGCTTCAGTGTGCAGCGGTCCTCAGTCTATGACAGCGGCTTCAGTTTGCAGCGGTCCTCAGTTTATGACAGCGGCTTCAGTTTGCAGCGGTCCTCAGTCTATGACAGCGGCTTCAGTTTGCAGCGGTCCTCAGTCTATGACAGCGGCTTCAGTTTGCAGCGGTCCTCAGTCTATGACAGCGGCTTCAGTTTGCAGCGGTCCTCAGTCTATAACAAAGGCTTCAGTGTGCAGCGGTCCTCAGTCTATGACAGTGGCTTCAGTTTGCAGCGGTCCTCAGTCTATAACAAAGGCTTCAGTTTGCAGCGGTCCTCAGTCTATAACAAAGGCTTCAGTTTGCAGCGGTCCTCAGTCTATAACAAAGGCTTCAGTGTGCAGCGGTCCTCAGCCTATGACCGGCTCAGTTTGCAGCGGTCCTCAGTTTATGACGATGGAATCATTGTGGGGGATCCGGCTTTTCTTTGCTTCAGGGCTGCCGATCTTTACATCCGGCCGCTTGTGTTTTGCGGTTCCTTTTATTGGGGACTTGGCGGAGTTTGATGGACTTTTGTCTTGTGTTTTGGTGTCCGACTTTGTGGGAGATTTTACCTGTGGGAACACATTATATATAGTCAGGTTTTCCCAAGCACTGACTGACAGGGAGCACAAAGTTCTGAATGTGCTAAAGTCATGGAATATCAGGATTTTTGTACTTACCGATAAATCCCTTTCTCAGATTCCACAGGGGCCACTGGAGCGTAGTTACAATGGGGAAATAGTAGGCAGTAATTGGGAGCTGGCACTTTAAAATGCTCACACTGTGGCTAGCTCCTCCCCTACTATCTCCCCTCCAAGCCAGTCTACGTAAAACTGTGCCCGAGGAGAGCTGGAATAAACAAACCGTACGGTAGAGGAGGTTAATGACGCCCTGTAAACCAGGATAACACAAACAAAACCTGGAACAGAACCTAACAAAAAGCAGGTTAACCTGAACTGAACAAGCAGGCACCTAGTGATCTGCAAACCTTTAAGCAAAAAACAAGGAGTAAATAGCGCTGGGCGGGCATCCAGTGGCCCCTGTGGAATCGGAGAAAGGGATTTATCGGTAAGTACCAAAATCCTGATTTCTCCTTCATCCACTAGGGGCCACTGGAGCGTAGTTACAATGGGGACGTCCCAGAGCTCCCAAAACGGGTGGGAGAGCGCTGAAAGTCCTATAAAACCGCTCGGCCAAACTGTGATGCAGAGGCCGCAAAAAAGTGTCAAACTTGTAGAATCTGACAAAACGAATGTCGGTCCGACCAAGTAGCCACCCGACATAAAGTAGTCATGGAGACCCCACGGGCAGCCGCCCACGAAGGTTCCACAACGCGCATAGAGTGCGCTGAAATGGAAAACGGAGGCTCTCGAGCAACCGCCAATAAGACTGTCTGTTGGTCAGATGTATCCAACGGCCCAGCGTATGCTGGGACCCCGGCTATTTAGTACGGGAGCATCGTACAGAACAAAGAAGAAAACACTTCGTCGAATAGCCGAAGACCTCTGTAGAGAGAGTTGGCGAGTCCTGACAACATTCAAAGAAGGCCGAAAACACCAGTGTCAGATTTATATGAAAAACAGACATCCCCCCTGGAAGAAACGGCCGCTGAGTCTGAAGCTCAGCCGTAACCCCAGTCGAAAAGGGGGCGTTGCCAATAGAGTACTCCCTGAAAGAGAGCCCGAACTTACGGCCGCCAGGCTAATTTCTTTTGGAAGAAAACCGTAAGAGCAGAGACCTAAAATTCAGGTCAACGTAGTCTGAAGCACAGCCGAGTAAACCACCCAGAGAAAACCAAAGATGACAGCTGAATGGCAAATCAAAAGGGGAAAACCCCCGTTATCCACACTATGCTCCTTAAAGTTTCCCAAAGTGGCAAAAGCGAGAAGAGGTAACAGACTTCCGAAATCGGGGCCCAGTAGGCATAACCGAACTAGGGAACTTCTCCCTTCTGAGGTCTCGTGAACAGTCACGCCGTTAAACGAAACCAGTGTAAGATTGAATAAAGAAAAAGGACCCTGTTGAAGTAGACCGTCCTGCAGAGGTAGGAGCCAAGGCTCCTCTACTGACCAACAGGTGCAGGCTGGAACGTTAGAAACATAGAAACATAGAATTTGTCGGCAGATAAGAACCACTTGGCCCATCTAGTCTGCCCCTTATTTTTTTTTTTATTTTTTTTTTTATCACTAACCTTATTTGATCCTTATTTCTTTGTAAGGATATCCTTATGTCTATCCCATGCATGTTTAAATTGCTCTACTGTCTTAGCCTCTACCACCTCTGATGGGAGGCTATTCCACTTGTCCACTACCCTTTCTGTGAAATTATTTTTCCGCAAATTTCCCCTGAACCTCCCCCCCTCCAGTCTCAGTGCATGTCCTCATGTCCTTTTGCTTCTCTTCATTTGAAGAATGTTTCCCTCCTGGACTTTGTTAAAACCCTTGATATATTTGAAAGTTTCTATCATGTCCCCCCTTTCCCTTCTCTGCTCCAAACTATACATATTGAGATTTCTTAGTCTTTCTGGGTATGTTTTGTGATGTAGGCCATGCACCATTTTAGTTGCCCTCCTTTGTACAGTTTCTAATGTATTAATATCCTTTTGAAGATATGGCCTCCAGAACTGAATACAGTATTCTAGATGAGGCCGTACCAATGACCTATACAGTGGCATTATTACTTCTTTCTTTCTGCTGCCGATTCCTCTCCCAATGCAGCCAAGCATCTGACTAGCCTTCCTCATTGCCTTGTTACATTGCTTACCTGCCTTTAAGTCATCTGAAATAGTGACTCCTAGATCCCTTTCCTCCTCAGTAGTTTCCAGTATAGTGCCATTAATACTGTATTTAGCTTTAGGATTTTTGAGACCCAAGTGGCATGATTTTGCATTTTTTGGCATTAAACTGTAATTGCCAGACTCTTGACCATTCCTCTAGTCTACCTAGATCCTCAATCATTTGTTTTACCCCACCTGGTGTGTCTACCCTGTTGCATACCTTTGTGTCATCTGCAAAAAGGCATACTTTCCCTTTAATGCCATTTGCAATGTCACCAATAAAGATATTAAAAAGCACTGGTCCAAGTACAGATCCCTGGGGTACTCCACTGGTAACATTTCCCTCCTGTGAATGCACTCCATTTACCACAACTCTCTGTTTTCTATCCTTCAACCAAGATCTTATCCATTCAATAATCCTAATATCCAATCCCAAACTTTCAAGTTTATTTAGCAGTCTGCGATGTGGAACTGTGTCAAAAGCCTTACTAAAGTCTAGATAAGCTATATCCATGGCTCCACCTTTATCCATCACTTTAGTCACACAATCAAAAAAGTCAATAAGATTTGTTTGACATGATCTCCCCCCAGCGAATCCATGCTGTTTGGGATCCAGTAAATTGCCGGATTTGAGATAATCTACAACGCTTTCTTTTAAGAGTGTTTCCATCAATTTCCCTACTACTGATGTAAGACTCACTGGTCTGTAGTTGTTTGCCTCTTCCTTGCTTCCACATTTGTGCAGTGGGACTACGTTTGCTCTTTTCCAGTCCCCTGGAATTTCTCCTGTAGCTAATGACTGGTTGAATAATTCTGTCAATGGTGTTACCAGCACCTCTTTAAGTTCTTTTAGTATCCTTGGATGTATCCCATCAGGCCCCATAGATGTCCACTTTCAGCTTTGAGAGTTCTGTTAGGACCTTCTCCTCTGTAAATGTACTTGTTTCATTTTCCTGAATATCCCTGCAACTTAACTGTGGCCCCTTCCCCTCTCTTTCAGTAGTAAATACTGAGCAAAAATAATCATTAAGATGATCTGCTATTAAATTGTCTCCTTCAACAAGACTCCCAGTGTCCGTCATGCGCAGCCCAACCGGAGCCACCGGGAGGACTAGCACGCATTCTCCCCTCCTGTGTTACCGAAAGTGAGGTAGATAATAGAAAAGAAGGCAAGATAGACTAACCAGAAACTCCAAGGAACCCTGAGGGCATCCTCGGCTATTGCCGCCAGAGCTCACGTCAGAGGAGTAGTAAAGGGTTAAGGAGTCAGTCCGAACGCCCTGAGGTCGATCAGGAATCTCCGCCAACAGCGGACCAGCTGACAAAACTCCAGGAAATGTCCCCTCACCCGGGAGTCTGACCTGGCGACTTGACCTGGAAAGATGATTGTTGTCCTCCGCTCAGAGGGGAATGTAGGCGACCACTCATCGCGTCGCAACTTGACTGAATAAAGAGAGTACCTGGTCCAGAGGAAGAAAAAATCCTCTGACGGACCGAGGTGAGAACCGTTTACGAGGAGCAAAAAGTGGACCCGTGTCGAACCAGAAGCTCCTGGATCCTTCGGATATTCAGAAGCAACCTAATCTGCAGAGTGGGATTCCAGCAGTAGATTGTCCAATTAGAGAACAAACGTCACTCCCTGCCTTTGAAAAAATAAGAATTTACTTACCGATAATTCTATTTCTCGTAGTCCGTAGTGGATGCTGGGGACTCCGTCAGGACCATGGGGATTAGCGGCTCCGCAGGAGACAGGGCACAAAAGTAAAAGCTTTAGGATCAGGTGGTGTGCACTGGCTCCTCCCCCTATGACCCTCCTCCAAGCCTCAGTTAGGATACTGTGCCCGGACGAGCGTACACAATAAGGAAGGATTTTGAATCCCGGGTAAGACTCATACCAGCCACACCAATCACACTGTACAACCTGTGATCTGAACCCAGTTAACAGCATGATAACAGCGGAGCCTCTGAAAAGATGGCTCACAACAATAATAACCCGATTTTTGTAACAATAACTATGTACAAGTATTGCAGACAATCCGCACTTGGGATGGGCGCCCAGCATCCACTACGGACTACGAGAAATAGAATTATCGGTAAGTAAATTCTTATTTTCTCTGACGTCCTAAGTGGATGCTGGGGACTCCGTCAGGACCATGGGGATTATACCAAAGCTCCCAAACGGGCGGGAGAGTGCGGATGACTCTGCAGCACCGAATGAGAGAACTCCAGGTCCTCCTCAGTCAGGGTGTGCCCCTGACCAAGTATCAGCTCGGCAAAGTTGTAAAGCCGAGACCCCTCGGGCAGCCGCCCAAGATGAGCCCACCTTCCTTGTGGAATGGGCATTTACATATTTTGGCTGTGGCAGGCCTGCCACAGAATGTGCAAGCTGAATTGTACTACACATCCAACTAGCAATCGTCTGCTTAGAAGCAAGAGCACCCAGTTTGTTGGGTGCATACAGGATAACAGCAAGTCAGTTTTCCTGACTCCAGCCGTCCTGGAAACTATAATTTCAGGGCCCTGACAACATCTAGCAACTTGGAGTCCTCCAAGTCCCTAGTAGCCGCAGGTACCACAATAAGCTGGTTCGGGTGAAACACTGACACCACCTTAGGGAGAAACTGGGGATGAGTCCGCAGCTCTGCCCTGTCCGAATGGACAATCAGATATGGGCTTTTTTGAGACAAACGCCGCCAATTCTGACACTCGCCTGGCCGAGGCCAGGGCCAACAGCATGGTCACTTTCCCTGTGAGATATTTCAAATCCACAGATTTGAGCGGTTTAAACCAATGTGATTTTAGGAATCCCAGAACTACGTTGAGATCCCACAGTGCCACTGGAGGCACAAAAGGGGGTTGTATATGCAGTACTCCCTTGACAAACTTCTGGACTTCAGGAACTGAAGCCAATTCTTTCTGGAAGAAAATCGACAGGGCCGAAATTTGAACCCTAATGGACCCCAATTTGAGGCCCCTATACACTCCTGTTTGCAGGAAATGCAGGAAACGACCGAGTTGAAATTTCTTCATGGGGCCTTCCTGGCCTCACACCACGCAACATATTTTCGCCACATGTGGTGATAATGTTGTGCGGTCACCTCCTTCCTGGCTTTGACCAGGGTAGGAATGACCTCTTCCGGAATGCCTTTTTCCCTTAGGATCCGGCGTTCAACCGCCATGCCGTCAAACGCAGCCGCGGTAAGTCTTGGAACAGACATGGTACTTGCTGAAGCAAGTCCCTTCTTAGCGGCAGAGGCCATGAGTCCTCTGTGAGCATCTCTTGAAGTTCCGGGTACCAAGTCCTTCTTGGCCAATCCGGAGCCACGAGTATAGTTCTTACTCCTCTACGTCTTATAATTCTCAATATCTTGGGTATGAGAAGCAGAGGAGGGAAGACATACACCGACTGGTACACCCACGGTGTTACCAGAACGTCCACAGCTATTGCCTGAGGGTCTTTTGACCTGGCGCAATACTTGTCCAGTTTTTTGTTCAGGCGGGACGCCATCATGTCCACCTTTGGTCTTTTCCAACGGTTCACAATCATGTGGAAGACTTCCCGATGAAGTCCCCACTCTCCCGGGTGGAGGTTGTGCCTGCTGAGGAAGTCTGCTTCCCAGTTGTCCACTCCCGGAATGAACACTGCTGACAGTGCTATCACATGATTTTCCGCCCAGCGAAAAATCCTTGCAGTTTCTGCCATTGCCCTCCTGCTTCTTGTGCCGCCCTGTCTGTTTACGTGGGCGACTGCCGTGATGTTGTCCCACTGGATCAATACCGGCTGACCTTGAAGCAGAGGTCTTGCTAAGCTTAGAGCATTGTAAATTGCCCTTAGCTCCAGTATATTTATGTGGAGAAAAATCTCCAGACTTGATCACACTCCCTGGAAATTTTTTCCCTGTGTGACTGCTCCCCAGCCTCTCAGGCTGGCCTCCGTGGTCACCAGCATCCAATCCTGAATGCCGAATCTGCGGCCCTCTAGAAGATGAGCACTCTGTAACCACCACAGGAGAGACACCCTTGTCCTTGGAGATAGGGTTATCCGCTGATGCATCTGAAAATGCGATCCGGACCATTTGTCCAGCAGATCCCACTGAAAAGTTCTTGCGTGGAATCTGCCGAATGGAATCGCTTCGTAATAAGCCACCATTTTTCCCAGGACTCTTGTGCAATGATGCACTGACACTTTTCCTGGTTTTAGGAGGTTCCTGACTAGCTCGGATAACTCCCTGGCTTTCTCCTCCGGGAGAAACACCTTTTTCTGGACTGTGTCCAGAACCATCCCTAGGAACAGCAGACGTGTCGTCGGAAAACGGCTGCAATTTTGGATATTTAGAATCCACCCGTGCTGTCGTAGAACTACTTGAGATAGTGCTACTCCGACTTCCAACTGTTCTCTGGACCTTGCCCTTATCAGGAGATCGTCCAAGTAAGGGATAATTAAGACGCCTTTTCTTTGAAGAAGAATCATCATTTCGGCCATTACTTTGGTAAAGACCCGGGGTGCCGTGGACAATCCAAACGGCAGCGTCTGAAACTGATAGTGACAGTTCCGTACCACGAACCTGAGGTACCCTTGGTGAGAAGGGCAATTTGGGACATGGAGGTAAGCATCCTTGATGTCCAGGGACATTCGCTATCACTGCTCTGAGTGACTCCATCTTGATTTGAACCTTTGTATGTAAGTGTTCAAAGATTTCCCATTTAGAATAGGTCTCACCGAGCCGTCTGGCTTCAGTACCACAATATAGTGTGGAATAATACCCCTTTCCTTGTTGTAGGAGGGGTACTTTTATTATCACCTGCTGGGAATACAGCTTGTGAATTGTTTCCAATACTGCCTCCCTGTCGGAGGAAGACGTTGGTAAAGCAGACATCAGGAGCCTGCGAGGGGGAGACGTCTCGAATTTCCAGTCTGTACCCCTGGGATACTACTTGTAGGATCCAGGGGTCCACTTGCGAGTGAGCCCACTACGCGCTGAAACTCTTGAGACGACCCCCCACCGCACTTGAGTCCGCTTGTACGGCCCCAGCGTCATGCTGAGGACTTGGCAGAAGCTGTGGAGGGCTTCTGTTCCTGGGAATGGGCTGCCTGCTGCAGTCTTCTTCCCTTTCCTCTATCCCTGGGCAGATATGACTGGCCTTTTGCCCGCTTGCCCTTATGGGGACGAAAGGACTGAGGCTGAAAAGACGGTGTCTTTTTCTGCTGAGATGTGATTTGGGGTAAAAAAGGTGGATTTTCCAGCTGTTGCCGAGGCCACCAGGTCCGATGGACCGACCCCAAATAACTCCTCCCCTTTATACGGCAATACTTCCATGTGCCGTTTTGAATCTGCATCACCTGACCACTGTCGTGTCCATAAACATCTTCTGGCAGATATGGACATCGCACTTACTCTTGATGCCAGAGTGCAAATATCCCTCTGTGCATCTCGCATATATAGAAATGCATCCTTTAAATGCTCCATAGTCAATAAAATACTGTCCCTGTCAAGGGTATCAATATTTTCAGTCAGGGAATCCGACCAAGCCACCCCAGCGCTGCACATCCAGGCTGAGGCGATCGCTGGTCGCAGTATAACACCAGTATGTGTGTATATACCTTTTTAGGATATTTTCCAGCCTCTCAGCTGGCTCCTTGAGGGCGGCCCTATCTGGAGACGGTACCGCCACTTGTTTTGATAAGCGTGTGAGCGCCTTATCCACCCTAAAGGGTGTTTCCCAACGCGCCCTAACTTCTGGCGGGAAAGGGTATACCGCCAATAATTTTCTATCGGGGGAAACCCACGCATCATCACACACTTCATTTAATTTATCTGATTCAGGAAAAACTACAGGTAGTTTTTTCACACCCCACATAATACCCTTCTTGTGGTACTTGTAGTATCAGAAATATGTAACACCTCCTTCATTGCCCTTAACATGTAACGTGTGGCCCTAAAGGAAAATACGTTTGTTTCTTCACCGTCGACACTGGAGTCAGTGTCCGTGTCTGTGTCGACCGACTGAGGTAAATGAGCGTTTTACAGCCCCTGACTGTGTTTGAGACGCCTGGACAGGTACTAATTTGTTTGCCGGCCGTCTCATGTCGTCAACCGACCTTGCAGCGTGTTGACATTATCACGTAATTCCTTAAATAAGCCATCCATTCCGGTGTCGACTCCCTAGAGAGTGACATCACCATTTCAGGCAATTGCTCCGCCTCCTCACCAACATCGTCCTCATACATGTCGACACACACGTACCGACACACAGCACACACACAGGGAATGCTCTGATAGAGGACAGGACCCCACTAGCCCTTTGGGGAGACAGAGGGAGAGTTTGCCAGCACACACCAAAAACGCTATAATTATACAGGGACAACCTTTATATAAGTGTTTTTTCCCTTATAGCATTTTAATATATATATACATATCGCCAAATAAGTGCCCCCCCTCTCTGTTTTAACCCTGTTTCTGTAGTGCAGTGCAGGGGAGAGCCTGGGAGCCTTCCCACCAGCATTTCTGTGAGGGAAAATGGCGCTGTGTGCTGAGGAGAATAGGCCCCGCCCCCTTTTCGGCGGGCTTCTTCTCCCGTTTTTCTGAGACCTGGCAGGGGTTAAATACATCCATATAGCCCCCAGGGGCTATATGTGATGTATTTTTAGCCAGAATAAGGTACTATCATTGCTGCCCAGGGCGCCCCCCCCCCCAGCGCCCTGCACCCTCAGTGACCGCTGCTATGAAGTGTGCTGACAACAATGGCGCACAGCTGCAGTGCTGTGCGCTACCTTATGAAGACTGAAGAGTCTTCTGCCGCCGTTTCTGGACCTCTTCACTTTTCGGCATCTGCAAGGGGGGTCGGCGGCGCGGCTCCGGGACGAACCCCAGGGTGAGACCTGTGTTCCGACTCCCTCTGGAGCTAATGGTGTCCAGTAGCCTAAGAAGCCAATCCATCCTGCACGCAGGTGAGTTCACTTCTCTCCCCTAAGTCCCTCGTAGCAGTGAGCCTGTTGCCAGCAGGACTCACTGAAAATAAAAAACCTAACAAACTTTTACTCTAAGCAGCTCTTTAGGAGAGCCACCTAGATTGCACCCTTCTCGGCCGGGCACAAAAATCTAACAGGCTTGGAGGAGGGTCATAGGGGGAGGAGCCAGTGCACACCACCTGATCCTAAAGCTTTTACTTTTGTGCCCTGTCTCCTGCGGAGCCGCTAATCCCCATGGTCCTGACGGAGTCCCCAGCATCCACTTAGGACGTCAGAGAAAGAGGTATTCTGTGATCTTCCTAAACCCTGTGGGAGCGGAAGAGCGGCCGAATGGAAAGGACTGACCGTGAAAATGAGTATCCTGTAATGCGAATATGAGAAAAGCCCGATGAGGAAACCCAACGGAGTTCAGTAAACAGGCATCCTTGAAGACAAGGGACGCGTAAAACCCCCCTTTCTTCTTCAAACTAGCAATCACAGACTGAAAGGATTCCAAGGCCAGAATAGGCCTGGCCGAGCCATCTGGCTTTGGCACGGGAAAAGAAAACAAAGGCCTGAGAAATGCCCCGATTCTAATGATATGTGAAGACAGGGATCAACACCCTTTGCGGTTAGAAGCATCTGGAGCGCCGCCTGCAGTATGACTGTCTTGTCATCGTAAACCGGCCGACCCATGCCGAGGGACCCGAGACGGTTGGACTCCCAAATCGAGTCTGTAACCGCCCAAGCCTTCCCAGTCCTCCCAGGAGGACCACCGACAGGCGCCTACACTGGGACCCCCCCGGTGGTAGGAAGGTCTGACCTGCGGTGGGTGTGTTGGATGACCTAAAATCAGACTGGACTGAGGATGCTGAACTACTGCTTCAGCCTGCTACCATGAGATCCCTTGGCGACGGAGATACCGCCCCTGACTTGGAGTCAAAAGCCTGAAAGGGCACGGAAAAAGTTAAAGGAAAGACCGGTAAAAGATCCGTCTTGGAGCTGGGGCAGCAGTAGGGGAAAGAAAAATGTACTTACCCCCAATGGCCTGAGAAATCAGGCAGGAAGTTCCAAGCCCAAGCGAAAATGCAGGTTCCGAGTATACAGACGTGGAGACCTCAAAAGAATATAAAGCAGAATCGTGATTCTGATCTGTCCCAAAGCATCAGTTGATCCTGATGCGAATTATCCAGTAACCTAGAGGACAATTGCTCCACAACCTACCTGCTCCGGACAAGGTCGAACCCCTGCTGTCGCATAGGTCTCTCAGATGGATCCCTCAGCAAGGTTGCCCCAGAAAAAACGGCAGCCTGTTGGACCGGCGATACCTTGAGGGGTATACCCTGGAGAGGTCTGATATCGTTTCCTGCTATCTGCGGGAAAAGGATAGGCAAACATTGTTCGATACCGGAAATTGTGAATTCGGATGCTTCCCGGCCGCCTACCGGAGCATGCCCAGCTCATTTGAAACTGAACAAGTCGCTGTCATTTCTTCCTTGGCGTCAAACCCAGAGGGACCTGAAGTGTCCGACCTCTTTACCTGCAGCACCAGACGAACCGCTGTACAATACGCCTCAATATCCTGAGATACTGGTTCAGACTCCACCGAAACATAATCAGTATCTCGTGTAACATGGAGGTTAGCAAGATCCTTTTAGAAACCTGAAAACGTGCAGTCGGATGTCTCCAGGACCCAGAGACACTGGTTCGGACTCCACCGAAAACAGACATCCTCAGTATCCCGGACATCCATTGCCTCCTTCCAGAGAGGTCTATCATCCGCAGCGTCGTGTAACACTGAGGTTAGCAACCTCCTTTTATAAACCTGGGAAGAAGAAATGACGGACGGGGTCTCTGGTAACGGTGACCTTACTTGCATAAGCTGAGCTGTTCCAAACAGGAACGTCCTGCAGCTGCATTGAGGGCTAATCAGATGGCTCCACCGCACAGTCTACACATAACAGGGAATTCTCTGTCCTGGGTGTTACGTTTAGTTAAACGAAAAGAGAAAAATAAGAATTTACTCACCGGTAATTCTATTTCTCGTAGCCGTAGTGGATGCTGGGGACTCCGTAAGGACCATGGGGATTATACCAAAGCTCCCAAACGGGCGGGAGAGTGCGGATGACTCTGCAGCACCGAATGAGAGAACTCCAGGTCCTCCTCAGCCAGGGTATCAAATTTATAGAATTTCGCAAACGTGTTTGCCCCTGACCAAGTAGCTGCTCGGCAAAGTTGTAAAGCCGAGACCCCTCGGGCAGCCGCCCAAGATGAGCCCACCTTCCTTGTGGAATGGGCTTTTACTGATTTAGGCTGCGGTAATCCTACCGCAGAATGCGCCAGCTGAATAGTGCTACAAATCCAGCGCGCGATAGTCTGCTTAGAAGCAGGAGCACCCAGCTTGTTGGGTGCATACAGGATAAACAGCGAGTCAGTCTTCCTGACTCCAGCCGTCCTGGAAACATATTTTCAGGGCCCTGACTACGTCCAGAAACTTGGAATCCTCCAAGTCCCTAGTAGCCGCAGGCACCACAATAGGCTGGTTCAAGTGAAAAGCTGATACCACCTTCGGGAGAAACTGAGGACGAGTCCTCAATTCTGCCCTATCCATATGGAAAATCAGATAGGGGCTTTTACAGGACAAAGCCGCCAATTCTGACACACGTCTGGCCGAAGCCAGAGCCAACAACATAACCACTTACCACGTGAGATATTTTAAATCCACAGTCTTAAGTGGCTCAAACCAATGTGATTTTAGAAACTCCAAGACCACATTGAGATCCCAAGGTGCCACTGGGGCACAAAAGGAGGCTGAATATGCAGAACTCCCTTGACAAAAGTCTGAACTTCAGGCAGTGAAGCCAGTTCTTTCTGGAAGAAAATTGACAGGGCCGAGATCTGGACTTTAATGGACCCCAATTTGAGGCCCAAAGTCACACCTGCTTGCAGGAAATGTAGGAATCGACCCAGTTGAAATTCCTCCGTTGGGGCCTTCTTGGCCTCACACCAAGCAACATACTTCCGCCAAATGCGGTGATAATGCTTTGCGGTGACATCCTTCCTGGCTTTGATCAGGGTAGGGATGACTTCCTCCGGAATGCCTTTTTCCTTTAGGATCCGGCGTTCAACCGCCATGCCGTCAAACGCAGCCGCGGTAAGTCTTGGAACAGACAGGGTCCCTGCTGCAGCAGGTCTTATCTGAGCGGCAGAGGCCAAGGGTCCTCTGCAAGCATCTCTTGAAGTTCCGAGTACCAAGCTCTTCTTGGCCAATCCGGAGCCACGAGAATAGTTCTCACTCCTCGCCTTCTTATTATTCTCAGTACCTTGGGTATGAGAGGTAGAGGAGGAAACACATAAACCGACTGGTACACCCACGGTGTCACTAGAGCGTCCACAGCGATCGCCTGAGGGTCCCTTGACCTGGCGCAATACCTTTTTAGCTTTTTGTTGAGGCGGGACGCCATCATGTCCACCTGTGGTTTTTCCCAACGGTTTACCAGCATTCGGAAAACTTCTGGATGAAGTCCCCATTCTCCCGGGTGGAGGTCGTGCCTGCTGAGGAAGTCTGCTTCCCAGTTGTCCACTCCCGGAATGAATACTGCTGTCAGTGCTAGCACATGATTCTCTGCCCATCGGAGAATCCTTGTGGCTTCTGCCATTGCCCTCCTGCTTCTTGTGCCGCCCTGTCTGTTTACATGGGCGACCGCCGTGATGTTGTCTGACTGGATCAGCACCGGCCGGTTCTGAAGCAGGGGTCTTGCTTGACTTAGGGCATTGTAAATGGCCCTTAGCTCCAGAATATTTATGTGCAGCGAAATCTCCTGAGCTGACCACAGTCCCTGGAAATTTCTTCCCTGTGTGACTGCCCCCCAGCCCCGAAGACTGGAATCCGTGGTCACCAGGACCCAGTCCTGTATTCCGAATCTGCGGCCCTCTAGTAGATGAGCCCTCTGCAGCCACCACAGCAGCGACACCCTGGTCCTTGCCGACAGGGTTATCCGCTGTTGCATCTGGAGATGGGACCCGGACCATTTGTCCAACAGGTCCCACTGGAAAGTCCTTGCGTGGAACCTTCCGAATGGAATTGCCTCGTACGAGGCTACCATTTTTCCCAGGACTCGCGTGCATTGATGTACCGACACCTGTCCTGGTTTTAGGATGTCTCTGACTAGAGTTGACAACTCCTCTGCTTTTTCCACTGGAAGAAACACTCTTTTCTGGTCTGTATCCAGAATCATTCCCAGGAACAGAAGACGTGTCGTCGGGACCAGCTGTGACTTTGGAATATTGAGAATCCAGCCGTGCTGTTGTAGCACTTCCTGAGAAAGTGCTACCCCCACTACCAACTGTTCCTTGGACCTCGCCTTTATCAGGAGATCGTCCAAGTACGGGATAATTGAAACACCTTTCTTGCGAAGGAGTATCATCATTTCGGCCATTACCTTGGTAAAGACCCTCGGTGCCGTGGATAACCCAAACGGCAGCGTCTGGAACTGATAGTGACAGTCCTGTACCACAAATCTGAGGTACTCCTGGTGAGGAGGATAAATGGGGACATGAAGATACGCATCCTTGATGTCCAGGGAGACCATGTAGTCCCCCTCCTCCAGGCTCGCAATAACCGCCCTGAGCGATTCCATCTTGAACTTGAACCTTTTGATATAAGTGTTCAAGGATTTTAAATTTAAGATGGGTCTCACCGAACCGTCCGGTTTCGGTACCACAAACAGTGTGGAATAGTAACCCTTTCCTTGCTGAAGGAGGGGTACCTTGACAATCACTTGCTGTGAATACAGTTTTTGAATAGCCACCAACACTGCCTCCCTGGCAGAGGGAGTTGCCGGTAAGGCAGATTTTAGGAAACGGCGGGGGGGGGGGGGGGGGGACGTCTCGAATTCCAGCCTGTACCCCTGAAGTACTACTTGAAGGACCCAGGGATCCACCTGCGAGAGAGCCCACTGTGCGCTGAAAATAGGATTTTGGTACTTACCAGGTAAATCCTTTTCTTTGAATCCATAGGGGGCACTGGAGTACTCTTGGGATATGGACGGGCGTAGCCGATCAAAGGCACTGAATATTCAAATTTAGGACTCTCCCCCCCCTCCATATCCCCAAGTACCTCAGTGTACTTTGCCAGTGTTTTTTACTGAGCGAACAGGATATAGAGAGGTTGACAATGGAGAATCCCTATAACATAACGGACAACCACAAAGTTGATCCGTAACCTTATTGTCACTTATTGTCAACTAAACAGTTGACACCTTAACCGATAGAACTTTATAATTTGAGCCAATTGGTGAAAATGTGTTACCATAAGCTCCTTCGAGCTTAATACCACCCAAGTAAAATTTGTTTACTAAGCTCCCTTGAGCTTAAAACAACCCAGGTAAAACTGCTCTGGGTGGGCGTCCAGTGCCCCCTATGGATTCAAAGAAAAGGATTTACCTGGTAAGTACCAAAATCCTATTTTCTTTATCATCCACTAGGGGTCACTGGAGTACTCTTGGGACGTACCAAAGCTTCCCTCGTGGGCGGGAGAGCTGTTTGATACTTGTAACAGTAGGCAGGCCAAAGCTAAATGCTGATGGCGCCACCATTCATAACGTGTAAACGTGCACAAACGTGGTGCACTGAAGGCTATGTAGCCGCGTCATAGACGCTCCACGACCCGCTGGGTCTGACATTCCCACAGAACCTGTGGGATGAACTATTACTGACGTAGGCGATTGTAACTTAGCCTTAAAGTAAGCCTGACTTGTAGTCATTATTATCCAACTGGATAATGTCTGCTGAGAACCTGGCTAACCCCAGTTTGCAGTATCATATAGAACCAACAACGTATTCATATCACGTACTGTAGACCCTCGGTACATATATAAACGCGTTACGCGTGTACCACATTCAGAATTTTAGAATGTGCTGTCCCCACAGGAACCACTATTGGTATATTGATGTGAAGAATACGAAAGCGGATTTCGTCGGAAGATCTGCTTTGTAATGAGAAAACTCAAATACGGTGGCTTGGAATACAAGGCACCCAAATATGAAAACAAAATCCTTGCCGAAGCACCCTTGGCGAAGCCAAGGCTAGAAGAAAAATGTTTTCTAAAGTGAGAAACTTAATACCCATTTGTTGTAAGGGTTCAAAAATATGAAAACTAAGAAATCTGAACCCAACCTCAAATCGCCTGGCGCTGTAGGTGGGATAAATAGAGTCTGAACTTTGGTGACACCTTGTAGAAAGATGTTTACAGACGTAAATAGAGGCAAACGCTTTGAAAATAAGTTTACCACACAGATACCTGCACTCTTAGTGCAGATGAACGCAGTTTTCCATCCCATCCCGTTTAACAGAATACGGGTACTTGAAGTATGATGTTGGAAACTTCCGAGGTTTACAACCTATGTAAGCACACGAAATTTTTTAATTATGAGCTGCCTTAAGCGGCTTACTATTTCGTAACATGGTTGGTATAACCGATACTGTAATTCTCTATTTTTTAAGAGAGCGGTCTGAACCCTCACCCCGTCAACCGCAGCTGCGGTACATAGATAATAGGTACATAGGTAACTATGGGTAAAAGAACGTTCCGTGATGTAACAGGTTGGCCGTATTATGAGCGGGCCAAGATCGTGTGCAAGTATTACTTGAAAATTCGAGAAGCAAACTTCTCCGAAACCCATGAGATACCACCAGTATGACTGTGACGAACTGTCTTCTGATCCGTTTTGGCAACGAAGAGAGAAGCGGAAAATGGTGGAGCCAGATACACGATGCTGAATGACCCCATGAATGTGATGTACACATACTGAGCTTTTGTAAATGTGGCGAGATGCCATTATGTATACTTGGGGTAACCGCCTTCTGTGGACTCACATATGAAACACCTCTGGATTTAATGTCCAGTTTTGAAGATCCAAACCCTGACGGGTGAGATCGTTTGTCTAACAAATGTCCACTCACGGATTGATGTCTTGACATTTTCACATAATGGCGTTCTGAGCCATTGAAGATTTGAGTTACCTGCCGCATTGCCATGCGGCTTCTTGGTTTTCACTGGTTGTTGTGTATGCAACTGCCGTTGCTTTGTTTGACTGCTTAAGGCCAGCGTGAGCCAGGCATGAAAAAAACAAAATTACATGAAACTCACGGTTGTTCCTGCCCACAGAAATCTTTAGTAAAAAGCGAAAGATTTATTCGTTCTGAAGAGAACCCAGAGTCTATCCCTGGTCAGACTGAAAACGAATCATTTATTGCATTGTAAAATGCACAGAGTTCTAGGACATTTATCTATTGCATTGTAAAATGCACAGAGTTCTAGGACATTTATTGACAGCAATCTGTCGTGTTTTAGAACCTTTGCGTTGATTTTAATTACAAATCCTGACTCTCTGTGACTGTCGTCCAGAGTATACGCACCCTTGTCCCTCTGTGAGAAACGCGATTGAAAACACATCTTTATTCTTAATAAGTGAATACACCAATGTACCGCTAATGTGCGTGTACCTTTGTTCTTGCTGGTGTAGTAGGTAAAAGTCTTTGATTTACCGTATTTATAATCTTACCTAGGAATTGACATCGTTTAAACCGACTTAGATGTGATTGTTTTCGAACTTAATCTGCTACCGCAGTATACCTTAGTAGCGCAAGATAGAGGAACTTTGTTGATACATAGTTCTTATGTGAGATGAGCTATCATTTCAACATCACTTTGGTAAATACCGGAAGCGATAAGCAACGGAAGAAATGAACTGGTTAATGGTTGTGGCGATTTGCAAACGCTAGAATGATGAATAAACCGGACTGGGTAAATACGCATTGTGAAGATCAAATGCAATTATACAATTGTGTGGCTCCAATAAGCAAAAACTAACTGCAGAAAAACCATTTTCTAACTGTAGTAAATGACTTGCTGATTGATATTACAACGGAGCTGTTTGATTTTGCTCAAACAGAGGGGAATAAGTAACTTTGACTCTGTTGGCGTACTATTGCCTGGTTTATAAACCAGCAAAGACTAAATGACAACCTGCCAAACCGTTCGACAGAAGCAGTTTTGTACTCTAAGCTGTAAATAGCTGAGACATATATGAGTTGAAGTCATGAAACCTCGCAAATGTAACATGAAAAGACGCACTTCCACAATTGTAAAAGAGGTCATCAAACCACTGGCTTGCTGACTGTAACGTCCTGTCGTTACATTTCTTATAAAGGAATAAAACGCCGTTACAAGTATACTGTATGCGCTAATGGCAGAATATCCTAAAGGGATAAAATGCCGTTACAAGTATATCAAATTTAGGAGCAAACAAGCTCTGGCCTCGTCGCGCTTAACTAGCGACAATGAAAATAACCGGCTTTAGCAGAAGCTTTACCGATATACTCTGCAGCTTCTTCTAACCGTGATCGGTATGGTTTCATACATAGATTCTAGTGACCCAAATGTATCTGGGGTTTTTATAATGTTTGACAGAAACGCATATACCAATGGCGGATCGCGTCCTTTTGGAAACGATTATGTATGGTTGTCCAAAACCCCGCACTATCTGAGTGCTGGACTAATGTACCCTTCTCACTTGTAGTTATCGGTGTGAGATTTGACATAGAATCGTGCATTAAATTATAAGACCAGTGAAATAAACACTCTGGTACCCAAAGGAAAATTGTCACTTTGGAAAGATTGTCTTTTGTTAGCGCTGGCGGAGTTATTCCGAGACTCCGATTACCGCTGTTTTAATTTGAATTGCCAATGTTAACATTTTTAGTCTGCACTAGAGCCTTATTCGCTATGTAGACAGACATCATAATAGGCAACAGACAGACACTTGCACGACTTAATAAAGTTATTATATGGCATATATATCTATATATCTATGTTATTGCTGAACAGCATATTTATTAGGAAACTAAAGTGTTCTTTATGTGAAAAGCAGTTCACATGGGCATGAAACCCGAACCAAATTCCTACTAACACCCCTGCGCCTTCTGGTGGCTTAAAGATGTAGGGCAGGAATGTTCTAGAATTATCCTGCACTAAAACTTCCCACTAACACCCCTGCGCCTCCTTGTGGAGTAGAGGTGTATGGGCGGTGTTCTGGAATTATAACTGGAAAACCAGCAATGATTAAAATGGCCGTCATGCCATGCTTTCCCAGAAAATCACAGTACAGGTTACCTGCTGCAGTTGTAATATAGGCTTAATAGCCTATTATACAGTTACTATGCTTAATAGCCTATTATACAGTGATAACCGAGGTGTCGGATACAGTAAAATATATGCAATTAGTCAATTAATATGAACACTGCCTGCAGTGTATGTTATTATCTTGCAGCCTTATCCAAAAATAACAGAAAACATGGTTAAACTTGCAATAGGTTATCCACTGGTAACCTATTGCCAGCCAAAGCCTCATATATATATTATATATATATACAAAGTGTTTACACATATAATCACAGTTTATACTGATATTATAGACAGTTTTGGCAGCCAAAGCTTCATTATATATTATATATATAAACTTGCTGAAACATATAATACACCGTACACAGCTACATTGTTAAAGTGCTGCGCTGCTTGTGTATTTTGCACCCATGCAGCCTTTGCTGCTGCTATGGGTATTATTCCCCCTCCCCCCTGCATCCCCATGTTACCTGCAGCGTACGGGGATCGGGTGCAGGGAGAGCAGGAGAGCCTGAATCTAGCGCCGGGGAGCCGTCCGGCAGCTGCTTCCTACAGCAGTACACAGTTTCCCTGTGTCTGCGGGTGTCTCTGTGGAAGAGTGGCCGGCGTCCTTTAATGACGTGCGGCCGCTGTTTAGTACAGGGGAGTCTCGGCGGCGTGTAGCGGTGCCGGGCCATCAGATCAGTGAGAGCGGCCGGCGTCTGAGTGACGTGCGGCCGCTCTGCTTTAGGTCAGCGCACGGAGAGTCTCGGCGGCGATTAGCGGTGCCGGGCCATCAGCGCAGTGAGAGCGGCCGGCGTCTCAGTGACGTGCGGCCGCTCTGCGCGTATAATGTGAGGAGAACCTGTAAAGCTCTCATTCTCACCAACTATCAGGTGGAACTTCATATATAAGAAGTGCTCCTTACTACTTCAGCGGGACCCGTCAGCGGCGCCAGCTTCTGTATAGTATAACACACACAGCAGTGCGGCAGCGTGAGCTGACCGCCCTGACACACATACCTTGTTTTCCTGGCTGTGACGAGCTTCTCTCTGTAAGCTACGTTTCAGCCTCCAGCTTCTCTCCTCGTCTTCCAGCTCTTTGTCTCATCCTGGCTGTAACGGATCTTCTTGCTGTAAGCTCCGTTCAGCTTGCAGGAGACAGTGGCTGCCTGTGGCTGTGAGGGTGCTCTTTGTGAGGACCGACACGCCATGCGCTTGCTTATAGCGCCTGTGGCTGTGAGGGTGCTCTTTGTGAGGACCGACACGCCATACGCTGCCTTGCAGCGGCACCATCCCGGACCCAAGTTTTTCCAGAAACTGGGACGGGAAGTGTAAAAATTAAAAATAAAAATAAAAATCTTCTGAAAAGTGGCCATTGCCACAAGCCGATGATCATGCTGTGAGCACCGAAAAAACACTGGCAAAGTACACTGAGGTACTTGGGGATATGGAGGGGGGGGGAGAGTCCTAAATTTGAATATTCAGTGCCTTTGATCGGCTACGCCCGTCCATATCCCAAGAGTACTCCAGTGACCCCTAGTGGATGATAAAGAAATTTTTGAGACGGGCCCCCACCGTACCCGGGTCCACCTGAGCAGCCCCAGCGTCATGCTGTGGACTTACCGGACGCAGGGGAGGACTTCTGCTCCTGGGAACTAGCTGTGTGTTGCAGCTTTTTTCCTCTACCTTTGCCTCTCGGCAGAAAGGAGGAGCCTCTAGCCCTCTTGCTTTTCTGGGGCCGAAAGGACTGTACCTGATAATACGGTGCTTTCTTTTGCTGTGGGGCAGCCTGTGGCAAAAAAGTCGATTTCCCAGCAGTAGCTGTGGACACGAGGTCCGAAAGACCATCCCCAAACAGTTCCACCCCCTTATAGGGCAAAACTTCCATGTGCCGCTTTGAGTCGGCATCACCTGACCATTGCCTAGTCCATAACCCCCGTCTGGCGGCAATGGACATAGCGCTTACTCTTGATGCCAGCCGGCAAATATCCCTCTGTGCATCACGCATGTATAAGACTGCGTCTTTTATATGCTCAAGCGTCAGCAAAATATTGTCCCTATCCATGGTATCAATATTATCCAAAAGGGAATCTGACCACGCAGCAGCAGCACTGCACATCCAAGCTGATGCAATCGCTGGTCGCAATATAATGCCCGTGTGTGTATATATAGCTTTTAGGGTAGCTTCCTGCTTTCTATCAGCAGGTTCCTTCAGGGTGGCCGTATCCGGAGACGGTAGTGCCACCTTCTTTGACAAGCGTGTCAGCGCCTTGTCTACCCTAGGGGGTGTTTCCCAACGTGACCTATCCTCTAGCGGGAAAGGGTACGCTGCCAATAATCGTTTTGAAATTATCAATTTCTTATCGGGGGAAGTCCACGCTTCCTCACACACCTCATTTAATTCCTCAGATGCAGGAAAAACTACAGGTAGTTTTTTCTCACCAAACATAATACCCTTTTTTGTGGTACCTGGGGTATTATCAGAAATGTGTAAAACATTTTTCATTGCCTCAATCATGTAACGGGTGGACCTATTGGAGGGTACACTAGTCTCATCACCGTCGACACTGGAGTCGGTATCCGTGTCGACGTCTGTATCTGTCACCTGAGGTAGCGGGCGTTTTAAAGCCCCTGATGACATTTGAGACGCTGGAACAGGCACAAGCTGTGTAGCCGGCTGTCCTATGTCGTCAAACCTTTTGTGTAAGGAGTTGACACTTTCACGCAATTCCTTCCATAAGTCCAGCCACACCGGTGTCGACCCCTCAGGGGGTGACATCACATTCACAGGCATTTGCTCCGCCTCCACATCATTTTCCTCCTCATACATGTCGACACAGCAGTACCGACACACAGCAGACACACAGGGAATGCTCTCACAGAGGACAGGACCCCACAAAGCCCTTTGGGGAGACAGAGGGAGAGTATGCCAGCACACACCAGAGCGCTATATATCACAGGGATATCACCTATAGAAGAGTGTTTTCCCCTTATAGCTGCATAAAAACGTTATACTGCGCCTAATTTGTGCCCCCCCTCTCTTTTTTACCCTTTTCTGTAGTGCAGGACTGCAGGGGAGAGCCAGGGAGCTTCCTTCCAGCGGAGCTGTGAGTGAAAAATGGCGCCAGTGTGCTGAGGGAGAAGGCCCCGCCCCTTTTTCGGCGGGCTTTCTCCCGCTATTTTAATGTATCTGGCAGGGGTTAATATACACCTATATAGCCCCTGGGGCTATATATGGTGTTAGTTTGCCAGCCAAGGTGTAAATATTGCTGCTCAGGGCGCCCCCCCCCAGCGCCCTGCACCCATCAGTGACCGCAGTGTGTGGTGTGCATGAGGAGCAATGGCGCACAGCTGCAGTGCTGTGCGCTACCTTGGAGAAGACAGAAGTCTTCAGCCACCGATTTTCTGGACCACCTTCTTGCTTCTGGCTCTGTAAGGGGGACGGCGGCGCGGCTCCGGGAACGGACGACGAGGTCGGGTCCTGTGTTCGATCCCTCTGGAGCTAATGGTGTCCAGTAGCCTAAGAAGCCCAAGCTACCACCACTTAGGTAGGTTCGCTTCTTCTCCCCTTAGTCCCTCGATGCAGTGAGCCTGTTGCCAGCAGGTCTCACTGAAAATAAAAAACCTAACAAACACTTTCTTTCTAGGAGCTCAGGAGAGCCCCTAGTGTGCATCCAGCTCAGCCGGGCACAGAAATCTAACTGAGGCTTGGAGGAGGGTCATAGGGGGAGGAGCCAGTGCACACCAGGTAGTCCTAAATCTTTCTTAGAGTGCCCAGTCTCCTGCGGAGCCCGTCTATTCCCCATGGTCCTTACGGAGTCCCCAGCATCCACTAGGACATTAGAGAAAAAGGGGTGACAACACCCGCCCTGTATGTAGAGTACTGCTAATTCAGTAAGCTCCGCTGGTTGCCCAAAATGGCGGGCAGCCGGGGGGAAAAATCAATATGGCAGGGTGAAGATATGTGGGACGTGAACCCAGGTCTGTGTTATTATAATAAATGTCGGTGGAGCTTGTAGTTCCATCTTATTGTAAATATTCAGTGAGCCTAACTGTGCCCTGATAAAGAGCAGTAGTGAGTTGACTCCATATACTATAAACAGGGGACTCCGTGTTGAATTAACAGCACTAGTCCCCCTGACAAAGGGGCACTGACCTGTGTGTTAGGTTAAGCCCCCCTCGACGGCGCTAGTTGATTATATCCCCCGGTAGGGAGGGGATAGATAGAAGGGGGGCTGTAGGGAGGGGATAGAGAGACGCAGGGCGGCAGGGAGGGGATAGAGAGACGCGGGGCGGTAGGGAGGGGATAGAGACGCGGGGCGGCTGGGAGGGGATATAGAGATGCGGGGCGGTAGGGAGGGGATATAGAGACGCGGGGCGGTAGGGAGGGGATAGAGAGACGCGGGGCGGTAGGGAGGGGATAGAGAGACGCGGGGCGGCAGGGAGGGGATAGAGAGACGCGGAGCGGTAGGGAGGGGATAGAGAGAGACGCGAGGCGGTAGGGAGGGGATAGAGAGACGTGGGGCGGTAGGGAGGGGATAGAGAGACGCGGGGCGGTAGGGAGGGGATAGAGAGACGCGGGGCGGTAGGGAGGGGATATAGAGACGTGGGGCGGTAGGGAGGGGATATAGAGACGTGGGGCGGTAGGGAGGGGATAGAGAGACGCGGAGCGGTAGGGAGGGGATAGAGAGACGCGGGGCGGTAGGGAGGGGATATAGAGACGTGGGGCGGTAGGGAGGGGATAGAGAGACGCGGGCGGTAGGGAGGGGAGAGACGCGGGGCGGTAGGGAGGGGAGAGACGCGGGGCGGTAGGGAGGGGATAGAGAGACGCGGGGCGGCAGGGAGGGGATATAGAGACGCGGGGCGGTAGGGAGGGGATAGAGAGAGACGCGAGGCGGTAGGGAGGGGATATAGAGACGTGGGGCGGTAGGGAGGGGATAGAGAGACGCGGAGCGGTAGGGAGGGGATAGAGAGACGCGGGGTGGTAGGGAGGGGATAGAGAGACGCGGGTCGGCAGGGAGGGTCCCCAGTGAGGAAGCTGATGAAGAGAGGGGGGAAAGTAGTGGAGGGGGAGGGCACCAGAAGAGGAGACTTGTGTAAAGTGGCGAGCAGACATAGAAACAGTGGGTAGGATGGCCGGAGGGACTCACCGTTGGGGCTGTGGGCGGCTGCTGCAGGCTGGTAAACAGTACAGTGTCCAGAGGCGTCACTGGGTCAGCATTTCAGCATTACTGTTACACACATCCACACATCCCCTCTCCCCCCCCCCCCCCCCCCGCGGCCGAAAAGGGTGTGTGGCCTGCTGTGAAAGGGGCGTGGCCTCGCGGGTCTGTTCTCTCTCGCTCCGGGGGTGTTTCCAGCTTGCCTGTAGATGCTGGCAGCCCCCGGAGACTGGAGAGTGTGTGCCGGCTGTGTGACAGGAGGAGAGTGCTGCAGGAGATGACGTCACTGTAGCACTCGCCTCCTGTCACAGCAGGAGAGCCGACAGCGGGATTTGTGCGGAGGCGGGTCTGTGTACACGGCGCAGGGAAGGCTATGAGAGCCTTCTCCTGCGCCACCCGTCCCTCCTAATGTGTATGCCGGGGGCGGCATCAGCCGTTGTTGTTGGGCCGGCGCCGCGGCCGGGGAATCGGAGCTGCTGATGAGTGGTGGGAGGGGAGAGAGAGAGATGAACAGGCAGCAGGAGCAGAGACTTGCTGACTCCGCCCACCGCTGAGACTCCACCCAGCGTTATGGGCACAGAGTCACAGATTTAGACAAATATATAGGAGATATATATATATTTTAAAACAAAAAGTAACCTTTTTTTTGCGCTATACCACTAGTCTCAAACCACTAAGAAATACCCTCTGTCAGATTAGGTATAAAGAGTAGATATGAAAAGAAAAAAGGTTCTAGTGGGAGCCAATACGCCTTTAGAATGACTATGTTTAAAAGTTTTTATTCATACACAAACGGACGACATTTATAACTTAAACATTCGTCTTTGGTACAAATTACTAAAAATTCAATAAAATGATATAACAATCTTATATAAACACATATTTCAGTTGATGTGAGGAATTTACAATCAGGTGATCACAATCAGAACTTAAAAGAGATATGTCTCCAACCAGATGTTTGTGGTGAAGGCTTTATGAATCCGAAATCGCAAAATCCAACGCGTTTCGTCCGTTAGGACTTCATCAGGGGTTTACAATCAGTTCTTGTAATAGAATGGATTACCACTGGTTATAACTGGTTAGAATTCTCAATGTTACATCCAATCACATGTATGTTTTCAATTGATATGGTATCTAAATAGATTTCATCATAACAGAAAATGACAATTTAGGTTGAAGTTAGATGATGTTATATTCCCTAATCTCATCAGGGATAATGGAACCCTACAGTCCACTTCAGCTTCAATAAGTATCACCAAAAAGGACTTTAATAAATTTCCAATCCTGAACAGCACTGCTCCTGGGTCATGCACAACCTCACAGGATCACAGTTATCATTCTAAAGGCGTATTGGCTCCCACTAGAACCTTTTTTCTTCTATATTTATATATTTATTAGTGTGCCACAGGAGGAACACATTAAGAAAAGACTACTCACTGCAGTGATAAGAAGATCCTGACACTCACAGCAAGCAGTGGAGTCCGGGTAGAGGTTTCCCCTGCAGAAAGGAAATGACCGCCAGCACCAACCAAGCCGCAGGTGGCCGCCGGGAGCCGAGGTCCAAGACGGGAGGAAGCCCCGCCCCCCATTATGGCGTTGAATAACTCTAGGCTATGGTGTGACTTGATCTTGTGACTGTGTGCACTGCAACCCGGGTGCTTAGTGCATGAGCCACAGAAGCCTATTCATTTAAAAACTGTAGCCTTCCTGCCCTAAGTCAGCGGGGAGCGTCCTGCCTCCCCCGCCGATCACACGCGCCGCTGCCGGGGAGCTGATCCCGCCGAGCAGAGCGAGAGAAAGCTCCGCCCCCTATGCTCCGACTGTGTTCTGTATCAAGCTCCAGCGCAAACTTAGCGGGGAGCGCCCTGCATCCCCTGACGGCCCTGTGAGCCGGGGAGCGGGGACGGTCGAGCGGGATTAAGCTCCGCCCCCCTAGTAATGGCGCCATCTAAAATAATTTTTTTTTTTTTTTATGCATTACACAGCCCCTATATGAGTGGAGGGGGGTTAGACCAGGGACCCTGAGCGTGGCCCCAATGTATGGGAGCGGGGAGTGAATAAAAGACACAGCACACATCACAGTTTTAGATTGGTGTCTGTACTCACCGCTGTTGCAGGATTCCTGATGGAGTGGCCCCGACACGCGCCGCACGCAGCAGTGTCCGACCACTTATACTCACCGCTACCATGCTGCCGGAATCTTCTGCTGGTGGAGCGGCCCCGACACGCGCCGCACGCAGCGGTGTCCGGCCAGCTCAGGAGAGCTCAGTGTCTCCCTCAGCCGAGGCCCATCCCGAGCCGCACGCAGCTGCGATGGGACCCCGCCGGCAGCTCCCGCGGTGCAGACTAGCAGTGGCAGAGCTGCCAGTCTGTGTAAGAAAGAAAATAAAAAATAATAAAGAAAATAGAAAAAATTCTTCAGCTAAAACCAAAGTGAACCAGCTACCTCGGGCACTAACTAAGACTGGCTTGGAGGGGAGATAGTAGGGGAGGAGCTAGCCACAGTGTGAGAATTTTAAAGTGCCAGCTCCCAATTACTGCCTACTATTTCCCCATTGTAACTACGCTCCAGTGGCCCCTAGTGGATGAAGGAGAAAAATTGGTAACTCTACATTTAACGTTTGCACCCAGCAGAGATTTTGTTACTTTTTCAGTATTCATTACATATAACCAGAGGAGCAGAAACGTCTGCGTACGGCTTTATACACAGCACTGGCGTAACTATACTGGGGGCCCCCACTGCACCCAGTAATTTGGCGTACCTTGCTGCCACGCTGAGGAAATCAGCAGGAAATTGCGCCGTTCTACCGGAGAATCACACTACAGAAAATGGGTCCAGTGCGGCAACATTGTCCCGGGAGGAGTTTATACACGTGGAAGACTGGTGCATGGACAGAGATAACCCCAGGCAGGGGAGGGGGTTCTGTGACTGCATATAGGCCCCGTCCTCAGATAGGATGCCCCTGGTTCACAGGGTATAACTGGATGTTTTATAGACACTAGTTGGGGGGCTGTGAAGGAGGACGCCTGTTCCAGGAGTGGTAGAGAAACGTGTCTGCTATTAGGAATACAAGTTCCGGAGGTCAGCGTTGGTCACGTACCTTGTTTGTGGCCTTTTTGGTGGTTCTCATCTGGATGGCTATTGAATGCTTGTCGCTTTTGAGCAGGTTGGCTTTGGGTCCTTGTTTCACATAAGATATAGTGGCATAAGCTGTGAAGCTGAAATCTTCCCTGAAATGACACATTAAATAGAAGGCGTCACTGCGGAGGATAATCGTGTAATGGCCGATTAGGGAACTGAAGCAGCTTTATCATCACGGCCAGAGTACAACTATCGCATACAGCTTACACTTCTTACAACACAGCCGCCCCCTCCCCCATGTGTCACAGAGACCATGAATAGCCATATTAAAGTCATGTCTAATGTAGTATAGTTCCAGCGCTATTATATAGCGGTGCTGAGCCAGGCCGCACCCACCAAACGTAAGCCTCCAAGCATTCAGTCTACTGGAGCTTAGTGGTCTGGGGGGTTATATCAGACTGGTTACTAGCCGCCTACCTATAGTTGTAGCAATTAGCTGATCCCCTTTGTGTTGATGACATTTACAGACCCCAGATCAAGTCCCCAAACAGCTCATATCTCCTATGCTGTGGCCTAAACACTCATTTCCGTGTCACCACCACCAGTTACTAGTCCCAGTGTGGGAGCAGATGGACTCTCCCACGCCATTACCGGCTCCAGTTTCCTGTACATTTCCTTCACCCCCCAGCCAAATCCACACGCAGACAGCAACAGCTTAATGCTATCAACCAGATCTCACTACAGGTGGCTGCCTCTGTACCTGCATACACTCACTTCAGCCCCGGACAAAGCAGCTCCGGCCATTAGTCTCCAGGTAAACAAACATGTGCCCCCGCACTGCTGACAGCCCCAAAGCAGACGTCTCCGCCATAAACTCATCCTACAGCACCTGCCAAGTGCCTGCTTCTCTATGGTAGCCACCCACAACAGTGGCTGCCTGTCTGCCAACTCTCTTCTCTGCCCATCTGCACCTTCTCCCCTGCACATGACCCCGTCCTTCTCCTCCCCTGCACATGACTGCATCACCCACGCCACAATCACCCCGTCCTCCTCCTCCCCTGCACATGACTGCATCACCCACGCCACAATCACCCCGTCCTCCTCCTCTCCTGCACATGACTGCATCACCCACGCCACATTCACCTCTTCCTTCTTCTCCCCTGCACATGACTGCATCACCCCGTCCTTCTCCTCCCCAGCACATGACTGCATCACCCCATCCTCCTCCTCCCCTGCACATGACTGCATCACCCACGCCACATTCACCCCGTCCTTCTCCTCCCCTGCACATGACTGCATCACCCACGACACATTCACCTTGTCCTTCTTCTCCCCTGCACATGACTGCATCACCCACGCCACAATCACCCCGTCCTCCTCCTCTCCTGCACATGACTGCATCACCCACGCCACAATCACCCCGTCCTCCTCCTCCCCAGCACATGACTGCATCACCCCATCCTTCTCCTCCCCAGCACATGACTGCATCACCCCGTCCTTCTCCTCCCCAGCACATGACTGCATCACCCCGTCCTTCTCCTCCCCAGCACATGACTGCATCACCCCGTCCTTCTCCTCCCCAGCACATGACTGCATCACCCACGACACATTCACCCCGTCCTCCTCCTCCCCTGCACATGACTGCATCACCCACGCCACAATCACCCCGTCCTCCTCCTCCCCTGCACATGACTGCATCACCCACGCCACAATCACCCCGTCCTTCTCCTCCCCAGCACATGACTGCATCACCCACGCCACAATCACCCCGTCCTCCTCCTCCCCAGCACATGACTGCATCACCCACGCCACAATCACCCCGTCCTTCTCCTCCCCAGCACATGACTGCATCACCCACGCCACAATCACCCCGTCCTCCTCCTCCCCAGCACATGACTGCATCACCCCATCCTTCTCCTCCCCAGCACATGACTGCATCACCCCGTCCTTCTCCTCCCCAGCACATGACTGCATCACCCCGTCCTTCTCCTCCCCAGCACATGACTGCATCACCCACGACACATTCACCCCGTCCTCCTCCTCCCCTGCACATGACTGCATCACCCACGCCACAATCACCCCGTCCTCCTCCTCCCCTGCACATGACTGCATCACCCACGCCACAATCACCCCGTCCTTCTCCTCCCCAGCACATGACTGCATCACCCACGCCACAATCACCCCGTCCTCCTCCTCCCCAGCACATGACTGCATCACCCACGCCACAATCACCCCGTCCTTCTCCTCCCCAGCACATGACTGCATCACCCACGCCACAATCACCCCGTCCTCCTCCTCCCCAGCACATGACTGCATCACCCACGCCACAATCACCCCGTTCTCCTCCTCCCCTGCACATGACTGCATCACCCACGACACAATCACCCCGTTCTCCTCCTCCCCTGCACATGACTGCATCACCCACGCCACAATCACCCCGTCCTCCTTCTCCCAGCACATGACTGCATCACCCACGCCAGTCACCCCGTCCTTCTCCTCCCCTGTACATGACTGCATCACCCACGCCACAATCACCCCGTCCTCCTCCTCCCCTGCACATGACTGCATCACCCACGCCACAATCACCCCGTCCTCCTCCCCCTGTACATGACTGCATCACCCACGCCACAATCACCCCGTCCTCCTTCTCCCCTGCACATGACTGCATCACCCACGCCACAATCACCCCGTCCTTCTCCTCCCCTGCACATGACTGCATCACCCACGCCACAATCACCCCGTTCTCCTCCTCCCCTGCACATGACTGCATCACCCACGCCACAATCACCCCGTCCTCCTCCTCCCCTGCACATGACTGCATCACCCACGCCACAATCACCCCGTCCTCCTCCTCCCCAGCACATGACTGCATCACCCACGCCACAATCACCCCGTCCTCCTCCTCCCCTGCACATGACTGCATCACCCACGCCACAATCACCCCGTCCTCCTCCTCCCCTGCACATGACTGCATCACCCACGCCACAATCACCCTGTCCTCCTCCTCCCCTGTACATGACTGCATCACCCACACCACAATCACCCTGTCCTCCTCCTCCCCTGTACATGACTGCATCACCCACGCCACAATCACCCCGTCCTTCTCCTCCCCTGCACATGACTGCATCACCCACGCCACAATCACCCTGTCCTCCTCCTCCCCTGTACATGACTGCATCACCCACACCACAATCACCCCGTTCTCCTCCTACCCAGCACATGACTGCATCACCCACGCCACAATCACCCCGTTCTCCTCCTGCACATGACTGCATCACCCACACCACAATAACCCCGTCCTCCTTCTCCCCTGCACATGACTGCATCACCCACGCCACAATCACCCCGTCCTCCTTCTCCCCAGCACATGACTGCATCACCCACGCCACAATCACCCCGTCCTCCTCCTCCTCCTGCACATGACTGCATCACCCACGCCACAATCACCCCGTCCTCCTCCTCCACATGACTGTATCACCCACGCCACAATCACCCCGTCCTCCTCCTGCACATGACTGCATCACCCACGCCACAATCACCCCGTCCTCCTCCTCCCCTGCACATGACTGCATCACCCACGCCACAATCACCCCGTCCTCCTCCCCCTGTACATGACTGCATCACCCACAACACAATCACCCCGTCCTCCTTCTCCTCCTGCACATGACTGCATCACCCACGCCACAATCACCCCGTCCTCCTTCTCATGACTGCATCACCCACGCCACAATCACCCCGTCCTCCTTCTCCTGCACATGACTGCATCACCCACGCCACAATCACCCCGTCCTCCTCCTCCCCTGCACATGACTGCATCACCCACGCCAATCACCCCGTCCTCCTCCTCCCCAGCACATGACTGCATCACCCACGCCACAATCACCCCGTCCTCCTTCTCCTGCACATGACTGCATCACCCCCGACACAATCACCCCGTCCTCCTCCTCCCCTGTACATGACTGCATCACCCTCACCACAATCACCCCGTCCTCCTCCTCCCCTGTACATGACTGCATCACCCACACCACAATCACCCCGTCCTCCTCCTCCCCTGTACATGACTGCATCACCCACGCCACAATCACCCCGTCCTCCTCCTCCCCTGCACATGACTGCATCACCAACGCCACAATCACCCCGTCCTCCTCCTCCCCTGTACATGACTGCATCACCCTCACCACAATCACCCCGTCCTCCTCCTCCCCTGTACATGACTGCATCACCCACACCACAATCACCCCGTCCTCCTCCTCCTGCACATGACTGCATCACCAACGCCACAATCACCCCGTCCTCCTCCTCCCCTGTACATGACTGCATCACCCACGCCACAATAACCCCGTCCTCCTCCTCCCCTGCACATGACTGCATCACCAACGCCACAATCACCCCGTCCTCCTCCTCCCCTGTACATGACTGCATCACCCACGCCACAATCACCCCGTCCTCCTCCTCCCCTGTACATGACTGCATCACCCACGCCACAATCACCCCGTCCTCCTCCTCCCCTGTACATGACTGCATCACCCACGCCACAATCACCCCGTCCTCCTTCTCCTCCTGCACATGACTGCATCACCCACAACACAATCACCCCGTCCTCCTCCTCCCCTGTACATGACTGCATCACCCACGCCACAATCACCCCGTCCTCCTCCTCCCCTGTACATGACTGCATCACCCACGCCACAATCACCCCGTCCTCCTTCTCCTCCTGCACATGACTGCATCACCCACGCCACAATCACCCCGTCCTCCTTCTCATGACTGCATCACCCACGCCACAATCACCCCGTCCTCCTTCTCCTGCACATGACTGCATCACCCACGCCACAATCACCCCGTCCACCTCCTCCCCTGTACATGACTGCATCACCCACGCCAATCACCCCGTCCTCCTCCTCCCCAGCACATGACTGCATCACCCACGCCACAATCACCCCGTCCACCTTCTCCTGCACATGACTGCATCACCCCCGACACAATCACCCCGTCCTCCTCCTCCCCTGTACATGACTGCATCACCCTCACCACAATCACCCCGTCCTCCTCCTCCCCTGTACATGACTGCATCACCCACGCCACAATCACCCCGTCCTCCTCCTCCTGCACATGACTGCATCACCCACACCACAATAACCCCGTCCTCCTCCTCCCCTGCACATGACTGCATCACCAACGCCACAATCACCCCGTCCTCCTCCTCCCCTGTACATGACTGCATCACCCACGCCACAATCACCCCGTCCTCCTCCTCCCCTGCACATGACTGCATCACCCACACCACAATCACCCCGTCCTTCTCCTCCCCTGCACATGACTGCATCACCCACGCCACAATCACCCCGTCCTCCTCCTCCTGCACATGACTGCATCACCCACACCACAATCACCCCGTCCTCCTCCCCCTGTACATGACTGCATCACCCACGCCACAATCACCCCGTCCTCCTCCTCCCCTGCACATGACTGCATCACCCACGCCACAATCACCCCGTCCTCCTCCTCCCCTGCACATGACTGCATCACCCACGCCACAATCACCCCGTCCTCCTCCTCCCCAGCACATGACTGCATCACCCCATCCTTCTCCTCCCCAGCACATGACTGCATCACCCACGACACATTCACCCCGTCCTCCTCCTCCCCTGCACATGACTGCATCACCCACGCCACAATCACCCCGTCCTTCTCCTCCCCAGCACATGACTGCATCACCCACGCCACAATCACCCCGTTCTCCTCCTCCCCTGCACATGACTGCATCACCCACGACACAATCACCCCGTTCTCCTCCTCCCCAGCACATGACTGCATCACCCACGCCACAATCACCCCGTTCTCCTCCTCCCCTGCACATGACTGCATCACCCACGCCACAATCACCCCGTTCTCCTCCTCCCCTGCACATGACTGCATCACCCACGACACAATCACCCCGTTCTCCTCCTCCCCAGCACATGACTGCATCACCCCATCCTTCTCCTCCCCTGCACATGACTGCATCACCCACGCCACAATCACCCCGTCCTCCTCCTCCTGCACATGACTGCATCACCCACGCCACAATCACCCTGTCCTCCTCCTCCCCTGTACATGACTGCATCACCCACACCACAATCACCCCGTCCTCCTCCTCCCCTGCACATGACTGCATCACCCACGCCACAATCACCCCGTCCTCCTCCTCCCCTGCACATGACTGCATCACCCACGCCACAATCACCCCGTTCTCCTCCTCCCCTGCACATGTCTGTATCACCCACAATCACCCCGTCCTCCTCCTTCCCTGCACATGACTGATTCACCCACGCCACAATCACCCCGTCCTCCTCCTCCCCTGCACATGACTGCATCACCCACGCCACAATCACCCCGTTCTCCTCCCCCTGTACATGACTGCATCACCCACGCCACAATCACCCCGTCCTCCTCCTCCCCTGTACATGACTGCATCACCCACGCCACAATCACCCCGTCCTCCTCCTCCCCTGCACATGACTGCATCACCCACGCCACAATCACCCCGTCCTCCTCCTCCCCTGCACATGACTGCATCACCCACGCCACAATCACCCCGTTCTCCTCCTCCCCTGCACATGACTGCATCACCCACGACACAATCACCCCGTTCTCCTCCTCCCCTGCACATGACTGCATCACCCACGCCACAATCACCCCGTCCTCCTCCTCCCCTGCACATGACTGCATCACCCACGCCACAATCACCCCGTTCTCCTCCTCCCCTGCACATGTCTGTATCACCCACAATCACCCCGTCCTCCTCCTCCCCTGCACATGACTGCATCACCCACGCCACAATCACCCCATCCTCCTCCTCCCCCTGTACATGACTGCATCACCCACGCCACAATCACCCCGTCCTCCTCCTCCCCTGCACATGACTGCATCACCCACGCCACAATCACCCCGTTCTCCTCCTCCCCTGCACATGACTGCATCACCCACGCCACAATCACCCCGTCCTCCTCCTCCCCTGCACATGACTGCATCACCCACGCCACAATCACCCCGTCCTCCTCCTCCCCTGCACATGACTGCATCACCCACGCCACAATCACCCCGTTCTCCTCCTCCCCTGCACATGACTGCATCACCCACAATCACCCCGTCCTCCTCCTTCCCTGCACATGACTGCATCACCCACGCCACAATCACCCCGTCCTCCTCCTCCCCTGCACATGACTGCATCACCCACGCCACAATCACCCCGTCCTCCTCCTCCCCTGCACATGACTGCATCACCCACGCCACAATCACCCCGTCCTCCTCCTCCCCTGCACATGACTGCATCACCCACGCCACAATCACCCCGTCCTCCTCCCCAGCACATGACTGCATCACCCACGCCACAATCACCCCGTCCTCCTCCTCCCCTGCACATGACTGCATCACCCACGCCACAATCACCCCGTTCTCCTCCTCCCCTGCACATGACTGCATCACCCACGCCACAATCACCCCGTCCTCCTCCTCCCCTGCACTTGACTGCATCACCCACGCCACAATCACCCCGTCCTCCTCCTCCCCTGCACATGACTGCATCACCCACGCCACAATCACCCCGTCCTCCTCCTCCCCTGCACATGACTGCATCACCCACGCCACAATCACCCCGTCCTCCTCCTCCCCTGTACATGACTGCATCACCCACACCACAATCACCCCGTCCTCCTCCTCCCCTGCACATGACTGCATCACCCACGCCACAATCACCCCGTCCTCCTCCTCCCCTGCACATGACTGCATCACCCACGCCACAATCACCCCGTCCTCCTCCCCCTGTACATGACTGCATCACCCACAACACAATCACCCCGTCCACCTTCTCCCCTGTACATGACTGCATCACCCACGCCACAATCACCCCGTCCTCCTCCCCAGCACATGACTGCATCACCCACGCCACAATCACCCCGTCCTCCTCCTCCCCTGCACATGACTGCATCACCCACGCCACAATCACCCCGTCCTCCTCCTCCCCTGTACATGACTGCATCACCCACGCCACAATCACCCCGTCCTCCTCCTCCCCTGCACATGACTGCATCACCCACACCACAATCACCCCGTCCTCCTCCTCCCCTGTACATGACTGCATCACCCACAACACAATCACCCCGTCCACCTTCTCCCCTGTACATGACTGCATCACCCACGCCACAATCACCCCGTCCTCCTCCTCCCCTGCACATGACTGCATCACCCCCGACACAATCACCCCGTCCTCCTCCCCTGCACATGACTGCATCACCCACGCCACAATCACCCCGCATTCCTCACACCGGTTCCTATTGGAGGCTGTCCTAAATGCCAAGGCAACACCAATCTGCCCCTGTTACCAGATCATCCTGCAGCTGCTGACCCTGGCTCTCAATAGCCTCCAAAATTAGGGTTGCCATAATGGCCCTTTAATCCGGGACACCTTTGTTTCCACAGATTCTGATTAAATCAGGTGTAATGCAGGCTTGAATTTAGCCAGCCACAGAACCTGTGTAAATCAGGTGTCCCAGATTAAAGGGATAATATGGAAATACTATGCACAATCCAATTCAGATGACCATCTACAAAGCCTTCAACATTACCACCGTCTCTGATATCCCAAACCTCCTCTGGCAATCCTCTCCCTCCTACCTCTGCACCTCTTATTCCCGCCTGCAAGCCTCTCCAGTCCCACTACCCATTCAATTAGTTTTTTGCCACGCCCGTTAAGACTTCCACAGCCGTCAAATCCTGAAACAATCTCCCCACTCTCTCGTGGGCAGGGCCCTCCGCCCTTTGAGTTTATATTATTTTGTACATGTATTTTCTATATGGAAGAAGCGCACATTTATTTTAGCCCGTGTGATGGAATTGGTCCTTACTTGATATATTGCTGTAGGAGCAGATGAGCAATAACCCTTTCTACTTCATCGCGAGAAAATTTAGGGGGCAGGACACCCGGGACCCGGAGCTTGGAGGCACCTTTACCCAGCCAGGCATCAATCAGTTTCAGTGGAGTCAGTTTTTCATCCATTTGATTAGCGTGTTCCAGTATTTTCACAATGTCTCTGCCGTAATCCGTGATATCGGTTCTGTCGTAGGCTAGAAACACAACACACGGTGATGAGAGCAGACGTTTCAGCTCACAGACTAGGTTACTAGGTGTTTGTCAATGTGACCAGGTAAGATGAAAGGGTGTGTGTCAGGATGAGACCCAGCTGAGCACGGGGGACATCAAAACCACCTGCTCTCTCTTTGCATTTTGATAATTGATAAAAATAAACCATTAACAGATATAATTGAAAGCATTCTTATTTTGCAGCATTTTATCCTCAGCTGCCTAAAACTTTTGCACAGTGCTGTATATATATTTTTTACATTAAGCTGTATATTAGTGGACTGTGTAATGTATAATTGTATAGTGTTTGTACACCATCCTCTCTGGGATCGGTATGAAATACCTCCAATCAAAATCCCGACACCAATTGACCGAAGGTCAAAATGCCGACATGGACAAAATGCCGACATGCATTTTTGTGTGTGTGTGTGTGTGTATGTCGACATAAGTCAACATGGACACCATATAAAGTGTACTGCGTCCCCTTGCATGGCTCGCGAGCTTCGGGCACGGTGCCTCGCTGCGCTCGCACACTATTATATTCCCCCTCCAGGTCCACTGGGATGGTAAGGTATGAACAAGTCGGTTTCAATGAAAAAAAATCATGAAAAACTCATGTCGGTATTTTGACCTGTCGACATTTTACATGTCGGTATTTTGACCTTGTCGGTATTTTAAATGTCGGTATTTTGTCCATGTCGGGATTTTGACCATCGGTCAATTGGTGTCGGGATTTTGAACGTCGGGATTTTGATTGGAGGTAAACTGACTGCTTCCCTCCTCTCTGACGCGGAGATGGGATAGATCCACTTACTCCTGTCAGTCTTGCAGTTATCACACATCTCATTACACTGCGTCGAGTCCCAAACTTCATCAAAGTGCTGAGCGATGAGGACACGTCTGCACCTGCATGTGGACACGGGAACACGCGTGTTATGTAGCATCAAAACAGGGATGGAAACATGATCTCCTTATCACAGGGAAATTACAGAACTAGGGTAGCTCATTATATTCTGCTGCATCGAAATAAGGACTTCAAGTACAACACGGGGAAAAGTGTGTGTGTGTGTGTGTGTGTGTGTGTGTGTGTGTGTAATATATATACATACATACATACACACACACACACATACAACTACATAGCATTAATATGAAATTATGAAATATCTACTGTACAACATGAACCCATCTATGCAGCTGGCAGCACACGTGTATATGTGACAAAAGCCAGTTCCACCAGGGCCGCCATTTCTGAGCTAATAACGAGTCAGCCAGCTGGGCACGGACACGGCACATGCGTGCCTCTGCATTACCAGTGGGAGGAGTTGGGTGTTTGGAGGTAGTTTCCGGCTACAGACACAGATAGAGATAAGTGTAATAGAGGTGGTGAGAGGTAACATTTCCTGCTGTACCGGAGGACGTGCAGCCCCTTCCCTCCCGCCCCTACGTGTGCGCTGCAGAGGGTTACGGTTATTCGCAGGAGCACGCGACCGTTTCCACTCCACAGAAACATTCACAGTTTGCATCAGGTCAGAGATGACGGTCATCTTGTGCTTTTATATTGTGTATTTCTAGGAGCAGAAAAAGCAATGCAGCTTCACCCAACGCAGGACGCCCCAATGTGACATCACCTCGTAGCTAATGAGGATAACACTGCGGTATGTCTGGAGAAAATGTTTGATGAATAAAGCATGTGGTCCTAGGTAGGCGACGAATCATGCGTTCCGCCATGGGAAAACCTGCAGACTGATACTATTGGGGTGTTTCTGAAGACCAGCTGGAAATTCACTGGAGACAATGAGATCATTGCGGGTTTCAACTAGGGAAGCCAATCCCGGGCCATTTTTTCAATCCCGGGTATCGGGATTGAAAAATGGCCAATCCCGGGATTCCCAGGATACCCGGGATTGGCTTTTCCCTAGGTGGCCGCCTCCTCGCCCCGCCCCGCACATATAACTCACCATATACCGGGGGCGGGCGGGAGGGGAACATCTTCTGAACTCTGCTGGTGGCTCCTACTCACGCTGTGCTGGGGACCCAGAAGCAGGAAGCCGGGCAGCGTTTGAGCGTCCTGTGGACGCTCAACGCTGATCCCTCAATCCCCGGGATTGGAGCTTCCAATCCCGGGATTGAATCCCGGCCATTTTTGGGCCTAAATCCCGGGATCCCGACGATCCTGATCCCGGGATTGGCCACCATAGTTTCAACTTAACGACTCATAAATGACCCTTAGATCAGTGTTTCCCAACCTCGGTCCTCAAGGCACACTAACAGTCCTGGCTTTAGTGATATCCAGGCTTGAACACAGGTGACTTAATTAGTACCTCAGTTATTTTGATTTAACCATCTGTGCTGAAGCCTGGATATCACTAAAACCTGCACTGTTGGTGTGCCTTGAGGACCGCGGTTGGGAATGCCTGCCTTAGATGATTAGATAATTTAAGCTTCATCTTCCTGGAAACTCACCTTGTCAAGTCCTGACAGTACCTCACCATCTCATACAACTTCTGCTGTCCGACGTTCTCCATAACGACCATTGAGCTTAGCCTGAAGATGTCTCCGAACCCATAGTACAGTATACAGTCTGCGTGTTTGTCGTCGCGGCCTGCGAGAAGATCACGTCAGGTCACAGACGACTATACAGTACAGCCCCTTTCTGTGTTACGTGTCCCCCGGTACCTGCACGTCCGCTCTCCTGGTAATAATTCTCCATCGATTTACTCATGGAGTGATGAATGACGAACCGCACATCTGGCTTGTCAATTCCCATGCCAAACGCCACAGTGGCCACCACCACCTGAGAAAGAGACCATACTGCCGTCAAAGGACTCGTTCTTCTGATATTACCACCAACGGCTAAAGAAAATGTCTTATTTTTTAATTAAATAAACCCTGATGCTCATTCATATGAAGAAATCAGTGTAGCTGACGTGTAGTGTTGGGAGACCGAGATGTACAGACCTGAATCCGGTTTTCAGTCCAGCACGTGTGGACTTTGGTCTTGTCACGTGCTTCCATATTGGCGTGGTATGTACCGGCTTTTATCCCCAGTTTCTGTAGATTTATGGTGACTTGTTCTGAATCTTTCTGAGAAAAGCAATAAACAATTCCTAGAGGAAGGAAACCGCACACATTAGGTCCCAACACAACCTGTCAGACCCCAGCAATCTGCAGAGCGATCCCACCACACATCTCTGCGCTCCCTCTTATCTCGCTCTCCTGAGAGGACACGCGTGATGTAAAAAGTAGCGTCCCTACAGGAGTTAAACATGGACGCTTTCTCCCGGCAGACGAGACCGGTTGCGTACAGCACAAGCCAAATATATACATTCAAAAGTAAATACGATTTACAACTTGCACCAGAGACCGCAGTCTAATCCTTCCCCTGAGTCACACTGATATTCATACACAATACCAAATTAAAACAATGCAAAATGTTCAAAAGTGCTGTCTTGTTTGAAATAGTCCACTCAGTGGTACGAGTCACCCTGGACTTCTTCTATCCGTCCTGAATGTGGTCTTCCCCCATATCTCCAATACATAGAGAGGGAGGAAAGACAATGACATGCTCAAGTTCCTTAGGTCAAAATTCTTCACTCACGGAGGGAAAACCTCTATAGTACTCACGTGAAATAGGTGATATACAGTATGTTCACGTAAAGGTTTCTTTGGGCATCCCAAGGAGGTTCTATTGGCTGGCCTCAACCTTCAAACCCTTATTCAGAAATCGGGTCTTAAACATCTGATGGTCTTTAAAGGTATCTTCATTCCACCGTTTCTCACAGGACCAGACCCTATGGCACAGCACTTTATTTTCTGAGGGTCTGGTCCTGTGAGAAACGGTGGAATGAAGATACCTTTAAAGACCATCAGATGTTTAAGACCCGATTTCTGAATAAAGGTTTGAAGGTTGAGGACTGCCATTACAGCCTACTTGGGATGCCCAAAGAAACCTTTACGTGAACATACTCTCTCTCACCTATTTCAGGTGAGTGGTATAGAGGGTTCCCTCCATGAGAAGAAGAATTTAGACCTAAGGAATTTGACCTCCTTCTTCTCAATGTATTGGGAGATATGGGGGAGACCATTCAGGAAAGACAGAAATCCAGGGTGACTTGTACAACTGAGTGGACTATTGCAGGAAAGACAGCACTTTCGAGCCTTTTCCATTGTTTTATATATATTTATTCATCACTCATAAAAGACCTCACTAACGAATACACAGAACATGAGGTTCATTGAGGTTGTTCTATGTCTGCTTCCGTCTACACGTCTTGGAGGTAAAACAATTGGGAACAGCGTATTACCGGATTGTCCCTTGTAACGGCTGTTGATTAATTTAACGACGTCTTCAATGAAATCACTGGAGCTTGAAGATTTGAGTCGAACCTGGAAGACAACGTAAGAGCTACTGATTATTAATCCTCAGCGATGTCAGGCACCTGGGTGAAGATTTACTAAAGCTTCTAAAACAGACAAGTGGTGGTGTCACCCATTCCATCTCTTCTCTATTGCATGTTAGAAAATTACAGAATCTGATGATGTTGCCACTAGCAACCTACCGCTTTTCAGTTCTAGAAGCTTTAGTAAATCTCCCCCCAGACAAAGTGTTTAATATATTAGGGTTATGTCTAGAGGTCGGTGGTCTGCACACTGTAGTCAGTCCACCAACAAAAATATCTACATGAATTATACGCAGAGCCTCCGTCACACCCCAGTTATACAATACACATTTAGCAGAGCCTCGCGTCACACCCGAGAGCACCCCAATTATACATCACACATTTAGAGGAACCTCGTGTCACATCCGAGAGCACCCCAATTATACATTACACATTTAGAGGAACCTCGTGTCACACCAGAGAGCACCCCAATTATACATTACACATTTAGCAGAGCCTCGTGTCACACCCGAGAGCACCCCAATTATACATTACACATTTAGAGGAACCTCGCGTCACACCCCAGAGCAGATACCTCGTAGAACAGGTTGGGTCTGTTGAACGATGCTGTGAATGTCAGGGGCTTCTGGACACACAGAATTTTCAGGGCATCCTTCAGAACGTGGTCAGTAGCCGTAGCAGTCAGACCAATCATCGGGCAATTGGGAAATTGGCGTTTTAAGATGCCCAGCGACTTGTAATCTGAGGGAAGATCACCATACGGTCAGTCACATAATCTGTTATCCGCTATCATCACTAACGGCACAGTCACGTATGGAGAGCAGCAAATAAAACTGATGATTAACACTTTTCCGAAAATGTAATTTGTATAGTTTCATTTGCGAAACTGTTTGGAGGGTACTGGAACACTGGGGTATAGAGGTGCTGCTCTGGCACTGTTTGGGGGATACTGGAACACTGGGGTATAGAAGTGCTGCTCTGGCACTGTTTGGAGGGTACTGGAACACTGGGGTATAGAGGTAATGCTCTGGCACTGTTTGGGGGATACTGGAACACTGGGGTATAGAGGTGCTGCTCTGGCACTGTTTGGGGGATACTGGAACACTGGGGTATAGAGGTAATGCTTTGGCACTGTTTGGGGGATACTGGAACACTGGGGTATAGAGGTAATGCTCTGGCACTGTTTGGAGGGTACTGGAACACTGGGGTATAGAGGTAATGCTCTGGCACTGTTTGGAGGGTACTGGAACACTGGGGTATAGAGGTAATGCTCTGGCACTGTTTGGAGGGTACTGGAACACTGGGATAGAGGTGCTGCTCTGGCACCGTTTGGGGTGTACTGGAACACTGGGGTATAGAAGTGCTGCTCTGGCACCGTTTGGGGGGGTACTGAAACACTGGGATATGGATATGCTGCTCTGGCAGCGTTTGAGGGGGCACTGGAACACGGATACTGGCACCTTTTGGGGGGTACTGGAACACTGGGGTATAGAGGTGATGCTGTGGCACAGTTTGGTGGGGTACTGGAACACTTGTATATAGAGATGATGCTCTGGCACTATTTGGGGGGCACTGGAACACTGTGGTATAAAGATGCTGCTCTGGTACTGTTTACGGGGGGGGGGGGGACTGGAACACTTGTATATGATACTGCTCTGGCACCGTTTGGGGGGGCACTTGAACACTGGGATATAGAGGTGCTGCTCGGACATTGTTTGGGAGCAAAAACAAATATTATGGAAAAGTGAAGTCAAACAATGGAACTGTACTGAAAGATTAGCTTTGCAGATTGAATTACTAGCACCATCACAGAAGGCCCTATAACTAGAATAGGTTACATAGTCATCCCTTAATATTTACATTAAGCAGAAATAAATGGAAAATCTCTCTGGGAATAGCTCCACCTGGCGGTTCCATCATGCGCACTACATGCTTTATAGTAAAGATATTCATAATATATGTTTATTTCAAGGACATCAGAATACCCTGCAGTGATTGACGTTTGTGATTTTACCCAACAGGATTTCTCACCTGGACGGAAGTCGTGCCCCCACTGGCTGCAGCAATGTACTTCGTCCACCGCAATCCGCGACAGCCGCCCGGCCTGGTACGCCTTCTCCAGCCGAGACATGAACAGCTTGCTCTTCGCAATCTTCTCTGGCGTGACGTAGAGGAGTTTAAGCTGTGACTGTTTATCGATCATTTCTCCGTGCACCCACTTCACGTGTTCCTGGGGCAGAGATACACAGGGTAAGCTGGAATATGTCACCCCAAATTCACACAGGCAACACGCCCAACAAACGTCTGCTCCTGTACTACTGATCTCTTAGTAACTGGGAGCTATGCACAGACTATGGACACGTATTTCAATGAGGCTCACAGTAAAGGCGATTGTGTTGGAGAAGCGGTTTTGTGTTTTTTCTTGTGTTACAAAATATATTGCAACTATGTATTTTGTAACACAAGTATAAACACTTAGTGCAAGCTTTCAATTGTGCCGACACGAGGGACAGTGGAGCGAGGGGGGCAGCAGGAAACAAAAAATAAGAATTTACTCACCGGTAATTCTATTTCTCGTAGTCCGTAGTGGATACTGGGAACTCCGAAAGGACCATGGGGAATAGCGGGCTCCGAAGGAGGCTGGGCACTCTAGAAAGATTTATGACTACCTGGTGTGCACTGGCTCCTCCCACTATGACCCTCCTCCAAGCTTCAGTTAGGACACTGTGCCCGGACGAGCGTACACAATAAGGAAGGATTTTGAATCCCGGGTAAGACTCATACCAGCCACACCAATCACACCGTATAACTCGTGATATTATACCCAGTTAACAGTATGAAACAATTGAGCCTCTCAACAGATGGCTCAACAATAACCCGATTTAGTTAACAATAACTATGTACAAGTATTGCAGATAACCCGCACTTGGGATGGGCGCCCAGCATCCACTACGGACTACGAGAAATAGAATTACCGGTGAGTAAATTCTTATTTTCACTGACGTCCTAGTGGATGCTGGGAACTTTGAAAGGACCATGGGGATTATACCAAAGCTCCCAAACGGGCGGGAGAGTGCGGATGACTCTGTAGCACCAAATGAGAGAACTCCAGGTCCTCCTTAGCCAGGGTATCAAATTTGTAGAATTTTGCAAACGTGTTTGCCCCTGACCAAGTAGCAGCTCTGCAAAGTTGTAAAGCCGAGACCCCTCGGGCAGCCGCCCAAAATGAGCCCACCTTCCTTGTGGAATGGGCATTGACAGATTTTAGCTGTGGCAGGCCTGCCACAGAATGTGCAAGCTGAATTGTACTACAAATCCAACGAGCAATAGTCTGCTTAGAAGCAGGAGCACCCAGCTTGTTGGGTGCATATAAAATAAACAGCGAGTCAGATTTTCTGACTCCCGCTGTCCTGGAAACATATATTTTCAGGGCCCTGACAACGTCTAGCAACTTGGAGTCCTCCAAGTCCTTAGTAGCCGCAGGCACCACAATAGGCTGGTTCAGGTGAAACGCTGACACCACCTTAGGGAGAAAACTGGGGACAAGTCCTCAATTCTGCCCTATCCATATGGAAAATCAGATAAGGGCTTTTACATGATAAAGCCGCCAATTCTGATACTCGCCTGGCCGAAGCCAAGGCCAATAACATGACCACTTTCCACGTGAGATATTTCAGATCCACGGTCTTTAGTGGCTCAAACCAATGTGATTTTAAGAAAACTTCAACACCACGTTGAAATCCCAAGGTGCCACAGGAGGCACAAATGGGGGCTGAATATGCAGCACTCCTTTTACAAATGTCTGAACTTCAGGTACTGAAGCTAGTTCTTTTTGAAAGAAAATCGACAGAGCCGAGATCTGTACCTTAATGGAACCTAATTTTAGGCCCAAATTCACTCCTGCTTGCAGGAAATGCAGAAATCGACCTAGTTGAAATTCCTCTGTTGGGGCCCTTTCGGCCTCACACCATGCAACATATTTCCGCCATATGCGGTGATAATGATTTGCTGTAACCTCTTTCCTGGCTTTAATAAGCATAGGAATGACTTCTTCCGGAATTCCCTTTTCCTTTAGGATCCGGCGTTCAACCGCCATGCCGTCAAACGCAGCCGCGGTAAGTCTTGGAACAGACAGGGCCCTTGCTGTAGCAGGTCTTGTCTGAGCGGCAGAGGCCACGGGTCCTCTGAGATCATCTCTTGAAGTTCCGGGTACCACGCTCGTCTTGGCCAATCCGGAACCCCGAGAATTGTGTTTACTCCTCGCCTTCTTATTATTCTCAATACCTTTGGTATGAGAGGCAGAGGAGGGAACACATAAACTGACTGATACACCCACGGTGTCACTAGAGCGTCCACAGCTATCGCCTGAGGGTCTCTTGACCTGACGCAACACCTCTCTAGTTTTTTGTTTAGGCGGGACGCCATCATGTCCACCTGTGGACAATCCCACTGATTTACAATCATTTGGAAGACTTCTAGATGAAGTCCCCACTCTCCCGGGTGGAGGTCGTGCCTGCTGAGAAAGTCTGCTTCCCAGTTGTCCACTCCCGGGATGAACACTGCTGACAGTGCTAGTACATGAATTCCCGCCCATCGGAGAATTTTTGTGGCTCCTGCCATCGCCATCCTGCTTCTTGTGCCGCCCTGACGATTTACATGGGCGACTGCCGTGATGTTGTTTGACTGGATCAGCACCGGCTGGTGTAGGAGCAGGGATTTTGCTTGACTTAGGGCATTGTACATGGCCCTTAGTTCCAGAATATTTATGTGAAGGGAAGTCTCCTGACTTGACTATAGTCCTTGGAAGTTTCTTCCCCTTGTGACTGCCCCCCAGCCTCGAAGGCTGGCATCCGTGGTCACCAGGACCCAGTCCTGTATGCCGAATCTGCGGCCCTCTAGAAGATGAGCACTGTGCAGCCACCACAGAAGAGACACCCTGGTTCTTGGAGACAGGCTTATTAAACGATGCATCTGAATATGCGATCCGGACCACTTGTCCAACAGGTCCCACTGAAAGATTCTGGCATGGAACCTGCCGAATGGAATTGCCTCGTAAGAAGCTACCATCTTTCCCAGGACCCGCGTGCAGTGATGCACCGATACCTGTTTTGGTTTCAGGAGGTCTCTGACTAGAGAAGACAACTCCCTGGCTTTCTCCTCCGGGAGAAACACTTTTTTCTGGACTGTGTCCAGAATCATACCCAGGAACAGTATACGTGTAGTCGGAACCAGCTGTGACTTTGGGATATTCAGAATCCAGCCGTGCTGGCGCAGCACTTCCTGAGATAGTGCTACTCCCACCAACAACTGTTCCTTGGACCGTGCCTTTATTAGGAGATCGTCCAAGTACGGGATAATTAAAACTCCCTTTTTTCGAAGGAGTATCATCATTTCGGCCATTACCTTGGTAAACACCCTCGGTGCCATGTACAGTTCAAACGGCAGCGTCTGGACTTGGTAATGGCAAACCTGTACCACAAATCTGAGGTACTCCTGGCGAAGATGGTAAATGGGGACAAGCAGGTAAGCATCCTTGATGTCCCGGGATACCATGTAATCCCCCTCGTCCAGGCTTGCAATAACCGCCCTGAGCGATTCCATCTTGAACTTGAATTTTTTTATGTATGTGTTCAAGGATTTTAAATATAAAATGGGTCACACCGAACCATGCGGTTTCGGTACCCCAAACCGTGTGGAATAGTAACCCCGTCCTTGTTGAAGTAGGGGCACCTTGAGTATTACCTGCTGGGAATACCGCTTATTAATTGCCTCTAGCACAGCCTCCCTGCCTGAGGGAGTTGTCGGCAAGGCATATTTGAGGAAACGGCGGGGGGGGGGGGAGACATCTCGAATTCCAGCTTGTACCCCTGAAATACTACTTGAAAGAAACAGGGATCCACCTGTGAGCGAGCCCACTAATTGCTGAAATTTTTGAGACAGCCCCCCACCGTACCTGGCTACACCTGTGGAGCACCCGCGTCATGCTGTGGACTCACAGGAAGCGGTGGAAGAATTTTGATTCTGGGAACAGGCTGACTGGTGCAGCTTTTTCCCTCTTCCCTTGTCTCTGTACAGAAAGGAAGCGCCATTTGACCCGCTTGCTTTTCTGAAGCCGAAAGGACTGTACCTGATAATACAGTGCTTTCTTAGTCTGTGAGGAAACCTGAGGTAAAAATATTTCTTCCCAGCAGTTGCTGTGGATACGAGGTCCCAGAGACCATCCCCAAATAATTCCTCACCCTTATAAGGCAGAATCTCTATGCGCCTTTTAAGTCAGCATCACCTGTACAGTGACAGGTCTCTAATACCCTCCTGACAGAATGGACATTACATTCATTTTGGATGCCAGCCGGCAAAATATCCCTCTGTGCATCCCTCATATATAAGACGACGTCTTTAATATGTTCTCATATTAGCAACTAGTATGCTTGACAGGGTCACCGACCACGCTGCAGCAGCACGATCTGCAGGTCTCAGTCTAGTACCTGAGTGTGTAAATACAGACTTCAGGATAGCCTCCTGCTTTTTATCAACAGGTACCTTCAAAGTGGCCTTCCTAAAACGGCAGTGCCACCTTTTTTGACAACCGTGTGAGCGCCTTATCCACCCTAGGGGATATCTCCCAGCGTAACTTATCCTCCTGGCGGGAAAGGGTACGCCATCAGTAACTTTTTAGAAATTACCAGTTTCTTAACGGGGGAACCCACGCTTTTCACACACTTCATTTATTCATCTGATGGGGGAACAAAACACTGCCTGTTTTTTCTCCCCAAACCTAAAACCCATTTTTAGAGGTGCTTGGGTTAATGTCAGAAATGTATAACACATTTTTTATTGCCGGGATCAAGTCACGGATGTTCCTAGTGGATTGTGTATATGTCTCAACCTTGTCGACACTGGAGTCAGACTCCGTGTCGACATCTGTGTCTGCCATCTGAGAGAGCGGGCGTTTTTGAGCCCCTGATGGCCTCTGAGACGCCAGGGCAGGCGCGGGCTGAGAAGCCGGCTGTCCCACAGCTGTTACGTCATCCACCCTTTTATGTAAGGAGTTGACACTGTCGGTTAATACCTTTCACCTATCCATCCACTCTGGTGTCGGCCCCACAGGGGGCGACATCACATATATCGGCCTCTGCTCCGTCACCATATAAGCCTCCTCATTCAACATGTCGACACAGCCGTACCGACACACCGCAGACACACAGGGAATGCTCTAAACGAGGACAGGACCCACAAAAGCCCTTTGGGGGGACAGAGTGAGAGTATGCCAGCACACACCAGAGCGCTATATAATGCAGGGACTAACTGAGTTATGTCCCCTATAGCTGCTGTTTCTATATAATGTATACTGCGCCTAAATTTAGTGCCCCCCCCCTCTCTTTTTTAACCCTTTTCTGTAGTGTAGACTGCAGGGGAGAGCTAGGGAGCTTCCTTCCAGCGGAGCTGTGAGGGAAAAATGGCGCCAGTGTGCTGAGGGAGATAGCTCCGCCCCTTTTCCGCGGCCTATTCTCCCGCTTTTTTATGGAATCTGGCAGGGGTATTTACCTCATATATAGCCCCTGGGGCTATATATTGAGGTATTTTTGCCAGCCAAGGTGTTTTTATTGCTGCCTCAGGGCGCCCCCCCCCAGCGCCCTGCACCCTCAGTGACCGGAGTGTGAAGTGTGTGAGAGGAGCAATGGCGCACAGCTGCAGTGCTGTGCGCTACCTTGGTGAAGACTGATTTCTTCATGCCGCCGATTTTCCGGACCATCTTCTTGCTTCTGGCTCTGTAAGGGGGACGGCGGCGCGGCTCCGGGACCGAACATCAAGGCTGGGCCTGCGGTCGATCCCTCTGGAGCTAATGGTGTCCAGTAGCCTAAGAAGCCCAATCCGGCTGCAAGCAGGAGAGTTCGCTTCTTCTCCCCTTAGTCCCTCGCTGCAGTGAGCCTGTTGCCAGCAGGTCTCACTAAAAATAAAAAACCTAAGTCTATCTTTCTTTCTAAGAGCTCAGGAGAGCCCCTAGTGTGCATCCAACCTCGGCCGGGCACAAAATCTAACTGAGGCTTGGAGGAGGGTCATAGTGGGAGGAGCCAGTGCACACCAGGTAGTCATAAATCTTTCTAGAGTGCCCAGCCTCCTTCGGAGCCCGCTATTCCCCATGGTCCTTTCGGAGTTCCCAGCATCCACTAGGACGTCAGAGAAATAACTAAAAGCAAATGGTTCTCATTTCACAGACGAATGCACCTTAAAACGGAGAATAAAACCCTTTTCACACCAAGCTTCTGACCAAGGATACTGCCAGGTAAACTCAGCGTGCAGTGTGTGAAAGGGGACAGCCCAGGAATGACTCGGGTCCAGCATGCAGTGTGTGAAAGGGGACAGGTCCAGCGTGCAGTGTGTGAAAGGGGACAGCCCAGGAATGACCCGGGTCCAGCGTGCAGTGTGTGAAAGGGGACGGGTCCAGCGTGCAGTGTGTGAAAGGGGACTGGTCCAGCGTGCAGTGTGTGAAAGGGGACGGGTCCAGCGTGCAGTGTGTGAAAGGGGACGGGTCCAGCGTGCAGTGTGTGAAAGGGGACGGGTCCAGCGTGCAAGTGTGTGAAAGGGGACGGGTCCAGCGTGCAAGTGTGTGAAAGGGGACGGGTCCAGCGTGCAAGTGTGTGAAAGGGGACGGGTCCAGCGTGCAAGTGTGTGAAAGGGGACGGGTCCAGCGTGCAAGTGTGTGAAAGGGGACGGGTCCAGCGTGCAAGTGTGTGAAAGGGGACGGGTCCAGCGTGCAAGTGTGTGAAAGGGGACGGGTCCAGCGTGCAAGTGTGTGAAAGGGGTTTGAGCAGCTGTGTCACGGCTTCAGGCAGTGTTCAGTAACCCGGTTCGGACCCAGGATTTAGGTGTGAAAGGGGAATAATAATGTGTGCACAGGGTAACGCAACACTGTTCGGGGCCGTAGTAATACAAGCAGAACAATGAAACGCGTTGGTTGATGAGAAACATTTCAGGGCACAACCCAGACAGATCTCCTTTCCAGGGCACAAACCTTACTGCTGGCAGCATTCAGGCAGGTGGCAGAGATACCCAGGCGTTCTAGAACCATTAGCTGATCCTCCATCAGGGAAACCAGCGGGCAGATCACCAGGGTCAGCCCTAGAAGGAAGAGACAGAGCATCAGGCTGTAGCAGTACCACACAATCACTGGTCTTGCTCCATTAGGTAACCATGTAGTACCGACATCCCTCCGAGCATCCAGCGCGACGCACCACGATTCCTCCCAGCCGCACAGCCATGCACCACTACCTGGGTTCCAGGAGAAGGAACTCACCGTTCGAGCACAAAGCCGGTAACTGGTAGCACAAACTCTTTCCACCGCCGGTCGGCATAACCAAGAACACGTCTTTCCCAGCCATCGTGGCATTTATGGTCTCCAGCTGTAAGCTCCGGAACGTGTCGAGCTGGAAGGAATTTTGAAGCTCATCCTTCACCTTCTGTGACCAGGGGAAATCTGTCAAAGGGAGGAAATATATAAATTCTAATTACATACAACTGGTACCATACAGGAAACTGTCACCCAAATCCACACTGTATAGGCGCAGTCCCTGCCGCCTTCCTGATGTAACAGCTGAGATCAATGGTGGCATCTGAGTGGCCTCCTTAGCAACATCTAAAGGGAAAGCCCTATCGTAGCAGCACCTTGTTTGTTCCAGTCCTCCGTAGAAGATTGGGATCCGGTGCTGCTTTCTGCCTCAGAGTCCTCAGACACTCTTTGTATCCTCTTAGTGAGAGTGCGTTTCTTCTCTAGGAGTTCCTGCTGTCTCTCCAGTAGCTCCTGGATCTGAATCTCTATGGCCTGCAGCTCTGTGGTCACCCCGTCCAGTTCCTCCACCAGTTCTGAAGGAGAAAACAAGGATAGCCACGGACAAATAGGAAACCCCCTCCCTAGTCAGGTTATATACGATTGGAGATGTCAGATTTTAGGAATGATCTGGGACAAGTCGACGCTTTAGAAAGTGTCTACCATAAGCTGGAAACTAGCAGTAACTTATTTCATGCAAAGACAATCTAAGGATTTGGTATAGGCTATTTCAACGGGGAGTGCTATATGTTTGGGGTACTGTGACCCCAGTTTTCCTACTGAAGAGATAACAGACTGAACCATTAGAGGGATCGGAAGATAAATTTCTGAGAGCCTCATCCTCGTTCAGTTTACATCGAGCAATCACGTTACACATACGTACCGGACAGATTGTCGGCTGCCATGTTCTGCTACAAGGGCGTGTCACTGTGAAGAAAGCAGACAGGTACTATATATCTGTATTTACTAGCAAGTTATGACGTACGGGTTACATTTACGTCTAGCATGTACCAAGGTGTAGCGGCAGCAGGTGACTGGGCATACAGCTTGCTGGGTATCCCTTCTAAGGTGTGCACGAGAATATATGGGTGTGATTCCTAAAGGTCGCCCAGGTGGGTCCCTTATGCCAGCTTGTCCTCTAAAGGAACCATCGTCACTACTGGTCCCCAGGGCACACAGTGGAGGCACTCGGGGAGTGTGCACAGATCACTGGCATCTTGTACTGGGAGTGCTGGTCTGCATGGGACACAGAAACACAGAGAGACATGAGGGCATGGGAGCTGGATCTGAATGACTGTATATCTCTTTCTTAGTCATTCTCAGGTCCCTTCCTGCCCAGCTAGACCGCTCAGAGCTGCACATCACAAGGTGCCCCACTTACCCGAGAACAGGGGAGTATCAGGGACAGCCCGGCACCAGACTAGGGCAGGACTGGGCATAAAAGGAGGCATTGCCTCGTTAGTGCCATCGCTCTGGCCTGGGCAGCTCTGACTAGGGGTTACGGCTCCTGCTGGGCTGATTGGAGAATTGTGCTGGTTACTCTGATAGTGGAAGCCTCTGCAGACTATCACTCTGGGGCCTAAGCCGGGAGACAGGACTTGGTCACTGCCACCACGGCAGAGTAGCAGAACAGCGAGCAGCTGCAAGAGATAAACAGAACCTCAGCTTTTATTCTGTGGATCAGAAAGAGAATTAGTGCAAAATCTAAAAGGAAGATCACAGAGAAATCTCCTCTGGAATTACACATGGACCTGTTACTATGCGTACTGGACCGAACCCCAGCCACAGGACCCCCAGCTACACCGGTGACCCCCAGTGACACCACACAACCCCCCAGCAGTGTAACAGGGCCCCCACCCCGGTAACAGGTGACCCCCAGCAGTGTGGCAGGACCCAACCCCCGGTAACACAGGTGACCCCCAGTGACACCACACAACCCCCCAGCAGTGTGGCAGCCGCCCCGGTAACACAGGTGACCCCCAGTGACACCACACAACCCCCCAGCAGTGTGGCAGCCCCCCCGCCCCGGTAACACAGGTGACCCCCAGTGACAACCCCCCAGCAGTGTGGCAGCCCCCCCGCCCCGGTAACACAGGTGACCCCCAGTGACAACCCCCCAGCAGTGTGACAGGGTCCCCCGCCCCAGCCACACAGGTGACCCCCAGTGACACCACACAACCCCCCCAGCAGTGTGGCAGGGCCCCCCGCCCCAGCAACACAGATGACCCCCCCCTGGCACGCGGGCCTTTGGTGGGGGGTTGCTGAGGACTCTACATGGCAGGCAGATACCATGTAACCTGTACCCCTCCTCTGACTGCTGTGGGACTAGAAGCCTCAGCATGCCTGGATTGCTGGGACTTGTAGTTACACCTCAGCTGAAGCCTGCTGCAAGGGGGATGTGATGAGGGGAGGGGGGGGGCATGGGGCTATACGGTGTCCGGGGGGGGAGGGGGGATGACCACTCCTGGGGGGACCTAACCTGGTTCTGCTATTACCTCCCTCGCCATGCAGCCCCCTGTCCCCCACTCTATGCCCCGGCCCCGCTCTCCCTCCCCGGCCCGGTCCCCATCACTCCGCACTCACACAGCGTGAGCATCCGGGTCCTAGCCTGGCAGCGTCTCTCTCCTTCCCGGCTTCACACACCGACCACCAACCACAGGCCGCGCCCTTCCCGCGTCACCCGCGCGGACTCCCCCGATTGGCTCATCTCCCACCGGCGCCGCTTCGCTCCCTGATTGGCCCCCGTGACGGAGCTGTCACCGCGGTGACGTTGCCCGGGGAGGCGTGGCCTGCGGACGGGCGCTGTGATTGGCTGGCGCAGCGGGGCCGCGCTGCGTGTTTCCGGAAGACGTGGCCGCTGCTTCCCGGCCGGTTCGGTGCCCGCAGACCCCGGAGACCCCGAGCAGCCGCCGCCATGATCTCCCTCACCGACACCCAGAGTGAGTGCTGCCCGGCGTCACCAGGGGGAGGGGAATGCTGACATTAGCCGGACACAGGAGGGGAGGGGCCTCCAGTATATATACCCTGTGTGCCTGTGACATATATATATATATATATATATATATATACCCTGTATGTATGGGGTGTGGAGGAGATGTATGTATGTACTATGGCCAGTAAGATAGATTATATATATATATATATATATATATATATATATATAATGTGTGTATGCCTATGTACAGTATAACAGTATATGTGTATTTTATATATATATATATATATATATATATATATATATATATATATATATATTATACACACACACTGTATGTGGCGTCTGCGTGTGGCTGTTGCAGTGTCGGCCATAATTGCGTGGTTTGCAGCCATTGACAGCGTCCTGATTGCCGCCATATGCAGAGACCCGCTCAGGAGGCACCACATGAGGCACCCAGCCACCAGCGCTGACCACCAGTGCCGGTGGTGACCGCTGCACATAACCTGCCTCCTCGTCCCCGCTCCCTGGGTGTGCGCCAGCCGGCGCAGTTCTTACCGTGCATTAGGGAGCGCCATAGAGGAGGTCACCATCCATGGTCTGCATTACACCGGCAGCACGAAATCATCCAGTGACATTTATTTCTGACCAGTTGCAGGCCAGTCGGGGGATGGGAAAGGCTGCGAGGTGTTTCGTTGGGGTTCAGCGTCGCTCCCTTTACACCTGCAAAAAACCAAAAACGTTGTGGAGTCTCCGCTGTCAATGGCAAATCCATCAACTGTTGGTAGAAACCCATGAGAGTCCAGTCTGTGCCCCTCTTTAGCAGCAACGTGTGGGCAGTGGCGCAGGGAGTAGGCTGAGCGCTAGTCAGGGCCCTGGTGTAGAGTTGGTGCAGATTGCAGCTTCTCAGCAAACCACATAGCGCTGCTAGCACGGTGTGCGAGAGCACAGCCCTGGTTCTAAGACCTCATTTCCAAGACATCGTTCCTCTACCGCCTCTACAGTGCCTCATCTGTGTATAACATAAGAGGGGATCGTCTATGTATATGTGCTACAGAGGGGATGTGTGTAACATAACAGGATCTGTGCGCGGTTTCTATGTATATGTGCTACAGGGGGAATGTGTGTAATGTAAGGGAATGTGTTTGCGGTATGCATATGTGCTACAGAGGGGATGTGTGCGCGGCCTCTGTGTATACATGCTACAGAGGGGATGTGTGTAATGTAAGGGGATATGTTTGCGGCCTCTGTGTATATGTGCTACAGAGGGGAAGTGTGTAATGTAAGGGGATATGTGTGCGGCCTCTGTGTATATGTGCTACAGAGGGGATGTGTGTAATGTAAGGGGAAATGTGCGCGGCCTCTGTGTATATGTACTACAGAGGAGATGTGTGTAATGTAAGGGGATATGTGCGCGGCCTCTGTGTATACGTGCTACAGAGGGGATATGTGCGCGGCCTATGTATACGTGCTACAGAGGGGATCTATGTATACGTACTACAGAGGCGATGTGTGTAATGTAAGGGTATGTGTTTGCGGTATGTATATGTGCTACAGAGGCGATGTGTGCGCGGCCTCTATGTATATGTGCTACAGAGAAGATGTGTGTAATGTAAGGGTATGTGTGCGCGGCCTCTATGTATATGTGCTACAGAGGGGATGTGTGTAATGTAAGGGTATGTGTTTGCGGTATGTATATGTGCTACAGAGGCGATGTGTGTAATGTAAGGGGATGTGTGCGCGGCCTCTATGTATATGTGCTACAGAGGGGATGTGTGTAATGTAAGAGGGTGTGTGCGCGGCCTCTATGTATATGTGCTACAGAGGAGATGTGTGCGCGGCCACTATGTATATGTGCTACAGAGGAGATGTGTGTAATGTAAGGGGATGTGTGCGCGGCCTCTATGTATATGTGCTACAGAGGAGATGTGTGTAATGTAAGGGTATGTGTGCGCGGCCTCTATGTATATGTGCTACAGAGGGGATGTGTGTAATGTAAGAGGATGTGTGCGCGGCCTCTGTGTATACGTGCTACAGAGAGGATGTGTGTAATGTAAGGGTATGTGTGCGCGGCCTCTATGTATATGTGCTACAGAGGGGATGTGTGTAATGTAAGAGGATGTGTGCGTGGCCTCTGTGTGTATACGTGCTACAGAGAGGATGTGTGTAATGTAAGGGTATGTGTGCGCGGCCTCTATGTATATGTGCTACAGAGGAGATGTGTGTAATGTAAGGGTATGTGTGCGCGGCCTCTATGTATATGTGCTACAGAGGAGATGTGTGTAATGTAAGGGGATGTGTGCGAGGCCTCTGTGTATATGTGCTACAGAGGAGATGTGTGTAATGTAAGGGTATGTGTGCGCGGCCTCTATGTATATGTGCTACAGAGGAGATGTGTGTAATGTAAGGGGATGTGTGCGCGGCCTCTGTGTATATGTGCTACAGAGAGGATGTGTGTAATGCGCGGCATTGGTGGGAAGTCTGGGATTACAGGACAGGTGTTCCCCGGCAGTTACATAACTCAGCAGTGAGCCCAGAGTTTATCACCCTGTAGATGGAACTAGGTGACTTATTAAACCTTCAAAAGTAACGTTGTCACTCGCTCGTTACATGTCCGGCAGTCTCTCAGTGTAATGGGGAACATAGATGATTGTTATTAATGGAGGGGAATCCGGCGTGATGGCGTTATCGCTGCATTATCCTGAGCTCTGTGTATAATAATTTCTCTCTCCGCAGAGATTGGGATGGGCCTGACCGGCTTCGGCGTCTTCTTCCTGTTCTTCGGCATGCTCCTGTTCTTTGACAAGGCTCTGCTGGCCATAGGAAATGTGAGTGTGGTGTGTATACATAGATCCAGTGTGAGGCTGAGCTGTATACAGTCACAGGGACATCACATGGTTGCACAGGCTAGTGATCGGATGCTCTGTAGCTCACTGTTAGGATATACGGGGGTTACACCTTCCTGCAGATAACCTGCTTTCTCCATCTGTAATGGCAGCCCAGTGCTCCAGCAGCCGGTTACTCCAGTAATAGCAGCCCAGTGCTCCAGCAGCCGGTTACTCCAGTAATAGCAGCCCAGTGCTCCAGCAGCCGGTTACTCCAGTAATAGCAGCCCAGTGCTCCAGCAGCCGGTTACTCCAGTAATAGCAGCCCAGTGCTCCGGCAGCCTGTTACTCCAGTAATAGCAGCCCAGTGCTCCAGCAGCCGGTTACTCCAGTAATAGCAGCACAGTGCACCGGCAGCCGGTTACTCCAGTAATAGCAGCCCAGTGCACCGGCAGCCTGTTACTCCAGTAATAGCAGCCCAGTGCATCGGCAGCCGGTTACTCCAGTAATAGCAGCCCAGTGCACCGGCAGCCTGTTACTCCAGTAATAGCAGCCCAGTGCACCGACAGCCTGTTACTCCAGTAATAGCAGCCCAGTGCACCGGCAGCCTGTTACTCCAGTAATAGCAGCCCAGTGCACCGGCAGCCTGTTACTCCAGTAATAGCAGCCCAGTGCACCGGCAGCCTGTTACTCCAGTAATAGCAGCCCAGTGCTCCGGCAGCCTGTTACTCCAGTAATAGCAGCCCAGTGCTCTGGCAGCCGGTTACTCCAGTAATAGCAGCCCAGTGCACCGGAGCCTGTTACTCCAGTAATAGCAGCCCAGTGCTCCGGCAGCCTGTTACTCCAGTAATAGCAGCCCAGTGCTCCGGCAGCTGGTTACTCCAGTAATAGCAACCCAGTGCTCCGGCAGCTGGTTACTCCAGTAATAGCAGCCCAGTGCACCGGCAGCCTGTTACTCCAGTAATAGCAGCCCAGTGCTCTGGCAGCCGGTTACTCCAGTAATAGCAGCCCAATGCACCAGCAGCCTGTTACTCCAGTAATAGCAGCCCAGTGCTCCGGCAGCCTGTTACTCCAGTAATAGCTGCCCAGTGCTCCGGCAGCCTGTTACTCCAGTAATAGCAGCCCAGTGCACCGGCAGCCTGTTACTCCAGTAATAGCAGCCCAGTGCACCGGCAGCCTGTTACTCCAATAATTGCAGCACAGTGCTCCGGCAGCCTGTTACTCCAGTAATAGCAGCCCAGTGCACCGGCAGCCTGTTACTCCAGTAATAGCAGCCCAGTGCACCGGCAGCCTGTTACTCCAGTAATAGCAGCCCAGTGCACCGGCAGCCTGTTACTCCAATAATTGCAGCACAGTGCTCCGGCAGCCTGTTACTCCAGTAATAGCAGCCCAGTGCACCGGCAGCCTGTTACTCCAGTAATAGCAGCCCAGTGCACCGGCAGCCTGTTACTCCAATAATAGCAGCCCAGTGCACCGACAGCCTGTTACTCCAGTAATAGCAGCCCAGTGCATCGGCAGTCTGTTACTCCAGTAATAGCAGCCCAGTGCACCGGCAGCCTGTTACTCCAGTAATAGCAGCCCAGTGCACCGGCAGCCTGTTACTCCAGTAATAGCAGCCCAGTGCTCTGGCAGCCGGTTACTCCAGTAATAGCAGCCCAGTGCACCGACAGCCTGTTACTCCAGTAATAGCAGCCCAGTGCATCAGCAGCCTGTTACTCCAGTAATAGCAGCCCAGTGCTCTGGCAGCCGGTTACTCCAGTAATAGCAGCCCAGTGCTCCGGCAGCCTGTTACTCCATTTACATGTAAGGTGGGATTTCTTTGTATTACTCTTGTCCTCCCCTAGTTGCAGCCGCTGTCTAATGGCAGTGACATCTGTAGGTAGATGAGAGTGATGCGGGAGGGGGGGGCACAGAGTGTATTTATGTTGGGGTGACCGGCACACCTATAATACTTTGATCTGACATCGTAAGCTGTTTCTGTCTTTTAGGTCTTATTTGTGGCAGGTTTGGCGTTCGTCATCGGACTGGAGCGAACGTTCCGCTTCTTCTTCCAGAAGCACAAAGTAAAAGCCACAGCGTTCTTCTTAGGGGGCGTATTGGTGGTCCTGATCGGCTGGCCGCTCATCGGGATGGTCCTGGAGATTTACGGCTTCTTTCTGCTGTTCAGGTAACACTCAGGAGGGGACGGTGAGATAGTCTGGGAGCAGGGACGGTGAGATAGTCTGGGGGCAGGGACGGGGAGATAGTCTGGGGGCAGGGACGGGGAGATAGTCTGGGGGCAGGGACGGGGAGACAGTCTGGGGGCAGGGACGGGGAGACAGTCTGGGGGCAGGGACGGGGAGACAGTCTGGGGGCAGGGACGGTAAGATAGTCTGGGAGCAGGGACGGGGAGACAGTCTGGGGGCAGGGACGGGGAGACAGTCTGGGGGCAGGGACGGGGAGACAGTCTGGGAGCAGGGACGGGGAGATAGTTTGGGGGCAGGGACGGGGAGATAGTCTGGGAGCAGGGACGGGGAGACAGTCTGGTGGCAGGGACGGGGAGATAGTTTGGGGGCAGGGACGGGGAGACAGTCTGGGGGCAGGGACGGGGAGATAGTTTGGGGGCAGGGACGGGGAGATAGTCTGGGAGCAGGGACGGGGAGACAGTCTGGGGGCAGGGCTTTGTATACTGATCCCGCGCTCTAGCACTGTGGTCTCCTGATAATCAGATGCAGGCATAGGACAGCGAGATCAGCGTGACGGCTGCTTGGCTTCTTCTGGGTTAATGGATGAGTGCACGCAGGGGAATGTAGTACGGAGAACCCGTCCTCACACCCTGTCTCTGTAGATGTTACTGCGTGCAGGGGCGGAGGTGCTATTTGACGCTGAAGGTTATTGATATCAGTGAGAGAGTTACTGCTGTACCTGCTGGTGACACGTAGATCATCCACCATACTGTACTCCTGGTGACTGGTGATTGAGGAACAGGGAGCAGTGTGAAGGCTGCGGCCTGTGGGCCCGGTATCTGCAGCATCTCATTCTTCTGATCTAGTGAGAGTTACCCCATAGAACCGAGGAGTGATGGTCGGAGCCGCACCCTGAGAATTCTGGGTAAGGACATGTAAATCGCCGCTCGCTGATTCCTGTGTTTGTTTGTTTCCTAGGGGGTTCTTCCCAGTGGTGATCGGCTTCATACGAAGAGTCCCCGTCTTAGGATCTATCCTCAATTTACCTGGAATAAGCTCGGTATGGACCTGATCTTAGTGACGAGAGATAGGCGCTATGGAAAACATTTATTAATGGGAAACACAATGTGACATCAGTTTATGAAAAGGGAAATATTAATTGTACTAACTGCTGGGGCGGGGTGTATAGTGCTGTCTACAGCGCCCGGGGTGGAGACATAACAGGGTATATGGGGGCATGGTGTATAGTGCTGGCTGCAGTGCCTGGAGTGGAGACATAACAGGGTATATGGGGGCATGGTGTATAGTGCTGTCTGCAGCGCCCGGGGTGGAGACATAACAGGGTATATGGGGGCACGGTGTATAGCGCTGTCTGCACTGCCCGGGGTGGAGACATAACAGGGTATATGGGGGCACGGTGTATAGTGCTGGCTGCAGTGCCTGGAGTGGAGACATAACAGGGTATATGGGGGCATGGTGTATAGTGCTGTCTGCAGCGCCCGGGGTGGAGACATAACAGGATATATGGGGGCACGGTGTATAGCGCTGTCTGCACTGCCCGGGGTGGAGACACAACAGGGTATATGGGGGCACGGTGTATAGTGCTGGCTGCAGCGCCCGGGGTGGAGACATAACAGGGTATATGGGGGCACGGTGTATAGTGCTGGCTGCAGTGCCCGGGGTGGAGACATAACAGGGTATATGGGGGCACGGTGTATAGTGCTGGCTGCAGCGCCCGGGGTGGAGACATAACAGGGTATATGGGGGCACGGTGTATAGTGCTGGCTGCAGTGCCCGGGGTGGAGACATAACAGGGTATATGGGGGCACGGTGTATAGCGCTGGCTGCAGCGCCCGGGGTGGAGACATAACAGGGTATATGGGGGCACGGTGTATAGTGCTGGCTGCAGTGCCTGGAGTGGAGACATAACAGGGTATATGGGGGCACGGTGTATAGTGCTGGCTACAATGCCCGGAGTGGAGACATAACGGGGTATATGGGGGCATGGTGTATAGTGCTGGCTGCAGTGCCCGGAGTGTAGACATAACAGGGTATATGGGGCATGGTGTATAGTGCTGGCTACAATGCCCAAAATGGAGACATAACGGGGTATATGGGGGCATGGTGTATAGTGCTGGCTGCAGTGCCCGGAGTGTAGACATAACAGGGTATATGGGGGCATGGTGTATAGTGCTGGCTGCAGTGCCAGGAGTAGAGACATAACAGGGTATATGGGGGCACGGCGTATAGTGCTGGCTGGAGCGCCCGGAGTGGAGACATAACAGGGTATATGGGGGCACAGCGTATAGTGCTGGCTGCAGTGCCCGGGGTGGAGACATAACAGGGTATATGGGGGGTGTATAGTGCTGGCTGCAGTGCCCGGGGTGGAGACATAACAGGGTATATGGGGGCACGGTGTATAGTGCTGGCTGCAGCGCCCGGGGTGGAGACATAACGGTATATGGGGGCACGGTGTATAGTGCTGGCTGCAGTGCCTGGAGTGGAGACATAACAGGGTATATGGGGGCACGGTGTATAGTGCTGGCTACAATGCCCGGAGTGGAGACATAACGGGGTATATGGGGGCATGGTGTATAGTGCTGGCTGCAGTGCCCGGAGTGTAGACATAACAGGGTATATGGGGGCATGGTGTATAGTGCTGGCTACAACGCCCGAAATGGAGACATAACGGGGTATATGGGGGCATGGTGTATAGTGCTGGCTGCAGTGCCCGGAGTGTAGACATAACAGGGTATATGGGGGCATGGTGTATAGTGCTGGCTGCAGTGCCAGGAGTAGAGACATAACAGGGTATATGGGGGCACGGCGTATAGTGCTGGCTGCAGCGGCCGGAGTGGAGACATAACAGGGTATATGGGGGCACAGCGTATAGTGCTGGCTGCAGTGCCCGGGGTGGAGACATAACAGGGTATATGGGGGGTGTATAGTGCTGGCTGCAGTGCCCGGAGTGGAGACATAACAGGGTATATGGGGGTGGGGTGTTTAGTGCTGGCTGGAGTGGAGATATAACAGGGTATATGGGGGCATGGTGTATAGTGCTGGCTGCAGTGCCTGAAGTGGAGACATAACAGGGTATATGGGGGCTCGGTGTATAGTGCTGGCTGCAGTGCCAGGAGTAGAGACATAACAGGGTATATGGGGGTACGGTGTATAGTGCTGGCTGCAGTGCCTGGAGTGGAGACATAACAGGGTATATGGGGGCACGGTGTATAGTGCTGGCTGCAGTGCCTGGAGTGGAGACATAACAGGGTATATTGGGGCACGGTGTATAGTGCTGGCTGCAGTGCCCGGGGTGGAGACATTACAGGGTATATGGGGGCACGACGTATAGTGCTGGCTGCAGTGCCCTTGGTGGAGACATAACCGGGTATATGGGGGGGTGTATAGTGCTGGCTGCAGTGCCCGGAGTGGAGACATAACAGGGTATATGGGGGCACGGTGTATAGTGCTGTCTGCAGTGCCCGGAGTGGAGAAATAAGAGGGTATATGGGGGCACGGTGTATAGTGATGGCTGCTGTGTCCGTAGTGGAGACATAGCAGGGTATATGGGGGCACGGTGTATAGTGCTGGCTGCAGTGCCCGGGGTGGAGACATAACAGGGTATATGGGGGCACAGTGTATAGTGATGGCTGCTGTGTCCGGATTGGAGACATAGCAGGGTATATGGGGGCACGGTGTATAGTGCTGGCTGCAGTGCCCGGAGTGGAGACATAACATGGTATATGGGGGCACGGTGTATAGTGCTGGCTGCTGTGCCCGGGGTGTAGACATAACAGGGTATATGGGGGCACGTTGTATAGTGCTGGCTGCAGTGCCCGGGGTGGAGACATAACCGGGTATATGGGGGCACAGTGTATAGTGCTGGCTGCAGTGCCCGGAGTGGAGACATAACAGGGTATATGGGGGGCAGGGTGTATAGTGCTGTCTGTTGTGTCTGGAGTGGAGACATAACAGGGTATTTAGGGGCACGGTGTATAGTGCTGGCTGCAGTGCCCGGAGTGTAGACATAACAGGGTATATGGGGGTGGAGTGTATAGCGCTGCCTGCAGTGCCCGGGGTGTAGACATAACAGGGTATATGGGGGTGGAGTGTATAGCGCTGCCTGCAGTGCCCGGGGTGTAGACATAACAGGGTATATGGGGGTGGAGTGTATAGCGCTGGCTGCAGTGCCCAGAGTGGAGACATAACAGGGTATATGGGGGCACGGTGTATAGTGCTGGCTGCAGTGCCCGGAGTGGAGACATAACAGGGTATATGGGGGCACAGTGTATAGTGCTGGCTGCAGTGCCCGGGGTATAGACATAACAGGGTACATGGGGGTGGAGTGTATAGCGCTGGCTGCAGTGCCCGGGGTGGAGACATCGGGGTATATGGGGGTGGGTGTGGGGGTCAGGCAGACATTAGGCTGTCACTGGGGTGTGTACATATCGCAGTGCTGGTATTATTAGCGCTGGTGTTGTGCCCGCGTGTACCTGATATTGCAGCAGACTGGTGACTTACCAGGGGAGGGCGCTGTTAAAGTTTTGCACTTTTTATGGGAGAAATAAAAGGGGATCTGATCTGTATCACCCGTTGCCGAGCCGGCATTCCTGCACCTCATGTACCCAGATGCTGGACAAGGTTGCGTTTTGCGGTACAGGGCTGTGTACCTAAGATTGAGTAGAGAGGATTTATAGAGGAATGGGGTTTGTTTTTCCAGTGGTTACACAGTATATTTATTACCGGAAAGGGATTTCTTTATACGTGTCCCCAGCGGTTATGGAGAGGAGGCCTCGTAGGGCGCAGTTTATACGGTAAAGAAGCATGTCAATACTGTAATGAAATTGTACCATAGTGCCCCATGTAATAAGGACAGTCCCAACACGGGAGTCTCCGCATCACTGTAACGCATAAATGCCGCTGCGTCAGATTGTGGAATAGGGTGTTCCGGGCCGGTAGTCCTCTCCTCTCATCTGTCCCACACACATTTTCAGGTGCACCTACAAATCTGGGAAGCAGTTGAGCAGCTTCAGATGCACAGTTTTTCTAATAATAAAATTGCGTGGCCCGAGTTTTTTAATTTATTTTATTTATTTTTTTCATTTCAGAGGAAAGCTTTAATATCTTTTTCTGGCATTGCAAAGTGAGCAATGTTCCAGGAACGAATTACAGAAGCTGCCACCAGGTGGCGCCTCTCTCCCTGCTCTGTAACATGATTACGGTGCACCGATGCTCACAAGTCAGTAATACAGATGTTATTGATGAGACAAAGCTTTATAGATGTGTTTTATCCGCCCGCGGTAACTCAGAGAAGACGGGATCTGGTGCAGAATCCATATTAGTCCCTCTCCTAGACACGGGGCTGCAGAGAGTACGGGAGAGGAGACATCTGGGGGCTGCAGTGATACCGCCTTCCCCTGATGAGGAGTAAATGAACGTTACAGGGCGCTCAGATTGTACGTTACCCGATGTTCTTATGTGTGCGCAGCCTGTGATGCTCCTCACTGAGTGACATTTACAAAGAACCTTTTTTTGTTGTTGTTTAAAGCCCACATAGGCTGAGAGCCGGATTCCACAGTCATGGTCAGTCCTTGTCTTTCTCTCTCTACTTTCTGCATGGGAGGTCTGTGCGTGTCACCCGTCATTCCCGAAACCTGCATCCAGCACAACACCCGATAACGTCTTATGTAAACACTTTAGATATATATACACTGTTGCTTTGGAATAGCGTACACGGGACGCTGGCGGTGAATTATCGGGTTTACCGTGTAACCTCTCTGTTTTTCCTTCTAGCTTGCGGATAAAGCTGGCGAAAGTAACAACATGGTATAAGAAAGGTCACCAATTGGTCAATGGGCGCTGCGCTATTTCTACGAAAGTGCAAACTGAAACGGAAGGTCACATCCGGAGACAGCCAATCACACTACAACAGCCTGTTACATTCACTCGGAGGCTCCAGCGCTTCTGTGCGTGAGACGCAGCGGGCGCTCCTCCTGCGTTCAGGGTCCACAAACGTCGCAGAACTTAACGGACAAGCTGCGATTAATAAGACGTTTTCCTCGGAGATCTGTCTGAGCCCACATAATCCGCTGTAACTGTGGTACCTGCTTGGTTACTATTATTTTTTTTTGCACTTGTAGAAAATGGGGATTTTTTTTTATTTTATTTATAGAAATGTGGAATAAAAAACGAGACACTCCTGTGACCGAGGCGACCCTCGCGTGATGCATGAAAGCTGCGCAGGATGGGGTCATTTTTAAGAACCGAAAAAATGGATTTATAAAAAAAAAAAAAATGATGATGAAAATCGGGTTATTACTGTGTGAATAAAACCATTTTTTGTAAATATGATTCTAAACAAATCCTCCTGGTCTCAGTTATTGATTATTCCGTTGCAATGAGAGGTGAGAACGGACGGGTGGATTTGGTTCTGCCTATAAGTATAATATAAAGATTTCTGGTCATTATATTTGGGCGTCTGGAGGGTGGTACTGTAATTGCAGAATAACTCCCTTTTGTTTTCTCTGCCCCCGTCATACCATACTCAGCACTGACGGTTTTACCTTAATGACGAGTCCTGTGCCATCTTCTGCTGCGTTCTCTGCATAGGAGGGCAATTACTCATGGGCAGTTTAATACCCACCCTTGGTGCACATTTCCCTGACATCCATGTTCTCCCTACACCAGTGTGGTCAGCTGGGAGATGATAAAACACTTGCTCGGAGGCGTTCTGCGCTGCTGTCAGCCAATCACAAGATACGTTTGTCGCGCTGTGCCAGCGTCACTTCTCGGCCGCTAACTTTGCGCAGATTGCGGGAGATTGTAGATCATTGGAAGCAAATGAGTGCGTTTCTGAGTCTTGTGCCGGTGAGTTACCCCGGCCTGCTCTAGACTTCTGCTCTTCTGGTGCCCGGTCGGTTCCCAGCAGTGCCACGGGCGATGACGAGTCTTGGTGTCCTGTCGTGAGTAATTCATGTAAGCCATAAGTGACTGTAATCTGTGGAGTAGATTACGATAAAAGCGGAACGTTCGGCGAAAGGAAAGGGTTATACACGAATGATACAGGGCTGGTATTATCTGTGGTGCGTATTGGGGCAGTGTGCATGGTATTACATACACTAAATGTTATTTTTATGTAATAGCTTCAGTAGTTTATACAGTGGTTAACATGCTAATGGAGCTTGGCGCTTCCGGTGCCCACCGTGCGCTACGTATGTCACTGTGGGTAAAGCAGTGCCGTAACCTTTCCTGTGTGATGTCATGCAGCCAGTGACCATGCACTGTGTATTGGAAGCAGTGACGGGACCGGTTTATGCTGCAGGTCTGTATCGCCCCAGTCTGTGTTTCTAATCTGGTGTACAATATATCCGGCCTTGGGGCCATGTTTTATCCAAATAAAAAGTGTGGCCAGTGTTGAATTGGAAGATTGCTTTTTATTTGGGGAAAATGCCAGAGGGCTCTCTCATCCCCCGGTCACACTCGCACAGAAGCCCCGGCTTTTGCACATGAACATGCATCTACCTGGGATTGTTGTGTGCCCTGGTCGGGCTGAGACCTGGGAAATTGCCATCTTGCTAGATCCAGCAATTTCCCATGTCTGATGTATGAAAGTGGTAGTGATGACGCCATAGTAAATAGGGGATTCATTTTGTAGAAATATAGTAGTCACCTGGGAAACGGTGCAGAGATGAACATAATGCAGAATCACCGTCCAGTCATTAAATAGTTAACGCTGCGGTAACTGCTTGGTAAGTGCAGTCGCCAGAAGGTAAATCTCCTTTCCATGAAGATTTTCTCTCCCCTCCTGGAGACTGTCTGCACTACGTGGTCTGTTTTGCAGGATAGAGGTCTCCCAGTTGTGCGTCACATAAATCAGGTTGAAACTAAATGGAATTTATGCGTTACAGATGACTGTAAGCGGAGGATTTGGCTGGTTGTCTCCTGATAGCGCCGCGTGTTTACTGACCATACTCTGTGCGGAGACACCTCAACCTCCCTGCACGCCGCGTGTTTACTGACCATACTCCGTGCAGAGGCGCTTCTACCTCCCTGTACGCCGCGTGTTTACTGACCATACTCTGTGCAGAGACGCTTCTACCTCCCTGTACGCCGCGTGTTTACTGACCATACTCCGTGCGGAGACGCTTCTACCTCCCTGTACGCCGCGTGTTTACTGACCATACTCAGTGCGGAGATGCTTCTACCTCCCTGTACGAGTCTGCAGCAGACAGTGTATAATAGGGGGGGCTTCTCTCTGTGGCAGGTGCTGGAATTGCTCCTGACAGTGCAGGAAGGTCGCAGCATTTAGCCTTTAGTGCTGCAGAAAGCACGTTGTGTGTGTTACATCTCCTGGACTCAGCTGGCGGCTGCCGCTTACAGTCTAAATTTACATATTGTTGTATACTTGGTAACATAGAATGTGACGGCAGATAAGAACCACTTGGCCCATCTAGTCTGCCCCTTTTTTTTTTTTTTACCATATTTTTATCTCAAATCTTATTTGATCCTTATTTCTGTGTAAGGAGATCCTTATGTCTATCCCATGCATGTTACATTGCTTTACTGTCTTAGCCTCTACCACCTCTGCTGGGAGGCTATTCCACTTGTCCAGTACCCCCCATAGGGCGCGATTAATCACCTAGTTAATACTATATTTCTCTTACGTCCTAGAGGATGCTGGGGACTCTGTAAGGACCATGGGGATAGACGGGCTCCGCAGGAGACATGGGCTCTTTAAGAAAGACTTTAGATCTGGGTGTGCACTTGCTCCTCCCTCTATGCCCCTCCTCCAGACCTCAGTTTACTACTGTGCCCAGAGGAGACTGGGTGCTTTTCAGGGAGCTCTCCTGAGCTTCCTGGCAGAAAGTATTTCTTTTTCATCCACTAGGGGTCACTGGAGTACTCTTGGGATATGGACGGCTTCCACAGGAAGAAGGCACTGAATAAATTAATTTTGAAACTACTCCTCCCCTCCATATCCCAGAGTACCTCAGTGTTTTTTCTGTGCTCGACAGTTAGAAGGCTTGTGGCGTTTGTCCACATTCATTGGATTTTTTCTAAGTTTTTTCTCTCAACAATTTCCACATCCCTTCTCCCCTTCCAATAGGCGCGGGTCCGGGATAATGGAAGCTGCTACTAGCAGCTGTGGGTGTCGGGCCTCTCTAAAAAGAGCTCCCTCACACCACGTGCAGGCTGCCTGCAGGAAGCTGGACGGAGCTTGAACAAGAAGCCCCGTCATAGCCCTCACTACAGGGAGTCCAGGTATGTTGGGTTGGGGCGGTCAGCTCACGCTGCCGCCCCGCTGTGTGGGGAACTGTACTGGGGAGAGCCGCACGCCGCCGCTTCTAGCACTGACAAGCCCCGCCGATACCCGGAGCCGCGCGTGCATAGGCCGCTTCACGGCTCTATGCTATGCGCTCTCCCGCTAGCCGCCGCCTCTAACACACCGCCGGTTCCTGGAGCCGGTCGTGCATAGGCCGCTCCACGGCTCTATGCTGTGCGCTCCCCAGCTCCTGCTAGCCGCCTCCCGGCCTCTTCTCAGGCATGTAAGCCGGCTCCGTGTACAGAGAACAGTACACGGAGCACGGGGGGGTGGGGTGGGGGAGGCATATAAGAAAAGTGCACTTAGCAGCAACAGTGATGCAGGGTTTTTTAGTAGGCTATTAAGCCTTGGTAGCAAGATATATATATTTGCAGTTTAGTGGAGATAATCTGCATTTTTGTGTTATACTGGAAACTTGGCATATTTAACCATGCTTACTGGTTTTTTCCTGTCTGTTTCCAGAGTTCCTATACTACATCTCTACTTCACTAAAGGCGCAGGGGTGTTAGGGGAATTTGGGATCGGGTTTTTCATATTACTGGCGTGCACTGCACTTAGCCAGATATATATATATACACACACAAGAACCTTAGTGCTATTTACTGAGTCGTGCAAATTGTCTGTGTTTGTAGTTTGTATTGTCTGTCTGCATAATGTCACAATCCTGACTGTAGGTTTTATATTTGGTGACTTACCCCTGCCATCTGTCCTGGATCCTGTGTCTTTTTCTCACTGAGTTAAACAGCTTGTCAGCACTATGAGTTTTCCTGAGTTCTCTGCCTGAGAGGTAATGGTTAATTAGCTCCACCTGTGGTGATCTCCTGTGTGAGGCTGAATTCAGTGGTTTGAGGTTTGGGCCTAAAAGCCAGCATCCTATGTTTTGCAGAAGTTCAGGCTTCAGTGTTCTCTCGGCCTGCTAGGCCTCATTCTACATCACAGCCTTGGCTAGAGTAGTCACATGACAGTGACTCTTCACCTGACCCAGAGTTGTCCAATCCTCTGCCAGCCTGAGACTGTCTGCATCACCTAATCCTGCTCACCAATCACCAAGGACCAGGAAGTATAAATCAGGAGGCTGAGTTAGAAACTGGGCCAGTTCCTCGTGTCACACACAGCTATGTGTGAGCCTTAAAGCTGAGCTCCCTAAAGTTGTGATCTCCAGAGCTCCTGTATCCCTGTGATCCCCGTGCCTCTGCACCTCCGTGCCTCAGCATTCCCGTGCCTCTGCACCTCGTGCCTCCAGCATCTCCGTGCTTCCAGCATCTCCATGTCTGAGCACCTCGTGCCTCCAGTACCTCCGTGCCTCAGCATCTCCGTGCTTCCAGCACCTCGTGCCTCAGCACCCCCGTGCCTCAGCACCTCGTGCCTCCAGCATCTCCGTGCCTCAGCACCTCCGTGCTTCCAGCACCCCAGTGTCTCTACGCACCCCAGTGTCTCTACGCACCCCAGTGTCTCTACGCACCCCAGTACCTCCAAGCACCTCAGTGCGTCCAAGCACTTCCGTGCCTCCTAGTACCTCAGTGTCTCCAAGCGCCTCCGCGCCTCCTAGCACCTTAGTGTCTCCAAGCATCTCAGTGTCTCCAAGCACCCAGTGCACTTTAGCGCAGTTGTACCTGGTATCTTCACTGATTCATCAGCGCCTTTCCAGTTCTATCTTTCAGGAGACCTTCAGCGTCCACACGTGCCTCCTGTCTGCCGACCTAATCCTGCATGAGGAGAACCTAGATTCGGCCATCTCTGCTGCGGTTCCTCTTCCCAGTCACCGGAAGAAACCCCGAGTCCACAACACTCCCAAACCAGGTCAGTGGTAGTATTCATATAATCCTGCAGTCGCCCGCACAGACTTCACTAACACCGGGTTCACAAAACCTCAGTCATGACAGTAGGAACTGGCCACATGGACCCAGCTGAAAGTGTTTGTCTGACGCAGGACCTCCTAAGCAATATCGCAGGACGCTTGGAAGGTCTGGAGTCGACTCAGCATCAATTGGCACAGTGTCTGCAGCCGAATTCTTTCTCCAGAGATTCTCTGACCTTCTGCACTATGACTCCTGACCAACTGCAGATTTTCTTCCAGATGTTATTACAGTTACAAGAAGTTTTGTCTAGTATTCTTTCTGTGATGCCTGATCTCTTCAGGAATACTACCAACGTTGTTGATCCTGTTTTGTCCCATCCAGTTAATAGAGTCTCTTCCTCTGTGCAAGGAAAAGTTGTTCATCAGAGCTATCCACGGCCCAAACTCTCTGAAGCTGAACGCCAGCGGCGTAGGGAGCTACACCTCTGTCTTTACTGTGGAAATTCCGGTCATTTTGTTAAAGATTGCATTCTTCGTAAGCCAGGGAATGGTGACAAATCTCAGTTTCACAGTGCTCATGTCTACAAGTCATCCACAGTAGCCGATCCTGCTACTGCTGACAGGGGTATCAAGATGGCTACTCTGAAAGAGACTCAAATTTATGACTGGGGTCCGGTGATTAAAAGACCTTATCCCAAGTTGGGTGTCCAGAGAAGAATATTCAAGCCATTTAGAGTCACAGAGGAGTCCGAGTGTCCAGCCCCAGGAGGGGCGCCTTCAGAGTGTCCAGCCCCAGGAGGGGCGCCTTCAGAGTGTCCAGCCCCAGGAGGGGCGCCTTCAGAGTGTCCAGCCCCAGGGAGGGGTTCAGAGCGTCCAGCCCCAGGGAGGGGTTCAGAGGGTCCAGCCCCAGAGAGTCTACAGAGTGCTGCCCAGCCAGAGAGTCTACAGAGTGCTGCCCAGCCCCGTGAAGAGGGGGCTCTTGCCTCAGCCCAGCCCCGTGAAGAGGGGGCTCTTGCCTCAGCCCAGCCCCGTGAAGAGGGGGCTCTTGCCTCAGCCCAGCCCCGTGAAGAGGGGGCTCTTGCCTCAGCCCAGCCCCGTGAAGAGGGGGCTCTTGCTTCAGCCCAGCCCCGTGAAGAGGGGGCTCCTGCCCTAGTTCAGCCCCGTGAAGAAAGGGCTCAGCCCGTCCCGGTTCCAGCCGGTCCAGCAATATTCCAGGCTCCACCTGGTCAGTGCGTCCCGGTTCCAGCCGGTCCAGCAATACTCCAGGCCCAGCCTGGTCAGTCCGTTCCGGTTCCAGACGGTCCAGCGATACTCCAGGCCCTGCCTGGTCAGTCCGTCCCAGTTCCATCCGGTCCAGCGATACTCCAGGACCAGCTTGGTCAGTCTTCGTTGGCTCCAGCCAATTCAAGTATCCTCGGATCCAATCCAGTCTTACTCGTCCAGCCAAAGCTTTCTTCAGTTTCAGCCTCTAAGCTTTCGTCTGATGGTTTTCCACCTATTTACTTTGATGGAGATTTATTGCAATATGCCGCTCTGGTTGAACAATTTCTCTCTCGGATGGAGTCTGATCCTTCAGGTGCAGTAACTCCTTCCAACGTTACTCGATATCTGTTCCTGGCATTCAGAGGAAGAGCTTTGGAGTGGGCCAACATGCTTTTTGAGAGTAATGATCCTGTGTTTCATGACTTGCAGACTTTTAGTAATGCTGTGGTTAAAAAATTTAGTCTTAAACCTTTGGAATCTGACTCGGTAAAAGAATCATGCTCTAAAGGGAATGCAGAAGGAAGTTTGTGCTGTCCTCCCAGGGATAATCTAAGAATCTCCTTCGGTAAGAATCCAACCATTTAAATTGCTCATGTAGGAGTCTCTCCTAGCCCAGAGAATTTAAAACTCCAGTGCACCTCCTTTTCATCTGCAAACTGTGTATCTAAGGGAGATTCATATCTTCCATTAGACTTGGACTCAGACTCTGAATTTGATCCAGTTCATGATGCTACTCCTTTCATGGAAGGCCCCATGTTTTCTAAGGAAGGTTTTTCTTTACAGGAGATTCCGCTGTCCTTGGACAAAACCAAATGTTCCCGTAAGAAGAAGAGGCATCAACGAAGGTCCTAAATTCTTCTGTATGAATTTCTCTAGTTCCTCTAAGATTCAAGATGGGTGTCCGGAGTCCACCCTTGAAGAGGGGGATACTGTCACAATCCTGACTGTAGGTTTTATATTTGGTGACTTACCCCTGCCATCTGTCCTGGATCCTGTGTCTTTTTCTCACTGAGTTAAACAGCTTGTCAGCACTATGAGTTTTCCTGAGTTCTCTGCCTGAGAGGTAATGGTTAATTAGCTCCACCTGTGGTGATCTCCTGTGTGAGGCTGAATTCAGTGGTTTGAGGTTTGGGCCTAAAAGCCAGCATCCTATGTTTTGCAGAAGTTCAGGCTTCAGTGTTCTCTCGGCCTGCTAGGCCTCATTCTACATCACAGCCTTGGCTAGAGTAGTCACATGACAGTGGCTGTTCACCTGACCCAGAGTTGTCCAATCCTCTGCCAGCCTGAGACTGTCTGCATCACCTAATCCTGCTCACCAATCACCAAGGACCAGGAAGTATAAATCAGGAGGCTGAGTTAGAAACTGGGCCAGTTCCTCGTGTCACACACAGCTATGTGTGAGCCTTAAAGCTGAGCTCCCTAAAGTTGTGATCTCCAGAGCTCCTGTATCCCTGTGATCCCCGTGCCTCTGCACCTCCGTGCCTCTGCACCTCGTGCCTCCAGCATCTCCGTGCCTCCAGCATCTCCGTGTCTCAGCACCTCGTGCCTCCAGTACCTCCGCGCCTCAGCATCTCCGTGCTTCCAGCATCTCCGTACCTCAGCATCTCCGTGTCTCAGCACCTCGTGCCTCCAGTGCCTCAGCACCTCCGTGCTTCCAGCACCTCGTGCCTCAGCACCTCGTGCCTCCAGCATCTCCGTGCCTCAGCACCTCCGTGCTTCCAGCATCTCCGTGCTTCCAGCACCCCAGTGTCTCTACGCACCCCAGTGTCTCTACGCACCCCAGTGTCTCTACGCACCCCAGTACCTCCAAGCACCTCAGTGCGTCCAAGCACTTCCGTGCCTCCTAGTACCTCAGTGTCTCCAAGCGCCTCCGCGCCTCCTAGCACCTTAGTGTCTCCAAGCATCTCAGTGTCTCCAAGCACCCAGTGCACTTTAGCGCAGTTGTACCTGGTATCTTCACTGATTCATCAGCGCCTTTCCAGTTCTATCTTTCAGGAGACCTTCAGCGTCCACACGTGCCTCCTGTCTGCCGACCTAATCCTGCATGAGGAGAACCTAGATTCGGCCATCTCTGCTGCGGTTCCTCTTCCCAGTCACCGGAAGAAACCCAGAGTCCACAACACTCCCAAACCAGGTCAGTGGTAGTATTCATATAATCCTCCAGTCGCCCGCACAGACTTCACTAACACCGGGTTCACAAAACCTCAGTCATGACACATAATGAGTAAGGCACCAGCAAAGACTAAAGCAATTTCCCTGCAATGTCTGTAAAAGTGTGTTGCCTGATGGATCTACCACATGTACAGTATGTTTTGTGAATTCAGCTACAAATACAATTTCCACTCCGGTTTTAAAGCAAGTTTCATCTCCGGACCCTCCATGGGCTATGCTTGCAAATTGTCAGAATCCGTTTGGATCTCCCATTGTGAGAACATGTTAGCAGGGACTGATGTTCATGGTATAATAGCAAGTTTATTAAGCACTGTACAACTGTAAACAATAAATATAAACCAGGAGTAACTAGAGAACTCAAAAAGAAAGGGAAAACTGAGGGGACATAGGATACCAGGAGACTGAATACACGGGATGCCAGGATTGCACTGTGGTAGTTGGATCACAGGATAGCAACAAGCTGAGGAAATACAGGTTACCTGAGTACTGGGAGAATGCAGGCCAGCTACTCCGTTCCTTAACCATAGGCTGAGAGAATACAGGTTACCCGAGTACTGGGAGAATGCAGGCCAGCTACTCAGTTCTTTAACCATAGGTTGAGAGAATACAGATTACCTGAGTACTGGGAGAATGCAGGCCAGCTACTCAGTTCTTTAACCATAGGCTGAGAGAATGCAGGCCAGCTACTCAGTTCTTTAACCACAGGCTGAGGGAATACAGGTTACCTGAGAACTGGGAGAATGCAGGCCAGCTACTCAGTTCTTTAACCATAGGCTGAGAGAATACAGGTTACCTGAGTACTGGGAGAATGCAGGCCAGCTACTTAGTTCTTTAACAAGCTGAGGGAATACAGGTTACCTGAGTACTGGGAGAATGCAGGCCAGCTACTCAGTTCTTTATCCATAGGCTGAGAGAATACAGATTACCTGAGTACTGGGAGAATGCAGGCCAGCTACTCAGTTCTTTAACCATAGGCAGAGAGAATACAGGTTACCTGAGTACTGGGAGAATGCAGGCCAGCTACTCAGTTCTTTAACCATAGGCTGAGAGAATACAGGTTACCTGAGTACTGGGAGAATGCAGGCCAGCTACTTAGTTCTTTAACAAGCTGAGGGAATACAGGTTACCTGAGTACTGGGAGAATGCAGGCCAGCTACTCAGTTCTTTATCCATAGGCTGAGAGAATACAGATTACCTGAGTACTGGGAGAATGCAGGCCAGCTACTCAGTTCTTTAACCATAGGCAGAGAGAATACAGGTTACCTGAGTACTGGGAGAATGCAGGCCAGCTACTCAGTTCTTTAACCATAGGCAGAGAGAATACAGGTTACCTGAGTACTGGGAGAATGCAGGCCAGCTACTCAGTTCTTTATCCATAGGCTGAGAGAATACAGATTACCTGAGTACTGGGAGAATGCAGGCCAGCTACTCAGTTCTTTAACCATAGGCTGAGAGAATGCAGGCCAGCTACTCAGTTCTTTAACCACAGGCTGAGGGAATACAGGTTACCTGAGAACTGGGAGAATGCAGGCCAGCTACTCAGTTCTTTAACCATAGGCAGAGAGAATACAGGTTACCTGAGTACTGGGAGAATGCAGGCCAGCTACTCAGTTCTTTAACCATAGGCAGAGAGAATACAGGTTACCTGAGTACTGGGAGAATGCAGGCCAGCTACTCAGTTCTTTATCCATAGGCTGAGAGAATACAGATTACCTGAGTACTGGGAGAATGCAGGCCAGCTACTCAGTTCTTTAACCATAGGCAGAGAGAATACAGGTTACCTGAGTACTGGGAGAATGCAGGCCAGCTACTCAGTTCTTTAACCATAGGCTGAGAGAATACAGGTTACCTGAGTACTGGGAGAATGCAGGCCAGCTACTTAGTTCTTTATCCATAGGCTGAGAGAATACAGATTACCTGAGTACTGGGAGAATGCAGGCCAGCTACTCAGTTCTTTATCCATAGGCTGAGAGAATACAGATTACCTGAGTACTGGGAGAATGCAGGCCAGCTACTCAGTTCTTTAACCATAGGCAGAGAGAATACAGGTTACCTGAGTACTGGGAGAATGCAGGCCAGCTACTCAGTTCTTTAACCATAGGCTGAGAGAATACAGGTTACCTGAGTACTGGGAGAATGCAGGCCAGCTACTCAGTTCTTTAACCATAGGCTGAGAGAATACAGGTTACCTGAGTACTAGGAGAATGCAGGCCAGCTACTCAGTTCTTTAACCATAGGCTGAGAGAATACAGATTACCTGAGTACAGGGAGAATGCAGGCCAGCTACTCAGTTCTTTAACAACAAGCTGAGGGAATACAGGTTACCTGAGTACTGGAAGAATGCCGGTCAGCTGCTCAGTAATCCATTAACAATGGGCTGAGATATTGCAGCCTCAAAGAAAGACTTGATGAACTGGCACAGGGGTGCTTGTGAACAGAGGATAAATAGCAGCTTCCCAGGTGCAAACCACAGCTGCACATAACTAGATAATCACTATTTCAGGGGGTCATTCCGAGTTGTTCGCTCGCTAGCTGCTTTTAGCAGCATTGCACACGCTAGGCCGCCGCCCTCTGGGAGTGTATCTTAGCTTAGCAGAATAGCGAACGAAAGATTAGCAGAATTGCGAATAGAAATTTCTTAGCAGTTTCTGAGTAGCTCCAGACCTACTCACAGATTGCGATCAGCTCAGGCTGTTTCGTTCCTGGTTTGACGTCACACACACGCCCAGCGTTCGCTAAGCCACTCCCCCATTTCTCCAGACACTACCGCGTTTTTCCCTGACACGCCTGTATTTTTCCGCACACTCCCAGAAAACGGCCAGTTTCCGCCCAGAAACACCCACTTCCTGTCAATCACACTCCGATCACTTCAACGATGAAAAATCTTCGTTCGGACGTGAGTAAATCTACTAAGTTTTGTGCTAAAATACTAACCGCATGCGCACTGCATACCATGCGCATGCGCATTTTTGCCTTAATCGCTCCGTTGCGAAAATCGGCAATGAGCGAACAACTCGGAATGACCCCCATAAAGGCTAAATATAGTATGAATGGCACTATACTGGAAACTACTGAGGAGGAAAGGGATCTAGGAGTCACTATTTCAGGTGACATAAAGGATAAATATAGTATTAATGGCACTATACTGGAAACTACTGAGGAGGAAAGGGATCTAGGAGTCACTATTTCAGGTGACATAAAGGATAAATATAGTATTAATGGCACTATACTGGACACTACTGAGGAGGAAAGGGATCTAGGAGTCACTATTTCAGGTGACATAAAGGATAAATATAGTATTAATGGCACTATACTGGGAACTACTGAGGAGGAAAGGGATTGTCAAAGTCAGAAAAATGTCTCAATGCACGTTGCCATATTTGCACCGCACACTGGTCCGTGCTGCGCATGCGTACGCTCTCCCGTGGAAGCGCATACCCGCAATCGCGTGCACTCGCACGCGCAGTATGCGCATTTACGGTAGAGTTTATGTGATCGTAGCGTGCGACTCATTAGTTACAAATGTTCACAATTAATGTAGTTTATAGATCATGATCCCTTTGATAGTTTCTGTAAGTTTGGTTAAAGTACAATGTCCCAGAGCTGAGGAATCCCTCTTTGCATCGTACGAAGGGTCTAACAGGAATCATACTGCAGTGTTTGGTACCCATCGGAAGAGTATTTAATTAGCAATATTCCGGTGTTGGTTTGGAGCGTATTAATCGCTCGTGCGAATAGTTATGGACATAAGAAGTTTATGTCCATTTCTATGATTTACACGTACTCAGGTATGCGGCGGGAAACCCAGTTTCCCACCCACCTGAGCTGTTGGAAATCGTCACAGCCCACCTGTATGAATCACCCTATGACCTTTTGTTATGATGCAGGGCCGAATTCCTTCGGCCAATGGACAATGGGATTGTAGGACCAGGAGATTGCATTGTGTGTGGAGCATAAATAGGCAGGCCGACCACATCCAGCACTCACTCTCTCATCAACGGTTATCTGCTGATAATCGGGAGCTGGATATCGAGGCGCTGGCGATCATACCCTTTGTGCGTAAGTTCTCTCCATAATCATTGTCTTTCTGCGAGCCAATCTCTCTCTCTCTCTCTCTCTCTCTATCTCTCTCTCTCCTCTTTTTTTCTCTTAAATACCTTATAGTATTATAGTATTGTATCGTATTGCATTTAGGTCAGTGTAGTATTGTCTTTTTGTATTTATTGTTTAGTTCTGTGGTTAGGAAGTCTCTGTTATATTGTAGTGTATCATATGTACTGTTATCCCCTTTTACAAGTATATTAGACATAATACAGTTAATAGGCCTTGGAAACCTAAACCAGTATCTGTGTATTTTCTATAGTGATAAGTGTTCATTTGAGCGTCGGTGACGCTCATGCAGCTTTGTAGATAGTCAGGTTACACAAGGTTGCATTTACACCCTGTACTCACATTAAGGTATTCAGTGTATTCCATCGGTATAAGGTTTAACATAAAGGTATAGTATTGTGAGCGTCTGCATCGCTGGTGACCTCCTCGTGGTCTCTAGCGTACGCTACGTTACAGCGAATCTTTCCCCTAGACATAACCAATAACGTGTCCTGTGATCCCTGGGCCGTGAGCGAACGTGACGCCTGAGCGTCTCGCCTACGGCTGAGCGATCGTTACGCAACTAGCGTACCATTACGGTACTTCTTAAGTAAACAGCGTACAGTGTTCTTAGCTTCATAAAGGGTTGTTTATACGACAAAGGAATTTAGCATTGTCAATTGCGGGCTCGTCCGATCCTTTTCACATCTGCACTAGGTAGATCAGCAGACATTATCCCTCCAGCAAAGGGTGGGAGGTTGTCTCACAGTGCTGACGGGATAAGCGTCTGCTTCGCTTAGACAAAGAGTGCTGAAGGAACCCGGTAACCGGAAGTAAGAACAAAACGCTTGTGTCTTTTTAAAACTGTTTATTTTTCTTTTGTCTTGCGTACGCATACATACCTGCATTTCTTTTCACTTGTGTATTTCATTTTTTCGTATATCACTATTCCTGTTTGCCAAATTTTATAGTTGATAGAAAGTGCTAAAAAGAAATTTGCTGTTATTTAATAGTAGAGGTGATAGTTAAAGTATAGAACAAACACACGGTTTGTCTGAGATACAAGGCAGTCAGTGTGGATTGCGGTAGATGATCAGGGATCACCTACATTGATAAATAAATATATTGTGTTACGGTGGATCCTTTGCATTGCGTACACGTGTCGCTAACAAAGACTAGCGTACGCAATCCAAAAGGCAGACGCACGCAGCGTACATTACGCAACGTAGCGTCCGGTTACGCTCACGTAGCTCAAGTCACGAAAAAGTTGAATTAGCGCAAAGCGATAATTAGCGCAAGGCGATAAGTAACGCACAGCGGTAGATAACGCGAAGCGGTAAATAACGCAAATCTGTTTTTAGAAAATCTGAAATTTAGTTTAAACAGATCCTGCTCCTAATTGGTAACACTCTTGGCCTGAAGACAATTTCTGCGCAGAAATAGATATAGAAACAAAGTGTACATGTGTTGAGTGAGTGTGTTTTGTATACAAAAGTTTATATAACTTTAAGGTGGAACCAAAAGGAAAGCCGGGTACTCGTCAAGGGACATACGTGTAAGTGACATATACGGTGGCCAGGGAGGCATCCCTGGTTAAATAATATTTGAGCATTAGAGTATAGCGGACCATAAGGTAACAAGACCAGGAGGTCATAAGGTAACAAGACCAGGAGGTCATAAGGTAACAAGACCAGGAGGTCGTAAGGTAAAAGGTCCGCTATAAAAGTCCAGTGGCACAACGCCTGGGGTGTTGGTGCAGAACCCATATAGGCCATAAGCTCTTGCTGAAGGAATCGCGGCCGGAAACATCGATTCCATTGGTCTTTCAGTACATGACAAGTAGTGCTCGTGTACTGAACGATTGGACCGCACGTAATTGTGTGCAGTAGTTAGTAATCTGACCTAATACCATTAGAGTAAAGTGGTCACAAACGCTATTTGTACATTCTGACGTGATTTGTGTAATTTTTTATTTTTGGAAGGGAAGTTCGCTGGTCACTCAGGAACTATCTAACAACCCCACCTTTACTGGAAAGAGTAAGTGTCCTGCGGGTAACCCTCATATGTTCCAGTAAACTGAAGGTTCCATAGGGGCCCTGTATCGAGTACGCCAGCACCACGTCGGTGTGATCAGGTCGTATTGGTCGAGGTGGGCGAGTGAGTGGGGTACTCGGTAAACCGCCACCGCCGGCCTACTGTGGAGTAATTTGGTTGTCTGAAAAGGCTTGCTGAAAACCTTGATACAGAGATCCAAGGAGGACTAAGCAACACCTGCAGACTATGGGGGCCAGTTGCTCAGGTAGGGGGCGATCAACCCTGGTTCAGGTTGATTCTGTGAACCGACCAGTTGGGTCGGCACGATATGTAATGTGTGAAAAATATGGAATTCACACCGAATCTTTATGTGATGAATGGGAGAGAATGACTGTACAAGACAGGGACAAATTCCCAAGAATAGGTAGCTTCAGTCCAGAAGTGTTACAAAATTTAAGGAGGAGGATATGTCTCGTAAAATCAGCAAAGAGACGAATTCAGCATCATGATTATTTACAGTTATGGCACCAGGAAGGTGAGATACAGAGAGGTTTGGCTCTGGCGGCAGGATCTGGGGCAGTCAGGAAGTTGATTGCCACAGCTCCTCCCCCACCATACATTGCAGGAGAAAAGTTGATTGCGGAGAGAAACGCACTGGGTTGTAAAACACAAACTCTTAGTAACACTGTAAATGTTAATGATGTTAACCAAATAACTCATGCAAGTATTAACCCGTGCAAGATGTACCCTGTTTTGAACCTTCCTCAGGAGTGTGATCAAGAAGACGATTCAGCAACAATTTCAGCTCTCTCTCTTGCAGCCACCATAGCAGAGACCACAGTAGGCACAGCGACACCCACGAGATTAGTGAAAGCCCCTAGCGGAGGGATAGGTGAGGTCGTGTCAACGGGTAAGTACGGCACCATGCACTACACTGAAACAATTGTACCACAACAAGCTGTAGAATCTACACAGGAAGAGGCTGTTAGAATTGCTCCTGTAAGGGTAATAGCAGTCCCCAATGGAAAAACAGATGTCTCTGGAGCCACTCCCATAAGGAACATTGCCATGTACACTCCATTTTCCAGAATGGAATTAAGAACAATAGTGTCCGAATTTCCTGACCCCAGGAAGGATTTAGTTGCTAGCCAAAAATACATCAGGGATTTAGGTAACACGGTAGAACCCAACAACAAGGATTGGCAGATACTGCTAAGAGCTTGTTTACCTTCCAATGTTGATGCAACTCAGTTTTTAGCTGATTGTGCATTGGATAAAGATGTACCGCTTACAGACGTGTACAACAAGGATAATGTAAAAAGGATAAATTTACAGCTAAAGGAGTATTTCCCTGCCGTTGTTAAATGGAATAAAATATTTTCCATTAAGCAAAAGGAGTCCGAAACGGCAACAGAATATTTTCACCGGGCACTATTAGAAATGGCAAAGTACACTGGTATAGAAGACATTAAGACCAACCCAAACCATCGAGAAGTAGCAGTATCTGTACTGATGGATGGTTTAAAGGAAACATTAAAGACTAGGGTTCAGACCACGCAACCATGCTGGCGAGGTCTGTCAGTGTCCGGCTTGAGAGAGGCTGCTATTGATCACGACAGAAACATCACTAGGCACAGAGAATCGCAAAGTGATAAGTTGATGTCCGTAAGTATACAGGCGCTGACCACAAGGCAGCCTGCGTATGTACCACCGAATCCTGTGGGTAAGGCAAGTGTAATAACATGTTTTTCTTGTAACAGACCGGGACACTTTGCACGAGAATGTAGAACAAAGAATGTACAAAGATCTTTTCAGCCCCCTAGACAACAACACAACACACGACATTGGGAGCAGGGTCCACAGAGGCGGAGTTTTGAGCCACATACAGGGGAAACAAAAAGATATCCCCCGAACAGAGATTGGCATGCCTCTGGTAGTTCCCAGCTAACTCCCTCACAAGTAGTTGCTGCCAGCGGGATTCAGGGAGGTCAGCATACCCAATAGGGGTGTGGCCATACCTGTAATCTGCAGCCAGTTAAGTTGATTGCTAGTCTTGGAAACGAACCAGAAATTGCAATCAATGTAGCTGGTAAAACTTTAAACTTTCTTGTAGACACAGGGGCGGCCAAGTCAGTGATAAATTCGACAGTGGGCATGAGAACCACTGGTAGGACAATTCCAGCCATGGGAGTAACAGGAGTAGTCCAGCACTACCCTGTTAGCAAACCAGCCGAGATTACAATAGGGCCTTTGCATACCAAGCATTCCTTTTTGCTGGCTGCATCTGCACCAACTAATCTCCTGGGAAGAGACTTACTATGTAAAATGGGTTGCGTCATTTATTGTACTCCTGAAGGTATTCTTGGACATCCCTGAGAATCACGCTCAGGAAGTACGAGACATGTTAGACTCCCCATCAAAATTAATGTCACACACCATTATGACAAATAGGAACCCATCCCAGGTAGAAGAGATGACATCTCAGATACCAGAGTCACTTTGGACAAAAGATGGACAGGACACTGGATTAATGGCAAACGTAGCTCCAGTAGTTGTGCAAGTAAAAGATGGTAGGATAGCTCCAAAAATCCCACAGTATCCTCTGAAGCCAGAGGTGGAGTTAGGAGTTTTTCCCGTAATAGAGCGCTTGCTACAACAGGGCATTCTAGTAAGAACGTCCAGCACCGCAAATAGTCCCATCTTCCCTGTTAAAAAGAGTGGGGGGAGGGGTTACAGGCTAGTGCAGGATCTAAGGGGGATTAACAAAATAGTTGAGAGTCAGTTCCCCGTAGTGCCTAATCCAGCTGTCATCCTAATGCAAATTCCTCCCACTGCCAAATTTTTCACTGTTATTGACCTCTGCTCCGCTTTCTTTTCGGTACCTCTGCACCCTGACAGCCAATATTTGTTTGCATTCACATACAGAGGAGTCCAATACACGTGGACTCGGTTACCCCAAGGTTTCATAGATAGTCCAAGTATATTTTCTCAGGCTTTGCATGATTGTTTACAGTCTTTCCAACCAGACAGTGGATCAGTATTGATACAGTATGTGGACGATTTATTACTGTGTTCAGATTCACTGGAGGCATCCCTGAAGGATACGAAACAGCTCCTGTTTCATCTTTCAGACACAGGTCACAAGGTTTCCAAAGACAAGTTGCAATTATGCCAGACTAAGGTAAAATATTTGGGACACTGTCTAACACAAGGACTGAGACACTTGACCAAGCCATTAGAGACATGACACTGCCACAAACCCAGCAACAGATCAGGACGTTTTTAGGAATGTGTGGGTATTGCCGTAATTGGATCCCAGGGTTTTCCATATTGGCACTACCTTTGCAGGAAATGGTCTCCTCAAACAAACCTGATCGGATTTCGCATACAGACGAATCCGAAACAGCATTTGAGAGACTCAAACAGTGTCTAACGCAGGCACCTGCACTAGGTATGCCAGACTATGGGAAACCCTTTGAACTATACGGAACAGAAAGTGCTGGGTGCGCAGCAGGTGTACTAACACAAAAACACGGTGATGCCAGCAGGCCAGTTGCATACTACAGCGCTCAGCTAGATACGGTAGCACGGTCCCTCCCCACATGCTTGCGTAGCGTTGCAGCGATAGCATTGCTAGTGACAAAAAGCGAAGATGTCGTGCTAGGCCACAACCTCACAATCCATACACCGCATGCGGTATCTGCCTTATTGAATTCTGCCCAAACCAGACACGTCTCATCAGCAAGGTTTACGAGATGGGAATTGGCATTAATGGCCCCCGTAAACATCACCATAAGGAGATGCAGTGCATTAAACCCTGCAACATTTCTCCCAGGTGTGCCTGGACAGGCACAAAGGGTGGGAGGTGAGAGTGATGGGGAAGGAGGATTTAATGCAAAGGAAGATACACATGATTGTATGGAATATTTGACCCAAAATTTTACCGCAAGGCCTGACATCAGTGACAATCCACTAGAAGATGCAGAACTCACGTTCTACACGGACGGTAGTTGTCACAGACAGTCAGACTCGGGAGACTTGTGTACTGGATACGCAGTCGTAGATGACCAAGACACCATAGAAGCGGAACCACTAGGCCCACCTCACTCAGCCCAGGTTGCTGAACTGGTCGCCCTAACCAGAGCATGTGAATTGGCTAAGGGAAAGTCAGCCAATATCTACACCGATTCCAGATACGCGTTCGGGGTAGTCCATGATTTCGGAGCCCTATGGCGGCTCAGAAATTTCATGACGGCAGCTGGCACACCGATAGCGCATGCAGCTCATATAAAAAGGCTTCTAACAGCGATACAGGAACCCGACAGAGTGGCTGTTATCAAATGTAAAGCACATACATATAGCCAAGACCCAGTATCCCTTGGTAACAGCCGAGCAGACGAAGCTGCAAAGCTTGCAGCTGCTACCCCCATACGGACAGACACCACACAACTGATGGTATTTAATACCATCAACACACGAAAGTTGTGTGAAATGCAGAATTTGTGTTCCACTCAGGAGAGAGCAGTCTGGAAGGCAAAGGGATATGGCCAAGAGTCCTCAGGGCTCTGGACGGATGGACATGGTAAACCAGTGGCCCCCAGGGCATACCTTCCGTGTCTGGCTGAAGCAGCTCACGGGCTGACTCATCTAGGCAAGGAGGGGATGTGCAAATTGGTAAGAGCATACTGGTGCGCCCCAGGATTCTCCTCTCATGCTAGTAAAAGAGCAATGTCATGCCTTACCTGTCTGAGAAAGAATATTGGAAAGGCAATACCTACAGAACCATCCCATATCCCACCTGCCGGCGGCCCTTTCCAAGTAATACAAATTGACTTCATTCAATTGCCCCCATGTAGAAATTTAAAGTATGTACTTGTCTGTATAGATGTTTTCTCAAATTGGGTCGAAGCTTTTCCAGCAGCTACAAATACCGCTATGTTTACAGCTAAGAAAATTGTGCAGGAATTTGTATGTAGATATGGTATCCCTAGAATCATTGAAAGCGATAGGGGTACCCATTTTACAGGTGATGTCTTCCAAGGAATGTGTAAGTTGATGGGAATTGATAGCAAGCTGCACACTCCGTACCGTCCACAGGCGAGTGCGAAGGTCGAAAGAGTGAACAGCACTATTAAAAATAAATTGAGTAAAGTAATGGCAGAGACAGGATTGACGTGGCCAGAAGCTTTACCCATTGTTTTGTATAGCATCAGAACCACTCCCAGGTCCCCTCTTAATCTGCCTCCTTTTGAAATCTTGTTTGGTCGACAACCGCATGTCATGATTAACCCTCAGGATGATTTGAAATGTAACAATGAAGTGACTGTAAAGTACTTGATTAACATGAGTAAACAGTTGAGGAATCAAAATGATAATCTGAAGTTGGTGATTCCTGATTTACCAGATAGTAATTGTCATGACATTGAACCTGGGGATTATGTAATGATACGAAATTTTCTACGCTCAGGTTGTCTTATTGATAGATGGGAAGGACCATACCAGGTCTTATTGACTAGCACCACAGCATTGAAGGTTGCTGAGAGAGAGACTTGGGTCCATTCATCCCACTGCAAGAAGGTTGCTGATCCAGAGAAGTCCCGTGATAAGGAACAGACGGTAGAGGTTGTATCACTGGAGTGTCTGTTCCAGGAGGACTGAGGCGGCACCTGAGCCTTGAAGACCGGAAGCAGTTGTCGACTCCCCTCTCCCTTTTATTGTTTTTCTCCACTTCCCATCCCCTCTCCCTTAAAAATTTTTGTTTCCCCCTTCTCAATCTTCTCCATTTCCTCCTCAAAGATGGACTTGCCCAAAGAGACTGTGATCCGGATTTTGATGTTGACCATGATGTTGACCCGAGCAGTCTATTCCGGCGAGAGTACCATAGAGGTCGAGAGAGGTTCTGGAATGGGTTCCGATTATGATGATGGAGGCGTAGTTTTCCAAGATCAACCAATCCAACAAGCAAAGGCGAGTATCAGAAAACGATCCGATAGAAGAAATTGTGATGGATTGTTAGCTGAGGAAAATTGTATCTGTAGGCTCTGTGATAATCTGGTTGAAGATGGATGCATAAAGAAATGCCAATCTAGTTTTAATATCCATATAGACCGGCATCCATTGAGTGACTATCACTCCTTAGTGGGTAACGTGTTAAACCAAACAGATTGTTGGGTATGCTCTCAAGTACCTCAGGGTCACAGCAAATCAGGGCTAGTACCATTTCCTTTAACGTTAGGGGAGGTACTTGAGCTAAGTGGTGGGAGACCGGTGGACCGGAGGTTTAACATCTCCAGCCCTCCTAGTTTGAAGCTCCACCAATACCATGTGGATAGGTCCCTCATATGTTTTAACATCTCCAATCCCAGAAAACCGGGAAATTGGGAAGTGTCATGGAGCAACCTTACCATGACCTTTTCACACAGAGCAGATAGAATGCCTACAGATACAGAGCTCGTACGCCACATAGCCAGTAGAGGAAAATCTTTCCGGTATCGATATACCTTAGGAAATAGGATTACTAAAGTTGGAGAGGTATCACCAGGATACTGTGCACATATCGTACAAACCGATACGTGCATTAGGCAGATGGAAGAATTAGGGTCAGGAGATTTCACCTGGAAGGTTTGTAACATGGTCATGTCCTTCTCCGTCCCATATGTTCTCCCCGATGATGCATATTTCATATGCGGGAGAAAGGCGTACAAGTGGCTTGCCCCAAACTCTGAAGGATTGTGCTATATTGGAAAAGTATTGCCTGAAGTGATGACTGTAACACATGACAAAATGAAGGACATACACCGTGGTGCCCAAGCTCCTTATACTCACACTCATTACGAACACCGAGTTAAAAGACAACTGTCAGAAAGGTTAGAGCATCCGGCCTCTGATCTTATCCATGAATCCACCGGGATTCAGGTTCTGGTAGCGTTAGATTTCACTCGTACCGCTCGAGGAGTGATGAATTATAGATACATTTCCGCACTCGCCAATTTGTTAGATAATATCACTGAAATGTATGATGACACGTTTAGATACACTGGAAGAGAACTTCAAGCTTACAAAACAGAACTAGTTCAGCATAGGATGGTTCTTAATTATCTTACAGCAGTAACAGGCGTATATTGTGTTACATTGGCAACACAGTACGGCATAAAGTGTTGCACGTATATCACAAATAGCACCGAGGATCCGGTAGAGGTCATAGACCAAAAGATGGATGATATTCTGCAATTAAAGTGGGAATTTCGTCGAAAACACAATCTCACCCTTGCTGCTGTAGGTAATGAGCTGACTGGTTGGGTGTCATGGTTGAACCCGCGAAATTGGTTCTCCGGTTTGGGAGAGTGGGCTCAAGGAGTCATAATGGATGTTGGAAAGTTTCTACTGTGTATTTTGGGTGTCGTTATATCGTTTGGATTGATATTTAGATGCGGGCAGGCTTTGATGAGGTGTAAACAAAGTACGAAAGTGATGAGCTTGAGGAGTGAGGAAACTGTAATTAACCTGGATTTGGTTTATGACCCAATGCTAGAAACCATGACGTAATGATGTAATGAGTATACGGTCCGTCTTTCACCCATTTCTATGTTTTCCTCCGAGGTACAAAGACCCACGTAGACGAAGGATTTGATGAGCCAAGGGGCCGACAACGGAAAGATGGAAAGAAGAAGAGCAGTCGACCTGATATACAAGATTTTGATGGACAATGCCATGGGTACCCCAGTTTCCCTAGGAACTTTAAAATCACGCTAGCCCAACATTTTTTGTAAATCCATGGACGTTGTTTGCTTTACTCACGATTTATGAGCAAAAGCACAGAGAAGAAGACTCCGATCAACCGACACCAATCAAGACCTCAATCGACGAATGTACATTTCCCTGACATAGAATACCATTGCATTTTCCATAAGTGTTCTTTATCTTCATCTCTACAACCCTCAGGTAATGACACACATAGACGATAGGGAATTCAGGCACAGATATCAGCAACCACATACCTCCCCCATTCATGTATCATCAACTAAAATGTGCATCCCCATTTTGTTACAACTACAGCCGAAATGAGCTCGGTAAAGTTTGACAGCCCATCCACAGACCTGTACCACAGGATAAGAAGGAATTCAAATGTATACTTCGCAATACCTCGAAGCTTGATCTACCACACGTACGGCACGATGATACATGACCCTCCAAACATGGACTCATACACACATGCTCCTGCTTTCTCACTAGGTCATACCCTCTTCACACCTTCTCCTCTCTCCTCCCCTACCCAACCATGGAAATCAATTAACCCCTGACTTACATTTTTCTCCTTAAATGTTTTGTGGCAGTTATTATTGACTGCCAAAGGGTGGACTGTCAAAGTCAGAAAAATGTCTCAATGCACGTTGCCATATTTGCACCGCACACTGGTCCGTGCTGCGCATGCGTACGCTCTCCCGTGGAAGCGCATACCCGCAATCGCGTGCACTCGCACGCGCAGTATGCGCATTTACGGTAGAGTTTATGTGATCGTAGCGTGCGACTCATTAGTTACAAATGTTCACAATTAATGTAGTTTATAGATCATGATCCCTTTGATAGTTTCTGTAAGTTTGGTTAAAGTACAATGTCCCAGAGCTGAGGAATCCCTCTTTGCATCGTACGAAGGGTCTAACAGGAATCATACTGCAGTGTTTGGTACCCATCGGAAGAGTATTTAATTAGCAATATTCCGGTGTTGGTTTGGAGCGTATTAATCGCTCGTGCGAATAGTTATGGACATAAGAAGTTTATGTCCATTTCTATGATTTACACGTACTCAGGTATGCGGCGGGAAACCCAGTTTCCCACCCACCTGAGCTGTTGGAAATCGTCACAGCCCACCTGTATGAATCACCCTATGACCTTTTGTTATGATGCAGGGCCGAATTCCTTCGGCCAATGGACAATGGGATTGTAGGACCAGGAGATTGCATTGTGTGTGGAGCATAAATAGGCAGGCCGACCACATCCAGCACTCACTCTCTCATCAACGGTTATCTGCTGATAATCGGGAGCTGGATATCGAGGCGCTGGCGATCATACCCTTTGTGCGTAAGTTCTCTCCATAATCATTGTCTTTCTGCGAGCCAATCTCTCTCTCTCTCTCTCTCTCTCTATCTCTCTCTCTCCTCTTTTTTTCTCTTAAATACCTTATAGTATTATAGTATTGTATCGTATTGCATTTAGGTCAGTGTAGTATTGTCTTTTTGTATTTATTGTTTAGTTCTGTGGTTAGGAAGTCTCTGTTATATTGTAGTGTATCATATGTACTGTTATCCCCTTTTACAAGTATATTAGACATAATACAGTTAATAGGCCTTGGAAACCTAAACCAGTATCTGTGTATTTTCTATAGTGATAAGTGTTCATTTGAGCGTCGGTGACGCTCATGCAGCTTTGTAGATAGTCAGGTTACACAAGGTTGCATTTACACCCTGTACTCACATTAAGGTATTCAGTGTATTCCATCGGTATAAGGTTTAACATAAAGGTATAGTATTGTGAGCGTCTGCATCGCTGGTGACCTCCTCGTGGTCTCTAGCGTACGCTACGTTACAGCGAATCTTTCCCCTAGACATAACCAATAACGTGTCCTGTGATCCCTGGGCCGTGAGCGAACGTGACGCCTGAGCGTCTCGCCTACGGCTGAGCGATCGTTACGCAACTAGCGTACCATTACGGTACTTCTTAAGTAAACAGCGTACAGTGTTCTTAGCTTCATAAAGGGTTGTTTATACGACAAAGGAATTTAGCATTGTCAGGATCTAGGAGTCACTATTTCAGGTGACATAAAGGATAAATATAGTATTAATGGCACTATACTGGAAACTACTGAGGAGGAAAGGGATCTAGGAGTCACTATTTCAGGTGACATATAGAATAAATATAGTATTAATGGCACTGTACCGGAAACTACTGAGGAGGAAAGGGATCTAGGAGTCACTATCTCAGGTGACATAAAGGATAAATATAGTATTAATGTCACTATACTGGAAACTACTGAGGAGGAAAGGGATCTAGGAGTCACTATTTCAGGTGACATAAAGGATAAATATAGTATTAATGGCGCTATACTGGAAACTACTGAGGAGGAAAGGGATCTAGGAATCACTATTTCAGGTGACATAAAGAATAAATATAGTATTAATGGCACTATACTGGAAACTACTGAGGAGGAAAGGGATCTAGGAGTCACTATTTCAGGTGACATAAAGAATAAATATAGTATTAATGGCACTATACTGGAAACTACTGAGGAGGAAAGGGATCTAGGAGTCACTATTTCAGGTGACATAAAGTATAACTAGTATTAATGGCACAATACTGGGAACTACTGAGGAGGAAAGGGATCTAGAAGTCACTATTTCAGGTGACATTAAGGATAAATGTAGTATTAATGGCACTATACTGGAAACTACTGAGGAGGAAAGGGATCTAGGAGTCACTATTTCAGGTGACATAAAGGATAAATATAGTATTAATGGCACAATACTGGGAACTACTGAGGAGGAAAGGGATCTAGGAGTCACTATTTAAGGTGACATAAAGGATAAATATAGCATTGTTGGCACTATACTGGAAAGGGATCTAGGAGTCACTATCTCAGGTGACATAAAGGATAAATATAGTATTATTGGCACTATACTGGGGACTACTGAGGAGGAAAGGGATCTAGGAGTCACTATTTAAGGTGACATAAAGGATAAATATTGTATTAATGGCTCTATACTGGAAACTACTGAGGAGGAAAGGGATCTAGAAGTCACTATTTCAGGTGACATAAAGGATAAATATAGTATTAATGGCACAATACTGGGAACTACTGAGGAGGAAAGGGATCTAGGAGTCACTATTTCAGGTGACATAAAGGAAAAATATAGCATTAATGGCACTATACTGGAAACTACTGAGGAAAGGGATCTAGGAGTCACTATCTCAGGTGACATAAAGGATAAATATAGTATTATTGGCACTATACTGGGGACTACTGAGGAGGAAAGGGATCTAGGAGTCACTATTTCAGGTGACATAAAGGAAAAATATAGCATTAATGGCACTATACTGGAAACTACTGAGGAAAGGGATCTAGGAGTCACTATCTCAGGTGACATAAAGGATAAATATAGTATTATTGGCACTATACTGGGGACTACTGAGGAGGAAAGGGATCTAGGAGTCACTATTTCAGGTGACATAAAGGATAAATATAGTATTAATGGCACTATACTGGGTATTACTGAGGAGGAAAGGGATCTAGGAGTCACTATTTCAGGTGACATAAAGGATAAATATAGTATTAATGGCACTATACTGGAAACTACTGAAGAGGAAAGGGATCTAGGAGTCACTATTTCAGGTGACATAAAGGATAAATATAGTATTAAACTATTAATGGCACTATACTGGGAACTACTGAGGAGGAAAGGGATCTAGGAGTCACTATTTCAGGTGACATTAAGGATAAATATAGTATTAATGGCACTATACTGGGAACTACTGAGGAGGAAAGGGATCTAGGAGTCACTATTTCAGGTGACATAAAGGATAAATATAGTTTCTCTGACGTCCTAGTGGATGCTGGGAACTCCGTAAGGACCATGGGGGATAGCGGCTCCGCAGGAGACTGGGCACAAAAGTAAAGCTTTAGGACTACCTGGTGTGCACTGGCTCCTCCCCCTATGACCCTCCTCCAAGCCTCAGTTAGATTTTTGTGCCCGGCCGAGAAGGGTGCACACTAGGGGCTCTCCTGAGCTTCTTAGTGAAAGTTTAGTTTTAGGTTTTTTATTTTCAGTGAGACCTGCTGGCAACAGGCTCACTGCATCGAGGGACTAAGGGGAGAAGAAGCGAACCTGCCTGCTTGCAGCCAGCTTGGGCTTCTTAGGCTACTGGACAGCATTAGCTCCAGAGGGACCGAACACAGGCCCAGCCTCGGAGTCCGGTCCCAGAGCCGCGCCGCCGGCCCCCTTACAGAGCCAGAAGCAAGAAGAGGTCCGGAAAAATCGGCGGCAGAAGACATCAGTCTTCAACAAGGTAGCGCACAGCACTGCAGCTGTGCGCCATTGTTACTCAGGCACACTTCACACTTCGGTCACTGAGGGTGCAGGGCGCTAGGGGGGGGCGCCCTGAGCAGCATTGTAAACACCTTGGCTGGCGAAAATACACCACATATAACCCCCAGGGCTATATGGATGTATTTTAACCCCTGCCAGAACTCACCAAAAAGCGGGAGAAAAGGCCGCCGAGAAGGGGGCGGAGCCTATCTCCTCAGCACACGGGCGCCATTTTCCATCACAGCTCCGCTGGAAGGACGTCTCCCTGACTCTCCCCTGCAGTCCTGCACTACAGAAAAGGGTAAAAAAGAGAGGGGGGCACTAATTGGCGCAGTTCTAATAATAACAGCAGCTATAAAGGGAAAAGCACGTTTTATAGTGGTATTCCTGTCTATATATAGCGCTCTGGTGTGTGCTGGCATACTCTCCCTCTGTCTCCCCAAAGGGCTAGTGGGGTCCTGTCCTCTATCAGAGCATTCCCTGTGTGTGTGCGGTGTGTCGGTACGATTGTGTCCACATGTTTGAGGAGGAAAATGAGATGGAGGCGGAGCAATTGCCTATAATAGAGTTGTCACCCCCTAGGGAGTCGACACCTGAGTGGCTGAGCTTATGGAAGGAATTGCGTGACAGTGTCAGTTCTTTACGAAAGACAGTTGACGACATGAGACAGCCGGCTACTCAGCTTGTGCCTGTCCAGGGGTCTCAAACGCCATCAGGGGCTTAAAACGCCCATTACCTCAAATGGCAGACACAGACACGGATACTGACTCCAGTGTCGATGATGAGGAGACAAACGTGACTTCCAGTAGGGCCACACGTTACATGATTGCAGCAATGAAAAATGTATTGCATATCTCTGATAATACAAGTACCACTAAAAAGGGTATTATGTTCGGTGAGAAAAAACTGCCTGTAGTTTTTCCTGTATCCGAGGAATTAAATGAAGTGTGTGATGAGGCGTGGGTTTCCCCCAATAAAAAACTGATAATTCCTAAAAGGTTATTGGCATCATACCCTTTCCCGCCAGAGGATAGGGCACGTTGGGAAACACCCCCTAGGGTGGATAAAGCGCTCACACGCTTGTCTAAACAGGTAGCACTACCCTCTCCTGATACGGCCGCCCTAAAGGAACCTGCCGATAGAAAGCAGGAGAATATCCTAAAATGTATATACACTCACACGGGTGTTATACTGCGACCAGCAATCGCCTCAGCCTGGATGTGCAGTGCGGGCGTGGCGTGGTCGGATTCCCTGACTGAAAATATTGATACCCTAGATAGGGACAGTATATTACTGACTATAGAGCATTTGAAAGATGCATTTTTATATATGCGTGATGCACAGAGGGATATTTGCCGACTGGCATCAAGAGTTAGCGCGCTGTCCATTTCTGCAAGAAGAGATTTATGGACGTGGCAGTGGTCAGGTGATGCGGATTCTAAAAGGCACATGGAAGTATTGCCTTATAAGGGGGAGGAGTTATTTGGGGTAGGTCTATCAGACCTGGTAGCCACGGCAACTGCTGGAAAATCCAAATTTTTACCCCAGGTAGCTTCTCAACCTAAGGAGACGCCGTATTATCAGGCGCAGTCCTTTCGGCCCCATAAGGGCAAGCGGGCAAAAGGCGCCTCATTTCTGCCCCGTGGCAGAGGGAGAGGAAAAAGGCTGCAGCAAACTGACAGTTCCCAGGAACAAAAGCCCTCTCCCGCCTCCGCAAAGTCCTCAGCATGACGCTGGGGCTTTACAAGCGGACTCGGGCACGGTGGGGGCCCGTCTCAAGAAATTCGAGACGTCTCCCCCTCGCCGTTTCATAAAGTCTGCTTTACCGACGTCTCCCTCAGACAGGGAGGCAGTATTGCAAGCCATTCACAGGCTGTATTCCCAGCAGGTGATAATCAAGGTACCCCTCCTGCAACAGGGAAAGGGGTACTATTCCACACTATTTGTGGTACCGAAGCCGGACGGCTCGGTGAGACCAATTTTAAATCTAAAATCCTTGAACACTTACATACAAAGGTTCAAATTCAAGATGGAGTCACTCAGAGCAGTGATTGCAAACCTGGAAGAAGGGGACTATATGGTCTCTCTGGACATCAAAGATGCTTACCTACATGTCCCAATTTACCCTTCTCCAAGGGTACCTCAGGTTTGTGGTACAGAACTGTCACTATCAGTTTCAGACGCTGCCGTTTGGATTGTCCACGGCACCCCGGGTCTTTACCAAGGTAATGGCCGAAATGATGATACTCCTTCGAAAGAAGGGAGTTTTAGTTATCCCTTACTTGGACGATCTCCTGATAAGGGCAAGATCCAGGGAACAGTTGGAGGTCGGTGTAGCACTATCTCAGATAGTGCTGCGCCAGCACGGTTGGATTCTCAATATTCCAAAATCGCAGCTGATCCCGACGACACGCCTTCTATTCCTAGGGATGATCCTGGACACAGTCCAGAAAAAGGTGTTTTCTCCCGGAGGAGAAAGCCAGGGAGTTATCCGAACTAGTCAGAAACCTCCTAAAACCAGGCCAAGTGTCAGTGCATCAGTGCACAAGGGTGCTGGGAAAAATGGTGGCTTCCTACGAAGCAATTCCATTCGGCAGATTCCACGCAAGAACTTTCCAGTGGGACCTGCTGGACAAATGGTCCGGATCGCATCTTCAGATGCATCAGCGGATAACCCTGTCACCAAAGACAAGGGTGTCTCTCCTGTGGTGGTTGCAGAGTGCTCATCTTCTAGAGGGCCGCAGATTCGGCATTCAGGACTGGGTCCTGGTGACCACGGATGCCAGCCTGCGAGGCTGGGGAGCAGTCACACAGGGAAGAAATTTCCAGGGCTTGTGGTCAAGCCTGGAGACATCACTTTACATGAATATTTTGGAGCTAAGGGCCATTTACAATGCCCTAAGCCAAGCAAGACCTCTGCTTCAAGGTCAGCCGGTGCTGATCCAGTCGGACAACATCACGGCAGTCGCCCATGTAAACAGACAGGGCGGCACAAGAAGCAGGAGGGCAATGGCAGAAGCTGCAAGGATTTTTCGCTGGGCGGAAAATCATGTGATAGCATTGTCAGCAGTGTTCATTCCGGGAGTGGACAACTGGGAAGCTGACTTCCTCAGCAGGCACGACCTCCACCCGGGAGAGTGGGGACTTCACCCAGAAGTCTTCCACATGATTGTAAACCATTGGGAAAAACCAAAGGTGGACATGATGGCGTCCCGCCTAAACAAAAAATTGGACAGGTATTGCGCCAGGTCAAGGGACCCTCAGGCAATAGCTGTGGACGCTCTGGTAACACCGTGGGTGTACCAGTCAGTGTATGTGTTCCCTCCTCTTCCTCTCATACCAAAAGTACTGAGAATTATAAGACGGAGGGGAGTAAGAACTATACTCGTGGCTCCGGATTGGCCAAGAAGGACTTGGTACCCGGAACTTCAAGAGATGCTCACGGAGGACCCGTGGCCTCTACCTCTAAGAAGGGACCTGCTCCAGCAAGTACCCTGTCTATTCCAGACTTACCGCGGCTGCGTTTGACGGCAGGGCGGTTGAACGCAGGATCCTGAAGGAAAAAGGCATTCCGGATGAAGTCATCCCTACCCTGATCAAGCCAGGAAGGATGTAACCGCAAAGCATTATCACCGCATTTGGCGAAAATATGTTGCGTGGTGCGAGGCCAGTAAGGCCCCGATGGAGGAATTTCAACTAGGTCGATTCCTGCATTTCCTGTAAACAGGAGTGTCTATGGGCCTAAAATTGGGGTCCATTAAGGTTCAAATTTTGGCCCTGTCAATTTTCTTCCAGACAAAACTAGCTTCACTACCTGAAGTTCAGACGTTTGTAAAAGGGGTACTGCATATACTGCCTCCTTTTGTGCCTCCAGTGGCACCTTGGGATCTCAATGTAGTTTTGGGGTTCCTAAAGTCACATTGGTTTGAACCACTTGAATCTGTGGAGTTAAAATATCTCACATGAAAAGTGGTCATGTTGTTGGCCCTGGCCTCGGCCAGGCGCGTGTCAGAATTGGCGGGCTTTATCCTGTAAAAGCCCTTATCTGATCTTCCATTCAGACAGGGCGGAATTGAGGACTCGTCCTCATTTTCTCCCTAAGGTGGTTTCAGTGTTTCATCTGAACCAAACCTATTGTGGTACCTGCGGCTACTAGTGACTTGGAGGACTCCAAGTTGTTGGACGTAGTCAGAGCCTTGAAAATATATGTTTCCAGGACGGCTGGAGTCAGGAAATCTGACTCGCTGTTTATCCTGTATGCACCCAACAAGCTGGGTGCTCCTGCTTCTAAGCAGACTATTGCTCGTTGGATTTGTAGTACAATTCAGCTTGCACATTCTGTGGCAGGCCTGCCACAGCCAAAATCTGTAAAAGCCCATTCCACAAGGAAGGTGGGCTGATCTTGGGCGGCTGCCCGAGGGGTCTCGGCGTTACAACTTTGCCGAGCAGCTACTTGGTCAGGGGCAAACACGTTTGCTAAATTCTACAAATTTGATACCCTGGCTGAGGAGGACCTGGAGTTCTCTCATTCGGTGCTGCAGAGTCATCCGCACTCTCCCGCCCGTTTGGGAGCTTTGGTATAATCCCCATGGTCCTTACGGAGTTCCCAGCATCCACTAGGACGTCAGAGAAAATAAGAATTTACTTACCGATAATTCTATTTCTCGTAGTCCGTAGTGGATGCTGGGCGCCCATCCCAAGTGCGGATTGTCTGCAATACTTGTACATAGTTATTGTTACAAAAATCGGGTTATTATTGTTGTGAGCCATCTTTCCAGAGGCTCCTCTGTTATCATGCTGTTAACTGGGTTCAGATCACAGGTTATACGGTGTGATTGGTGTGGCTGGTATGAGTCTTAACCGGGATTCAAAATCCTTCCTTATTGTGTACGCTCGTCCGGGCACAGTATCCTAACTGAGGCTTGGAGGAGGGTTATAGGGGGAGGAGCCAGTGCACACCAGGTAGTCCTAAAGCTTTACTTTTGTGCCCAGTCTCCTGCGGAGCCGCTATCCCCCATGGTCCTTACGGAGTTCCCAGCATCCACTACGGACTACGAGAAATAGAATTATCGGTAAGTAAATTCTTATTATTAATGGCACTATACTGGGAACTACTGAGGAGGAAAGGGATCTAGGAGTCACTATTTCATGTGACATAAAGGATAAATATAGTATTAATGGCGCTATACTGGGTATTACTGAGGAGGAAAGGGATCTAGGAGTCACTATTTCAGGTGACATAAAGAATAAATATAGTATTAATGGCACTATACTGGGAACTACTGAGGAGGAAAGGGATCTAGGAGTCACTATTTCAGGTGACATAAAGGATAAATATAGTTTTAATGGCACTATACTGGGAACTACTGAGGAGGAAAGGGATCTAGGAGTCACTATTTCAGGTGACATAAAGGATAAATATAGTATTAATGGCACTATACTGGGAACTACTGAGGAGGAAAGGGATCTAGGAGTCACTATTTCAGGTGACATTAAGGATAAATATAGTATTAATGGCACTATACTGGGAACTACTGAGGAGGAAAGGGATCTAGGAGTCACTATTTCAGGTGACATAAAGGATAAATATAGTATTAATGGCACTATACTGGGAACTACTGAGGAGTAAAGGGATCTAGGAGTCACTATTTCAGGTGACATAAAGGATAAATATAGTATTAATGGCGCTATACTGGGTATTACTGAGGAGGAAAGGGATCTAGGAATCACTATTTCAGATGACATAAAGGATAAATATAGTATTAATGGCACTATACTGGAACTACTGAGGAGGAAAGGGATCTAGGAGTCACTATTACAGGTGACATAAAGGATAAATATAGTATTAATGGCACTATACTGGGAACTACTGAGGAGGAAAGGGATCTAGGAGTCACTATTTCAGGTGACATAAAGGATAAATATACTATTAATGGCACTATACTGGAAACTACTGAGGAGGAAAGGGATCTAGGAGTCACTATTTCAGGTGACATAAAGGATAAATATAGTATTAATAGCTCTATACTGGAAACTACTGAGGAGGAAAGGGATCTAGGAGTCACTATTTCAGATGACATAAAGGATAAATATAGTATTAATGGCACTATACTGGAAACTACTGAGGAGGAAAGGGATCTAGGAGTCACTATTTCAGGTGACATAAAGGATAAATATAGTATTAATGGCACTATACTGGAAACTACTGAGGAGGAAAGGGATCTAGGAGTCACTATTTCAGGTGACATAAAGGAAAAATATAGTATAATGGCAGTATACTGGGAACTACTGCAGAGGAAAGGGATCTAGGAGTCACTATTTCAGGTGACATAAAGGATAAATATAGTATTAATGGCACTATACTGGGAACTACTGCGGAGGAAAGGGATCTAGGAGTCACTATTTCAGGTGACATAAAGGATAAATATAGTATTAATGGTGCTATACTGGAAACTACTGAGGAAAGGGATCTAGGAGTCACTATTTCAGGTGACATAAAGGATAAATATAGTATTTGACACTATACTGGGAGCTACTGAGGAGGAAAGGGATCTAGGAGTCACTATTTCAGGTGACATAAAGGATAAATATAGTATTAATGGCACTATACTGGACACTACTGAGGAGGAAAGGGATCTAGGAGTCACTATTTCAGGTGACATAAAGGATAAATATAGTATAATGACACTATACTGGGAACTACTGAGGAGGAAAGGGATCTAGGAGTCACTATTTCAGGTGACATAAAGGATAAATATAATATTAATGGCTCTATACTGAAGACTACTGAGGAGGAAAGGGATCTAGGAGTCACTATTTCAGGTGACATAAAGGATAAATATAGTATTAATGGCACTATACTGGAAACTACTGAGGAGGAAAGGGATCTAGGAGTCACTATTTCAGGTGACATAAAGGACAAATATAGTATAATGGCACTATACTGGAAACTACTGAGGAGGAAAGGGATCTAGGAGTCACTATTTCAGGTGACATAAAGGATAAATATAGTATTAATGGCACTATACTGGGAACTACTGAGGAGGAAAGGGATCTAGGAGTCACTATTTCAGGTGACAAGAAGGATAATTCTTAATCCTTAATCCTTGCATGCTCTTGTGGCGTACAATAGTTGTATTATATGGAGTATTACCTCCAATTATAATTGTGTGAGTGGTTAAATATTGCACGGACACAGGGCGTGCGATGGTTAAGGGATCGTAGCCCCTTGCAATGCCATGAACAGCGCACGCAGAACCTGATGAATCACCTAGTAGGTGCTGTGGTTGGGGGAGTGGCGGGTGCGGGGGAGACGCGGATGGGGGAGGGGGGCCGTGGGTGCTGCAGGTGGGGGAGGGGTGGTTGTGGGGGTGGTGCAGGAGGGCTGGTGCGGTGGTGGGGGAGGGGCGGGTGCCACGGGTGGGGGTCCGGAGCCACGGCGGGTGCGGGGGTGCCGTGGGTGGGGCAGGGGTTGCTGGGGCTGGTGGACGAAGTCCGGAGCCACTGTGGGTGCTGGAGGGGGGGTGTGCGGGGGCCGCGGATGGGTCCCGGTGGTACTGTGAGTGGGGGAGGGACAGGTAATGCTTCTCTTGCTTCTCCTCCTGGAAGCAGCTAAGGTGATGTCCTCCCTTTGGCAGTGGCTCTTCCGGAGACTCGTACAGCAGCCAGTCACTATTGTACGCGCTGGTGTCCCATGGCGCCGCATTACAGGGAAGAAGATGCACTCAATAAACTACAGCTCCCAGCAGGCCTTAGCGCCTGAATGCTTCGGCGCTAAGGGTTTCTGGGAGCTGTAGTTTATTTAGTGCGTATACTTCCCTGTAGTGCGGCGCCATGTGACACCAGCGCGTACAATAGTGACTGGTGGCAGAACTGACTGGCTGAATCAGTGTAAAAGGTGAGAGTACTGTGCAGTGTCAGTGTCAGCGTCCAGACATTACCCTCCGCGATATCACCCTCTCTATCCGTTACATTAGCCATCTCGGGGCTTCCAGGCCGGCAGCCCAGGTGCTGTGTTGCGGAGTCAGGGGATCTGGGTGCGGCTGTGGCGGGGGGGCACTTCTGTGACATCACGCATAGAGGAGGCTCCGGGGCTCAGAGAGTATGCGGCGCAGGGAGGGCTATGAAAGCCTTCCGCTGCGCCGCTTTCATACACATCTATACCGGTGGCCGCAGCAGCTTTTGTTCCACCTGCGGCGAGGCTAGGGAGTGGGGATTGTTGATGCCGGAGGGGGCAGGTGGACTGGCAGCAGGATATAGGGGATCATTGCGACCTGATCATAGCTGTGCTAAATTTAGCACAGCTACGATCACTTACACTGACATGCGGGGGGACGCCCAGCACAGGGCGAGTCCGCCCCACATGTCAGGCCAGTTCCCTCCGCACAAGTACAGAAGCGTCACACAGCGGCGATGCTTTTGTACTTGAAGAGTAACTCCCGGCCAGTGCAGTTTCTGCGGCTGGCCGGGAGTTACTTGTCGCTGTGCCCCTCCCACCTCATGGTCCAGCCATGCCTGCGTTGGCCGGACCACGGCCACAAAACGGCGAGCAAACGCCGCCGTGCTGCCCCCTCCCGCCCAGCGACCGTCTCCGCCTGCCAATCAGGCAGAGGTGATCGCTAGGCAACGTCAGTCGTCGGCTGTCAGCCATGTTCCGGCGCACTGCGACGCCGGCACATGTGCAGTTCTGACCTGATTGCTGCACTGCGATGAACTGCGGCGAGCGATCAGGTCAGAATGACCCCCATAGGACGCTGCAGTAAAAGGATTGTTTTGCCCCTATGTACAGCGCAGAGACTTGCTGCAGATGTAGTGGCATACCCTCCAGCTGCACCTTTCTGGCAGGTACAGTCCCTTTTTTTATGGTCTCTACCGATGTTTGGCTCTCCAAGCTTCCATTGAAAGTATAGGGAAAGGGGCGTGGCCACGCCACCGTACCCGTGGCCACGCCTCCTTTTGAATTTGTAGCGATGTTTATGTGTACATTGTTGGAGGGTGTGTTGCTGCAGATGCAGTGGGCCTATTTCGGGGTGTGGGCCTGGAGCTGCAGCTCCATCAGCCCCATTGTTAATCCTGCTCTGGGAACACACAGCAACCGAAGGGCAGAGCCTCCCATTGGATGTAACCTGTGTGGGAGGGCGTTTCTCGCCCAATCAGCTGTGGACTGGGTGTGATAGACCTGCTGGTAACCCAATGAGAGCTCCTAGCCCCGACCAGCGTTATCCACAGTGGCAGAGTCACAGATCTGGGCTATTATATAGGAGATGGCAATATACTGAGAGCTCTGAGGAGGAAAGGGATTGGGTGTTATGTGGCTGTGAAGGGGCTGGTTGGGTAACAGGCTGATAGAGGCATTTTGTACCAGCTGTAAGCGGTGATACCAAGGTAGAGGGCATTACAGTAGTCTAAACGAGATGATACAAATGCATGTATGACTTTTGGCATATCATCTGAGGGAATTAAGTGCTTGATTCTGGCTATGTTCCTCAGGTGAAAGAATGAGGATTTGATTGTGGCTGATATCTGATGTTTAAGTGTCAAGCCACCATCCAGGACAACGCCAAGATTCCGCACACGATCAATGGTCTGTAATTCTGAATCCCCGAGTGTAAGTCCAGTTGGTTGGCTATGCTGCAGTCCTGTCCTTTGATGTTGCGGTCGTATCATAAGGACCTCTGGTTTATCCGGGTTCAGTCGCAGCCAACTGGCGCTCATCCACTCCTGTAGTTCAGCTAGACAGCCATTTAGGGTTGCTATTGGGTTATCAGTGCCCGGAGCAAAGGACAAGTACAGTTGTGTATCATCTGCATAGCAGTGGTAGACCAGGCTATGGCGCCTGATTATTTCACCCAGTGGGAGCATGTATACTGCAAAAAGCATGGGGGATAGTATAGAACCTTGTGGGACACCACATGGCAATGGCACTAGTGATGATGAGTGGACTCCAGATGATACTCTCTGTGACCTGCCTGTGAGAAATGATTTGAACTAGGTGTCATCCAGTCAACAGAAATTTTTTAGGCGCTCAATCAGAAGCCCATGGTCCACGGTATCAAATGCTGCAGAGAGATCCAGAAGCATTAAGATGGAACCGTCACCTCTGTCTCTTGCCATCAGAATATCCTTTAACACACACACCAGGGCTGTTTCAGCGCTATGTCTTCTCCTGAATCGTGACTGGAACGGATCATAAATATCATCATGGGTTGTCAGGCGGGTTTTCCAGTTGATTTGCAACCACTTTCTCAATAACCTTTCCTAGAAAGGTTTGATACCGGTCTGTAGTTGGTCATGCAGTTGGGATCAAAATTAAGTTTTTTTTAAGAAGAGGTCTTCTAGTCTACAGAGAGCACTGAACTATTTTTGCAATTGTTGCATTACATGGTCCTAAAATGTGCACAAGGGCTAATAGCATATATACTGTAACTGCCTGCAGATGTTTGGTACACGGACCAGTTTTCCATTGTATGCAAACTTTGTGCACCCCTGGTCAAGTTACCGTCCTTATTATGACAAAATTTGTGCACCCCTGGTCAAGTTACCGTCCTTTCCTTTTATTTAGAGAAACACGTAACACATGCTCTCAGGATACAATGAGATAATTGCAAGATTTAACAGATTGTGGCATGGGCCCCTTCTAGCTGATTCATTAATACTGTTTTATTTGGAAGCCTAATTTTCTCATTAGGTCATCTGAGCTCTGTATGGAAGTTGGACCCTTCATATGCCAAGTAGAACCCCCCGGCTTCCTGGGACATGTATAGGTGTCAGACCCCCCGGCTTCCTGGGACATGTATACATGTATAGGTGTCAGACCCCCGGCTTCCTGGGACATGTATACATGTATAGGTGTCAGACCCCCGGCTTCCTGGGACATGTATACATGTATAGGTGTCAGACCCCCGGCTTCCTGGGACATGTATACTATACATGTATAGGTGTCAGACCCCCCGGCTTCCTGGGACATGTATACATGTATAAGTGTCAAACCCCCCCCCCCCCCTTCCCCAGCTTCCTGGGACATGTATACATGTATAGGTGTTAGACCCCCCCCGGCTTCCTGGGACATGTAAACATGTATAAGTGTCAGACCCCCCCCCCCCCCCCATTCCCCAGCTTCCTGGGACATGTATACATGTATAGGTGTTAGACCCCCCCCGGCTTCCTGGGACATGTAAACATGTATAAGTGTCAGACCCCCCCCCCCCCCCCCATTCCCCAGCTTCCTGGGACATGTATACATGTATAGGTGTTAGACCCCCCCCGGCTTCCTGGGACATGTAAACATGTATAAGTGTCAGACCCCCCCCCCCCCCCCCCCCCATTCCCCAGCTTCCTGGGACATGTATACATGTATAGGTGTTAGACCCCCCCCGGCTTCCTGGAACATGTATAGGTGTCACACCCCCCCTCCCCCCGGCTTCCTGGGACATGTATAGGTGTCAGACCCCCCCCCCCCCCCCCCCCCCCCCGGCTTCCTGGGACATGTATAGGTGTCAGACCCCCCGGCTTCCTGGGACATGTATACATATATAGGTGTCAGACCCCCCTGGCTTCCTGGGACATGTATACATGTATAGGTGTCAGACCCCCGGCTTCCTGGGACATGTATACTATACATGTATAGGTGTCAGACCTCCCGGCTTCCTGGGACATGTATACATGTATAAGTGTCAACCCCCCCCCCCTTCCCCAGCTTCCTGGGACATATATACATGTATAGGTGTCAGACCCCCTGGCTCCCTGGGACATGTATACATGTATAGGTGTCAGACCCCCCTGGCTTCCTGGGACATGTATACATGTATAGTTGTCAGACCCCCCTGGCTTCCTGGGACATGTATACATGTATAGGTGTCAGACCCCCCTGGCTTCCTGGGATATGTATACATGTATAGGTGTCAGACCCCCATGGCTTCCTGGGACATGTATACATGTATAGGTGTCAGACCCCCCTGGCTTCCTGGGACATGTATACATGTATAGGTGTCAGACCCCCCCTGGCTTCCTGGGACATGTATACATGTATAGGTGTCAGACCCCCCTGGCTTCCTGGGACATGTATACATGTATAGGTGTCAGACCCCCGGCTTCCTGGGACATGTATACATGTATAAGTGTCAACCCCCCCCCCCCTTCCCCAGCTTCCTGGGACATGTGTACATGTATAGGTGTCAGACCCCCCCAGCTTACTGGGACATGTAAACATGTATAGGTGTTAGACACCCCCCCCGGCTTCCTGTGACATGTATAGGTGGCAGACCCCCGGCTTCCTAGGACATGTATAGGTGGCAGACCCCCCGGCTTCCTGGGACATGTATACATGTATAGGTGTCAGACCCCCTGGCTTCCAGGGACATGTATACATGTATAGGTGTCAGACCCCCTGGCTTCCTGGGACATGTATACATGTATAGGTGTCAGACCCCCCTGGCTTCCTGGGACATGTATACATGTATAGGTGTCAGACCCCCGGCTTCCTGGGACATGTATACATGTATAGGTGTCAGACCCCCTGGCTCCCTGGGACATGTATACATGTATAGGTGTCAGACCCCCCTGGCTTCCTGGGACATGTATAGGTGTCAGACCCCCCTGGCTTCCAGGGACATGTATACATGTATAGGTGTCAGACCCCCTGGCTTCCTGGGACATGTATACATGTATAGGTGTCAGACCCCCTGGCTTCCTGGGACATGTATACATGTATAGGTGTCAGACCCCCCTGGCTTCCTGGGACATGTATACATGTATAGGTGTCAGACCCCCGGCTTCCTGGGACATGTATACATGTATAGGTGTCAGACCCCCTGGCTCCCTGGGACATGTATACATGTATAGGTGTCAGACCCCCCTGGCTTCCTGGGACATGTATAGGTGTCAGACCCCCCTGGCTTCCAGGGACATGTATACATGTATAGGTGTCAGACCCCCTGGCTTCCTGGGACATGTATACATGTATAGGTGTCAGACCCCCGGCTTCCTGGGACATGTATACATGTATAAGTGTCAACCCCCCCCCCCCCTTCCCCAGCTTCCTGGGACATGTATACATGTATAGGTGTCAGACCCCCTGGCTCCCTGGGACATGTATACATGTATAGGTGTCAGACCCCCCCCTGGCTTCCTGGGACATGTATACATGTATAGGTGTCAGACCCCCTGGCTCCCTGGGACATGTATACATGTATAGGTGTCAGACCCCCCTGGCTTCCTGGGACATGTATACATGTATAGGTGTCAGACCCCCGGCTTCCTGGGACATGTATACATGTATAAGTGTCAAACCCCCCCCCCCCTTCCCCAGCTTCCTGGGACATGTGTACATGTATAGGTGTCAGACCCCCCCAGCTTACTGGGACATGTAAACATGTATAGGTGTTAGACACCCCCCCGGCTTCCTGTGACATGTATAGGTGTCAGACCCCCGGCTTCCTAGGACATGTATAGGTGGCAGACCCCCCGGCTTCCTGGGACATGTATACATGTATAGGTGTCAGACCCCCTGGCTTCCTGGGACATGTATACATGTATAGGTGTCAGACCCCCGGCTTCCTGGGACATGTATACATGTATAAGTGTCAAACCCCCCCCCCCCCTTCCCCAGCTTCCTGGGACATGTGTACATGTATAGGTGTCAGACCCCCCCAGCTTACTGGGACATGTAAACATGTATAGGTGTTAGACACCCCCCCGGCTTCCTGTGACATGTATAGGTGTCAGACCCCCGGCTTCCTAGGACATGTATAGGTGGCAGACCCCCCGGCTTCCTGGGACATGTATACATGTATAGGTGTCAGACCCCCTGGCTTCCAGGGACATGTATAGGTGTCAGACCCCCTGGCTTCCTGGGACATGTATACATGTATAGGTGTCAGACCCCCGGCTTCCTGGGACATGTATACATGTATAGGTGTCAGACCCCCTGGCTCCCTGGGACATGTATACATGTATAGGTGTCAGACCCCCTTGGCTTCCTGGGACATGTATACATGTATAGGTGTCAGACCCCCCTGGCTTCCTGGGACATGTATACATGTATAGGTGTCAGACCCCCTGGCTTCCAGGGACATGTATACATGTATAGGTGTCAGACCCCCTGGCTTCCAGGGACATGTATACATGTATAGGTGTCAGACCCCCTGGCTTCCTGGGACATGTATACATGTATAGGTGTCAGACCCCCCTGGCTTCCTGGGACATGTATACATGTATAGGTGTCAGACCCCCGGCTTCCTGGGACATGTATACATGTATAGGTGTCAGACCCCCTGGCTCCCTGGGACATGTATACATGTATAAGTGTCAAACCCCCCCCCCCTTCCCCAGCTTCCTGGGACATGTATACATGTATAGGTGTCAGACCCCCGGCTTCCTGGGACATGTATACATGTATAGGTGTCAGACCCCCTGGCTCCCTGGGACATGTATACATGTATAGGTGTCAGACCCCCACCTTCCTGGGACATGTATACATGTATAGGTGTCAGACCCCCTGGCTCCCTGGGACATGTATACATGTATAGGTGTCAGACCCCCCTGGCTTCCTGGGACATGTATACATGTATAGGTGTCAGACCCCCCTGGCTTCCTGGGACATGTATACATGTATAGGTGTCAGACCCCCCGGCTTCCTGGGACATGTATACATGTATAAGTGTCAACCCCCCCCCCCTTCCCCAGCTTCCTGGGACATGTATACATGTATAGGTGTCAGACCCCCGGCTTCCTGGGACATGTATACATGTATAGGTGTCAGACCCCCTGGCTCCCTGGGACATGTATACATGTATAGGTGTCAGACCCCCCGGCTTCCTGGGACATGTATACATGTATAGGTGTCAGACCCCCGGCTTCCTGGGACATGTATACATGTATAGGTGTCAGACCCCCGGCTTCCTGGGACATGTATACATGTACAAGTGTCAAACCGCCCCCCCCTTCCCCAGCTTCCTGGGACATGTAAACATGTATAGGTGTTAGACACCCCCCCCGGCTTCCTGTGACATGTATAGGTGTCAGACCCCCGGCTTCCTAGGACATGTATAGGTGGCAGACCCACCGGCTTCCTGGGACATGTATACATGTATAGGTGTCAGACCCCCTGGCTTCCAGGGACATGTATACATGTATAGGTGTCAGACCCCCTGGCTTCCTGGGACATGTATACATGTATAGGTGTCAGACTCCCGGCTTACAGGGACATGTATACATGTATAGGTGTCAGACCCCCTGGCTTCCTGGGACATGTATACATGTATAGGTGTCAGACCCCCGGCTCCCTGGGACATGTATACATGTATAGGTGTCAGACCCCCCTGGCTTCCTGGGACATGTATACATGTATAGGTGTCCGACCCCCCCCCCCCCCTCCCGGCTTCCTGGGACATGTATACATGTATAGGTGTCAGACCCCCCCCCCCCCCGGCTTCCTGGGACATGTATATATGTTTAGGCTTCCTGGGACATGTATACATATATAGGTGTCAGACCCCCGGCTTCCTGGGACATGTATAGGCTTCCTGGGACATGTATACATGTATAGGCTTCCTGAGACATGTATACATGTATAGGCTTCCTGGGACATGTATACATGTACAGGCTTCCTGGGACATGTATACATGTATAGGTTACTGGGACATGTATACATGTACAGGCTTCCTGGGACATGTATACATGTATAGGTGTCAGGCCCCCGGCTTCCTGGGACATTCATACATGTATAGGTGTCAGACCCCCCTGGCTTCCTGGGACATGTATACATGTATAGGGGTCAGACCCCTCTGGCTTCCTGGGACATGTATACATGTATAGGTGTCAGACCCCCGGCTTCCTGGGACATGTATACATGTATAGGTGTCAGACCCCCTGGCTCCCTGGGACATGTATACATGTATAGGTGTCAGACCCCCAGCTTCCTGGGACATGTATACATGTATAGGTGTCAGACCCCCTGGCTCCCTGGGACATGTATACATGTATAGGTGTCAGACCCCCCTGGCTTCCTGGGACATGTATACATGTATAGGTGTCAGACCCCCCTGGCTTCCTGGGACATGTATACATGTATAGGTGTCAGACCCCCCCGGCTTCCTGGGACATGTATACATGTATAGGTGTCAGACCCCCGGCTTCCTGGGACATGTATACATGTATAGGTGTCAGACCCCCTGGCTCCCTGGGACATGTATACATGTATAGGTGTCAGACCCCCCGGCTTCCTGGGACATGTATACATGTATAGGTGTCAGACCCCCGGCTTCCTGGGACATGTATACATGTATAGGTGTCAGACCCCCGGCTTCCTGGGACATGTATACATGTACAAGTGTCAAACCGCCCCCCCTTCCCCAGCTTCCTGGGACATGTAAACATGTATAGGTGTTAGACACCCCCCCGGCTTCCTGTGACATGTATAGGTGTCAGACCCCCGGCTTCCTAGGACATGTATAGGTGGCAGACCCACCGGCTTCCTGGGACATGTATACATGTATAGGTGTCAGACCCCCTGGCTTCCAGGGACATGTATACATGTATAGGTGTCAGAACCCCTGGCTTCCTGGGACATGTATACATGTATAGGTGTCAGACCCCCGGCTTCCTGGGACATGTATACATGTATAGGTGTCAGACTCCCGGCTTCCAGGGACATGTATACATGTATAGGTGTCAGACCCCCTGGCTTCCTGGGACATGTATACATGTATAGGTGTCAGACTCCCGGCTTACAGTGACATGTATACATGTATAGGTGTCAGACCCCCTGGCTTCCTGGGACATGTATACATGTATAGGTGTCAGACCCCCGGCTCCCTGGGACATGTATACATGTATAGGTGTCAGACCCCCCCTGGCTTCCTGGGACATGTATACATGTATAGGTGTCTGACCCCCCCCCTCCCGGCTTCCTGGGACATGTATACATGTATAGGTGTCAGACCCCCCCCCCCCCCCGGCTTCCTGGGACATGTATATATGTTTAGGCTTCCTGGGACATGTATACATATATAGGTGTCAGACCCCCGGCTTCCTGGGACATGTATAGGCTTCCTGGGACATGTATACATGTATAGGCTTCCTGAGACATGTATACATGTATAGGCTTCCTGGGACATGTATACATGTACAGGCTTCCTGGGACATGTATACATGTATAGGTGTCAGGCCCCCGGCTTCCTGGGACATTCATACATGTATAGGTGTCAGACCCCCCTGGCTTCCTGGGACATGTATACATGTATAGGGGTCAGACCCCTCTGGCTTCCTGGGACATGTATACATGTATAGGTGTCAGACCCCCGGCTTCCTGGGACATGTATACATGTATAGGTGTCAGACCCGGCATCCTGGGACATGTATACATGTATAGGTGTCAGACCCCCCCCCTGGCTTCCTGGGACATGTATACATGTATAGGTATCAAACCCCCTGGCTTCCTGGGACATGTATACATGTATAGGTGTCAGACCCCCCCCCCGGCTTCCTGGGGCATGTATACATGTATAGGCTTCCTGGGACATGTATACATGTATAGGTGTCAGACCCCCTGGCTTCCTGGGACATGTATACATGTATAGGTGTCAGACCCCCGGCTTCCTGGGACATGTATACATGTATAGGTGTAAGACCCGGCGTCCTGGGACATGTATACATGTATAGGTGTCAGACCCCCCCCTGGCTTCCTGGGACATGTATACATGTATAGGTGTCAGACCCCCCCCCGGCTTCCTGGGACATGTATACATGTATAGGCTTCCTGGGACATGTATTCATGTATAGGTGTCAGACCCCCGGCTTCCTGGGACATGTATACATGTATAGGCTTCCTGGGACATGTATACATGTATAGGCTTCCTGGGACATGTATACATGTATAGGCTTCCTGGGACATGTATACATGTACAGGCTTCCTGGGACATGTATACATGTATAGGCTTCCTGGGACATGTATACACGTATAGGCTTCCTGGGACATGTATACATGTATAGGTGTCAGACCCCCGGCTTCCTAGGACATGTATACATGTATAGGCTTCCTGGGACATGTATACATATATAGGTTTCCTGGGACATGTATACATGTATAGGCTTCCTGGGACATGTATACATGTATAGGCTTCCTGGGACATGTATAGTTGTCAGACCCCGGCTTCCTGGGACATGTATACATGTATAGGCTTCCTGGGACATGTATAGGTTTCCTTGGACATGTATACATGTATAGGCTTCCTGGGACATTTATACACGTATAGGCTCCCTGAGACATGTTTACATGTATAGGTGTCAGACCCCCGGCTTCCTGGGACATATATACATGTATAGGCTTCCTGGGACATGTATACATGTATAGGCTTCCTGGGACATGTATACATGTATAGGCTTCCTGGGATATGTATACATGTATAGGTGTCAGACCCCCGGCTTCCTGGGACATGTATACATGTATAGGCTTCCTGGGACATGTATAGGTTTCCTGGGACATGTATACACGTATAGGCTCCCTGAGCCATGTATACATGTATAGGTGTCAGACCCCCGGCTTCCTGGGACATGTATACATGTATAGGTGTCAGACCCGGCGTCCTGGGACATGTATACATGTATAGGTGTCAGACCCCCCCTGGCTTCCTGGGACATGTATACATGTATAGGTATCAGACCTCCTGGCTTCCTGGGACATGTATACATGTATAGGTGTCAGACCCCCCCCCCCCCGGCTTCCTGGGACATGTATACATGTATAGGTATCAGACCCCCTGGCTTCCTGGGACATGTATACATGTATAGGTGTCAGACCCCCCCCCCCCCGGCTTCCTGGGACATGTATACATGTATAGGCTTCCTGGGACATGTATACATGTATAGGTGTCAGACCCCCCTGGCTTCCTGGGACATGTATACATGTATAGGTGTCAGACCCCCGGCTTCCTGGGACATGTATACATGTATAGGTGTAAGACCCGGCGTCCTGGGACATGTATACATGTATAGGTGTCAGACCCCCCCCTGGCTTCCTGGGACATGTATACATGTATAGGTGTCAGACCCCCCCCCCCCCCGGCTTCCTGGGACATGTATACATGTATAGGCTTCCTGGGACATGTATACATGTATAGGTGTCAGACCCCCGGCTTCCTGGGACATGTATACATGTATAGGCTTCCTGGGACATGTATACATGTATAGGCTTCCTGGGACATGTATACATGTACAGGCTTCCTGGGACATGTATACATGTACAGGCTTCCTGGGACATGTATACATGTATAGGTGTCAGACCCCCGGCTTCCTGGGACATGTATACATGTATAGGCTTCCTGGGACATGTATACATGTATAGGTTTCCTGGGACATGTATACATGTATAGGCTTCCTGGGACATGTATACACGTATAGGCTTCCTGGGACATGTATACATGTATAGGTGTCAGACCCCCGGCTTCCTGGGACATGTATACATGTATAGGCTTCCTGGGACATGTATACATATATAGGTTTCCTGGGACATGTATACATGTATAGGCTTCCTGGGACATGTATACATGTATAGGCTTCCTGGGACATGTATAGGTGTCAGACCCCGGCTTCCTGGGACATGTATACATGTATAGGCTTCCTGGGACATGTATAGGTTTCCTGGGACATGTATACATGTATAGGCTTCCTGGGACATGTATACACGTATAGGCTCCCTGAGACATGTATACATGAATAGGTGTCAGACCCCCGGCTTCCTGGGACATATATACATGTATAGGCTTCCTGGGACATGTATACATGTATAGGTTTCCTGGGACATGTATACATGTATAGGCTTCCTGGGACATGTATACATGTATAGGCTTCCTGGGACATATATACATGTATAGGCTTCCTGGGACATGTATACATGTATAGGCTTCCTGGGACATGTATACATGTATAGGTGTCAGACCCCCAGCTTCCTGGGACATGTATACATGTATAGGCTTCCTGGGACATGTATAGGTTTCCTGGGACATGTATACACGTATAGGCTCCCTGAGACATGTATACATGTATAGGTGTCAGACCCCCGACTTCCTGGGACATGTATACATGTATAGGTGTCAGACCCGGCGTCCTGGGACATGTATACATGTATAGGTGTCAGACCCCCCCTGGCTTCCTGGGACATGTATACATGTATAGGTATCAGACCCCCTGGCTTCCTGGGACATGTATACATGTATAGGTGTCAGACCCCCCCCCCGGCTTCCTGGGACATGTATACATGTATAGGCTTCCTTGGACATGTATACATGTATAGGTGTCAGACCCCCTGGCTTCCTGGGACATGTATACATGTATAGGTGTCAGACCCCCGGCTTCCTGGGACATGTATACATGTATAGGCTTCCTGGGACATGTATACATGTATAGGCTTCCTGGGACATGTATACATGTATAGGCATCCTGGGACATGTATACATGTATAGGCTTCCTGGGACATGTATACATGTACAGGCTTCCTGGGACATGTATACATGTATAGGTGTCAGACCCCCGGCTTCCTGGGACATGTATACATGTATAGGCTTCCTGGGACATGTATACATGTATAGGTTTCCTGGGACATGTATACATGTATAGGCTTCCTGGGACATGTATACACGTATAGGCTTCCTGGGACATGTATACATGTATAGGTGTCAGACCCCCGGCTTCAAGGGACATGTATACATGTATAGGCTTCCTGGGACATGTATACATGTATAGGTTTCCTGGGACATGTATACATGTATAGGCTTCCTGGGACATGTATACATGTATAGGCTTCCTGGGACATGTATAGGTTTCCTGGGACATGTATACATGTATAGGCTTCCTGGGACATGTATACATGTATAGGCTTCCTGGGACATGTATACATGTATAGGCTTCCTGGGACATGTATACATGTATAGGCTTCCTGGGACATGTTTACATGTATAGGTGTCAGACCCCGGCTTCCTGGGACATGTATACATGTATAGGCTTCCTGGGACATGTATAGGTTTCCTGGGACATGTATACATGTATAGGCTTCCTGGGACATGTATACACGTATAGGCTCCCTGAGACATGTATACATGTATATGTGTCAGACCCCCAGCTTCCTGGGACATATATACATGTATAGGCTTCCTGGGACATGTATACATGTATAGGCTTCCTGGGACATGTATACATGTATAGGCTTCCTGGGACATGTATACATGTATAGGTGTCAGACCCCCGGCTTCCTGGGACATGTATACATGTATAGGCTTCCTGGGACATGTATAGGTTTCCTGGGACATGTATACACGTATAGGCTCCCTGAGACATGTATACATGTATAGGTGTCAGACCCCTGGCTTCCTGGGACATGTATACATGTATAGGTGTCAGACCCGGCGTCCTGGGACATGTATACATGTATAGGTGTCAGACCCCCCCCTGGCTTCCTGGGACATGTATACATGTATAGGTATCAGACCCCCTGGCTTCCTGGGACATGTATACATGTATAGGTGTCAGACCCCCCCCCCCCCCGGCTTCCTGGGACATGTATACATGTATAGGCTTCCTTGGACATGTATACATGTATAGGTGTCAGACCCCCCTGGCTTCCTGGGACATGTATACATGTATATGTGTCAGACCCCCGGCTTCCTGGGACATGTATACATGTATAGGCTTCCTGGGACATGTATACATGTATAGGCTTCCTGGGACATGTATACATGTATAGGCATCCTGGGACATGTATACATGTATAGGCTTCCTGGGACATGTATACATGTACAGGCTTCCTGGGACATGTATACATGTATAGGTGTCAGACCCCCGGCTTCAAGGGACATGTATACATGTATAGGCTTCCTGGGACATGTATACATGTATAGGTTTCCTGGGACATGTATACATGTATAGGCTTCCTGGGACATGTATACATGTATAGGCTTCCTGGGACATGTATAGGTTTCCTGGGACATGTATACATGTATAGGCTTCCTGGGACATGTATACATGTATAGGCTTCCTGGGACATGTATACATGTATAGGCTTCCTGGGACATGTATAGGTTTCCTGGGACATGTATACATGTATAGGCTTCCTGGGACATGTATACATGTATAGGCTTCCTGGGACATGTATACATGTATAGGCTTCCTGGGACATGTATAGGTTTCCTGGGACATGTATACATGTATAGGCTTCCTGGGACATGTATAGGCTTCCTGGGACATGTATACATGTATAGGCTTCCTGGGACATGTATACATGTATAGGCTTCCTGGGACATGTATACATGTACAGGCTTCCTGGGACATGTTTACATGTATAGGTGTCAGACCCCCGGCTTCCTGGGACATGTATACATGTATAGGCTTCCTGGGACATGTATAGGTTTCCTGGGACATGTATACACGTATAGGCTCCCTGAGACATGTATACATGTATAGGTGTCAGACCCCCGGCTTCCTGGGACATGTATACATGTATAGGCTTCCTGGGACATGTATAGGTTTCCTGGGACATGTATACACGTATAGGCTCCCTGAGACATGTATACATGTATAGGTGTCAGACCCCCGGCTTCCTGGGACATGTATACATGTATAGGCTTCCTGGGACATGTATACATGTATAGGCTTCCTGGGACATGTATAGGTGTCAGACTCCCGGCTTCCTGGGACATGTATACATGTATAGGCTTCCTGGGACATGTATAGGTTTCCTGGGACATGTATACATGTATAGGCTTCCTGGGACATGTATACATGTATAGGCTTCCTGGGACATGTATACATGTATAGGCTTCCTGGGACATGTATACATGTATAGGCTTCCTGGGACATGTATACATGTATAGGCTTCCTGGGACATGTATACATGTATAGGCTTCCTGGGACATGTATACATGTATAGGCTTCCTGGGACATGTATACATGTATAGGCTTCCTGGGACATGTATACATGTATAGGCTTCCTGGGACATGTATACATGTATAGGCTTCCTGGGACATGTTTACATGTATAGGTGTCAGACCCCCGGCTTCCTGGGACATGTATACATGTATAGGCTTCCTGGGACATGTATAGGTTTCCTGGGACATGTATACACGTATAGGCTCCCTGAGACATGTATACATGTATAGGTGTCAGACCCCCGGCTTCCTGGGACATGTATACATGTACATGTCTCCTAGACATGGGATTTCTGTGCACCACAGGATTTGGGTTCCCCCCTGTTCCTCCTGTCTCTCTCCTCTGTGATCAGGATCCGGGGGCCCCTCTGCCATCTCTCTGACATCCTGATATACAATCGCTTGGCAACGTCAATCTCATTACCCGTCTCACCTTTTACTTCCAGCTGTGTATATTGATCACTGGGCTCGGCTGTGACGCGTGCATCGGACAGAAGGGGAGAGGCGGTGAGTTTGATCTATTCAAAATATGGCAGATTGTCCTGCCCGGCCTTCAATCACAGCCCTCACACTCGGGGAAGTGAAGCCCCCGGAGGGAGACTCGTCTCCAGAGCTGACAGGAGGTCTCACCAGTCCAGATTAATCCCAGGCGAGGGAGAAGGGAGGGGGATCTGAACTCGGACCATTTAAAACCAGACCCAAATCGCGGTGTGGTCCAGCAGTACAGGCGTCCTGACTCCGAGGGAAGATGAAGGTGAGTTTTCTCCCAAAGGTCAGTCCTTGCGAGCTTAGGGAGGAATTCCCTGCTGTATATACAACTATACAGTATATATATATATATATATATATATATAGGCAGTAGTGACCTTTGCTTCCTTCAGCAATACGACTGGAACAATTTAAATGATCCTGACACAATACTGATAGAAAGGGGGATTTTTAAAAGCTGTAGTACTTTGTATTTGTAATTTTATTTGCTAAAATCTCAGATCATTTTTGGGGGATTTTTTTTTGTTATTTACATTTTTTTCGTACAATTTGGTGTAAGAACATCGTTATGGAGAAGTATTATACAATTAGGCTCTAGCATGTATCTATTACAGGTGAACGGAGAATAAACACGTCTTACTGTACATAGGAGAATCACTCATTGTGTAATGTGTTGTATATTTGTGCTGGTGTGTGTATTTATCATAGGTAACCGCAGGTAGGTCCGCTCTTACTGTGTGACCAGATTCTCCCTCTCTCATATTATATTATATGTTATAATCTTATAATGAATCACTGATTACATTCGTTAGTTTGTTAATATATTTGACCTGAATTGTCAGACCTCATTCCCGATGTTCCCGATGTGTCTCTGGGAATTAAGTGACTTATTAATTAACCCCGTCTCTCCCAAGGGAACAATCACTTATTGGCGAGTCTGCTCGCCCTACACGCTGTTATTACTCCCACTGGGGACATTCCTGGGCGATGCGTCTCAGGGGAATGATGGGGCGTATTACTGGTGACCCTACATGTATCTGCCGGTCTGCCGGTCACATCAATCTGCATTAAGATGAGAATCTGCCGTTTATTATACAGAAAGAGATTGAACATAAAACATTCTGGCTGGTGACAACACAGGGACCTTATACTGAGTCCAGGACAATCCAGGGGCCACTTGGATTCTTAGGGCCCTGGGGCAGAACCAGCCCCTGATGTGTTCTTCATTCTCTGACTGCAGACATTGGGGTAAATTTACTAAAGGTCAATTCTAATAGATTTTCTCTAACGTCCTAGTGGATGCTGGGGACTCCGTCAGGACCATGGGGATTAGCGGCTCCGCAGGAGACAGGGCACAAAAATAAAGCTTTAGGATCAGGTGGTGTGCACTGGCTCCTCCCCCTATGACCCTCCTCCAAGCCTCAGTTAGGTTTTTGTGCCCGTCCGAGCAGGGTGCAATCTAGGTGGCTCTCCTAAAGAGCTGCTTAGAAAAAGTTTTTAGGTTTTTTATTTTCAGTGAGTTCTGCTGGCAACAGGCTCACTGCATCGAGGGACTTAGGGGAGAGAAGTGAACTCACCTGCGTGCAGGATGGATTGGCTTCTTAGGCTACTGGACACCATTAGCTCCAGAGGGAGTCGGAACACAGGTCTCACCCTGGGGTTCGTCCCGGAGCCGCGCCGCCGACCCCCCTTGCAGATGCCGAAGATGGAAGAGGTCCAGAAGCAGGCGGCAGAAGACTTTTCAGTCTTCCTGAGGTAGCGCACAGCACTGCAGCTGTGCGCCATTGTTGTCAGCACACTTCACACAGCGGTCACGGAGGGTGCAGGGCGTTGGGGGGGCGCCCTGGGCAGCAATGTATAATACCTTTTTATGGCTAAAAATACATCACATATAGCCCTTTGAGGCTATATGGATGTATTTAACCCCTGCCAGATCTCACAGATTCCGGAGAAGAGCCCGCCGAAATAGGGGGCGGGGCTTATTCTCCTCAGCACACAGCGCCATTTTCCTGCTCAGCTCCGCTGTGAGGAAGGCTCCCAGGTCTCTCCCCTGCACTGCACTACAGAAACAGGGTAAAACAGAGAAGGGGGGCACTTTTTTTGGCGATATTAATATATTTAAGCTGCTATAAGAATACAACACTTATATAGGGTTGTTCCCATATATATTATAGCGCTTGGGTGTGTGCTGGCAAACTCTCCCTCTGTCTCCCCAAAGGGCTAGTGGGGTCCTGTCTTCAATAGAGCATTCCCTGTGTGTCTGCTGTGTGTCGGTACGTGTGTGTCGACATGTATGAGGACGATGTTGGTGTGGAGGCAGAGCAATTGCCGGTAATGGTGATGTCACCCCCTAGGGAGTCGACATCGGAATGGATGGCTTTGTTTATGGAATTATGTGATAATGTCAGCACATTACAAAAATCAGTTGACGACATGAGACGGCCGTCAAACCAGTTGGTACCTGCCCAGGCGTCTCAGACACCGTCAGGGGCTGTAAAACGCCCTTTACCTCAGTCGGTCGATACAGACCCAGACACGGACACTGAATCTAGTGTCGACGGTGAAGAAACAAACGTATTTTCCAGTAGGGCCACACGTTATATGATCACGGCAATGAAGGAGACTTTGCATATCTCTGATACTACAAGTACCACAAAAAGGGGTATTATGTGGGGGGTGAAAAAACTACCTGTAGTTTTTCCTGAATCAGAGGAATTGAATGATGTATGTGATGAAGCGTGGGTTAACCCAGATAGAAAAGGGCTAATTTCTAAAAAGTTATTGGCATTATACCCTTTCCCGCCAGAGGTTAGGGCTCGCTGGGAAACACCCCCTAAGGTGGATAAGGCGCTCACACGCTTATCAAAACAAGTGGCGTTACCGTCTCCTGATACGGCCGCCCTCAAGGATCCAGCTGATAGGAGGCTGGAAACTACTCTAAAAAGTATATACACACATACTGGTGTTATACTGCGACCAGCCATCGCCTCAGCCTGGATGTGCAGTGCTGGAGTGGTCTGGTCGGATTCCCTGACTGAAAATATTGATACCCTGGATAGGGACAGTATTTTACACACTTTAGAGCAATTAAAGGATGCTTTTCTTTATATGCGAGATGCTCAGAGGGATATTTGCACTCTGGCATCGAGAGTAAGTGCGATGTCCATATCTGCCAGAAGAAGTTTATGGACACGACAGTGGTCAGGTGATGCGGATTCTAAACGGCATATGGAAGTATTGCCGTATAAAGGGGAAGAATTATTTGGCGTCGGTCTATCGGATTTGGTGGCCACGGCAACTGCCGGGAAATCCACCTTTTTACCTCAGACCCCCTCCCAACAGAAAAAGACACCGTCTTTTCAGCCGCAGTCCTTTCGGTCCTATAAGAACAAGCGGGCAAAAGGACAGTCATATCTGCCCCGAGGCAGAGGAAAGGGTAAGAGAGGGCAGCAAGCAGCCCCTTCCCAGGAACAGAAGCCCTCCGCGGGTTCTGCAAAGCCCTCAGCATGACGCTGGGGCTTTACAAGCGGACTCAGGAGCGGTGGGGGGTCGACTCAAGAATTTCAGCGCGCAGTGGGCTTGCTCACAGGTGGACCCCTGGATCCTGCAGGTAGTATCTCAGGGTTACAGGTTGGAATTCGAGAAGTCTCCCCCTCGCCGGTTCCTGAAGTCTGCTTTGCCAACGTCTCCCTCAGACAGGGCGACGGTATTGGAAGCCATTCACAAGCTGTTTTCTCAGCAGGTGATAGTCAAGGTACCCCTCCTACAACAGGGAAAGGGGTATTACTCCACGCTATTTGTGGTATCGAAGCCGGACGGCTCGGTAAGACCTATTCTAAATCTGAAATCTTTGAACCTGTACATACAAAAATTCAAGTTCAAGATGGAATCACTCAGAGCAGTGATAGCGAATCTGGAAGAAGGGGACTTTATGGTGTCCCTGGACATAAAAGATGCTTACCTGCATGTCCCAATTTGCCCTTCACATCAAGGGTACCTCAGGTTCGTGGTGCAAAACTGTCATTATCAGTTTCAGACGCTGCCGTTTGGATTGTCCACGGCACCTCGGGTCTTTACCAAGGTAATGGCCGAAATGATGATTCTTCTGCGAAGAAGAGGCGTATTAATTATCCCTTACTTGGACGATCTCCTGATAAGGGCAAGGTCCAGAGAACAGCTGGAGGACGGAGTAGCACTAACCCAAGTAGTGCTGCAACAACACGGGTGGATTCTGAATTTCCCAAAATCTCAGTTGACCCCGACAACACGTCTGCTGTTCCTGGGAATGATTCTGGACACGGTTCAGAAAAAGGTGTTTCTTCCGGAGGAGAAAGCCAAGGAGTTATCCGAACTTGTCAGGAACCTCCTAAAACCAGGAAAAGTGTCTGTGCATCAATGCACAAGAGTCCTGGGAAAGATGGTGGCTTCTTACGAAGCAATCCCATTCGGCAGATTCCACGCACGAACTTTTCAGTGGGATCTGCTGGACAAATGGTCCGGATCGCATCTGCAGATGCATCAGCGGATAACCTTATCGCCACGGACAAGGGTGTCTCTTCTGTGGTGGTTACAGAGTGCTCATCTGTTAGAAGGCCGCAGATTCGGCATACAGGACTGGGTCCTGGTGACCACGGATGCCAGTCTGAGAGGCTGGGGAGCGGTCACACAGGGAAGAAACTTCCAGGGAGTATGGTCAAGCCTGGAGATGTCTCTTCACATAAATATACTGGAGCTAAGAGCGATTTACAATGCTCTAAGCCTGGCAAAACCCCTGCTTCAGGGTCAGCCGGTGTTGATCCAGTCGGACAACATCACGGCAGTCGCCCACGTAAACAGACAGGGCGGCACAAGAAGCAGGAGAGCAATGGCAGAAGCTGCAAGGATTCTTCGCTGGGCGGAAGATCATGTGATAGCACTGTCAGCAGTGTTCATTCCGGGAGTGGACAACTGGGAAGCAGACTTCCTCAGCAGACACAATCTACACCCGGGAGAGTGGGGACTTCATCCAGAAGTCTTCCACATGATTGTGAACCGTTGGGAAAAACCAAAGGTGGATATGATGGCGTCTCGCCTCAACAAAAAACTGGACAGGTATTGCGCCAGGTCAAGAGACCCTCAGGCAATAGCTGTGGATGCTCTGGTAACACCGTGGGTGTTCCAGTCAGTGTATGTGTTTCCTCCTCTGCCTCTCATACCCAAAGTACTGAGAATTATACGGCAAAGGGGAGTAAGAACGATACTCGTGGCTCCGGATTGGCCAAGAAGAACTTGGTACCCGGAACTTCAGGAGATGCTCACGGAAAATCCGTGGCCTCTACCTCTAAGACGGGACCTGATTCAGCAGGGACCGTGTCTATTCCAAGACTTACCGCGGCTGCGTTTGACGGCGTGGCGGTTGAACGCCGAATTCTAAGGGAAAAAGGCATTCCGGAAGAGGTCATTCCTACACTGGTTAAAGCCAGGAAGGAGGTGACTGCACAACATTATCACCGCATTTGGAGAAAATATGTTGCGTGGTGCGAGGCCAGGAAGGCCCCCACGGAGGAATTTCAATTGGGTCGATTCCTACATTTCCTGCAAACAGGATTGTCTATGGGCCTCAAGTTGGGGTCCATTAAGGTTCAAATTTCGGCCCTGTCAATTTTCTTCCAGAAAGAATTGGCTTCAGTTCCTGAAGTCCAGACTTTTGTAAAAGGAGTACTACATATACAGCCCCCGGTTGTGCCCCCAGTGGCTCCGTGGGACCTTAATGTAGTTTTGGATTTTCTCAAATCCCATTGGTTTGAGCCACTCAAATCGGCGGATTTGAAATATCTTACATGGAAAGTAACCATGCTACTGGCCCTGGCTTCAGCCAGGAGAGTGTCAGAATTGGCGGCTTTATCATATAAAAGCCCATATCTGATTTTCCATTCGGACAGGGCAGAACTGCGGACGCGTCCTCATTTTCTGCCTAAGGTGGTGTCAGCGTTTCACCTGAACCAGCCTATTGTGGTGCCTGCGGCTACTAGCGATTTGGAGGATTCCAAGTTGCTGGACGTTGTCAGGGCATTGAAAATATATATTTCAAGGACGGCTGGAGTCAGAAAATCTGACTCGCTGTTTATACTGTATGCACCCAACAAGCTGGGTGCTCCTGCTTCTAAGCAGACGATTGCTCGTTGGATTTGTAGCACAATTCAACTTGCACATTCTGTGGCAGGCCTGCCACAGCCTAAATCTGTCAAGGCCCATTCCACAAGGAAGGTGGGCTCATCCTGGGCGGCTGCCCGAGGGGTCTCGGCATTACAACTCTGCCGAGCAGCTACGTGGTCGGGGGAGAACACGTTTGTAAAATTCTACAAATTTGATACCCTGGCTAAAGAGGACCTGGAGTTCTCTCATTCGGTGCTGCAGAGTCATCCGCACTCTCCCGCCCGTTTGGGAGCTTTGGTATAATCCCCATGGTCCTGACGGAGTCCCCAGCATCCACTAGGACGTTAGAGAAAATAAGATTTTACTTACCGATAAATCTATTTCTCGTAGTCCGTAGTGGATGCTGGGCGCCCATCCCAAGTGCGGATTGTCTGCAATACTTGTACATAGTTATTGTTACAAAAAAATCGGGTTGTTCTTGTTGTGAGCCGTCTGTTCAGAGGCTCCTACGTTGTCATACTGTTAACTGGGTTCAGATCACAAGTTGTACGGTGTGATTGGTGTGGCTGGTATGAGTCTTACCCGGGATTCAAAATCCTTCCTTATTGTGTACGCTCGTCCGGGCACAGAATCCTAACTGAGGCTTGGAGGAGGGTCATAGGGGGAGGAGCCAGTGCACACCACCTGATCCTAAAGCTTTATTTTTGTGCCCTGTCTCCTGCGGAGCCGCTAATCCCCATGGTCCTGACGGAGTCCCCAGCATCCACTACGGACTACGAGAAATAGATTTATCGGTAAGTAAAATCTTATTTTTTTTATCAATTTAAAATCAATCAAAATTAATCTTTAGTAAATTTGCCCCCTTGTCTCTTTTTACCTACTGTATAAGGTTGTTCTGGACCCTCTAAGTAGCCAGTAATTCACATTCTTCCAGTATGTACTGAGAGACTGCACCAAGGTGAGAGTCAGCCGCAGGACAGGTGCACCAAGGTGAGAGTCAGCCGCAGGACAGGTGCACCAAGGTGAGAGTCAGCCGCAGGACAGGTGCACCAAGGTGAGAGTCAGCCGCAGGACAGGTGCACCAAGGTGAGAGTCAGCCGCAGGACAGGTGCACCAAGGTGAGAGTCAGCCGCAGGACAGGTGCACCAAGGTGAGAGTCAGCCGCAGGACAGGTGCACCTCACTGAGAGTCAGCCGCAGGACAGGTGCACCAAGGTGAGAGTCAGCCGCAGGACAGGTGCACCAAGGTGAGAATCAGCCGCAGGACAGGTGCACCTCACTGAGAGTCAGCCGCAGGACAGGTGCACCAAGGTGAGAGTCAGCCGCAGGACCGGTGCACCTCACTGAGAGTCAGTCGCAGGACAGGTGCACCTCACTGAGAGTCAGCCGCAGGACAGGTGCACCAAGGTGAGAGTCAGCTGCAGGACAGGTGCACCAAGGTGAGAGTCAGCCGCAGGACAGGTGCACCAAGGTGAGAATCAGCCGCAGGACAGGTGCACCTCACTGAGAGTCAGCCGCAGGACAGGTGCACCAAGGTGAGAGTCAACCGCAGGACCGGTGCACCTCACTGAGAGTCAGTCGCAGGACAGGTGCATCTCACTGAGAGTCAGCCGCAGGACAGGTGCACCAAGGTGAGAGTCAGCCGCAGGACAGGTGCACCAAGGTGAGAGTCAGCCGCAGGACAGGTGCACCAAGGTGAGAGTCAGCCGCAGGACAGGTGCACCTCACTGAGAGTCAGCCGTAGGACAGGTGCACCAAGGTGAGAGTCAGCCGCAGGACAGGTGCACCTCACTGAGAGTCAGCCGCAGGACAGGTGCGCCTCACTGAGAGTCAGTCGCAGGACAGGTGCACCTCACTGAGAGTCAGCCGCAGGACAGGTGCACCAAGGTGAGAGTCAGCCGCAGGACAGGTGCACCTCACTGAGAGTCAGCCGCAGGACAGGTGCACCTCACTGAGAGTCAGTCGCAGGACAGGTGCACCTCACTGAGAGTCAGCCGCAGGACAGGTGCACCAAGGTGAGAGTCAGCCGCAGGACAGGTGCACCTCACTGAGAGTCAGCCGCAGGACAGGTGCACCTCACTGAGAGTCAGCCGCAGGACAGGTGCACCTCACTGAGTCAGCCGCCGGACAGGTGCACCTCACTGAGAGTCAGCCGCAGGACAGGTGCACCTCACTGAGAGTCAGCCGCAGGACAGGTGCACCTCATTGAGAGTCAGCTGCAGGACAGGTGCACCAAGGTGAGAGTCAGCCGCAGGACAGGTGCACCTCACTGAGAGTCAGCCGCAGGACAGGTGCACCTCACTGAGAGTCAGCCGCAGGACAGGTGCACAAAGGTGAGAATCAGCCGCAGCACAGGTGCACCTCACTGAGAGTCAGCCGCAGGACAGGTGCACCTCACTGAGGGTCAGCCGCAGGACAGGTGCACCTCACTGAGGGTCAGCCTCAGGACAGGTGCACCTCACTGAGGGTCAGCCGCAGGACAGGTGCACCTCACTGAGAGTCAGTCACAGGACAGGTGCACCTCACTGAGAGTCAGCCGCAGGACAGGTGCACCTCACTGAGAGTCAGCCGCAGGACAGGTGCAGTAATACGGGGGGGGGGGGGGGACTCTGTACAGTAATACGTGTGTGTGTCTCCTGTACAGTAATACGGGTGTGTGTCTCCTGTACAGTAATATGGGTGTGTGTGTCTCCTGTACAGTAATACGGGTGTGTGTCTCCTGTACAGTAATATGGGGTGGGTGGGTCTCTCCTGTACAGTAATACGGGGGTGTGCGTGTCTCTGTACAGTAATACGTGTTTGTGTGTCTCCTGTACAGTAATGAGGGTGTGTGTCTCCTGTACAGTAATACGGGTGTGTGCCTCCTGTACAGTAATACGGGTGCGTGTGTCTCCTGTACAGTAATACGTGTGTGTGTCTCTGTACAGTAATACGGGTGTGTGTGTCTCCTGTACAGTAATACGTGTGTGTGTGTCTGTACAGTAATACGGGTGTGTGTGTCTGTACAGTAATACGGGTGTGTGTGTGTCTCTGTACAGTAATACGTGTGTGTGTCTCCTGTACAGTAATACGGGTGTGTGTCTCCTGTACAGTAATACAGGTGTGTGTGTCTCCCTGTACAGTAATATGGGTGTGTTTCTCCTGTACAGTAATACAGGGGGGGGAGGGGGGGCTCCTGTACAGTAATATGGGTGTGTGTGTCTCTGTACAGTAATACGGGTGTGTGTCTTCTGTACAGTAATACGGGGGGGATGTCTCCTGTACAGTAATACGTGTGTGTGTATCTGTACAGTAATACGTGTGTGTGTCTCCTGTACAGTAATACGGGTGTGTGTCTCCTGTACAGTAATACGGGTGTGTGTCTCCTGTACAGTAATACGGGTGCGTGTGTCTCCTGTACAGTAATACGGGTGTGTGTCTCCTGTACAGTAATACGGGTGCGTGTGTCTCCTGTACAGTAATACGGGTGTGTGTGTCTCCTGTACAGTAATACGGGTGTGTGTGTCTCCTGTACAGTAATACGGGTGTGTGTGTGTGTCTCTATACAGTAATACGGGTGGGTGTGTCTCCTGTACAGTAATACGGGTGTGTGTGTATCCTGTACAGTAATACGGGTGTGTGTCTCCTGTACAGTAATACGTGTGTGTGTCTCTGTACAGTAATACGGGTGTGTGTCTCCTGTACAGTAATACGGGTGTGTGTGTGTCTGTACAGTAATACGGGTGTGTGTCTCCTGTACAGTAATATGTGTGTGTGTGTGTGTGTGTGTGTGTGTGTCTCTGTACAGTAATACATGTGTGTGTCTCCTGTACTATAATACGGGTGGGTGTCTCCTGTACAGTAATACGGGTGTGTGTCTCCTGTACAGTAATATGGGTGTGTTTCTCCTGTACAGTAATACGGGGGGGGGGGCTCCTGTACAGTAATACGGGTGTGTGTCTCTGTACAGTAATACGGGTGTGTGTGTCTCCTGTACAGTAATACGGGTGTGTGTGTGTGTCTTTGTACAGTAATACGGGTGTGTGTGTGTCTCTGTACAGTAATGCGTGTGTGTGGTTCCTGTACAGTAATACGGGTGTGTGTGTCTCTGTACAGTAATACGTGTGTGTGTCTCCTGTACAGTAATACAGGTGTGTGTCTCCTGTACAGTAATACGGGTGTGTGTGTGTGTCTGTACAGTAATACGGGTGTGTGTCTCCTGTACATTAATACAGGTGTGTGTGTCTCTCTGTACAGTAATACGTGTGTGTCTCCTGTATAGTAATATGGGTGTGTGTGTCTCCTGTACAGTAATACAGGTGTGTGTCTCCTGTACAGTAATACGGGTGTGTGTGTGTGTCTGTACAGTAATACGGGTGTGTGTCTCCTGTACATTAATACAGGTGTGTGTGTCTCTCTGTACAGTAATACGTGTGTGTGTCTCCTGTATAGTAATATGGGTGTGTGTGTCTCCTGTACAGTAATACCGGTGTGTTTCTCCTGTACAGTAATACAGGGGTGGGGGATCACCTGTACAGAAATACGGGTGTGTGTGTCTCTGTACAGTAATACGGGTGTGTGTCTCCTGTACAGTAATACGGGGGTGTCTCCTGTACAGTAATACGGGTGTGAGTGTCTCTGTACAGTAATACGTGTGTGTGTCTCCTGTACAGTAATACGTGTGTGTGTCTCCTGTACAGTTATACGGGTGTGTGTGTCTCCTGTACAGTAATATGTGTGTGTGTGTGTGTGTGTGTGTGTGTGTGTGTGTCTCTGTACAGTAATACGGGTGGGTGTGTCTCCTGTACAGTAATACGTGTGTGTGTGTGTGTCTCTATACAGTAATACCGGTGGGTGTGTCTCCTGTACAGTAATATGGGTGTGTGTCTCTTTACAGTAATACGGGTGTGTGTGTCTCCTGTACAGTAATACGGGTGTGTGTGTGTGTGTCTCCTGTACAGTAATATGTGTGTGTGTCTCTGTACAGTAATACGGGTGTGTGTGTCTCCTGTACAGTAATACGGGTGTGTGTGTGTCTGTACAGTAATACGGATGTGTGTGTCCTGTACAGTAATACGGGTGTGTGTGTGTCTCTGTACAGTAATACGTGTGTGTGTCTCCTGTACAGTAATACGGGTGGGTGTGTCTCCTGTACAGTAATACGGGTGTGTGTGTCTCTGTACAGTAATACAGGTGTGTGTCTCCTGTACAGTAATACGGGGGGTGTCTCCTGTACAGTAATACGGGTGTGTGTCTCCTGTACAGTAATACGGGTGTGTGTCTCCAGTACAGTAATACGGGTGCGTGTGTCTCCTGTATAGTAATACGTGTGAGTGTCTCCTGTACAGTAATACGGGGTGTGTGTCTCTGTACAGTAATACGTGTGTATCCTGTACAGTAATACGGGGGGGGGTCTCCTGTACAGTAATACGTGTGTGTGTCTCCTGTACAGTAATACGGGTGCACGTGTCTCCTGTACAGTAATACGGGTGTGTGTCTCCTGTACAGTAATACGGGTGTGTGTCTCTTGTACAGTAATACGGGTGCGTGTGTCTCCTGTACAGTAATATGTGTGTGTGTGTCTCTGTACAGTAATACGGGTGGGTGTGTCTCCTGTACAGTAATACGGGTGTGTGTGTGTGTGTCTCTATACAGTAATACCGGTGGGTGTGTCTCCTGTACAGTAATATGGGTGTGTGTCTCTTTACAGTAATACAGGTGTGTGTGTCTCCTGTACAGTAATACGGGTGTGTGTGTCTCCTGTACAGTAATACGTGTGTGTGTCTCTGTACAGTAATACGTGTGTGTGTGTCTCCTGTACAGTAATACGGGTGTGTGTGTGTCTGTACAGTAATACGGGTGTGTGTGTCCTGTACAGTAATACGGGTGTGTGTGTGTGTGTCTCTGTACAGTAATACGTGTGTGTGTCTCCTATACAGTATTACGGGTGGGTGTGTCTCCTGTACAGTAATACGGGTGTGTGTGTCTCTGTACAGTAATACAGGTGTGTGTCTCCTGTACAGTAATACGGGGGGGGGTGTCTCCTGTACAGTAATACGTGTGTGTGTCTCCTGTACAGTAATACGGGTGTGTGTCTCCTGTACAGTAATACGAGTGCGTGTGTCTCCTGTATAGTAATACGTGTGTGTGTCTCCCGTACAGTAATACGGGGTGTGTGTCTCTGTACAGTAATACGTGTGTGTGTATCCTGTACAGTAATACGGGGGGGTGGGGGGGGGTCTCCTGTACAGTGATACGTGTGTGTCTCCTGTAAAGTAATACGGGTGCGCGTGTCTCCTGTACAGTAATACGGGTGTGTGTCTCCTGTACAGTAATACGGGTGTGTGTCTCCTGTACAGTAATACGGGTGTGTGTCTCCTGTACAGTAATACGGGAGGGGGGGTGTCTCCTGTACAGTAATACGGGTGTGTGTGTGTCTTTGTACAGTAATACGGGTGTGTGTGTCTCTGTACAGTAATACGTGTGTGTGTCTCCTGTACAGTAATACGGGTGTGTGTCTCCTGTACAGTAATACGGGTGCGTGTGTCTCCTGTACAGTAATACGTGTGTGTGTCTCTGTACAGTAATACGGGTGTGTGTGTCTCCTGTACAGTAATACGGGTGTGTGTGTGTCTCTGTACAGTAATACGGGTAGGTGTGTCTCCTGTACAGTAATACGGTGTGTGTGTCTCTGTACAGTAATACGGGTGGGTGTGTCTCCTGTACAGTAATACGGGTGTGTGTGTGTCTCCTTTACAGTAATATGGGTGTGTTTGTGTGTCTCTGTACAGTAATACGGGTGTGTGTCTCCTGTACAGTAATATGGGTGTGTGTCTCCTGTACAGTAATATGGGTGTGTGTGTCTCTGTACAGTAATATGGGTGTGTGTCTCCTGTACAGTAATATGGGTGTGTGTGTGTCTCTGTACAGTAATAAGGGTGTGTTTGTCTCCTGTACAGTAATATTGGTGTGTGTGTCTCTGTACAGTAATACGGGTGTATGTGTCTCCTGTACAGTAATATGGGTGTGTGTGTCTCCTGTACAGTAATACGGGTGTGTGTGTCTTCTGTACAGTAATATGGGTGTGTGTGTATCTCTGTACAGTAATACGGGTGTGTGTCTCCTGTACAGTAATATGGGTGTGTGTGTCTCTGTACAGTAATACGGGTGTGTCTCCTGTACAGTAATATGGGTGTGTGTTAGGGTCTCCTGCTCTGTGCTGCCACGTCGTCATGGCAACCGGGAGACAAGTGCTGGCGGAGTAACCTGAGCGTAGCTGATACTCCGGTTCGGGTCTTTTGCTGTGCAGTGGTTACAGGCTCTGTGCACGGCAGGGGATCCGGTGCTGGTTTTTGTGCTCGCAGTCTGTGGGGTCTGAGTGGGGCGTGGACAGCACCTGCTATATAAACCCTCTCCTCAGGTTAGGCAGATGCTGCTGAATCTTTGTTGGTTAGTCAGTTCCTGAAAGTTAGCCAGTACTGTGTAAACTTTGTATTTATTTGTTGCTTACTGCAAATAGGCCTTGGGATTTGGTATTACACTCTGCCAATCCAGACCTAGCAGTAAGACTGGAGTCAGTCGTTTAACCTGCTGGGGTTCTCTTGCTACTCTGTGAACCTAGCAAGTTTGCGGCTGTATTCTCAGACTTGCCTGCCAAAATCCTTTCTCACTGTGCTAGGTGTTCAGGTGTCAGTTTAGTGGCAGTAAGCTGAACCAGTGCACTGCAAGTGAGGACTAGGATTGTGGAGACTCTCCTTGTGTCTATTATTCCATCTCTGACCAAGGAGTTTACTGCCACACCCGTTGGTAACCCTTTAGGGTTTTTGCTGTTGCCCTTAGCAACAGCATTTTGGGTTCTCTACGTATTAAATCACTACATCTCGCTTCTTTCCATCTGAGCATTCCTAATACTAGGGAGACACCCAGTTTCTTAGCCTTTGGGCTTCTCTGTTCATTTTGTGTTTATTTTGTTACCCTATCACCTTCTGTGTATGTAATGTCATATTCCCCAGTCTGTCTGTGAGTTCATTTGTTTTGCATCCCTCACCGTTCAGACACCAGTACATTCCTGCTGGCACTGGTGTGCATAACATATTCAGCAGCCTAATACTCCTGTTGAAATTTTGTGGGAATATGGAGCATACCCCTCAAAATACTTTCAACAGGTGGTCGATCAGGTGCAGGTCCTGACTCGACAATTTAATGATTTGTCCATTAAAATGCACACCTCGCAGGCCGCTGGCGGAGCTCCCGCAGCAGCAGTACCTTCAGGGGTTAAGGAGCCGAAAGTAAATCTCCCGGATCGTTTTTCTGGAGATCGCTCGCAGTTCTTTTGTTTCAAGGAGAGCTGCAAGCTATATTTCCAGCTTAGGCCTCAGTCTTCTGGGTCGGAGATTCAGCGGGTGGGCATAGTGATTTCCTTGCTACAAGGAGACCCACAGGTCTGGGCATATGGGTTGCAGCCTGACTGTCCGTCGCTTAAAAGTGTTGATGCTTTTTTTACGGCACTGGGCATGTTGTATGATGACCCTGACAAGACGGCCTCAGCCGAGGCTCAGATTTCGATCCTTAAGCAAGGGCGAAGGCCAGTTGAGGTTTATTGTATGGAGTTTCGGAGGTTGGCCCATGATACCCAGTGGAATGACCCAGCCCTGAGACACCAGTACCGAAGAGGTCTTTCTAACCAGTTAAAAGACCAACTGGTACAATATCCCTTGCCTGATAGCTTGGATCAGCTCATGCAGTTATCCATTCGGGTGGATAGACGGCTGAGAGAGCGCAGGCTGGAAAGGGAGACCGAGGTTTCCTTCTTTCCCAAGGGAACCTCAGACTCTGAGGAATTTTCCGAGGAGCCTATGCAGATTGGGGCTACCCGCCTCTCCTCGCGTGAGAAGACGCGGAGGAGACAGCAGGGGTTATGTTTGTACTGTGGGAATAAAGGTCATGTGGTAGTATCATGCCCAGAAAAGCCGGAAAACTTCAGGGCCTGAGGGTGATAGGAAATATCCTGTCAGGTCAGAAGTCGGAATTTCCCAAGAAGACTTTTATCATTCCGGTGACCTTGAAGATCCTTGGTCAAACTGTCAAGACTGAGGCCTTTGTGGACAGTGGGGCCGACGGGGTTTTTATGGACCGCCAATTCACCCTGAAACACTCTGTTCCCTTAGTACCCTTGGCATCGGAAATTGAGATTTGTGGGTTAAACGGGGAACCATTATCCCAGGGTAAAATTACCTCTTGCACTAGCCAGATTTCTTTGTTTATTGGAGCCACACACTCTGAAAAATTGTCATTTTATGTGACTGTCTGTACTTTTGCCCCATTGGTGTTGGGGTTACCCTGGTTAAGGGCCCACAATCCTCAATTTGACTGGGTCTCTGGGGAGATTCTTAGTTGGGGTACTGATTGTTTCAGGAGTTGCTTGAGCCTTCCAGTCAGGCTTTCGCAGCTAAGTTTGCCAGGATTGCCAGGATGTTATGCAGATTTTGCGGACGTGTTCTCCAAAAGAGTTGCAGAGGTACTACCTCCCCATCGCCCCTATGACTGTGCCATTGATTTGTTTCCGAATGCTAAGCTTCCCAAGAGCAGGTTGTACTCCCTGTCACGTCCTGAGACTCAGGCTATGGCAGAGTACATTCAGGAGAACTTGGCTAAGGGATTTATCAGACCTTCACAGTCTCCAGTTGGGTCGGGGTTCTTCTTCGTGGGTAAAAAGGACGGTTCGTTGCGACCCTGCATCGACTTCAGGGAATTGAACCGTATCACGATTAAAAACTCATACCCACTGCCTCTCATTTCGGTCTTGTTTGACCAGCTTCGTACTGCCACCATTTTTTCTAAGATTGACCTACGCGGTGCGTACAATCTAATCCGAATAAGAGAGGGGGATGAATGGAAGACTGCCTTTAATACCCACTCAGGGCATTATGAATATTTGGTGATGCCTTTTGGGCTCTGTAATGCCCCGGCAGTCTTCCAGGACTTCATGAACGATGTGCTCAGGGAATATTCGGATAGATTCTTAGTTGTATACTTAGATGACATCCTAATCTTCTCCCATTCCCTAGAGGAACATCGGAAGCATGTACGCTTAGTCCTCCAGAAACTCAGAGACCACCGGCTTGGGGCGAAGCTGGAGAAGTGCGAATTTGAAGTTCAGCAAATCGCATTTCTAGGATATATTATCTCCCCAGAAGGTTTCCAAATGGAGGGTTCCAAGGTACAGGCAGTCCTGGATTGGGTGCAGCCCACTAGTTTGAAGGCGCTTCAGTGTTTTCTGGGCTTTGCAAATTTTTATAGACGATTTATCGCTGGATTTTCGTCTATAGTGGCACCCTTGGTGGCAAACACTAAGAAAGGGGCGGATGTTGCTCACTGGTCTTGTGAGGCCAAAGCGGCTTTTGCCCGTCTCAAAAGGGCATTTGTCTCGGCCAAGGTGCTGCGACACCCAGATCCAGAGCGTCCTTTTGTGGTGGAGGTGGATGCCTCTGAGATAGGTATTGGGGCAGTGCTCTCTTAGATGGGGGTGTCTGATAATCGCCTTCATCCCTGTGCTTACTTTTCCCGTAAATTTTCGCCTGCCGAGATGAATTATGACGTGGGTAACCGGGAATTGTTGGCTATTAAGGATGCACTCGAGGAGTGGAGACACTGGCTTGAGGGGGCTAAGTTTGTGGTCTCAATTCTCACCGACCATAAGAATTTGGCATATTTAGAGTCAGCGAAGCGCCTCAATGCCAGGCAGGCACGATGGGCTTTGTTTTTTGCTCGCTTTAATTTTTTGATAACATATCGCCCTGGGTCAAAAAACATCAAGGCTGATGCGCTCTCGCGGAGTTTTGCTCCAATCCAGGAGACCACTGAGGAGCCATTGCCCATTGTGTCCCCATCATGTATTAAAGTGGGCATTACCCAGGACCTCTTGTCATTAGTCCTTAGAGCACAGAAGCAGGCTCCTCCAGACCTTCCGGTAGGTCTTTTGTTTGTGCCTCCTAGGTTAAGACAGCGAGTGTTCCTGGAATTCCATGCCAAGAAGTCGGCAGGTCACCCGGGTATTGCCAGAACTCGGGAGTTGCTATCTAGGGCGGTGTGGTGGCCCTCGGTGGCTAGGGATGTGGATCAGTGGGTTCGGGCATGTGACATCTATGCCCGAAATAAGACTCCTAGAGGGGTTCCTGTTGGCCCATTACATACACTCTCTATTCCATCTAAGCCATGGACCCACATTTCAATGGATTTTGTGGTGGACTTGCCCAAATCCTCGGGGATGACAGCCATCTGGGTTGTCGTTGACAGGTTTTCGAAGATGGCGCACTTCGTTCCATTGCTTGGGCTGCCATCGGCCAGACGCCTGTCTGAATTATTTATGCTGCATGTTGTGCGCCTCCACGGGTTGCCACTTGATGTGGTCTCTGACCGCGGATCCCAGTTTGTGGCCAAATTCTGGAGGGCATTTTGTTCCGATCTCCAGATTTCTGTCAGCTTGTCGTCAGGCTACCATCCGCAGTCTAATGGGCAGACTGAAAGGGTGAACCAGTCCTTGGAGCAGTTCCTCAGGTGTTATGTCTCCAAGTGTCAGACTGACTGGGTGGCTCATCTGTCCATGGCGGAGTTTGCCTATAACAACGCGGCTCACTCTGCTACAGGGATCTCTCCCTTCCTTTGTGTGTATGGGCATCATCCTAAGGCCAATTCTTTTGACCCCCTGGACTCCACGCCTGGTGGTTCCTCTGTGGTTTCGGTCCTTAGAGGTATTTGGAGGAAAGTGAAGAAAGCCCTTGTGTCTGTGTCATTAGTGACCAAAAGGGTTTTTGATAAGCGGAAAAGACCCTGCAGCTTCAAATTAGGAGACTTCGTCTGGTTGTCTACCAAGAATTTGAAGTTGAGACAGCCATCTCATAAGTTAGGCCCCCGGTTCATCGGTCCTTATAAGATCACTAGGGTTATCAATCCGGTGGCATTTCAGTTAGCTCTGCCCCGTTCATTGGGTATCAATAAAACATTTCATTGTTCCCTTTTAAAACGGGCGATTAGTAATCCTTCTTCCAGTGGAAGACCTTCCCCTCTTCTGATACGTGGCCAGAGGGAGTTTGTTGTTGAAAGGATTCTTGACTCCAAGATGGTTCGGGGTCGGCTGTCATTTTTGGTGCACTGTAAGGGGTATGGCCCGGAGGAGCGGTCATGGGTGCGCAGTTGTGATCTTCATGCCCCCAGACTGTTACGCTCTTTCTTCTCGCAGTTCCCCGATAAACCTGGTGGTAGGGGTTCTTTGACCCCTCGTCAGAGGGGGGGTACTGTTAGGGTCTCCTGCTCTGTGCTGCCACGTCGTCATGGCAACCGGGAGACAAGTGCTGGCGGAGTAACCTGAGCGTAGCTGATACTCCGGTTCGGGTCTTTTGCTGTGCAGTGGTTACAGGCTCTGTGCACGGCAGGGGATCCGGTGCTGGTTTTTGTGCTCGCAGTCTGTGGGGTCTGAGTGGGGCGTGGACAGCTCCTGCTATATAAACCCTCTCCTCAGGTTAGGCAGATGCTGCTGAATCTTTGTTGGTTAGTCAGTTCCTGAAAGCTAGCTAGTACTGTGTAAACTTTGTATTTGTTTGTTGCTTACTGCAAATAGGCCTTGGGATTTGGTATTACACTCTGCCAATCCAGACCTAGCAGTAAGACTGGAGTCAGTCGTTTAACCTGCTGGGGTTCTCTTGCTACTCTGTGAACCTAGCAAGTTTGCGGCTGTATTCTCAGACTTGCCTGCCAAAATCCTTTCTCACTGTGCTAGGTGTTCAGGTGTCAGTTTAGTGGCAGTAAGCTGAACCAGTGCACTGCAAGTGAGGACTAGGATTGTGGAGACTCTCTTTGTGTCTATTATTCCATCTCTGACCAAGGAGTTTACTGCCACACCCGTTGGTAACCCTTTAGGGTTTTTGCTGTTGCCCTTAGCAACAGCATTTCGGGTTCTCTACGTATTAAATCACTACATCTCGCTTCTTTCCATCTGAGCATTCCTAATACTAGGGAGACACCCAGTTTCTTAGCCTTTGGGCTTCTCTGTTCATTTTGTGTTTATTTTGTTACCCTATCACCTTCTTTGTATGTAATGTCATATTCCCCAGTCTGTCTGTGAGTTCATTTGTTTTGCATCCCTCACCGTTCAGACACCAGTACATTCCTGCTGGCACTGGTGTGCATAACAGTGTGTGTGTCTCAGTAATACGGGTGTGTGTCTCCTGTACAGTAATATGGGTGTGTGTGTCTCTGTACAGTAATATGGGTGTGTGTGTCACTGTACAGTAATACGGGTGTGTGTGTCTCCTGTACAGTAATACGGGTGTGTGTGTCTCCTGTACAGTAATATGGATGTGCGTGTCTCTCCTGTACAGTAATATGTGTGTGTGTCTCTGTACAGTAATACGGGTGTGTGTGTCTCCTGTACAGTAATACGAGTGTGTGTGTGTCTGTACAGTAATACGTGTGTGTGTGTGTCCTGTACAGTAATACGGGTGTGTGTGTGTGTCTCTGTACAGTAATACGTGTGTGTGTCTCCTGTACAGTAATACGGGTGGGTGTGTCTCCTGTACAGCAATACGGGTGTGTGTGTCTCTGTACAGTAATACAGGTGTGTGTCTCCTGTACAGTAATACGGGGGGGGGGGGTCTCCTGTACAGTAATACGTGTGTGTGTCTCCTGTACAGTAATACGAGTGTGTGTCTCCTGTACAGTAATACGGGTGCGTGTGTCTCCTGTACAGTAATACGTGTGTTTCTCCTGTACAGTAATACGGGTGTGTGTGTCTCTGTACAGTAATACGGGTGTGTGTGTGTCTCCTGTACAGTAATACGGGTGTGTGTCTCCTGTACAGTAATACGTGTGTGTGTCTCCTGTACAGTAATACGGGTGTGTGTGTATCCTGTACAGTAATACGTGTGTTTCTCCTGTACAGTAATACGGGTGTGTGTGTCTCTGTACAGTAATACGGGTGTGTGTCTCCTGTACAGTAATATGGGTGTGTGTCTCCTGTACAGTAATACGGGTGTGTGTCTCCTGGACAGTAATACGGGAGGGGGGTGTCTCCTGTACAGTAATACGGGTGTGTGTGTCTTTGTACAGTAATATGGGTGTGTGTCTCCTGTACAGTAATACGGGTGTGTGTGTGTCTCTGTACAGTAATATGTGTGTGTGTCTCCTGTACAGTAATATGGGTGTGTGTCTCCTGTACAGTAATACGGGTGCGTGTGTCTCCTGTACAGTAATACGTGTGTGTGTCTCTGTACAGTAATACAGGTGTGTGTGTCACCTGTACAGTAATACGGGTGTGTGTGTCTCTGTACAGTAATACGGGTGGATGTGTCTCCTGTACAGTAATACGGGTGTGTGTGTCTCTGTACAGTAATACGGGTGGGTGTGTCTCTGTACAGTAATATGGGTGTGTCTGTCTCCTGTACAGTAATATGGGTGTGTGTGTCTCTGTACAGTAATACAGGTGTATGTGTCTCCTGTACAGTAATACGGGTGTGTTTGTCTCCTGTACAGTAATATGGGTGTGCGTGTCTCTCCTGTACAGTAATACGGGTGTGTGTGTGTCTTCTGTACAGTAATATGGGTGTGTGTGTATCTCTGTACAGTAATACGGGTGTGTGTCTCCTGTACAGTAATATGGGTGTGTGTGTCTATGTACAGTAATACGGGTGTGTCTCCTGTACAGTAATATGAGTGTGTGTGTCTCTGTACAGTAATACGGGTGTGTGTCTCCTGTACAGTAATATGGGTGTGTGTGTCTCTGTACAGTAATATGGGTGTGTGTGTCTCTGTACAGTAATACGGGTATGTGTGTCTCTTCTGTACAGTAATACGGGTGTGTGTCTCCTGTACAGTAATATGGGTGTGTGTGTCTCTGTACAGTAATACGGGTGTGTGTGTCTCCTGTACAGTAATACGGGTGTGTGTGTCTCCTGTACAGTAATATGGGTGTGTGTGTCTCTGTACAGTAATATGGGTGTGTGTGTCTCTGTACAGTAATATGGGTGTGTGTGTCTCTGTACAGTAATATGGGTGTGTGTGTCTCTGTACAGTAATATGGGTGTGTGTGTCTCTGTACAGTAATACGGGTGTGTGTGTCTCCTGTACAGTAATACGGGTGTGTGTCTCCTGTACAGTAATATGGGTGTGCGTGTCTCTCCTGTACAGTAATACGGGTGTGTATGTCTCCTGTACAGTAATATGGGTGTGTGTGTCTGTGTACAGTAATACGGGTGTGTGTGTCTCCTGTACAGTAATACGGGTGTGTGTGTCTCCTGTACTGTAATATGGGTGTGCATGTCTCTCCTGTACAGTAATACGGGTGTGCGTGTCTCCTGTACAGTAATACGGGTGTGTGTGTCTCCTGTACAGTAATATGGGTGTGTGTGCCTCTGTACAGTAATACGGGTGTGTGTCTCCTGTACAGTAATACGGGTGGGTGTGTCTCCTGTACAGTAATACGGGTGTGTGTGTCTTTGTACAGTAATACGGGTGTGTGTGTGTCTCTATACAGTAATACGGGTGTTTGTCTCTGTACAGTAATACGGGTGTGTGTCTCCTGTACATTAATATGGGTGTGTGTGTCTCTGTACAGTAATACGGGTGTGTGTATCCTGTACAGTAATACGGGTGTGTGTGTCTCTGTACAGTAATACGGGTGTGTGTCTCCTGTACAGTAATACGGGGGGGGTGTCTCTCCTGTACAGTAATACGGGTGTGTGTGTCTCTGTACAGTAATACGGGTGTGTGTCTCCTGTACAGTAATATGGGTGTGTGTGTCTCTGTACAGTAATATGGGTGTGTCTGTCTCCTGTACAGTAATATGGGTGTGTGTGTCTCTGTACAGTAATACGGGTGTATGTGTCTCCTGTACAGTAATACGGGTGTGTGTGTCTCCTGTACAGTAATATGGGTGTGCGTGTCTCTCCTGTACAGTAATACGTGTGTGTGTCTTCTGTACAGTAATATGGGTGTGTGTGTCTCTGTACAGTAATACGGGTGTGTGTGTCTCTGTACAGTAATACGGGTGTGTGTCTCCTGTACAGTAATATGGGTGTGTGTGTCTCTGTACAGTAATATGGGTGTGTCTGTCTCCTGTACAGTAATACGGGTGTGTGTGTCTCCTATACAGTAATATGGGTGTGCGTGTCTCTCCTGTACAGTAATACGTGTGTGTGTGTGTGTGTGTGTGTGTGTGTGTCTTCTGTACAGTAATATGGGCGTGTGTGTATCTCTGTACAGTAATGTGGGTGGGTGTCTCCTGTACTGTAATATGGGTGTGTGTGTCTCTGTACAGTAATACGGGTGTGTCTCCTGTACAGTAATATGGGTGTGTGTGTCTCTGTACAGTAATACGGGTGTGTGTCTCCTGTACAGTAATATGGGTGTGTGTGTCTCTGTACAGTAATATGGGTGTGTCTGTCTCCTGTACAGTAATATGGGTGTGTGTGTCTCTGTACAGTAATACGGGTGTGTGTGTCTCCTGTACAGTAATACGGGTGTGTGTCTCCTGTACAGTAATATGGGTGTGCGTGTCTCTCCTGTACAGTAATACGGGTGTGTATGTCTCCTGTACAGTAATATGGGTGTGTGTGTCTCTGTACAGTAATACGGGTGTGTGTGTCTCCTGTACAGTAATACGGGTGTGTGTGTCTCCTGTACAGTAATATGGGTGTGCGTGTCTCTCCTGTACAGTAATACGGGTGTGTGTGTCTCCTGTACAGTAATACGGGTGTGTGTATCTCCTGTACAGTAATACGGGTGTGTGTGTCTCTGTACAGTAATACGGGTGTGTGTCTCCTGTACAGTAATACGGGTGGGTGTGTCTCCTGTACAGTAATACTGGTGTGTGTGTGTCTCCTGTACAGTAATACGGTGTGTGTGTGTGTGTGTGTGTGTGTGTGTGTGTGTGTGTGTCTCTATACAGTAATACGGGTGTGTGTCTCTGTACAGTAATATGGGTGTGTGTCTCCTGTACATTAATATGGGTGTGTGTGTCTCTGTACAGTAATACGGGTGTGTGTCTCCTGTACAGTAATGCGGGTGTGTGTGTGTCTCTGTACAGTAATACGGGTGTGTGTGTGTCTCTGTACAGTAATACGGGTGTGTGTCTCCTGTACAGTAATATGGGTGTGTGTGTGTCTCTGTACAGTAATACGGGTGTGTGTCTCCTGTACAGTAATACGTGTGTGTGTGTCTCCTGTACAGTAACACGGGTGTGTCTGTCTCCTGTACAGTAATACGGGGGGGGGGGGGGGGGGGTGTCTCCTGTACAGAAATACGGGTGTGTGTCTTCTGTACAGTAATATGGGTGTGTGTGTCTCTGTACAGTAATACCGGTGTGTGTCTCCTGTACAGTAATACGGGTGTGTGTGTCTCCTGTACAGTAAAACGGGTGTGTTTGTGTCTTTGAACAGTAATACGGGTGTGTGTGTGTCTCTGTACAGTAATACGGGTGTGTGTGTCTCCTGTACAGTAATACGGGTGTGTGTGTGTGTCTTTGTACAGTAATACGGGTGTGTGTGTGTGTGTCTCTGTACAGTAATACGGGTGTGTGTCTCCTGTACAGTAATATGGGTGTGTGTGTCTCTGTACAGTAATACGGGTGTGTGTCTCCTGTACATTAATATGGGTGTGTGTGTCTCTGTACAGTAATACGGTGTGTGTCTCCTGTACAGTAATACGGGTGTGTGTGTGTCTCTGTACAGTAATACGGGTGTGTGTGTGTCTCTGTACAGTAATACGGGTGTGTGTCTCCTGTACAGTAATATGGGTGTGTGTGTCTCTGTACAGTAATACGGGTGTGTGTCTCCTGTACAGTAATACGGGTGTGTGTGTCTCCTGTACAGTAACACGGGTGTGTCTGTCTCCTGTACAGAAATACGGGTGTGTGTCTTCTGTACAGTAATATGGGTGTGTGTGTCTCTGTACAGTAATACGGGTGTGTGTCTCCTGTACAGTAATACGGGTGTGTGTGTCTCCTGTACAGTAATACGGGTGTGTTTGTGTCTTTGTACAGTAATACGGGTGTGTGTGTGTGTCTCTGTACAGTAATACGGGTGTGTGTGTCTCCTGTACAGTAATACGTGTGTGTGTGTGTCTTTGTACAGTAATACGGGTGTGTGTGTGTGTCTCTGTACAGTAATACGGGTGTGTGTCTCCTGTACAGTAATACAGGTGTGTGTGTCTCCTGTACAGTAATACGGGTGTGTGTGTGTGTCTTTGTACAGTAATACGGGTGTGTGTGTCTCTCTGTACAGTAACACGGGTGTGTCTGTCTCCTGTACAGTAATACGGGGGGGAGTGTCTCCTGTACAAATATGGGTGTGTGTCTCCTGTACAAATATGGGTGTGTGTGTGTCTCTGTACAGTAATACGGGTGTGTGTGTCCTGTACAGTAATACGGTTGTGTGTGTCTCTGTACAGTAATACGGGTGTGTGTCTCCTGTACAGTAATACGGGTGTGTGTGTCTCCTGTACAGTAACACGGGTGTGTCTGTCTCCTGTACAGTAATACGGGTGTGTGTGTCTCCTGTACAGTAATACGGGTGTGTGTGTCTCTGTACAGTAATACGGTGTGTGTCTCCTGTACAGTAATACGGGTGTGTGTGTCTCTGTACAGTAATACGGATGTGTGTGTCTGTACAGTAATACGGGTGTGTGTGTCTCCTGTACAGTAATACGGGTGTGTGTGTCTCTGTACAGTAATACGGGTGTGTGTCTCCTGTGCAGTAATACGGGTGTGTGTGTCTTCTGTACAGTAATACGGGTGTGTGTCTCTGTACAGTAATACGTGTGTGTGTGTCTCTGTACAGTAATACGGGTGTGTGTGTCTCTGTACAGTAATACGGGTGTGTGTCTCCTGTGCAGTAATACGGGTGTGTGTGTCTTCTGTACAGTAATACGGGTGTGTGTCTCTGTACAGTAATACGTGTGTGTGTGTCTCTGTACAGTAATACGTGTGTGTGTCTTCTGTACAGTAATACGGGTGTGTGTGTCTCTGTACAGTAATACGTGTGTGTGTGTCTCTGTACAGTAATACGGGTGTGTGTCTCCTGTACAGTAATACGGGTGTGTGTGTCTCCTGTACAGTAACACGGGTGTGTCTGTCTCCTGTACAGTAACACGGGTGTGTGTGTCTCCTGTACAGTAATACGGGTGTGTGTCTCCTGTACAGTAACACGGGTGTGTGTGTCTCCTGTACAGTAATACGGGTGTGTGTCTCCTGTACAGTAATACGGGTGTGTGTGTCTCCTGTACAGTAATACGGGTGTGTGTCTCCTGTACAGTAATACGGGTGTGTGTGTCTCCTGTACAGTAACACGGGTGGGTGTGTCTCCTGTACAGTAACACGGGTGTGTCTGTCTCCTGTACAGTAATACGGGTGTGTGTGTCTCTGTACAGTAATACGGGTGTGTGTCTCCTGTACAGTAATACGGGTGTGTGTGTCTCCTGGACAGTAATACGGGTGTGTCTGTCTCCTGTGTGCAGGACCCTGGCTCCCGGGCAGCGTGCACTCTCATCCTCCTAATGACAGCCTCCGTCATCCCTCACTCATGGAGCCTCCCTCAGGTAGGTGACCCCCCTCCGTCCATCACCCCGCTCCTGCTGTCTCCGCCGTGTTCTAATCTCTGTGTTTCTTCCTCACATCACCAGAATCATTTCCAGAGAAGGAATTGGACCCCTCAGGCCATGCTGTACCTAAAGGGGGCACGTGAGTGACTTACCTCCTCTTCCAGAATCCCCCTGCGCTGCTGGTTACAGGAGGAGGAATGATAGATAGGTGCAACCAATGCCCTGAGCCCGGGGCCCCATAGTGGCCCCTCCTCATGACTGCACTCACAGGACTGCACTCACAGCTACCTGTACTCACAGCTACCTGCACTCACAGGACTGCACTCACAGCTACCTGCACTCACAGGACTGCACTCACAGCTACCTGCACTCACAGCACTGCACTCACAGCTACCTGCACTCACAGGACTGCATTCACAGCTACCTGCACTCACAGGACTGCACTCACAGCTACCTGCACTCACAGGACTGCACTCACAGCTACCTGCACTCACAGGACTGCACTCACAGCTACCTGTACTCACAGGACTGCACTCACAGCTACCTGCACTCACAGGACTGCACTCACAGCTACCTGTACTCACAGGACTGCACTCACAGCTACCTGTACTCACAGGACTGCACTCACAGCTACCTGCACTCACAGGACTGCACTCACAGCTACCTGCACTCACATGACTGCACTCACAGGACTGCACTCACAGGACTGCACTCACAGCTACCTGCACTCACAGGACTGCACTCACAGCTACCCTCACTCACAGGACTGCACTCACAGCTACCTGCACTCACAGGACTGCACTCACAGCTACCTGCACTCACAGGACTGCACTCACAGCTACCTGCACTCACAGGACTGCACTCACAGCTACCTGTACTCACAGGACTGCACTCACAGCTACCTGCACTCACAGGACTGCACTCACAGCTACCTGTACTCACAGGACTGCACTCACAGCTACCTGTACTCACAGGACTGCACTCACAGCTACCTGCACTCACAGGACTGCACTCACAGCTACCTGCACTCACATGACTGCACTCACAGGACTGCACTCACAGGACTGCACTCACAGCTACCTGCACTCACAGGACTGCACTCACAGCTACCTGCACTCACAGGACTGCACTCACAGCTACCTGCACTCACAGGACTGCACTCACAGGACTGCACTCACAGCTACCTGCACTCACAGGACTGCACTCACAGGACTGCACTCACAGCTACCTGCACTCACAGAACTGCACTCACAGCTACCTGCACTCACAGGACTGCACTCACAGCTACCTGCACTCACAGGACTGCACTCACAGCTACCTGCACTCACAGGACTGCACTCACAGCTACCTGCACTCACAGGACTGCACACACAGCTACCTGCACTCACAGGACTGCACTCACAGCTACCTGCACTCACAGGACTGCACTCACAGGACTGCACTCACAGCTACCTGCACTCACAGGACTGCACTCACAGCTACCTGCACTCACAGGACTGCACTCACAGCTACCTGCACTCACAGGACTGCACTCACAGCTACCTGTACTCACAGGACTGCACTCACAGCTACCTGCACTCACAGCTGCCTGCACTCACAGCTACCTGCACTCACAGCTCCCTGCACAGGAAGGTCAGACAGTTCTGTACATGGTCTGTGAAGCAGATGCAGATTATTATACATTATGGGGCAGTTTGCACCTCAGTGAGGAGAGATGTATGTAGTAATCCGCCTGTATGTTACCTGCATCCTGCACCCTGCATAGGAGTAAGTCCGGGGGCTGCCGGGGGAGGCAGTAAAGAAGAAGCAGGTAAGTGTGCACCTGGGTGACACCGCGCGGCAGTACACGGGGGGCAGATACATGCAGGGTAAATACCGGCTGCTTCTGCATGTAGCTAATGCTGGACAGCTGTCTTCTCACACTGCAATGTAGATAAAGGGGGTCATTCCGACCCGGTCGTTCGCTGCGTTTTAACGTAGTGCGCCTGCGTGACGGCCGTAGCAGGATAGCGATCGCCTCTTCCTGATTGACAGGCAGAGGTGATCAATGGGTGGGAGGGGGCGAAACAGCGGCGTTTAGCCGCCGTTTCGTAGGTGAGGTGTGGCGTGGCCGGACCGAATGGGGGGCGGGCCACAGCAGCTGCGTGACGTCATACGCAGACGCTGCGGGCCAGGGAGCGATGAGTAGCTCCCGGCCAGCACGCTAAAGCTGCGCTGGCCGGGAGTTACTCCTGAAGTGTAAAGGCAACGCTGCTGTGTGATGCATTTACACTTCTGCGGGGTGCCGGCACTGACACGCGGGGCGGGATAGCCCTGTGCTGGGCGTCCCCCCGCATGTCAGAGATGATCGTAGCTGTGCTATATTTTGCACAGCTACAATCATCTCGGAATGACCCCCAAAGCCGGTACACGCCTATACAATCGTCCTGATATCGCATGAATGTACACGTGTGTGTGTGTAGAGCAGACGCCGGAGCGTTAGCTGGTAAACGGCTTATAATGACCCAGCAAGCGCATCTTATAGCACACTAGATGGTCCAAACGCACAGCCCACCTCCCGACACCCATAGTGGAGCCGCCTACCTCCACGCTGCGGTTGGGCGGATGTAAAGGGGTCACGATTTGGTACGCAGCGCTCGGCTGATCGTGAACATTTAATCCAATCAGCTGGGAATGGAATGGGTGTGTCCCTCGCACAGTCTAAGGGGGGTACTCACGGGAGAGATGTGTACTGAGCGATCTTAACACAGACCGCTCAGCACACATCTCTCACCCCGCTCAGCACAGCGCGATGTGCTGAGCGAGGGGGAAAGCCGACGGGGGGCCGCTCACTTCACACAACGGTGAAGTGAGCGACCCGCTAGATTGAGCCTGCATGCAGCTCAATCTAGCATCGGCGATAGCCGCATCGCTATCGCTGGAGGGCATACACACGGCAGATCCGTGCTTAAAATCTAAGCAATCTAGCAAGATTGCTTAGATTTTAAGCACGGATCTCTCCGTGTGTACTCCCCTTAAATCTGCCCCACCTGCAGCACAGCGTGGATCACCCAGGGACACCGCTACTGCTCTGTCTTACTGTAGCTGAGTCTCCCCCTGTACAGTATGCGTGGATGTCTTACTGCAGCTGAGCCTCCCCCTGTACTGTATGTGTGGATGTCTTACTGTAGCTGAGCCTCCCCCTGTACAGTATGTGCGGATGTCTTACTGTAGCTGAGTCTCCCCCTTTACAGTATGTGTGGATGTCTTACTGTAGCTGAGCCTCCCCCTGTACAGTATGTGCGGATGTCTTACTGCAGCTGAGCCTCCCCCTTTACAGTATGTGTGGATGTCTTACTGTAGCTGAGCCTCCCCCTTTACAGTATGTGTGGATGTCTTACTGTAGCTGAGCCTCCCCCTTTACAGTATGTGCGGATGTCTTACTGCAGCTGAGCCTCCCCCTTTACAGTATGTGTGGATGTCTTACTGTAGCTGAGCCTCCCCCTATACTGTATGTGCGGATATCTTACTGTAGCTGAGCCTCCCCCTATACTGTATGTGCGGATGTCTTACTGTAGCTGAGCCTCCCCCTATACTGTATGTGCGGATGTCTTACTGTAGCTGAGCCTCCCCCTGTACTGTATGTGTGGATGTCTTACTGTAGCTGAGCCTCTCCCTGTACAGTATGTGCGGATGTCTTACTGTAGCTGAGCCTCCCCCTGTACTGTATGTGTGGATATCTTACTGTAGCTGAGCCTCCCCCTATACTGTATGTGTGGATGTCTTACTGCAGCTGAGCCTCCCCCTGTACAGTATGTGCGGATGTCTTACTGTAGCTGAGCCTCCCCCTATACAGTATGTGCGGATGTCTTACTGTAGCTGAGCCTCCCCCTGTACTGTATGTGTGGATGTCTTACTGCAGCTGAGCCTCCCCCTGTACTGTATGTGTGGATGTCTTACTGTAGCTGAGCCTCCCCCTATACAGTATGTGCGGATGTCTTACTGTAGCTGAGCCTCCCCCTGTACTGTATGTGTGGATGTCTTACTGCAGCTGAGCCTCCCCCTGTACAGTATGTGTGGATGTCTTACTGTAGCTGAGCCTCCCCCTGTACTGTATGTGCGGATGTCTTACTGTAGCTGAGCCTCCCCCTATACTGTATGTGTGGATGTCTTACTGTAGCTGAGCCTCCCCCTATACAGTATGTGCGGATGTCTCACTGTAGCTGAGCCTCCCCCTGTACTGTATGTGTGGATGTCTTACTGTAGCTGAGCCTCCCCCTGTACAGTATGTGCGGATGTCTTACTGTAGCTGAGTCTCCCCCTTTACAGTATGTGTGGATGTCTTACTGCAGCTGAGCCTCCCCCTGTACTGTATGTGTGGATGTCTTACTGTAGCTGAGCCTCCCCCTGTACAGTATGTGCGGATGTCTTACTGTAGCTGAGTCTCCCCCTTTACAGTATGTGTGGATGTCTTACTGTAGCTGAGCCTCCCCCTGTACAGTATGTGCGGATGTCTTACTGCAGCTGAGCCTCCCCCTTTACAGTATGTGTGGATGTCTTACTGTAGCTGAGCCTCCCCCTTTACAGTATGTGTGGATGTCTTACTGTAGCTGAGCCTCCCCCTATACTGTATGTGTGGATGTCTTACTGTAGCTGAGCCTCCCCCTATACTGTATGTGTGGATGTCTTACTGCAGCTGAGCCTCCCCCTGTACTGTATGTGTGGATGTCTTACTGTAGCTGAGCCTCCCCCTGTACAGTATGTGCGGATGTCTTACTGTAGCTGAGTCTCCCCCTTTACAGTATGTGTGGATGTCTTACTGTAGCTGAGCCTCCCCCTGTACAGTATGTGCGGATGTCTTACTGCAGCTGAGCCTCCCCCTTTACAGTATGTGTGGATGTCTTACTGTAGCTGAGCCTCCCCCTTTACAGTATGTGTGGATGTCTTACTGTAGCTGAGCCTCCCCCTTTACAGTATGTGCGGATGTCTTACTGCAGCTGAGCCTCCCCCTTTACAGTATGTGTGGATGTCTTACTGTAGCTGAGCCTCCCCCTATACTGTATGTGCGGATGTCTTACTGCAGCTGAGCCTTCCCCTGTACTGTATGTGCGGATGTCTTACTGTAGCTGAGCCTCCCCCTTTACAGTATGTGCGGATGTCTTACTGCAGCTGAGCCTCCCCCTTTACAGTATGTGTGGATGTCTTACTGTAGCTGAGCCTCCCCCTATACTGTATGTGCGGATGTCTTACTGCAGCTGAGCCTCCCCCTATACTGTATGTGCGGATGTCTTACTGTAGCTGAGCCTCCCCCTGTACTGTATGTGTGGATGTCTTACTGCAGCTGAGCCTCCCCCTGTACAGTATGTGCGGATGTCTTACTGTAGCTGAGTCTCCCCCTTTACAGTATGTGTGGATGTCTTACTGTAGCTGAGCCTCCCCCTATACTGTATGTGCGGATGTCTTACTGTAGCTGAGCCTCCCCCTGTACTGTATGTGTGGATGTCTTACTGCAGCTGAGCCTCCCCCTGTACAGTATGTGCGGATGTCTTACTGTAGCTGAGTCTCCCCCTTTACTGTATGTGTGGATGTCTTACTGTAGCTGAGCCTCCCCCTGTACAGTATGTGCGGATGTCTTACTGTAGCTGAGTCTCCCCCTTTACAGTATGTGTGGATGTCTTACTGTAGCTGAGCCTCCCCCTGTACAGTATGTGCGGATGTCTTACTGCAGCTGAGCCTCCCCCTTTACAGTATGTGTGGATGTCTTACTGTAGCTGAGCCTCCCCCTTTACAGTATGTGTGGATGTCTTACTGTAGCTGAGCCTCCCCCTTTACAGTATGTGCGGATGTCTTACTGCAGCTGAGCCTCCCCCTTTACAGTATGTGTGGATGTCTTACTGTAGCTGAGCCTCCCCCTATACTGTATGTGCGGATGTCTTACTGCAGCTGAGCCTTCCCCTGTACTGTATGTGCGGATGTCTTACTGTAGCTGAGCCTCCCCCTTTACAGTATGTGCGGATGTCTTACTGCAGCTGAGCCTCCCCCTTTACAGTATGTGTGGATGTCTTACTGTAGCTGAGCCTCCCCCTATACTGTATGTGCGGATGTCTTACTGTAGCTGAGCCTCCCCCTATACTGTATGTGTGGATGTCTTACTGTAGCTGAGCCTCCCCCTATACAGTATGTGCGGATGTCTCACTGTAGCTGAGCCTCCCCCTGTACTGTATGTGTGGATGTCTTACTGTAGCTGAGCCTCCCCCTGTACTGTATGTGTGGATGTCTTACTGCAGCTGAGCCTCCCCCTGTACTGTATGTGCGGATGTCTCACTGTAGCTGAGCCTCCCCCTGTACTGTATGTGTGGATGTCTTACTGCAGCTGAGCCTCCCCCTGTACTGTATGTGCGGATGTCTTACTGTAGCTGAGCCTCCCCCTGTACTGTATGTGTGGATGTCTTACTGCAGCTGAGTCTCCCCCTGTACAGTATGTGCGGATGTCTTACTGTAGCTGAGCCTCCCCCTGTACAGTATGTGCGGATGTCTTACTGTAGCTGAGCCTCCCCCTATACTGTATGTGCGGATGTCTTACTGTAGCTGAGCCTCCCCCTATACTGTATGTGCGGATGTCTTACTGTAGCTGAGCCTCCCCCTGTACAGTATGTGCGGATGTCTTACTGTAGCTGAGCCTCCCCCTATACTGTATGTGCGGATGTCTTACTGTAGCTGAGCCTCCCCCTATACTGTATGTGCGGATGTCTTACTGTAGCTGAGCCTCCCCCTGTACAGTATGTGTGGATGTCTTACTGCAGCTGAGCCTCCCCCTGTACTGTATGTGTGGATGTCTTACTGCAGCTGAGCCTCCCCCTGTACTGTATGTGCGGATGTCTTACTGTAGCTGAGCCTCCCCCTGTACTGTATGTGTGGATGTCTTACTGCAGCTGAGTCTCCCCCTGTACAGTATGTGCGGATGTCTTACTGTAGCTGAGCCTCCCCCTGTACAGTATGTGCGGATGTCTTACTGTAGCTGAGCCTCCCCCTATACTGTATGTGCGGATGTCTTACTGTAGCTGAGCCTCCCCCTATACTGTATGTGCGGATGTCTTACTGTAGCTGAGCCTCCCCCTGTACAGTATGTGCGGATGTCTTACTGTAGCTGAGCCTCCCCCTATACTGTATGTGCGGATGTCTTACTGTAGCTGAGCCTCCCCCTATACTGTATGTGTGGATGTCTTACTGCAGCTGAGTCTCCCCCTGTACAGTATGTGCGGATGTCTTACTGTAGCTGAGCCTCCCCCTGTACAGTATGTGCGGATGTCTTACTGTAGCTGAGCCTCCCCCTATACTGTATGTGCGGATGTCTTACTGCAGCTGAGCCTCCCCCTGTACTGTATGTGTGGATGTCTTACTGTAGCTGAGCCTCCCCCTGTACAGTATGTGCGGAAGTCTTATTGTAGCTGAGCCTCCCCCTGTACAGTATGTGCGGATGTCTTACTGCAGCTGAGCCTCCCCCTGTACTGTATGTGTGGATGTCTTACTGTAGCTGAGCCTCCCCCTGTACAGTATGTGCGGAAGTCTTATTGTAGCTGAGCCTCCCCCTGTACAGTATGTGCGGATGTCTTACTGTAGCTGAGCCTCCCCCTATACTGTATGTGCGGATGTCTTACTGTAGCTGAGCCTCCCCCTATACTGTATGTGCGGATGTCTTACTGTAGCTGAGCCTCCCCCTGTACAGTATGTGCGGATGTCTTACTGTAGCTGAGCCTCCCCCTGTACAGTATGTGCGGATGTCTTACTGTAGCTGAGCCTCCCCCTGTACTGTATGTGCGGATGTCTTACTGTAGCTGAGCCTCCCCCTATACTGTATGTGCGGATGTCTTACTGTAGCTGAGTCTCCCCCTTTACAGTATGTGTGGATGTCTTACTGTAGCTGAGTCTCCCCCTTTACAGTATGTGTGGATGTCTTACTGTAGCTGAGCCTCCCCCTGTACTGTATGTGTGGATGTCTTACTGTAGCTGAGCCTCCCCCTATACTGTATGTGCGGATGTCTTACTGTAGCTGAGCCTCCCCCTATACTGTATGTGCGGATGTCTTACTGTAGCTGAGCCTCCCCCTGTACAGTATGTGCGGATGTCTTACTGTAGCTGAGCCTCCCCCTATACTGTATGTGCGGATGTCTTACTGTAGCTGAGCCTCCCCCTATACTGTATGTGCGGATGTCTTACTGTAGCTGAGTCTCCCCCTTTACAGTATGTGTGGATGTCTTACTGTAGCTGAGCCTCCCCCTGTACTGTATGTGTGGATGTCTTACTGTAGCTGAGCCTCCCCCTATACTGTATGTGCGGATGTCTTACTGTAGCTGAGCCTCCCCCTATACAGTATGTGCGGATGTCTTACTGTAGCTGAGTCTCCCCCTGTACAGTATGTGCGGATGTCTTACTGTAGCTGAGCCTCCCCCTGTACTGTATGTGTGGATGTCTTACTGTAGCTGAGCCTCCCCCTTTACAGTATGTGCGGATGTCTTACTGCAGCTGAGCCTCCCCCTGTACTGTATGTGTGGATGTCTTACTGTAGCTGAGCCTCCCCCTTTACAGTATGTGCGGATGTCTTACTGTAGCTGAGCCTCCCCCTATACAGTATGTGCGGATGTCTTACTGTAGCTGAGCCTCCCCCTATACTGTATGTGCGGATGTCTTACTGCAGCTGAGCCTCCCCCTGTACTGTATGTGCGGATGTCTTACTGCAGCTGAGCCTCCCCCTGTACTGTATGTGTGGATATCTTACTGTAGCTGAGCCTCCCCCTATACTGTATGTGTGGATGTCTTACTGCAGCTGAGCCTCCCCCTGTACAGTATGTGCGGATGTCTTACTGTAGCTGAGCCTCCCCCTATACAGTATGTGTGGATGTCTTACTGTAGCTGAGCCTCCCCCTATACTGTATGTGTGGATGTCTTACTGCAGCTGAGCCTCCCCCTATACAGTATGTGTGGATGTCTTACTGTAGCTGAGCCTCCCCCTGTACTGTATGTGCGGATGTCTTACTGTAGCTGAGCCTCCCCCTATACTGTATGTGTGGATGTCTTACTGTAGCTGAGCCTCCCCCTATACAGTATGTGCGGATGTCTCACTGTAGCTGAGCCTCCCCCTGTACTGTATGTGTGGATGTCTTACTGTAGCTGAGCCTCCCCCTGTACTGTATGTGTGGATGTCTTACTGCAGCTGAGCCTCCCCCTGTACTGTATGTGCGGATGTCTTACTGTAGCTGAGCCTCCCCCTGTACTGTATGTGTGGATGTCTTACTGCAGCTGAGTCTCCCCCTGTACAGTATGTGTGGATGTCTTACTGCAGCTGAGCCTCCCCCTGTACTGTATGTGTGGATGTCTTACTGCAGCTGAGCCTCCCCCTGTACTGTATGTGCGGATGTCTTACTGTAGCTGAGCCTCCCCCTGTACTGTATGTGTGGATGTCTTACTGCAGCTGAGTCTCCCCCTGTACAGTATGTGCGGATGTCTTACTGTAGCTGAGCCTCCCCCTGTACAGTATGTGCGGATGTCTTACTGTAGCTGAGCCTCCCCCTATACTGTATGTGCGGATGTCTTACTGTAGCTGAGCCTCCCCCTATACTGTATGTGCGGATGTCTTACTGTAGCTGAGCCTCCCCCTGTACAGTATGTGCGGATGTCTTACTGTAGCTGAGCCTCCCCCTATACTGTATGTGCGGATGTCTTACTGCAGCTGAGCCTCCCCCTGTACTGTATGTGTGGATGTCTTACTGTAGCTGAGCCTCCCCCTGTACAGTATGTGCGGAAGTCTTATTGTAGCTGAGCCTCCCCCTGTACAGTATGTGCGGATGTCTTACTGCAGCTGAGCCTCCCCCTGTACTGTATGTGTGGATGTCTTACTGTAGCTGAGCCTCCCCCTGTACAGTATGTGCGGAAGTCTTATTGTAGCTGAGCCTCCCCCTGTACAGTATGTGCGGATGTCTTACTGTAGCTGAGCCTCCCCCTATACTGTATGTGCTGATGTCTTACTGTAGCTGAGCCTCCCCCTATACTGTATGTGCGGATGTCTTACTGCAGCTGAGCCTCCCCCTGTACAGTATGTGCGGATGTCTTACTGTAGCTGAGCCTCCCCCTATACTGTATGTGCGGATGTCTTACTGTAGCTGAGCCTCCCCCTATACTGTATGTGCGGATGTCTTACTGTAGCTGAGTCTCCCCCTTTACAGTATGTGTGGATGTCTTACTGTAGCTGAGTCTCCCCCTTTACAGTATGTGTGGATGTCTTACTGTAGCTGAGCCTCCCCCTGTACTGTATGTGTGGATGTCTTACTGTAGCTGAGCCTCCCCCTATACTGTATGTGCGGATGTCTTACTGTAGCTGAGCCTCCCCCTGTACAGTATGTGCGGATGTCTTACTGTAGCTGAGTCTCCCCCTGTACAGTATGTGCGGATGTCTTACTGTAGCTGAGCCTCCCCCTGTACAGTATGTGCGGATGTCTTACTGTAGCTGAGCCTCCCCCTGTACAGTATGTGCGGATGTCTTACTGTAGCTGAGTCTCCCCCTTTACAGTATGTGTGGATGTCTTACTGTAGCTGAGCCTCCCCCTATACAGTATGTGTGGATGTCTTACTGTAGCTGAGCCTCCCCCTATACAGTATGTGCGGATGTCTCACTGTAGCTGAGCCTCCCCCTATACAGTATGTGCGGATGTCTCACTGTAGCTGAGCCTCCCCCTATACTGTATGTGCGGATGTCTCACTGCAGCTGAGCCTCCCCCTGTACAGTATGTGTGGATGTCTCACTGTAGCTGAGTCTCCCCCTGTACAGTATGTGTGGATGTCTTACTGTAGCTGAGTCTCCCCCTTTACAGTATGTGTGGATGTCTTACTGTAGCTGAGCCTCCCCCTGTACTGTATGTGTGGATGTCTTACTGTAGCTGAGCCTCCCCCTATACAGTATGTGCGGATGTCTTACTGTAGCTGAGCCTCCCCCTATACTGTATGTGCGGATATCTTACTGTAGCTGAGCCTCCCCCTATACTGTATGTGCGGATGTCTTACTGTAGCTGAGCCTCCCCCTATACTGTATGTGCGGATGTCTTACTGTAGCTGAGCCTCCCCCTATACAGTATGTGCGGATGTCTCACTGTAGCTGAGCCTCCCCCTATACAGTATGTGCAGATGTATTGCTCCTGTTCCCTACAAATATCCTGAGACCTGCGCCCGGTCCCTGCGTCACTGAGCGATGCAGATAGTAATTCCTGCGTGTTCTGTGCGTGTGTTACAGAGGGACGACGCTTCATCTCCGATGAGAGCCAGAGAAAGGATCTCTATGACCGACTACAGCTGGGTAATAATCCCTCTCACTCACCCTGTGTCTCTCACCCTGTGTCACACATATATACTCTCTCTCACCATGTGTCACACATATATACTCTCTCACCCTGTGTCACACATATATACTCTCTCTCTCACCCTGTGTCACACATATATACTCTCTCTCTCTCTCACCCTGTGTCACACATATACACTCTCTCTCTCACCCTGTGTCACACATATATACTCTCTCTCACCCTGTGTCACACATATATACTCTCTCACCCTGTGTCACACATATATACTCTCTCTCTCACCCTGTGTCACACATATATACTCTCTCACCCTGTGTCACACATATATACTCTCTCTCTCACCCTGTGTCACACATATATATACTCTCTCTCTCATCCTGTGTCACACATATATACTCTCTCACCCTGTGTGTCACACACATATATACTCTCTCTCTCACCCTGTGTCACACAAATATACTCTCTCTCACCCTGTGTCACACATATATACTCTCTCTCTCTCACCCTGTGTCACACATATATACTCTCTCTCTCACCCTCTGTCACACATATATACTCTCTCTCACCCTGTGTCACACATATATACTCTCTCTCTCACCCTGTGTCACACATATATACTCTCTCTCTCACCCTGTGTCACACAAATATACTCTCTTTCTCTCACCCTGTGTCACACATATATACTCTCTCTCTCTCACCCTGTGTCACACATATATACTCTCTCTCTCACCCTGTGTCACACATATATACTCTCTCTCACCATGTGTCACACATATATACTCTCTCTCACCCTGTGTCACACATATATACTCTCTCTCTCACCCTGTGTCACACATATATACTCTCTCACCCTGTGTCACACATATATACTCTCTCTCTCACCCTGTGTCACACATATATACTCTCTCACCCTGTGTCACACATATATACTCTCTCTCTCACCCTGTGTCACACATATATATACTCTATCTCTCACCCTGTGTCACACATATATACTCTCTCACCCTGTGTGTCACACACATATATACTCTCTCTCTCACCCTGTGTCACACAAATATACTCTCTCTCACCCTGTGTCACACATATATACTCTCTCTCTCACCCTGTGTCACACATATATACTCTCTCTCTCACCCTCTGTCACACATATATTCTCTCTCTCACCCTGTGTCACACATATATACTCTCTCTCTCACCCTGTGTCACACATATATACTCTCTCTCTCACCCTGTGTCACACAAATATACTCTCTCTCTCACCCTGTGTCACACATATATACTCTCTCTCTCACCCTGTGTCACACATATATACTCTCTCTCACCGTGTCACACATATATACTCTCTCTCACCCTGTGTCACACATATATACTCTCTCTCTCACCCTGTGTCACACATATATACTCTCTCACCCTGTGTCACACATATATACTCTCTCTCTCACCCTGTGTCACACATATATACTCTCTCACCCTGTGTCACACATATATACTCTCTCTCTCACCCTGTGTCACACATATATACTCTCTCTCTCTCTCTCACCCTGTGTCACACATATATACTCTCTCTCTCTCACCCTGTGTCACACAAATATACTCTCTCTCTCACCCTGTGTCACACATATACACTCTCTCTCTCACCCTGTGTCACACATATATACTCTCTCTCTCACCCTGTGTCACACATATACACTCTCTCACCCTGTGTCACACATATATACTCTCTCTCTCACCGTGTCACACATATATACTCTCTCTCACCCTGTGTCACACATATGTACTCTCACTCACCCTGTGTCACATATATATGCTCTCATTCTGTCCCTGTGTCACACATATATACTCTCACTCACCCTGTGTCACACATATATACTCTCACTCACCCTGTGTCACACATATATATACTCTATCTCTCACCCTGTGTCACACATATATACTCTCTCACCCTGTGTGTCACACACATATATACTCTCTCTCTCACCCTGTGTCACACAAATATACTCTCTCTCACCCTGTGTCACACATATATACTCTCTCTCTCTCTCTCACCCTGTGTCACACATATATACTCTCTCTCTCACCCTCTGTCACACATATATACTCTCTCTCACCCTGTGTCACACATATATACTCTCACTCACCCTGTGTCACACATATATATACTCTATCTCTCACCCTGTGTCACACATATATACTCTCTCACCCTGTGTGTCACACACATATATACTCTCTCTCTCACCCTGTGTCACACAAATATACTCTCTCTCACCCTGTGTCACACATATATACTCTCTCTCTCACCCTGTGTCACACATATATACTCTCTCTCTCACCCTCTGTCACACATATATACTCTCTCTCACCCTGTGTCACACATATATACTCTCTCTCTCACCCTGTGTCACACATATATACTCTCTCTCTCACCCTGTGTCACACAAATATACTCTCTCTCTCACCCTGTGTCACACATATATACTCTCTCTCTCACCCTGTGTCACACATATATACTCTCTCTCACCGTGTCACACATATATACTCTCTCTCACCCTGTGTCACACATATATACTCTCTCTCTCACCCTGTGTCACACATATATACTCTCTCACCCTGTGTCACACATATATACTCTCTCTCTCACCCTGTGTCACACATATATACTCTCTCACCCTGTGTCACACATATATACTCTCTCTCTCACCCTGTGTCACACATATATACTCTCTCACCCTGTGTCACACATATATACTCTCTCTCTCACCCTGTGTCACACATATATACTCTCTCTCTCTCTCTCACCCTGTGTCACACATATATACTCTCTCTCTCACCCTGTGTCACACAAATATACTCTCTCTCTCACCCTGTGTCACACATATATACTCTCTCTCTCACCCTGTGTCACACATATATACTCTCTCTCACCGTGTCACACATATATACTCTCTCTCACCCTGTGTCACACATATATACTCTCTCTCTCACCCTGTGTCACACATATATACTCTCTCTCTCACCCTGTGTCACACATATATACTCTCTCTCTCACCCTGTGTCACACATATATACTCTCTCTCTCACCCTGTGTCACACAAATATACTCTCTCTCTCACCCTGTGTCACACATATATACTCTCTCTCTCACCCTGTGTCACACATATATACTCTCTCTCACCGTGTCACACATATATACTCTCTCTCACCCTGTGTCACACATATATACTCTCTCTCTCACCCTGTGTCACACATATATACTCTCTCACCCTGTGTCACACATATATACTCTCTCTCTCACCCTGTGTCACACATATATACTCTCTCACCCTGTGTCACACATATATACTCTCTCTCTCACCCTGTGTCACACATATATACTCTCTCTCTCTCTCTCTCTCACCCTGTGTCACACATATATACTCTCTCTCTCACCCTGTGTCACACAAATATACTCTCTCTCTCACCCTGTGTCACACATATACACTCTCTCTCTCACCCTGTGTCACACATATATACTCTCTCTCTCACCCTGTGTCACACATATACACTCTCTCTCTCACCCTGTGTCACACATATATACTCTCTCTCACCGTGTCACACATATATACTCTCTCTCACCCTGTGTCACACATATGTACTCTCACTCACCCTGTGTCACATATATATACTCTCATTCTGTCCCTGTGTCACACATATATACTCTCACTCACCCTGTGTCACACATATATACTCTCACTCACCCTGTGTCACACATATATACTCTCTCTCTCACCCTGTGTCACACATATATACTCTCTCTCACCGTGTCACACATATATACTCTCTCTCACCGTGTCACACATATATACTCTCTCTCTCTCTATATATATATATATATATATGCTATATACAGCACTACGATAGATATTCTGTAGATAGATGTATGTGGAAGGTCTCCTGGTTTATATTTGTTTTGCTCTCATTGTAGCGGGGGGAGGGAAAACCCGGTATGTGGGGGGGAGGACCCAGTATGTGTGTGGGGGGTGACTCGGTATGTGTGGGGGGGTGACCTGGTATGTGTGGGTGGGGGGTTTCTTGGTATGTGGGGGGGGGGGGGGGGTGACCCGGTATGTGGTGGGGGCGGTGTGACCCAGTATGTGTGGGGGGGGGTGACCCGGTATGTGTGTATGGGGGGGTGACTCGGTCTGTGGGGGGGACCCGGTATGTGGTGGTGGCGGGGGGGGGGGGGGTGACCCGGTATGTGGTGGGGGTGTGTGACCCGGTATGTGGGGGGGGGTGACCCGCTATTTTGGGGGGGGGTGACCCGGTATGTGGGGGGGTGACCCGGTATGTGTGGGGGGTGACCCGGTATGTGGGTTGGGCTTGCCCTGTGATTGGCGGCACCACACATACTAGAGACATGAGTTGTAGTTGTGCGATTTCTTGCAGTTCTACAACTCATGCTGAATCGGGCCCTAAGTGCACACAGCAGCACATTGCACCGGGCCCCAACACAACCCGACTCTTCTCATAGTGTTTATGCTTGAAATGTAAAAGGGCAATGTCTGTACTAGTGAGGCACAGCTAGTGAGGCACAGCTAGTGAGGCACAGCTAGTGAGGCACAGCTAGCGAGACACAACTAGTGAGACACGGCTAGCGAGGCACAGCTAGCAAGACACAACTAGCGAGACACAACTAGCGAGACACAGCTAGTGAGGCACAGCTAGCGAGACACAACTTGTGAGTCACAGCTAGCGAGGCACAGCTAGCAAGACACAACTAGCGAGACACAACTAGTGAGGCACAGCTAGCGAGACCCAACTAGTGAGGCACAGCTAGCGAGGCACAACTAGCGAGACACAGCTAGCGAGGCACAGCTAGCGAGACACAACTAGTGAGGCACAGCTAGCGAGACACAACTAGTGAGGCACAGCTAGCGAGACCCAAATAGTGAGGCACAGCTAGCGAGGCACAACTAGCGAGACACAACTAGCGAGGCACTGCTAGAGAGGCACAGCTAGCGAGACACAATTAGCGAGACACAACTAGGGAGACACAGCTAGTAAGACACAATTAGTGTAAGCGTTGTCCTTTTGAATATCGGGCATAAACGCGCTCATGCGCACCGGGTTTTACAACGCGATGCTTCGTACATAGGGGGTCATTCCGAGTTGATCGCATGCTGCCGATTTTCGCAATGCGCACGCACATCGTACGGGTACAAACAGCATCGTTGCTTCTAGTGACGAATCCATTCGCACGGGTGATCGCAAGGAGATTGACAGGAAGAGGGCGTTTATGGGTGTCAACTGACCATTTTCTGGGAGTGATAGGGAAAACACAGGCGTATCCGGGCGTTTGCAGGGCGGGTGTCTGACGTCAGTTCTGGGACCAAAAAGACTGAAGTGATCGCATCGGCTGAGTAAGTCCAGAGCTACTCGGCTGCACAGGTGATCGCACACTTGCAAAGCGAAAGTACACTCCCCCGTGGGCGGTGACTATGCGTTTGCACGGCTGCAAAAAGTATCTAGCGTCTAGCGAGCGATCATCTCGGAATGAGGGCCGTAAACTCCTATGTCTGGTTGGCCCGCGTGACCCGGGTGATGATTACATTGCGGGTTATCAGTCTCAGGACAGAGCTGTTTGTACCCGGATAGGAGAATTGCCGGCACCGGCGTGAGTGACAATAATATAACAGCGACCGGCGTAGACTAATGCGCTTCTGCTCGGATGATGCTGATGATTAATAAATCTCGTTCTCTTCCAGAGACCCGTAGTCGGAACTCCAGTCCCATCACCATATCAGAAGCAGCCGCCATGTTCCTCGGCTCTCTGCAGAAAGCTCAGGAAGAAGGTACAGAGGTCTCCGTTACTGGGGCCTGTGACATGGGGGTGGGGGTAGCGGGGTCAGGGGTGATGTAGGGTGGTACGTTGGGGCATTTCTGTCGCCCAGCTGTGAGTCTTCCATCACTGGCTGTGGCTGCCGGTTAGTCGGGGCGTCAGGCAGGTGCAGAAGTCGCCCTCTCTGTGTGTGTGGTTGTGCTGGAGCTGGGGTAATGGCCTAGGACGGTCCCTATGTGTATACGGTGTATACGGATACATTGTGTCCCCTCAGTCAGGTGCTATAAGTGTTGTGATTGCTGCATTGTAACACAGGACTCAGGGGCCATACGGAGACACATGGATTATATTTTATTTCTCAGGTTCGCTATTAAACGGCCCACTACAAAGACCAGTACGCCTGCGCTCTTATCTGCAGGCGTGTGATGGGCCGGCGGCTCGGTGGGATTACAGTGATGGGCCGGCGGCTCGGTGGGATTACAGTGATGGGCCGGCGGCTCGGTGGGATTACAGTGATGGGCCGGCGGCTCGGTGGGATTACAGTGATGGGCCGGCGGCTCGGTGGGATTACAGTGATGGGCCGGCGGCTCGGTGGGATTACAGTGATGGGCCGGCGGCTCGGTGGGATTACAGTGATGGGCCGGCGGCTCGGTGGGCGTACAGCTGGGAGTAGCGGATCTCTCCGGTTATTCCCGAGTTTCTGTACATCAAAAAAAACATATTGTATGTCTGAATAGCCACCGACCAATCACAGCCCAGCACATCCCCAATGCATTCTGGTACAGCACAACTGAATGGCATCCGCGCCTCTGTGTATGCATCACACCCAGGGTAACACACGCACCTAGGGTAATACACACACCCAGGGTAACACATACACCTAGGGTAATACACACACCCAGGGTAACACATACACCTAGGGTAATACACACACCCAGGGTAACACATACACCTAGGGTAATACACACACCCAGGGTAACACATACACCCAGGGTAACACACACATCCAGTGCATCACACACACCCAGTATAACACATCACACCCAGTGTAACACATACACCCAGTGTAACACATACACCTACGGTAACACACCCAGGGTAACACACTCACCTAGGGTAATACACACACCCAGTATAACACATCACACCCAGTGTAACACATACACCCAGTGTAACACATACACCTAGGGTAACGCACACACGCAGTGTAACACACACACCTAGGGTAACACACCCAGTGTAACACACGCACCCAGTGTAACACACGCACCCAGTGTAACACACACACCCAGTGTAACACATACACCTATGGTAACACACCCAGGGTAACACACTCACCTAGGGTAATACACACACCCAGGGTAACACATCACACCCAGTGTAACACATACACCCAGTGTAACACATACACCTATGGTAACGCACACACCTAGGGTAACACACACACCTAGGGTAACACACGCACCCAGTGTAACACACGCACCCAGTGTAACACACGCACCCAGTGTAACACACACACCCAGTGTAACACATACACCTACGGTAACACACCCAGTGTAAAACACGCACCCAGTTTAACACATACACCTAGAGTAACACACACACCCTGTGTAACACACACACCCAGTGTAACACACACACACCCAGTGTAACACATACACCAAGGGTAACACATACACCAAGTATAACACATACCCATACACCCAGTGTAACACATCACACCCAATGTAACACATACACCTACGGTAACGCAGACACCCAGTGTAACACACACACCCAGTGTAACACACACACCCAGTGTAACACACACATCCAGTGTAACACACGCACCCAATGTAACACAGACACCTAGGGTAACACATACACCCAGTATAACACATAAACCCAGTGTAACACACACACCTAGGGTAACACATGCACCCAGTGTAACACACGCACCCAGTGTAACACACACACCCAGTGTAACACATACACCTACGGTAACACACCCAGTGTAAAACACGCACCCAGTTTAACACACACACCCAGTGTAACACATACACCCAGTGTAACACACGCACTCAGGGTAACACACACACCCTGTGTAACACACACACCCTGTGTAACACACACACCCAGTGTAACACACACACCCAGTGTAACACATACACCTAGAGTAACACACACACCCTGTGTAACACACACACCCTGTGTAACACACACACCCAGTGTAACACACACACCCAGTGTAACACATACACCTAGAGTAACACACACACCCTGTGTAACACACACACCCAGTCTAACACACACACACCCAGTGTAACACATACACCAAGTATAACACATACCCATACACCCAGTGTAACACGTCACACCCAATGTAACACATACACCTACGGTAACGCAGACACCCAGTGTAACACACACACCCATGGTAACATACCCAATGTAACACATACACCTAGGGTAACACATTAAACCCAGTGTAACACACGCACCTAGGGTAACACACACACCCAGTGTAACACACACACCCAGTGTAACACACACATCCAGTGTAACACACGCACCCAATGTAACACAGACACCCAGTGTAACACATACACCTACGGTAACACACCCAGGGTAACACACTCACCTAGGGTAATACACACACCCAGGGTAACACATCACACCCAGTGTAACACATACACCTATGGTAACGCACACACGCAGTGTAACACACACACCTAGGGTAACACACACAACCAGTGTAACACACGCACCCAGTGTAACACACACACCCAGTGTAACACATACACCTACGGTAACACACCCAGTGTAAAACACGCACCCAGTTTAACACACACATCCAGTGTACCATACACCACCAAGGTAACACACGCACCCAGTGTAACACATACACCCAGTGTAACACACGCACTCAGGGTAACACATACACCTAGAGTAACACATACACCCTGTATAACACACACACCCAGTGTAACACACACACCCAGTGTAACACATACACCCAGTGTAACACACGCACCCAGTGTAACACATACACCTACGGTAACACACACACCCAGTGTAACACACACACCCATGGTAACATACCCAATGTAACACATACACCTAGGGTAACACATTAAACCCAGTGTAACACACGCACCTAGGGTAACACACACACCCAGTGTAACACACACATCCAGTGTAACACACGCACCCAATGTAACACAGACACCTAGGGTAACACATACACCCAGTATAACACATACACCTAGGGTAACACACACACCTAGGGTAACACACGCACCCAGGGTAACACATGCACCCAGAGTAACACATACACCCAGGGTAACACACATACACACCCATGGTAAAAAACACACCCAGTGTAACACACACACACACACACACACACACACACACACCCAGTGTAACACATACACGTAGGGTAACACACACACGCACCTAGGGTAATACACACATCCAGTGTAATACACACACCTAGGGTAACACACACACCCAGTGTAACACATGAACCCAGTGTAACACATACACCCTGTGTAACACACACACCCAGGGTAACACACCCAGTGTAACACATACACCTACGGTAACGCATACACCCAGTGTAACACACACACCCAGGGTAACACACACACCCAGTGTAACACACACACCTAGGGTAACACATACACCCAGTGTAACACATGCACCGTCTAACACATACACCCAGTGTAACACACACACCTAGGGTAACACATACACCCAGTGTAACACATGCACCGTCTAACACATACACCCAGTGTAACACACACACCCAGGGTAACACATGCACCCAGTGTAACACATACACCCAGTGTAACACATACACCCAGTGTAACACATACACCTAGGGTAACACACACACACCCAGTGTAACACACACACCCAGGGTAACACACACACCAAGTGTAACACATACACCTAGGGTAACACATTACACCCAGTGTAACACATGCACCTAGGGTAACACACACACCCAGTGTAACACACACACCCAGAGTAACACATACACCTAGGGTAACACATACACCCAGTGTAACACACACACCAGGGGTAACACACACACACACACACACACACACACACACACACACACACACACACACAGTGTAACACACACACACCCAGTGTAACACACACCCAGTGTAACACACACACCAGGGATAACACACACCCAGTGTAACACACACACCAGGGGTAACACACACACCCAGTGTAACACATACACCTAGGGTAACACATACACGTAGGGTAACACACACACACGCAGTGTAACACACGCGCCTAGGGTAATACACACACCCAGTGTAACACATACACCTAGGGTAACACATACACGTAGGGTAACACACACACACACCCAGTGTAATACACACACCTAGGGTAACACATGAAACCAGTGTAACACATACACCCTGTGTAACACACACACCCAGGGTAACACACCCAGTGTTACACATACACCTAGGGTAACACACGCACCCAGTGTAAACCACACACCCAGTGTAACACACGCACCCAGTATAACACACACACCCAGTGTAACAAACACACACAGTGTTACACATACACCTAGGGTAACACACGCACCCAGTGTAACCCACGCACCCAGTGTAACACACACACACACACCCAGTGTAACAAACACACACAGTGTTACACATGCACCTAGTGTAACACACGCACCCAGTGTAACACATACACCTAGGGTAACACACACATCCAGTGTAACACATACACCTAGGGTAACACACACACCCAGTGTAACACACGCACCTAGGGTAATACAAACACCTAGGGTAACACAAGCACCCAGTGTAACACATACACCCAGTGTAACACACACATCCAGTGTAACACATACACCTAGGGTAACACATCACACCCAGTGTAACACATGTACCTAGTGTAATACACACACCCAGTGTAACACACACATCTACGTTATCACATACACCTAGTGTAACAGATCGCACCCAGGTTAACACACCCAGTGAAACACATACACCTAACCTAAAACACACATACAGTGTAACATATACACCTACGGTAACACATTACAGCCAGTGTAACACACGCACCCAGTGTAACACACACACCCAGTATTACAATCACCCAGTGTAACACACATAGCCAGTGTAACACACGAACCCTGTGTAACGCATACACCCAGTGTAACACACACACCTAGGGTAACACACCCAATGTAACACACATACCCAGTGTAACACACGCACCCAGTTTAACGTACACATCCAGTGTAACATACACCCCCAAGGTAACACACACACCCAGTGTAACCCATGTACCCAGTGTAACACATCACACCCAGTGTAACACATCACACCCAGTGTAACACATCACACCCAGTGTAACACATCACACCCAGGGTAACACATGCACCCAGTGTAACACACGCACCCAGGGTAACACATGCACCCAGGGTAACACACGCACCCAGGGTAACACACGCACCCAGGGTAACACATGCACCCAGGGTAACACATGCACCCAGTGTAAAACACGAACCCTGTGTAACACATGCACTGTGTAACACATACACCCTGTGTAACACACACACCCAGGGTAACACACCCAGTGTAACACATACACCTAGCGTAACACACACATCCAATGTAACACACGCACCCAGTGTAACAAAGACACCTAGGGTAACACATACACCCTGTGTAACACACACACCCAGTGTAACACACACACCCAGTATAACACACACTTAGGGTAACACATACATCCAGTGTAACACATCACTGCCAGTGTAACACAAACACCCAGTGTAACACAAACACCCAGTGTAACACACACACCCAGTGTAACACATACACCTAGAGTAACACATACACCCAGTGTAACACACACACTTAGGGTAACACAAACACCCTGTGTAACACATACACCCTGTATAACACACACACACCCAGTGTAACACACACACACACCCTGTGTAACACATACACCTAGGGTAACACACACACACCCAGTGTAACACATACATCTAGGATAACACATACACCTAGGGTAACACATGCACTAGGGTAACACATACACCTAGGGTAACACATACACCTAGGGTAACACATACACCTAGGGTAACACATACTCCCAGTGTAACACATACACCTAGGGTAACACACGCACCCAGGGTAACACACGCACCCAGGGTAACACATGCACCCAGTGTAACACATACACCCAGTGTAACACACGCACCCAGGGTAACACACGCACCCAGGGTAACACATGCACCCAGCGTAACACATACACCCAGTGTAACACACGCACCCAGGGTAACACACGCACCCAGGGTAACACACGCACCCAGGGTAACACACGCACCCAGGGTAACACATGCACACCCAGTGTAAAACACGTACCCTGTGTAACCTATGCACTGTGTAACACATACACCCTGTGTAACACACACACCCAGGGTAACACACCCAGTGTAACACATACACCTAGCGTAACACACATATCCAGTGTAACACATGCACCCAGGGCAACACATGCACCCAGAGCAACACATACACCCAGTGTAACACATACACCTAGGGTAACACATACACCTAGGGTAACACATACACCAAGGGTAACACATACTCCCAGTGTACCACACCCAGTGTAACACATACACCCAGTGTAACACATACACCCAGTGTAACACATACACCCAGGGTAACACACACACCAGGGGTAACACACACACCCAGTGTAACACATACACTTAGGGTAACACATACACCCAGTGTAACACACACACACACACACACACACACACACACACACACACACACACACACACACACACACACACACCAGGGGTAACACACACACCAGGGGTAACACACACACACCCAGTGTAACACATACACCTAGGATAACACATACACCTAGGGTAACACATACACCTAGGGTAACACATACACCCAGGGTAACACATACACCCAGGGTAACATATACACCTAAGGTAACACATACACCCAGTGTAACACATACACCCAGTGTAACACACACACACACCCATTGTAACACACACACCCATTTTAACACACACACCCAGTGTAACACATACACCCAGTGTAACACATACACCCAGTGTAACACATACACCCAGGGTAACACATACACCCAGTGTAACACACACACGCACCCATTGTAACACACACACCCATTTTCTCTATCGTCCCAGTGGATGCTGGGGTTCCTGAAAGGACCATGGGGAATAGCGGCTCCGCAGGAGACAGGGCACAAAAGTAAAGCTTTCCGATCAGGTGGTGTGCACTGGCTCCTCCCCCTATGACCCTCCTCCAAGCCAGTTAGATTTTTGTGCCCGGCCGAGAATGGTGCAATCTAGGTGGCTCTCCTAAAGAGCTGCTTAGAAAAGTTTAGCTTAGGTTTTTTATTTTACAGTGAGTCCTGCTGGCAACAGGATCACTGCAACGAGGGACTTAGGGGAGAAGAAGTGAACTCACCTGCGTGCAGGATGGATTGGCTTCTTGGCTACTGGACATCAGCTCCAGAGGGACGATCACAGGTACAGCCTGGATGGTCACCGGAGCCTTGCCGCCGGCCCCCTTGCAGATGCTGAAGTAAGAAGAGGTCCAGAATCGGCGGCAGAAGACTCCTCAGTCTTCTAAAGGTAGCGCACAGCACTGCAGCTGTGCGCCATTTTCCTCTCAGCACACTTCACACGGCAGTCACTGAGGGTGCAGGGCGCTGGGAGGGGGGCGCCCTGGGAGGCAAATGAATACCTATTTTGGCTAAAAATACCTCACATATAGCCTCCGGAGGCTATATGGAGATATTTAACCCCTGCCAGAATCCGTTAAGAGCGGGAGACGAGGCCGCCGAAAAAGGGGCGGGGCCTATCTCCTCAGCACACAGCGCCATTTTCCCTCACAGAAAGGCTGGAGGGAAGGCTCCCAGGCTCTCCCCTGCACTGCACTACAGAAACAGGGTTAAAACAGAGAGGGGGGGCACTAATTTGGCGTTAGAAATATATAAAAAAGATGCTATAAGGGAAAACACTTATATAAGGTTGTCCCTATATAATTATAGCGTTTTTGGTGTGTGCTGGTAAACTCTCCCTCTGTCTCTCCAAAGGGCTAGTGGGTCCTGTCCTCTATCAGAGCACTCCCTGTGTGTGTGCTGTGTGTCGGTACGTGTGTGTCGACATGTATGAGGACGATGTTGGTGAGGAGGCGGAGCAATTGCCTGTAATGGTGATGTCACTCTCTAGGGAGTCGACACCGGAATGGATGGCTTATTTAGGGAATTACGTGATAATGTCAACACGCTGCAAGGTCGGTTGACGACATGAGACGGCCGACAAACAATTAGTACCGGTCCAGACGTCTCAAAAACACCGTCAGGGGTTTTAAAACGCCCGTTTACTTTAGTCGGTCGACACAGACACAGACAGGGACACTGAATCCAGTGTCGACGGTGAATAAACAAACGTATTCCTTATTAGGGCCACACGTTAAAGGCAATGAAGGAGGTGTTTCATATTTCTGATACTACAAGTACCACAAAAGAGGGTATTATGTGGGATGTGAAAAAACTACCGTAGTTTTTCCTGAATCAGATAAATTAAATAAAGTGTGTGATGATGCGTGGGTTCCCCCCGATAGAAAATTATGGGCGGTATACCCTTTCCCGCCAGAGGTTAGGGCGCGTTGGGAAACACCCCTTAGGGTGGATAAGGCGCTCACACGCTTATCAAAACAAGTGGCGGTACCGTCTATAGATAGGGCCGTCCTCAAGGACCAGCTGACAGGAGGCTGGAAAATATCATAAAAAGTATATACACACATACTGGTGTTATACTGCGACCAGCGATCGCCTCAGCCTGGATGTGCAGAGCTGGGGTGGCTTGGTCGGATTCCCTGACTAAAAATATTGATACCCTTGACAGGGACAGTATTTTATTGACTATAGAGCATTTAAAGGATGCATTTCTATATATGCGAGATGCACAGAGGGATATTTGCACTCTGGCATCAAGAGTAAATGCGATGTCCATATCTGCCAGAAGATGTTATGGACACGACAGTGGTCAGGTGATGCAGATTCCAAACGGCACAAAGGTGTATTGCCGTATAAAGGAAGAGGAGTTATTTGGGGTCGGTCCATCGGACCTGGTGGCCACGGCAACTGCTGGAAAATCCGCCGTTTTTACCCTAAGTCACATCTCTGCAGAAAAAGACACCGTCTTTTCAGCCTCAGTCCTTTCGTCCCTATAAGATCATATCTGCCCAGGGATAGAGGAAAGGGAAGAAGACTGCAGCAGGCAGCCCATTCCCAGGAACAGAAGCGTTCCACCGCTTCTGACAAGTTCTCAGCATGGCGCTGAGACCGTACAGGACCCCTGGATCCTACAAGTAGTATCCCAGGGGTACAGATTGGAATGTCGAGACGTTTCCCCTTCGCAGGCTCCTGAAGTCTGCTTTACCAAGGTCTCCCTCCGACAAGGAGGCAGTATGGGAAAAAATTCACAAGCTGTATTCCCAGCAGGTGATAATTAAATTACCCCTCCTACTACAAGAAAAGGGGTATTATTCCACACTATATTGTGGTACTGAAGCCAGAAGGCTAGGTGAGACTTATTCTAAAAAATTTTTTGAACACTTACAAAGGTTCAAATCAAGATGGAGTCACTCAGAGCAGTGATAACGAACCAGGAAGAAGGGGACTATATAGTGTCCCGGGACATCAGGGATGCTTACCTCTATGTCCCAAATTTGCCCTTCTCACTAAGGGTACCTCAGGTTCGTGGTGCAGAACTGTCACTATCAGTTTCAGACGCTGCCGTTTGGATTGTCCACGGCACCCCGGGTCTTTACCAAGGTAATGGCCGAAATGATGATTCTTCTTCGAAGAAAAGGCGTCTTAATTATCCCTTACTTGGACGATCTCCTGATAAGGGCATAGTCCAGGGAACAGTTGGAGGTCGGAGTAGCACTATCTCGGATACTGCTACAACAGCACGGGTGGATTCTAAATATTCCAAAATCGCAGCTGATCCCGACGACACGTCTGCTGTGCCTAGGGATGATTCTGGACACAGTCCAGAAAAAGGTGTTTCTCCCGGAAGAGAAAGCCAGGGAGTTATCCGAGCTAGTCAGGAACCTCCTAAAAACAGTGCATCATTGCACAAGGGTCCTGGTAAAAATGGTGGCTTACTACGAAGCAATTCCATTCGGCAGATTTCACGCAAGAACTTTTCAGTGGGATCTGCTGGACAAATGGTCCGGATCGCATCTTCAGATGCATCAGCGGATAACCCTATATCCAAGGACAAGGGTGTCTCTCCTGTGGTGGTTATAGAGTGCTCATCTTCTAGAGGGCCGCAGATTCGGCATTCAGGATTGGATGCTGGTGACCACGGAGCCCAGCCCGAGAGGCTGGGGAGCAGTCACACAAGGAAAAAATTTCCAGGGAGTGTGATCAAGTCTGGAGACTTTTCTCCACATAAATATACTGGAGCTAAGGGTAAATTTATAATGCTCTAAGCTTAGCAAGACCTCTGCTTCAAGGTCAGCCGGTATTGATCCAGTGGGAAAAACATCACGGCAGTCGCCCACGTAAACAGACAGGGCGACACAAGAAGCAGGAGGGCAATGGCAAAAACTGCAAGGACTTTTCGCTGGGCGGAAAATCATGTGATAGCACTGTCAGCAGTGTTTCATCCCGGGAATGGAAACTGGGAAGCAGACTTCCTCAGCAGGCACGACCTCCACCCGGGAGAGTGGAAACTTCATCGGGAAGTTTTTTTTCCACATGATTGTAAACCGTTGGGAAATACCAAAGGTGGACATGATGGCGTCCCGTCTGAACAAAAAACGGGACAGGTATTGTGCCAGGTCAAGAGACCCTCAGGCAATAGCTGTGGACGTTCTGGTAACACCGTGGGTGTACCAGTCGGTGTATGTGTTCCCTCCTCTGCTTCTCATACCTAAGGTGCTGAGAATTATAAGACGTAGAGGAGTAAGAACTATACTCATGGCTCCGGATTGGCCAAGAAGGACTTGGTACCCGGAACTTCAAGAGATGCTTACAGAGGTTTTATGGCCTCTGCCGCTAAGAAGGGACTTGCTTCAGCAAGTACCATGTCTGTTCCAAGACTTACGGCAGCTGCGTTTGTCGGCATGACGGTGGAAAGCCGGATCCTAAGGGAAAAAGGCATTCCGGAAGAGGTCATTCCTACCCTGGTCAAAGCCAGAAAGGAGGTGACCGCACAACATTATCACCACATGTGGCGAAAATATGTTGCGTGGTGTGAGGCCAGGAAGGCCCCACAAAGAAATTTCAACTCGGTCGTTTCCTGCATTTCCTGCAAACAGGAGTGTCTATGGGCCTCAAATTGGGGTCCATTAAGGTTCAAATTTCGGCCCTGTCGATTTTCTTCCAGAAAGAATTGGCTTCAGTTCCTGAAGTCCAGAAGTTTGTCAAGGGAGTATTGCATATACAACCCCCTTTTGTGCCTCCAGTGGCACTGTGGGATCTCAACGTAGTTCTGGGATTCCTCAAATCACATTGGTTTAAAACCAGTCAAATCTGTGGATTTGAAGCATCTCACATGAAAAGTGACCATGCTCTTGGCCCTGGCCTGGACCAGGCGAGTGTCAAATTGGTGTTTTTTTCTCAAAAAAGCCCATATCTGTTTGTCCATTCGGACAGGGCAGAGCTGCGGACTCGTCCCCAGTTCTCTCCCTAAGGTGGTGTCAGTGTTTCACCTGAACCAGCTTATTGTGGTGCCTTGCACCTACTAGGGACTTGGAGGACTCCAAGTTGCTAGATGTTGTCAGGGCCCTGAAAATATGTTCCAGGACGGCTGGAGTCAGGAAAACTGACTTGCTGTTATCCTGTATGCACCCAACAAACTGGGTGCTCTTGCTTCTAAGCAGACTATTGCTAGTTGGATGTGTAATACAATTCAGCTTGCACATTCTGTGGCAGGCCTGCCACAGCCAAAATATGTAAATGCCCATTCCACAAGGAAGGTGGGCTCATCTTGGGCGGCTGCCCGAGGGGTCTCGGCTTTACAACCTTGCCGAGCAGCTACTTGGTCAGGGGCAAACACGTTTGCTAAATTCTACAAATTTGATACCCTGGCTAAGGAGGACCTGGAGTTCTCTCATTCGGTGCTGCAGAGTCATCCGCACTCTCCCGCCCGTTTGGGAGCTTTGGTATAATCCCCATGGTCCTTTCAGGAACCCCAGCATCCACTGGGACGATAGAGAAAATAAGAATTTACTTACCGATAATTCTATTTCTCGGAGTCCGTAGTGGATGCTGGGCGCCCATCCCAAGTGCGGATTATCTGCAATACTTGTACATAGTTACAAAAATCGGGTTATTATTGTTGTGAGCCATCTTTTCAGAGGCTCCGCTGTTATCATACTGTTAACTGGGTTTAGATCACAAGTTGTACGGTGTGATTGGTGTGGCTGGTATGAGTCTTACCCGGGATTCAAAATTCCTCCCTTATTGTGTACGCTCGTCCGGGCACAGTACCTAACTGGCTTGGAGGAGGGTCATAGGGGGAGGAGCCAGTGCACACCACCTGATCGGAAAGCTTTACTTTTGTGCCCTGTCTCCTGCGGAGCCGCTATTCCCCATGGTCCTTTCAGGAACCCCAGCATCCACTACGGACTCCGAGAAATAGAATTATCGGTAAGTAAATTCTTATTTTAACACACACACCCAGTGTAACACATACACCCAGTGTAACACATACACCCAGGGTAACACATGCACCCAGTGTAACACATACACCTAGGGTAACACATACACCCAGGGTAACACACACACCCAGTGTAACACATACACCTAGGATAACACATGCACCCAGTGTAACATATACACCTATGGCAACACACACACACCCAGGGTAATACACACACCCAGCGTAACACATACACCTAGGATAACACATGCACCCAGGGTAACACACACACACACACACACACACACACACACACACACACACACACACACACACACACACACCCATTGTAACACACACACCCATTGTAACACACACACACCCAGTGTAACACACACACCCAGTGTAACACATACACCCAGGGTAACACATACTCCTAGGATAACACATGCACCCAGGGTAACACACGCACCCAGTGTAACACACACACCTAGGATAACACATGCACCCAGTGTAACACATACACCCAGGGTAACACATACACCTAGGGTAACACATGCACCCAGTGTAACACATACACCCAGTGTAACACATACACCCAGTGTAACACATACACCCAGGGTAACACATACACCTAGGATAACACATGCACCCAGGGTAACACACGCACCCAGTGTAACACATACACCTAGGATAACACATGCACCCAGTGTAACACATACACCTAGGGTAACACATACACCTAGGGTAACACATGCACCCAGTGTAACACATACACCTAGGGTAACACATACACCCAGTGTAACACATACACCCAGGGTAACACATACACCTAGGATAACACATGCACCCAGGGTAACACACGCACCCAGTGTAACACATACACCTAGGATAACACATGCACCCAGTGTAACACATACACCCAGGGTAACACATACACCTAGGGTAACACATGCACCCAGTGTAACACATACACCTAGGGTAACACATACACCCAGTGTAACACATACACCCAGTGTAACACATACTCCCAGTGTAACACATACTCCCAGTGTAACACATACTCCCAGTGTAACACATACACCCAGTGTAACACATACACCTATGGTAACACATACACCCAGGGTAACACACACACACCCAGGGTAATACACACACCCAGTGTAACACATACACCTAGGATAACACATGCACCCAGGGTAACACATACACCTAGGATAGCACATACACTTAGGGTAACACATACTGTACACCTAGGGTAACACATACTCCCAATGTAACACATGCACCCAGTGTAATACACACACCCTCTGTAACATAAACACACCCAGTGTAACACACCCACCGTACATGGTTTAGTGATTTTCACGCACGTGCAGCAGAATATACATCACTGACCTCTATGGAAATCAGCATTGCCTGTGGCTGTAATCAGGCCCCTATAGTGAGTGACTGTGCCCCCCACATGCTGAGGCTCCTCTGTCTAATCCCCCGCACCCATACAGCTTATTGGGGATTGAGGTGGTTACTGAAGACAATTCACACATATAAATGAATGAAGTAAAGAAAATACGTCAGAGTGATAACAGAGAAGACGCGTGACGCCGCCCCGGGCGCTTCCAGCGGATCCTTCAGTATTTGTATTTACTCATCTTTAGTCTTACAGAGCGCAGTCGCCAGCCTTGCGTACTGAGAATTTATTTACTAGTGTCTTATGTGTTATATCGTGTATCTGCCCCGCAGACCTGTATATTACTGTATACTACTGTGTGATATGCCATGATGCCTCTTATATCTCTCTTCCGCAGCGGAAGACGGCGCCATGGACCAAGCGGAGTACTTACCGGAGTCTCTGTTCAGTTGGTGAGATGGCGCGGAGGGAAATCGCCATCACTGGCCGCTGACACGTCAATCGCTTTATGTCAGACTTTATGGCGCCCTTACACGCCGGACGCAGCGCTGTAACATAATATTCCACTAGAATGTTCCGGTCGCTCAGCTTTCCTGTTTATTTCATTTACAGACCATTAAAATCTACAGCAACAGAGTCATGAGGACAATATAAAAGCTGCTGAGTGTATTTTATATCCGCAGAGCTGAGTAAAATAAAGTGACTGACGCGTTTTGCTTACATCAGATTATTAATAACTGGAGTCACTCATGGGGGGATTTTCTGCTGCAAGGATGTGGAGCTTGCACAGCACAATTGCACAGTGGTTAGTACTGGAGTCACACGTTCGTTTCCAACTAGGGTCGTGTCTGTGTGGAGTTTGTATGTTCTCCCACTTCTGCATAATATATAAGCACTACATAAAATAGCTGTAAATAAAATATAAGGGAAACTCCTGACGTTTCCACTGTCCAAAGTACAACAGGGGTCAGTTGTCTGTAGTCCATTCATTATCATTAGTTTCCTGGTACCTGTGTTCCAGGGACTCAGTATATGCCAGGCCTGGGGGCATGGGAAGCCATGGGACACAGGTCACTATGGGATAGTATTATTTACAGACAACGCAGTCCATCCATTCACACGTCCTAGTGTAGGGCAGTGGTGGGAATCATTCCCATGACCTCAGTGTTATGAGGCAGCAATGCTAACCACTACACCATCTGTGCTACCCTATTACCTGGCTGCGGCTCCAGGGTCCTTGTGCAAGTCCTGGGGGCATCTGGGGCAGTGGGGAACTCATGTATTAAAAAATCCTAGTGGTGGAAATCGGCATCACACATATAATACTACGGGCGCTCTTCACACCGTCATATGGGGCTACGCCCCCTTAACCCTTGCACGCCCTTGTGGCGTGCAATATTTTATTATATGGAGTATTACCTCCAATCATAACTGTGTGAGTGGTTAAATATTGCACGGACTAAGGGCGTGCGATGGTTAAGGGATCGTAGCCCCTTGCAACGGCGTGAACAGTGCACGCAGAGCCTGATGAATCACCTAGTAGGTGCTGTGGGGAGTGGCGGGTGTGGGGGAGACGCGGATGGGGAAGGGGTCCGGGGGTGCCGCGGGTGGGAGAGGGGCGGTTACGGGAGTGCCGTGGGTGAGGGAGGGGCTGGTGCAGTGGTGACGTTAATGGGGAGGGGTGAAAGCATGGGTGCCGCGGATGGGGCCCGTAGGTACTGCGAGTGGGGGAGGGGCGGTTGTGGTGGTGCGGTGGGTGGGGGAGGGGCAGGGGTGCTGCGGGTGGGGGTCCGGAGCCACCGCCAGTGCAGGGGTGCCGCGGGTGGTGGAGGGGCGGTTGTGGTGGGTGGGGGAGGGGCGGGGGTGCTGCAGGTGGGGGTCCGTAACCAACGCGGGTGGTGGAGGGGTGACGCAGATGGGGCCCGGAGGTACTGTGAGTGGGGGAGGGGCGAGTAATGTTTCTCTTGCTTCTCCTCCTGGAAGCAGCTAAGCTGCTGTCCTCCCTTTGGCAGTGGTTCTCCCGGAGACTCGCACAGCAGCCAGTCACTATTGTTTGCGCCGGTGTCCCATCGCGCCGCATTACAGGGAAGAAGATGCACTCAATAAACTACAGCTCCCAACAGCCCTAAGGGCCGGAATGCTTCGGCGCTAAGAGCTGCTGGGAGCTGTAGTGTATTTAGTGCGTCTACTTCCCTGTAATGCGGCGCGTTGGGACATCGGCGCTAACAATAGTGACTGGCTGGTAGAACTGACTGACTGGCTGAATCAATGTAAAAGGTGAGAGTGCTGTGCAGTGTCAGTGACACTGCACACAGGGCCGGCGCTAGCCGCTCAGCAAAGGGATGCAGTGCAGGGAGGACCCAGGAAGGAGAGCCGTTCTCCCTGCTCTGCATCCCTGTGCTGAGCTGCTGCTGCTATCCCTGCTGCTGCTGCCGGCTGCTGTCACACATGCAGCGGCGCCAGCAGCACAAAACCTCCTCTCTCCCCCCGCTCCCCTGTGTGTTATTTAGTGGCCGGGCGGGAGCCAAAGGGGCGGAGCTAGATGGGAATAAGGGGCGGCGCTAGACGGGACCATGCTACAGTAGGAGGATGAGCTGCTACAGCTTCGGCCATCCACACCCACTGCACTGCACAGCACTGTCACCTTTTACATTGATTCAGCGTCCAGACATTACCCTCCCCGATATCACCCACTCTATCCGTTACATTAGCCGTCTCGGGGCTTTAAGGCCGGCAGCCCAGGTGCCGTGTTGCAGAGTCAGGGCCTCTGGAGATCTGGGCGCGCAGAGGAGGCTCCGGGGCTCAGAGAGTAGGCGGCGCAGGGAGGGCTATGAAAGCCTTCCGCTGTGCCGCTATCATACACATCTATGCCGGTGGCCGCAGCAGCTTTTGTTCCACCTGCTCCGCGGCTAGGGAGTGGGAATTGTTGATGGCGGAGGGGGCAGGCGGACTGGCAGCAGGACATAGGACACTGCAGTAAAAGGATTCCCCCCCCCCCCCCCCCTATCTACAGCGCAGAGACTTGCTGCAGATGCAGTGGCATACCCTTCCAGGAGAATTATACTTCACAGTGGACGTGATCGAGAACATTTGTTTATTCCAGTATCAACTCGGAGAACTAGAAATTAAGACACAAACAGAAAGAAACGGTTCTACATGTTGTAACAACACCACGTAACCCATATTTTCTATATTACTTTATTAATTATCCTTCAGATACTGTGTACACCCAACTTCATCCCCCTTAGTAGTCTATCCTGACGAGCGCAGACGTGATCTCTCAATTTCTTGTGTGTATTCATGTCCTAGGGAGTTGAGTGACTCCCTGTAGATATCACCACTGCGACTCTCGAGGGCGCGGTAATCCTTCTAATAACCTTCTCGACTTAGATACCCTCCAGCTGGACCTTTTTGGCAGGTACAGTCCCTTTTTTTTATGGTCTGTACCGATTTTTGGCTCTCCAAACTTCCATTGAAAGTATAGTAAAAGGGGTGTGACCACGCCACTATATCCGTGGCCACGCCCCTTTTGGAATTTGTAGCGATGTTTATGTGTACATTGTTGGAGGGTGTGTTGCTGCAGATGCAGTGGGCCTATTTTGGGGTGTGGACCTGGAGCCGCAGCTCCATCAGTCCCATTGTTAATCCTGCTCTCGGAACACACCTCCCATTGGATGTAACCTGCGTGGGAGGGCATTTCTCGCCCAATCAGCTGTGGACTGGGTGTGATAGACCTGTTGCTAACCCAATGAGTGCTCCTAGCCACGCCCAGCGTTATACACACAGGCACAGAGTCACAGATCTGGGCTATTATATAGGAGATGTGTATTGTGTAAGTACATTGAATGAGTCATATGGTAAAGATCTGAAATACCCCCCCCCCCCCTCCTCACTGCACCCCTGTATAGTTTATAGCACATAGTATAACGCTAATGGTCATATACGGTAGTACTGTATTACAGCGCCATTCCAAAGTGAGGTACAGGATTTAAGAAAATATATATATATTCTTTTTCACAAACGATGTTCTAAAAATTAATTTTTCCAGAGTTTTTTCTTAGATCACATTTCCCCTCCATTACTGTATTGATGTTTAAGTGTCAGAAATGGACTTCATTCAATTGAAAATCAGACGTTGCTCACTTCGAGCTACCATATTTCTTGGAGACTCCTTTCCCCGCTTCTCTGGAATCTCCTCTCTGCAGCAAACGTATGGTACAGCTGACATTTCCATGCTTCTGTTCCCCTGGCTGGCTTACAGTACATTACACAGGAAACGCACACACAGCACAGTTGGGCAGATGTATTAAGCCCGGAGAAGGCATAAGGAAGTGATAAGTGCAAGGTGATAACTGCACCAGCCAATCAGCTCATAACTGTCATTTGTCAAACGCAGCCTGTAACATAGCAGTTAGGAGCTGATTGGCTGGTATTTTATCACCGTGCTATTTATCACTCTCCGGGGCTTGATAAATCTGGGCCTTAATATGACGACTTGTAATAATTTAGACACACAACGGAGTGAAAGCAAAGAAGGTTTAACTATTTCTGCGCCACAGATACATATTCGTAGGGACAGAGGCACTACACCAGACAAATCTAGTCTAGATCCTACGGGAGACAGAGCCGCAGTACCTATTCCCTGCCAGAGGGGGGAGTGAAGGGCATTGTATAACAGCATCCTGAGCCCCCCTGCTGGCACACAGAGGTATTACAGGTACATTCTGGGTCATTTCAGTTTCTGTACTCTCCATGTTTTTTCTTGCTTCGAGAAACCGGCCCAAGGGCAAATGTGGACTTGATGTTCTGGCGATCCCTCTCTGCTTCTTCATCCTCGTCGTACCTCTCATCGCCGTCCTCTTCTTCATCATCACTGTGATGAGGACTGGACGGTTGGGAAACTGATGGGGAAGGAGGCACGGAGGATGGTCTGGGGTAGCGGAATCCTTCGGTCTAGAGATGAGACACAGAGATAAAGTGACCTACACCCCACAACAGGTACATGGAATAGAGCAGTCATTTCAGTCTTATGAATGTGATAGGAAAGCCATGGGATCATCGAGACAGGACCCGTCTCCCACGCCCTCTTCTTGTAGTCCCCAGCGCCAGTCCGCCATGTTTCCCATCCCCCACCAGCAGTTCGGATACAGCGTGTCACCCACGTGCTGGGAGCAGGATCACTGAGACCATACATCCAGTTTCCTTTATATGGACAACTTGTTTTATTTATGGGAAATGGGAACAAGTATCTCTTATATGTGGGCACAATGGGGCACATTCACTTGGCCGTGGGGTGACGATCCACTCCGAAGCTGCAGTTAATGCTCATTTCTGCTCATAATCTCCAGAATCTGCCCCGCTGGGTGGTATTAGTGTATTATGCTATCATGGATGGGGCTCTGGAAATTATGGTCACATATGTGGAGCCATTGAAACTGCTGATATACAAATGTTAAATCTGACACTGCAGGCGTATTGTGTTGCACCAAAGACATCACTGGTACAATATGGGGGCACTGCTGGTGCAATGTATTACACCACTGAGACTGCTGGTCAGAGCCGGCCTTAGGCATAGGCAAACTAGGCAAATGCCTAGGGCGTTTGGTATGCTTAGGGGCACCAGCAGCTTCTGCTGATTAAAATGATATGCAGCATGCCTATATTCTGTGTGTGACTGCAGCTGTATCTGCATACGAAATGCTACGTTGCAGTGTATTGCTGGAAATCACTGTAATGTAGCATTTTGTATGCAGATACAGCCGCAGTCACACACAGAATATAGGCATGCTGCATATCATTTTAATCAGCAGAAGCTGCTTGTGCATCCTAGCCACATAGTAATGCAAATAATATGATGCATTTTCATAAACAAAAGGCGCCCAACGTTAGCAGAGCTGCCAGCTGACTCATGCCAGGCATCTCCTGCAGAACTAGCGGCGGTGCTAGGGGGCACCAGCCAAAATCTTGCTTAGGGCATCATATTGGATAGGGCCGGCTCTGCTGCTGGTGTAATGTATTACACCACTGAGACTGCTGGTGCAATGTATTAGACCACTGAGACTGCTAGTGCAATGTGTTAGACCACTAAGACTGCTGGTGCAATGTGTTAGACCACTAAGACTGCTGGTGCAATGTGTTAGACCACTAAGACTGCTGGTGCAATGTGTTAGACCACTAAGACTGCTGGTGCAATGTATTAGACCACTGAGACTGCTGGTGCAATGTATTAGACCACTAAGACTGCTGGTGCAATGTGTTAGACCACAGAGACTGCTGGTGCAATGTATTAGACCACTAAGACTGCTGGTGCAATGTATTAGACCACTAAGACTGCTGGTGCAATGTATTAGACCACTAAGACTGCTGGTGCAATGTGTTAGACCACAGAGACTGCTGGTGCAATGTATTAGACCACTAAGACTGCTGGTGCAATGTATTAGACCACTAAGACTGCTGGTGCAATGTATTAGACCACTAAGACTGCTGGTGCAATGTATTAGACCACTGAGACTGTTGGTGCAATGCATTAGACCACTGAGACTGTTGGTGCAATGCATTAGACCACTGAGACTGGGATAATGGGGGTCATTCCGAGTTGTTCGCTCGTTATTTTTTTCTCGCAACGGAGCGATTAGTCGCTAATGCGCATGCGCAATGTCCGCAGTGCGACTGCGCCAAGTAAATTTGCTATGCAGTTAGGTATTTTACTCACGGCATTACGAGGTTTTTTCTTTGTTCTGGTGATCGTAATGTGATTGACAGGAAGTGGGTGTTTCTGGGCGGAAACTGGACGTTTTATGGGTGTGTGCGAAAAAACGCTACCGTTTCTGGGAAAAACGCGGGAGTGGCTGGAGAAACGGAGGAGTGTCTGGGCGAACGCTGGGTGTGTTTGTGACGTCAAACCAGGAACGACAAGCACTGAACTGATCGCAGATGCCGAGTAAGTCTGGAGCTACTCAGAAACTGCTACGAGGTGTGTAATCGCAATATTGCGAATACATCGTTCGCAATTTTAAGATGCTAAGATTCACTCCCAGTAGGCGGCGGCTTAGCGTGTGCAAAGCTGCTGAAAGCAGCTTGCGAGCGAACAACTCGGAATGACCCCCAATATGTGGGGCACTGACACTGCTAGCAGAGCCGTAATAGGGCTGCAAGCTGCCCTGTACCAGCCACGCGCCCAACCAATGTAGGCACAAAGGAGGTGAGGCTGCCGGACAAATGATGTCACAAAGGGGGCAGGGCCAATTGCGCTGGCAAGTGTAGCATTGCCCGGAGCGTCCTCAGGATGCTCAGGGGCCCTGTAGAGAACGCAGGGTGTTTGCCTGGAGTGTCTGGATGTCGCTCTGGCAGGTGCTGCAGCACAGATCATGGCTAGCCAAATGCAGGGACCGTGGGGCAGTCACAGTGCCGCCCACAGAGCCCTGTACTCTGTGCGGTGGCAACACTCACCCTTAATTACTGCTAGTATAATGTAATGGACCATTGACACTGCTGGTATAATGGGGGTAATTCAGATCTAATTGCAGCAGCAAATTTGTTAGCAGTTGGGCAAAACCATGTGCAGTGCAGGTAAGGCAGATGTAACATGTGCAGAGAGAGTTAGATTTGGGTGGGTTATATTGTTTCTGTGCAGGGTAAATACTGGCTGCTTTATTATTACACTGCAATTAAGATTTCAGTTTGAACACCCCCCCCCCCCGCCCAAATCTAACTCTCTCTGCACATGTTACATCTGCCCCCCCTGCAGTGCACATGGGGGCTAATTCAGACCTGATCGCTAGGCTGCGTTTTCATACAGCAGGTGATCTGGTCTAAACTGCACGTGCGTATGCACCGCAATGCGCAGGCGCGTCGCACAGATACAAAGCGGATCGCCGCCCAGTGATTGCTGGTATAATGAATGACCCTGCCGGTGTGATGCGCTGGGACACTGACACTGCTGGTGTGATGCGCTGAGACACTGACACTGCTGGTGTGATGCGCTGAGACACTGACACTGCCGGTGTGATGCCCTGGGACACTGACACTGCCGGTGTGATGCCCTGGGACACTGACACTGCTGGTGTGATGCCCTGGGACACTGACACTGCCGGTGAAATGCCCTGGGACACTGACACTGCTGGTGTGATGCCCTGGGACACTGACACTGCCGGTGTGATGCCCTGGGACACTGACACTGCCGGTGTGATGCCCTGGGACACTGACACTGCCGGTGTGATGCGCTGGGGCACTGACACTGCCGGTGTGATGTATTGGGACACTGACACTGCCGGTGTGATGTATTGGGACACTGACACTGCCGGTGTGATGCGCTGGGACACTGACACTGCCAGTGTGATGCACTGGGACACTGACACTGCCGGTGTGATGCGCTGGGACACTGACACTGCCGGTGTGATGCCCTGGGACACTGACACTGCCGGTGTGATGCGCTGGGGCACTGACACTGCCGGTGTGATGTATTGGGACACTGACACTGCTGGTGTGATGTATTGGGACACTGACACTGCCGGTGTGATACGCTGGGACACTGACACTGCCAGTGTGATGCACTGGGACACTGACACTGCCGGTGTGATGCGCTGGGACACTGACACTGCCGGTATGATGCGCTGGGATGCTGACACTGTTGGTGTGATGCCCTGGGACACTGACACCGCCGGTGTGATGCGCTGGGACTCTGACACTGCCGGTGTGATGCGCTGGGACGCTGACACCGATTGCTGTTGTGTGAATTCGCACAGCAGGTGATTATCGAATGACTGAGCATGCGTATAGATCGTAATGCGCTGTGGGGATTTTCATCGCAAGGCATTCGCAAGTGACAGGATGCGGGCGTTTGCGGGTGGTAACTGGCCTTTTTCTGGGAGTGTCAGGAAATACGCAGGCGTTCCCAAGCGTTGTCAGGGCGGGTGTGTGACCTCCGCTCCGGCCCCGATCAGCCTGTTTCTGTCGCACTATAGGAATAAGTCCTGCGCTGCGCACACACTGGAAGTATCATCTGATGGTGAGTTGTGACCGGATTTGCAGATGTCCGCTGTTCTGTGAAGTTTTCGCACGGCGTACACATACATTCGCACACTTGCACAGGGCGGGTTTTCACTTTCTATGGGCGGCGACTATCTGATCGCAGATCCGCCCAATCACACCGCAGCGATCCGGTCTGAATCGGTCCCTTTGTGACTTATCGCCATATTCAGGCTGCGTGCGCCCGTCTGCAGGTGATTCCTGATTATTATCCCAGCACGGGGCAGATCCTGTACAACGTGAAGAGATAGAAGAGATCCCACGCCCGGCTCTGATACACTGTCCTCCAGGTCTCAGGCTCTCAGCGGAGATTATAACCTAGTAAATTATATGAGCCATGAGGCGGGACGGTAGAGAAATCCGTTCTGTTCGGTTTTATCACCTGATACATTGGATATAACTGTCGCTGCGGCCACTTCTGTGTGTAAGTTATCACCCCCTGTCTGTAACAAGCTGCAATCAGCTCTTCTCATGCAGGGTTTATGATATTATTGATCAGACACAATAAAATGTTATTTACAAGCGAGACAGAACGTAGCGGCAGATGGACGTAGTAAAACGCCTGCACAGAATTCTAATACCACACATCAGTCTGAGCGCAAGACGCTTATTCCCCTAATTAACTTACAGGGATTCATTCCATAGACCCACAATATAGAGCAGAGAGGGGCTGCAGAGGTCTGCAGAGCATCACAGTGTTCCGGTGACGCAATCTTCCAGTTGCGCCTTTTATTTGTCATTCTGCACCGTATTCACTGTTCCTGAACTTGTAGTGTAATAATAAAGTTGGGATGATGGCGCTTAGCTAATTCCGCCCTGCGCTGTGGCTGCGGAAGGACTGGGAACGCGTAAAGGCCGCATTCTGTCCTGTGGGATAATGGGAACCGTGGTGGAGATTTTGAGGAACAGTAAAGAAAATGCTGTTACCTAGGGTCCAGGTAATAGAGAAGCCCCGGGGGTAAATGATAGACACTGAAGGGGGCAGGGCAGATGTGTGATAAATAGGGACCCCAGATCGCGGGCTTGTATTTAGATTTTTTGCACCCACGTTCGGATATGCCACCCTCTGCCCCGTGCCACCCAAGGCTGATCCGTGCCATCAAGGCTGATGGCCTCAAACCTTCCCCAAACCTCACATATTATGAACTATGAAATGTATTGCACCTGATAACATAAAATAATGATAGATACTGTATGACGGCTGATCTGCGCACTCACACCCCCAGAACATATCCACCTGTCCTGCTCGGGGTCATTTGGCCTTTCTGAAACCTGGGCCAGTAGACAGAGACTGCAAGGCCTATGCGGAGCCTAATGGTGGGAGAGCTCCGCACACTCCACTCAGGAGGGGCAGGCCTAGGTTTTGAGGTTGTGCCAATAGAGGGATTTGCTTGGAGTGGGGAAAGGGGGGGGGGGGGCTGGGGGCAAAGGTATTTTGATCATGGTAATACTAATTACAGGCACCTGTCAGCCTCCTCTTGTGTTTGGGGTGAACCAGTTTGGGAGGAGGCCGTATATGGTATTCCTAGTGATGGGAACAGAGGCACTCCAGTCTCCCTTGTAGTGATTGCTTGGATCTTGTTCAGGTTCCACTGCTGCAGGTACAGTGATAATATTTAGCGGTAACTGTGATGGGGGTAAGACGTGAAGTATACGGACACGCCAGCAGTCTTCTGGCAGTATATAGCATGCGTTATATCACCCTGAGAGGCATGACACTAAAACGTGGTACTCTCTGCTTCCGTTTACTCAGTGAGGCTGGGTGCCGTCCTTTCCTGACCACATAAGCCGCAAATGGCTGCCGCAGCACAGGAAGCTTTCATTGTCGGTGCTGTGTTGCAGTCAAATTGTTTTGTAATATGTGCTTTCTATAGCATGGTGACAGCGTCCTAGATCGGGTCTGGTGACTGTGGCACTGCAATCTGTGTACGGAAATGTCATGGTTGGGAAAGATGTTCCCATTTCTGCCAGCGAGGGCTGTGGATAAAATAATGTGTTAAATACAATGCACCTTATGCCCCTGGTTGTCTGGGGGTATCTGGAGCACTCCCGCCCCCCAGCATTGGTAGTCCAGTGGGGGTCAGTAGGAACCCCATCAGTGATGGCTATGGTGAGCAGCTTGTGGAGGAACTTACCATGGCACCGCCTGAGTGTGAACGAGCTCATGGGAGCTCCAGGCACAAGGTGCCCCTCCGGAGCCCAGAGGGTGGCAGGAAGGCTGCCCCAGGGTTTGGCTGTCTACGCCCTGGAGCTTATATCTGGCCAGGGGCAGCAGTCAGACCCCGCAGCAGATCTCCTATGTGTATTTTTAGGCAGGAGACAAGGGATCCCCTCACCTAGAGCTCCAGATGCTGCCAGGGAGGGAAACAGCAGCTGGGGGGCCACTATGTACCATGTATGCAGGTGAGAAGCACCTTCAGGAGGATACACCTGCACAATGCATGCATCCACCCGGCTTGGTGTATGGTGACAAGGGCTGGAGTGCCAGCAGATGTACGCTGTGTGTGTTGGGTATACTCTTGCAGCTAATAACCATCTCCTTGCTTCATCTGCTGTATCCTGTCAGCAGATCTATTCCCTGGCTGTCCTCACTGAGCTCAGTGTCTGCGCACTCAGCCGCCCCTCGCCACCCACAGGAAGCGGTGACTGGGTATCAGCCGTCACCTTCAGGTCCAGTGACCAAACCTGTCATGACGCAGTAGGTAGGGTCAGTTACTAATGGTAAGGGATGGTCCCTATACCCGTGTGGCTAAGTAAGCCCATTCCGTCACACTGAATAGTGACCTTGGTGCCACAGGAAGCCCATCTGGTGACCTCTGACCAATTCTACACCCCTCCGCATACCTGTAAACGTGTCACATAACCTCAGGTGTCTCACCTTTGGTGGGGCGCTTGGCTCCATCTCAAACTTGTCTGGAAACATCCTACAAAGGGCCAGGTGTCTCGTGTGTATGTAAAACTACAAAAAAACACATGAATGAAGAATTTCACAAACATAACACTCTACCCCAATTCCGGACACACAAACATAACACTCTGCCCGAAGCCTGGACACACAAACATAACACTCTGCCCGAAGCCTGGACACACAAACATAACACTCTACCCCAAGCCTGGACACACAAACATAACACTCTACCCCAATGCCGGTCACACAAACATAACACTCTACCCCAAGCCTGGACACACAAACATAACACTCTACCCTAAGCCTGGACACACAAACGTAACACTCTACACCAAGCCCAGACACACAAACATAACACTCTACACCAATTCCTGACACACAAACATAACACTCTACCCCAATCCCGGACACACAAACATAACACTCTACCCCAATCCCAGACAAACAAACATAACACTCTACACCAAGCCTGGACACACAAACATAACACTCTACACCAAGCCTAGACACACAAACATAACACTCTACACCAAGCACGGACACACAAACATAACACTCTACCCCAAGACTGGACACACAAACATAACACTCTATACCAAGCCTAGACACACAAACATAACACTCTACCCAAGCCCGGACACACAAACATAACACTCTACCCCAAGCTCGGACACACAAACATAACACTCTACTCCAAGCCTAGACACACAAACATAACACTGTACACCAAGCCATGGGTAGCAGATACCACTGAGAGTATGTATAGTAATGAGGATTAGTAGTCCTCCAGTGTTGGGCCATGCAAGGCTGTCACTTTGTCTCACACTGTCACGTTGGAGACATTAGGCAGGTTACTCACACATGCAGTGTGGACCTTGGGGGGGCTCTATGAACATGAAGCACTTATAATGACCTCCAGTGACTCTCCTCATACAGAGGTAACTTACTCTGCCCAGGTATCTCCAGTCCAGGAGGTCTGAGAGGCGTTCTGTTCGGTTGCGTTGGATGATTCTCTGGCGCCGGGATTGCAGGCAGAACCCGTACAAGAATTGGGTCAGTTGGTTACACGATTCCTCCGGAGAACGGAATCTCCTATCCACTATGTAAATGCCTAAAATGTGCAGGGAAATAATCACGCATTTCACAACCTTCAGAACGTGTAATATTGTTCTTGTGGCTGTACACTTGGGACACAATGTATTGGCACACAATATGTTAGGCTAGTTACTATACAGGGTGTATTTTTTCTGCATTGGTCATAAACTAGTTACTATATAGGTCATCAACAAGTTACTGTACTGTACAGATCATAGGCAATTATTTTTAATTAAACCTCCATACATTTATACAACCAACCATTCATCCTTACATTCATCCATCCATCCATCCATCCAATCAATCTACCATCCATCCAACCAACCAAGCTTCCAATCATCCAGCCACCCAACAATTCATCCATCCATCCATCCATCCATCCATCCATCCATCCATCCATCCAACCAACCAACCAATCTTCCATCCATCCAACCTTCCATATATCCAGCCAGACAGCTAACCAATCAACCAATCTTCCATCCATCCATCCTTCCATACATCTAGCCAGACAGCTAACCAATTAACCAATCTTCCATCCATCCAACCTTCCATACATCCAACCTTCCATACATCCAACCATCCATCCATACATCCAGCCAGACAGCCAACCAACCAACCAACCAACCAACCAACCAATCTTCCATCCATCCATCCACCCTTCCATATATCCAGCCAGACAGCCAACATCCATCCATCCAATCATCCACCAAATCAACCATCCAACCTTCCATCCATCCATCCATCCAGACAGCCAACCATCCATCCAACCAACCAACCAACCAACCAACCAACCAACCATCCAACCTTCCATCCATCCATCCATCCAGACAGCCATCCAACCAATGTTCCATCCATACAATTCATCCATCCATCTAACCTTCCATACCTCCAGCCAATCAGCCAACCAACAATCCAACCAATCATCCACCAAACCAACTATCCAACCTTCCATCAAGTTTCTCTTACCATAAGCTGCCGGATCAGCTACATGTTCCTGCATGAAGCAGCCAAATCCCGACAGGTTGGTGGTGACGCTGGGGATTCCCATGACGGTGCATTCAGCTGAAAGAATACATGTTTTATGGTGTGAAACCACCGGGAATTCACCAAGTTCCAGGAACTGGGCAATTTTTAAGGTCAATTTGACAATAAATGTGTTCACCTTATTTTATTCAAACTGTGGGTGTAATTTAATTAGGCGAGACTGCCGCCACGCATCGCCGTGATGCCTTGCTGCGCACGTATCGGGTACTTACGGTAGTGATGACATCACACCCCGATGTCGGCAGGCACAATGCGCTGCTCGGGGATGCTACATGGCGCCAGCGTCGGGGAATTTAGGGGCCCATTTATCAATGAGTGATAAAACTCGTTGTGAATGATAAAACATGTTTTCAAACAAATGACAGGAGCTGATTGGCTGGCGCATCATTTATCATACGCAACGAGTTTTATCACTTGTTGATAAATGAGCCCCTTAATTCCACCACTTTATCTCCGTCTTGTCTGTGGGCGCCAGTGTGTAAGGGGGTGGTCAGAGCAACGTGTATATAGTATATTATCATTCACTTATCACGCTGTATTCTACAAGACTCCTCGCCACCCCCTCAGCCTATTCTCTGACTTATCTGCTCTTCATTCGCTCACATGGAAATGTGCCCCCCACAGCCAGCCCCCCAGATACACGTTCTCACTGTGACCAATTTGTTGTCCTCAAACATTATCTTTAAATACTCCGCGTCCTCCCCCAGTAACATTATCATTCATCTCCTATAAGAGCTTCCTGAGATGGCTTCTGAGAAATCTGTCACATAACATTGGTGAGGAGATAATAGCGCTATGTCACCCGTCACCGCACTCCGCATGTTTACTGCAAGTGTCGCGTGTCTGACACAGAGAGAAACCAATAAGCTGCAATTGGGATTATTCCCTGATGTCACAGCTACAGTAATATCCCAGCGAGTGTCACCTCACTATACACAGAGAGGAAGGGGGGGGGGGGGGGGGCTCCACTCCATCCAATCCTGGGGCCCCCACACTTCCCAGCCTGCAGTGTATCCAGCAGTAAATCGTACATGTCAGTAACAGTATCTATCACACTATTCTTCGTCCTCTTAGGCATCCCGTAGACTGTAAGCTTTGTTGGCAATACAGGTTGAGTATCCCTTATCCAAAATGCTTGGGACCAGAGGTATTTTGGATATGGGATTTTTCCGTATTTTGGAATAATTGCATACCATAATGAGATATCATGGTGATGGGACCTAAATCTAAGCACAGAATGCATTTATGTTACATATACACCTTATACACACAGCCGGAAGGTCATTTTAGACAATATTTTTTATAACTTTGTGCATTAAACAAAGTGTGTGTAGTGTACATTCACACAATTCATTTATGTTTCATATACACCTTATACACACAGCCTGAAGGTCATTTAATACAATATTTTTAATAACTTTGTGTATTAAACAAAGCTTGTGTACATTGAGCCATCAGAAAACAAAGGTTTCACTATCTCAGTCTCACTCAAAAAAGTCCGTATTTCGGAATATTCCGTATTTCGGAATATTTGGATATGGGATACTCAACCTGTACTTGCTTACATTTCTCTCTTTTTTTTTTTACTTCAATGCAAGTATTTTGCTCATAACACCACCCCATAAATACGCAGCAATGCACAAAATGCAGCCAGTATATCAACATCGTCATGATCATCATTTGTACATATGAATAATCTGCAGAAATGAAGTAAACACATTTAATGTGATTTGTAGGGAAACCTTAGAACTCTGCACAATGGGTGGATAAAAGAGCAGATTTTAAAAGCAAGTGAGTATTTTCTAACTCCTCTAAATCTTACTTTTTACCCTTTTTTCGAGTTAAATTGTAATGAACAAGTTCTGGACTCATCCAGCATCCCTGTAACGCAGGAGAGAGATATCACTGATAACTTCTGATTACGATTCTTACCCCCAATGCCCCTGTACTTTACTATGGGAAAGTAGGAATTATGTCATTCATCCAGCACCCGAGGGTTACTGAACGCCATCCTGAGATGGCGCACCACACCTGAATCTCTTCACAAGCTGCCATTTACACAGCAGATCCTGCAGCAGAGGGATCTTTCCAGATCACTCCCCACTGTGTCCTCACTGCCTTCGGCTCATAGATAGCTCAGCGGGGATAGAGGGTTCTCCTGGAGGGGTTCAGACGCTCCTTGTTCAGCATGAGCTGGTAACATCTCCAGGTACCCTCCCTATACATCAGGCAGCACTCAGCTCACCTGTGCAGGGCTCCTGGCTTATCCAGACTCCATTGCTCCCCCTGTCCCTGCACCAGAACCTACACAGTCACCCTCACTGCCCGAAGCCTGGAGAGTATGGATAATGGGGGTCATTCCGAGTTGAACGCTAGCTAGCTACTTTTAGCAGCCATGCAAACGCATAGTCGCCGCACACGGGGGAGTGTATTTTCGCAAGTGTGCGAACGCCTGAGCAGCCGAGCGGGACGAAAAAGTTTTTTGCAGTTTCTGAGTAGCTCTGAACTTACTCAGCCGCTGCGATCACTTCAGTCTTTTTGGTCCCGGAATTGACGTCAGACACCCGCCCTGCAAACGCTTGGACACGCCTGCGTTTTGCCAAACACTCCCTGAAAACGGTCAGTTGACACCCATATACGCCTTCTTCCTGTCAATCTCCTTGCGATCGGCTGTGCGAATGGATTCTTCGTTAAATCCATCGCCCAGCAACGATTCGCTTTATACCCTTACGACGCGCCTGCACATTGCGGTGCATACGCATGCGCAGTAGTAACCTGTTCACTGCGCTGCGAGAAATGTCAGCGAGCGATCAACTCGGAATGACCCCCAATGACTGGTGGTGGGGGGCTGCCAAATATATATATATATATATATATATATATATATATATACTGTATTTATTTATTTTTAAAGGCGTATGTGCTAAAAAAAAAAAGCAAATAGTAACAGAACGGCAGGAAATAAGATGGAGGGACTCTGACTTTGCAGAAAGAGCAGCTTTTCCTAAGTGACACTTAAGTTAATGAGGCGTGATGAATACCTCTGAAATGTTCATTGGACTTGCTGGGAGCTCAATACCTAATTATCACTGGTCATATTTGTCATGATGAATAGGCCCCTTTCTACTATAGATTAAATGTTAATAAGTCCTAATCCCCTGAGGGTACGTCCTAGCTGCTGGGATATGGCTGCAGGCGGCACCTTCGGGTATTATGTGGGGGTGATATTATTTATGAGGAAACCATTTTGTCACTCCAATTACTGGTAGTCACAGCGCGGGGACCTTGTCCTAAATTATGTGATTGATTTGATGGGAGCTCAGCTGATCAATAATTAATATTATAGATGAAATGAACTGTGACTGATTGAATAATATGAGGATCTGCTGATGTGATAACAACTGTCTCATCCAAGAGAGATCGCCGCACAGTGTGTATCTCACCTGGGTCACTTACTGGGTGTACACACCCTAAACTTATACTGTATATCACCCACCAGGTGTACACACCCTAAACTTATACTGTATATCACCCACCAGGTGTACACACCCTAAACTTATACTGTATATCACCCACCAGGTGTACACACCCTAAACTTATTCTGTATATCACCCACCAGGTGTACACACCCTAAACTTATACTGTATATCACATACCAGGTGTACACACCCTAAACTTATACTGTATATCACATACCAGGTGTACACACCCTAAACTTATACTGTATATCACCCACCAGGTGTACACACCCTAAACTTATACTGTATATCACCCACCAGGTGTACACACCCTAAACTTATACTGTATATCACCCACCAGGTGTACACACCCTAAACTTATACTGTATATCACCCAACTGGTGTATATCCCCAGAGCTTATACTGTATATCACCCACCAGGTGTATATCCACGGAGCATATACAGTATATCACACACCAGGTGTATATCCCTGGATCTTATACTGTATATCACACACCAGGTGTATATACCTGGAGCATATACTGTATATCACCCACCAGGTGAATATCCCCAGAGTTTATACTGTATATCCCTCACCAGGTGTATATCCTTGGAGCATATATTGTATATCGCTCACTAGGCGTATATCCCCAGAACATATACTGTATATCCCTCAACAGGTGTATATCACCAGAGCTTATACTGTATATCCCTCACCAGGTGTATATCCCCAGAGCATATACTGTATACCCCTCACCCGGTGTATATCCCCAGAACATATACTGTATATCGCTCACCAGGTGTATATTCCCAGAAAATATACTGTATATCCCTCAACAGGTGTATATCACCAGAGCTTATACTGTATATCCCTCACCAGGTGTATATCCCCAGAGCATATACTGTATACCCCTCACCAGGTGTATATCCCCAGAACATATACTGTATATCGCTCACCAGGTGTATATCCCCAGAGCTTATACTGTATACCCCCCACCAGGTGTATATCACCAGAGCTTATACTGTATATCCCTCACCAGGTGTATATCCCCAGAGCATATACTGTATACCCCTCACCAGGTGTATATCCCCAGAACATATACTGTATATCGCTCACCAGGTGTATATCACCAGAGTTTATACTATATATCCCTCACCAGGTGTATATCCCCAGAACATATACTGTATATCGCTCACCAGGTGTATATCCCCAGAGCTTATACTGTATATCCCTCACCAGGTGTATATCCCCAGAACATATACTGTATATCGCTCACCAGGTGTATATCCCCAGAGCTTATACTGTATATCGCTCACCAGGTGTATATCCCCAGAACATATACTGTATATCGCTCACCAGGTGTATATCACCAGAGCTTATACTGTATATCGCTCACCAGGTGTATATCCCCAGAGCTTATACTGTATATCGCTCATCAGGTGTATATCCCCAGAACATATACTGTATATCGCTCACCAGGTGTATATCACCAGAGCTTATACTGTATATCACTCACCAGGTGTATATCCCCAGAGCTTATACTGTATACCCCCCACCAGGTGTATATCCCCAGAGCTTATACTGTATACCCCCCACCAGGTGTATATCCCCAGAGCTTATACTGTATATCGCTCACCAGGTGTATATCCCCAGAAGTTGAACATATACTGTATATCCCTCACCAAGTGTATATCACCAGAGCTTATACTGTATATCACCCACCAGGTGTATATCACCAGAGCTTATACTGTATATCCCTCACCAGGTGTATATCCCCAGAGCATATACTGTATACCCCTCACCAGGTGTATATCCCCAGAACATATACTGTATATCCCTCACCAGGTGTATATCCCCAGAGCTTATACTGTATATCCCTCACCAGGTGTATATCCCCAGAAGTTGAACATATACTGTATATCCCTCACCAAGTGTATATCACCAGAGCTTATACTGTATATCACCCACCAGGTGTATATCCCCAGAACATATACTGTATATCGCTCACCAGGTGTATATCCCCAGAGCTTATACTGTATATCCCTCACCAGGTGTATATCCCCAGAACATATACTGTATATCGCTCACCAGGTGTATATCCCCAGAGCTTATACTGTATACCCCCCACCAGGTGTACATCCCCAGAGCTTATACTGTATACCCCCCACCAGGTGTATATCCCCAGAGCATATACTGTATATCGCTCAACAGGTGTATATCCCCAGAGCTTATACTGTATATCGCTGACCAGGGGTATATCCCCAGAACATATACTGTATATCGCTCACCAGGTGTATATCCCCAGAGCTTATACTGTATACCCCCCACCAGGTGTATATCCCCAGAGCTTATACTGTTTACCCCCCACCAGGTGTATATCCTCAGAACATATACTGTATATCCCTCACCAGGTGTATATCCCCAGAGCTTATACTGTATATCGCTCACCAGGTGTATATCCCCAGAGCTTATACTGTATATCGCTCACCAGGTGTACATCCCCAGAACATACTGTATACTGTATATCCCTCACCAAGTGTATATCACCAGAGCTTATACTGTATATCGCTCACCAGGGGGTAAATTTACTAAGGTGGGAGATTTTTAGAACTGGTGATGTTGCCCATAGCAACCAATCAGATTATATCTATTATCTGCTAGAAGCAGCTAGATAAATGGTAAGTAGAATCTGATTGGTTGCCATGGGCAACATCACCAGTTCTAAAAATCTCCCACCTTAGTAAATTTACCCCCAGGTGTATATCCCCAGAGCTTATACTGTATATCGTTCACCAGGTGTATATCCCCAGAGCTTATACTGTATATCGTTCACCAGGTGTATATCCCCAGAGCTTATACTGTATATCGCTCACCAAGTGTATATCACCAGAACTTATACTCTATATTACCCACCAGGTGTATATTCCTGGCAGAGCAATAACTAGGGTGGTGCTGACAGTGCTTGGCACACAGCACATATGCCCTGCGGGCGGATAAACGTCCGCATCCACCTGTGATCATCTATGTACTATGCGCCACCACCAGCTGCAGCGCTGCCCACTGTAATGTATGTAGCGGTGTGCCCAGCTTCTTCTCTGCCAAGTGCACCACTAGATATTTTACAGTGATCAGCGCTGCAGCTGTCTGCTGATGTGCTCCGCCCCCTCCTGTCTCCCCTGTCTCCCACAGTGTCTCTTGGGACCGGGAGAGATGTCATGACGTCTCTCTCAGCTCATTTCCACAGTGCCCTGCGTCGAGGAGCCACAGCGTTTGGACAGGCAGGAGAACTGGAGAGTCAGGACTAAGTGATGGAACACTGACTATATAGTGCTATATGTGCTGTTTGGGCGTAATGTGTAAGGGTCGTTGCTGTGTGGGTGTAATGTGTAAGGGTCGTTGCTGTGTGGGTGTAATGTGTAAGGGGCATTTCTGTGTGGGTGTTATGTGTAAAGGGCATTGCTGTGAGGGTGTAATGTGTAAGGGGCATTGCTGTGAGGGTGTAATGTGTAAGGGGCATTGCTGTATGTAATGTGTAAGGGGCATTGCTGTGAGTATGTAATGTGTAAGGAGCATTGCTGTGAGGGTATCATGTGAAATGGGCATTTCTGTGTGGCCGCAATGTGTAAGGGGCATTGCTGTGTTGTCGCAATGTGTAAAGGGCATTGGTGTGAGGGCATAATGGGGGTCATTCCGAGTTGATCGCTCGCTAGCTAGTTTTAGCAGCCGTGCAAACACTATGCCGCTGCCCACTGGGAGTGTATTTTAGCTTAGCAGAAGTGCAAACGGTTGTATCGCAGAGCACCTGCAAAAAATGTTTGTGTAGTTTCAGAGTAGCTTCAGACCTACTCAGCGCTTGTGATCACTTCAGACTATTTAGTTCCGGATTTGACGTCACAAACCCGCACAGAGTTTGCCCAGCCACGCCTGCGTTTTTCCTGGCACGCCTGCGTTTTTCTGCACACTCCCTGAAAACGGTCAGTTGCCACCCAGAAACGCCCACTTCATGTCAATCACTCTGCGGCAAGCAGTGCGACTGAAATGCATCGCTAGACCCTGTGCAAAACTACATCGTTCGTTGTGCCCGTACGTTGCACGTGCGCATTGCGCCGCATATGCATGTGCAGAACTGCCGATTTTTAGCCTGATCGCTGCGCTGCTAACAAATTCAGCTAGCGATCAACTTGGAATGGCCCCCTATGTGTAAGGGGCACTACTGCATGGCCGTAATGTGTAAGGGGCATTGCTATGGGTTATAATGTGTAAGGGGCATTGCTGTGTGGGTGCAATGTGTAAGAGACATTGCTTTGTGGGCATAATGTGTAAGGATCATTGCTGGTTGAGTAAAATGTGTAAGAGACATTGCTGTGTTGGTGTAATGTGTAAGGGGCATTGCTGTGTGGTGTAATTTGTAAGGGGCATTGCTGTGTGGTGTAATGTATAAGGGGCATTGCTGTGTTAGCATAATGTGTAAGGGGCATTGCTATGTGGGCGCAATGCGTAAGGGGCATTGCTGTGTGGGCATAATGTGTAAGGTAAATTGCTGGGTAGGTGAAATGTGTGAGGGGCACTACTGTGTGGTCGTAATGTGTAAGGGGCATTTCTCTGTGTTGTAATGTGTAAGAGACATTGCTGTGTGGGCATAATGTGTAAGGGGCATTGCTGGGTGGACAAAATGTGTAAGACACATTGCTGTGTGGGTGTAATGTTTAAGGGGCATTGCTGTGCGGTGTAATATGTAAGGGGCATTGCAGGCTGGATGTAATGTTAAGGGGCATTAATGTGGGGTGTAATGTGTATGTGGCATTGCTGTGTGGGTGTAATGTGTAAGGGGTATTGATGTGTGGGCATAATGTGTAAGGGTCACTACTACTGTTTGGGCATTGGCCCTAATTCAGATCTGTTCGCTCGCTAGCTATTTTTTGCAGCGCTGCGAACAGATAGACGCCGCCTATAGGGGAGTGGATTTCAGCTTTGCAAGTGTGCGAACTCGTGTGCAGCCGCCCTGTACAAAAACAGCTTGTGCAGTTTCTGAGTAGCTCTGACCTTACTCAAACACTGCAATCACTTCAGCCTATTCGAGCCCGGAATTGACGTCAGACACCCGCCCTGCAAACGCTTTGACACGCCTGCATTTTTCCAACCACTCCCAGAAAAATAAGAATTTACTCACCGGTAATTCTATTTCTCGTAGTCCGTAGTGGATGCTGGGGACTCCGTAAGGACCATGGGGAATAGACGGCTCCGCAGGAGACTGGGCACATCTAAAGAAAGATTTAGGACTATCTGGTGTGCACTGGCTCCTCCCCCTATGACCCTCCTCCAAGCCTCAGTTACGAACTGTGCCCGGAAGAGCTGACACAATAAGGAAGGATTTTTGAATCCCGGGTAAGACTCATACCAGCCACACCAATCACACCATATAACACGTGATAGGAACCCCGGTTAACAGTATGATAACAACTGGAGCCTCTGAAGAGATGGCTCACAACAAAACCCGATTTTTGTAACAATAACTATGTACAGGTATTGCAGATAATCCGCACTTGGGATGGGTGCCCAGCATCCACTACGGACTACGAGAAATAGAATTACCGGTGAGTAAATTCTTATTTTCTCTGACGTCCTAGTGGATGCTGGGGACTCCGTAAGGACCATGGGGATTATACCAAAGCTCCCAAACGGGCGGGAGAGTGCGGATGACTCTGCAGCACCGAATGAGAGAATTCCAGGTCCTCCTCAGCCAGGGTATCAAATTTGTAGAATTTTGCAAACGTGTTTGCCCCCGACCAAGTAGCTGCTCGGCAAAGTTGTAAAGCCGAGACCCCTCGGGCAGCCGCCCAAGATGAGCCCACCTTCCGTGTGGAATGGGCTCTTACAGATTTAGGCTGCGGTAAGCCTACCGCAGAATGCGCCAGCTGAATAGTGCTACAAATCCAGCGCGCAATAGACTGCTTAGAAGCAGGAGCACCCAGCTTGGTGGGTGCATACAGGATAAACAGCGAGTCAGTCTTTCTGACTCCAGCCGTCCTGGAAATATAAATTTTTAGGGCCCTGACTACGTCCAGCAACTTGGAATCCTCCAAGTCCCTAGTAGCCGCAGGCACCACAATAGGTTGGTTCAAGTGAAAAGCTGAGACCACCTTTGGGAGAAACTGAGGACGAGTCCTCAATTCTGCCCTATCCATATGGAAAATCAGACAAGGGCTTTTACAAGACAAAGCCGCCAATTCTGAAACCCGCCTGGCCGACGCCAAGGCCAACAGCATGACCACTTTCCACGTGAGATATTTTAAATCCACAGTCTTAAGTGGTTCGAACCAATGTGATTTCAGGAATGCCAAAACCACATTGAGATCCCAAGGTGCCACTGGGGGCACAAAAGGAGGCTGAATATGCAGAACTCCTTTGACAAAAGTCTGAACTTCGGGCAGTGAAGCCAGTTCTTTTTGGAAGAAAATCGACAGAGCAGAAATCTGGACCTTTATGGACCCCAATTTGAGGCCCAACGTCACCCCTGCTTGCAGGAAGTGCAGGAATCGACCCAGTTGAAATTCCTCCGTCGGGGGCCTTCATGGCCTCACACCAAGCAACATATTTTCGCCAAATGCGGTGATAATGTTTTGCGGTGACATCCTTCCTGGCTTTGATCAGGGTAGGGATGACTTCCTCCGGAATACCCTTTTCCTTCAGGATCCGGTGTTCAACCGCCATGCCGTCAAACGCAGCCGCGGTAAGTCTTGGAACAGACAGGGTCCCTGCTGCAGCAGGTCTTGTCTGAGCGGCAGAGGCCAAGGGTCCTCTGTAAGCATCTCTTGAAGTTCCGGGTACCAAGCTCTTCTTGGCCAATCCGGAACCACGAGTATGGTTTTCACTCCTCGCCTTCTTATTATTCTCAGTACCTTGGGTATGAGAGGTAGAGGAGGAAACACATAAACCGACTGGTACACCCATGGTGTCACTAGAGCGTCCACCGCTATCGCCTGAGGGTCTCTTGACCGGGCGCAATATCTTTTCAACTTCTTGTTGAGGCGGGACGCCATCATGTCTACCTGTGGTTTTTCCCACCGGTTGACCAGCATTTGGAAAACTTCTGGATGAAGTCCCCATTCTCCCGGGTGGAGGTCGTGCCTGCTGAGGAAGTCTGCTTCCCAGTTGTCCACTCCCGGAATGAACACTGCCGTCAGTGCTAACACATGATTCTCTGCCCATCTGAGAATCCTTGTGGCTTCTGCCATCGCCATCCTGCTTCTCGTGCCGCCCTGTCTGTTTACATGGGCGACCGCCGTGATGTTGTCTGACTGGATCAGTACCGGCTGGTTTTGAAGCAGGGGTCTTGCCTGGCTTAGGGCATTGTAAATGGCCCTTAGCTCCAGGATATTTATGTGAAGAGAAATCTCCTGATTTGACCACAGTCCTTGGAAATTTCTTCCCTTTGTGACTGCCCCCCAGCCCCGAAGGCTGGCATCCGTGGTCACCAGGACCCAGTCCTGTATTCCGAATCTGCGGCCTTCTAGTAGATGAGCCCTCTGCAGCCACCACAGCAGCGACACCCTGGTTCTGGCCGATAGGGTTATCCGCTGTTGCATCTGGAGATGGGACCCGGACCATTTGTCCAACAGGTCCCACTGGAACGTCCTTGCGTGGAACCTTCCGAATGGAATTGCTTCGTACGAAGCTACCATTTTTCCCAGGACTCGTGTGCATTGATGTACCGACACTTTTCCGGATGACAATTCCTCGGCTTTTTCCAGTGGAAGAAACACTCTTTTCTGGTCTGTGTCCAGAATCATTCCCAGGAACAGAAGACGTGTCGTCGGGACCAGCTGTGACTTTGGAATGTTTAGAATCCAGCCGTGCTGTTGTAGCACTTCCTGAGAAAGTGCCACCCCCCCTATCAACTGTTCTTTGGACCTCGCCTTTATCAGGAGATCGTCCAAGTACGGGATAATTAAAACTCCCTTCTTGCGAAGGAGTATCAGCATTTCGGCCATTACCTTGGTAAAGACCCTCGGTGCCGTGGATAACCCAAACGGCAGCGTCTGGAGCTGATAGTGACAGTCCTGTACCACAAATCTGAGGTACTCCTGGTGAGGAGGGTAAATGGGGACATGCAGGTAAGCATCCTTGATGTCCAGGGATACCATGTAATCCCCCTCCTCCAGGCTTGCAATAACCGCCCTGAGCGATTCCATCTTGAACTTGAACCTCTTGATATAAGTGTTCAAGGCTTTTAAATTTAAGATGGGTCTCACCAAGGGGCGGAACTACTGGCGGGGCAGGCAGTGCATTGCACTGGGGCCCCGCCGCACTCAAGGGCCCACAGCCGCCGGCCGGCATTACATGAATGAGTCACAATGACTCATTGTATGTCATGCCGCAGCCGCACACCAGCGCTCCCGTGACCCGCCCGTCATAAGGAACGATTCTGGCCACCCACACATGAAGGAGGGAGGAGGGTCCGTCCCTCCCTCCCTCATATACAAACAGGTCACAGTCTCTCAGTGAAGGAGAGAGCCGCAGCAGCGCTTTGTTACTGGTGGAGGCGCTGCTGCTGCTGCTCCTCTGCTTCACTATAGGCTGTCTCTGAGAACAGCCTATAGGGAAGCAGAGGGGCAGCAGCAGCAGCGCCTCCACCAGTAACACAGCGCTGCTGCGGCTCCCTCCTTCACCTCCCTCCTCCTTCTTCTTCTCTACTGCCCGGGAAGCTGCACCGAGGAGCCTGAGCCAACAGAGAGGGTAAGTATAATTCTTCTTTCTTTCTTTCTTTCTTTCTTTCTTTCTTTCTTTCTTTCTTTCTTTCTTTCTTTCTTTCTTTCTTTCTTTCTTTCTTTCTTTCTTTTTCTTTCTTTCTTTCTTTCTTTCTTTCTTTCTTTTTCTTTTTTTATTTGTTGGGACTGCCTGCCGCAATGTGTAAAAAGGGGGGACTGCCTGCCGCTATGTATAAAAATGGGGAATCTGCCTGCCGCAATGTGTAAAAATGGGGAATCTGCCTGCCGCAATGTAAAAATGGGGAATCTGCCTGCCGCAATGTGTAAAAATGGGGAATCTGCCTGCCGCTATGTATAAAAATGGGGAATCTGCCTGCCGCTATGTATAAAAATGGGGAATCTGCCTGCCGCAATGTAAAAATGGGGAATCTGCCTGCCGCAATGTGTAAAAATGGGGAATCTGCCTGCCGCTATGTATAAAAATGGGGAATCTGCCTGCCGCTATGTATAAAAATGGGGAATCTGCCTGCCGCTATGTGTAAAAAGGTAGAATCTGCCTGCCGTAATGTGTAAAAAGGGCACGCTATCTGCCGTTATGTGTAAAAGTGTATGGTGTCTGCCGTAATGTGTAAAATGGGGACGCTGTCTGCCGTAATGTGTAAAATGGGGACGCTGTCTGCCGTAATGTGTAAAAAGTGCACGCTGTCTGCCGCTATGTGTAACGAGGGCACGCTGTCTGCCGCTATGTGTAACGAGGGCACGCTGTCTGCCATTGTGTAAAAAGTGTATGCTGTCTGCCGCTATGTGTAACGAGGGCACGCTGTCTGCCGTTATGTGTAAAAAGTGCACACTGTCTGCCGTTATGTGTAAAAAGGGGAATCTGTTCGCTGTAAGGAGTAAAAGGGTCTCTACCTGGTGTAGTGGTGCTACTGTGCGGCGTAATTTGAAGAATGGAGACTACTGTGCACCGTTTTATGAATTGGTATTATTTTGTGGACACACCCCTTCCCCACGAAGCCACGCCACTATGTATTTTTGCGCGCGCCTACGGCGCGCACTGCCCATGGGGTGGACTTGGATGGGATGGGGGGGGGGCCCAAAGCATTTTGTTGCACCTGGGCCCACCGCTTGCTTGTTCCACCACTGGTCTCACCGAACCGTCCGGTTTCGGTACCACAAACATTGTGGAGTAGTAACCCCGTCCTTGTTGAAGTAGGGGTACCTTGACGATCACTTTCTGTGAATACAGTTTTTGAATAGCCACCAACACTGCCTCCCTGGCAGAGGGAGTTGCCGGCAAGGCAGATTTTAGGAAACGGCGGGGGGGGGGGGGGGGGGACGTCTCGAATTCCAGCCTGTACCCCTGAGATACTACTTGAAGGACCCAGGGATCCACTTGTGAGAGAGCCTACTGTGTGCTGAAAAACCTGAGACGCGCCCCCACCGTTCCCGATTCCGCCTGAGCAGCCCCAGCGTCATGCTGTGGACTTACCGGACGCAGGGGAGGACTTCTGCTCTTGGGAACTAGCTGTGTGCTGCAGCTTTTTCCCCCTTCCTCTGCCCCTCGGCAGAAAGGATGAGCCTCTAGCCCGCTTATTTTTCTGGGGCCGAAAGCACTGTACCTGATAATACGGTGCTTTCTTTTGCTGTGGGGTAGCCTGTGGCATAAAAGTCGATTTCCCAGCAGTAGCTGTGGAAACGAGGTCTGAAAGACCTTCCCCAAAAAGTTCCACCCCTTTATAGGGTAAAACTTCCATGTGCCGCTTGGAGTCGGCATCACCTGACCATTGCCTAGTCCATAACCCCCGTCTGGCGGCAATGGACATAGCGCTTATTTTTGATGCCAGCCGGCAAATATCCCTCTGTGCATCACGCATGTATAAGACCGCGTCTTTAATATGGTCAATCGTTAGCAAAATATTGTCCCTATCCATGGTATCAATGTTTTCCAACAGGGAGTCTGACCACGCAGCAGCAGCACTGCACATCCAAGCTGATGCAATAGCGGGTCTCAATATAATGCCCGTGTGTGTGTATATAGCTTTTAGGGTACTTTCCAGCTTTCTATCAGCAGGTTCTTTTAGGGCGGCCGTATCCGGAGACGGTAGTGCCACCTTCTTTGATAAGCGTGTCAGCGCTTTATCTAACCTAGGGGGAGTTTCCCAGCGTGACCTATCCTCTGGCGGGAAAGGGTACGCAGCCATTAACCGTTTAGAAATGATCAATTTCTTATCTGGGGAAGTCCACGCTTCCTCACACACCTCATTTAATTTGTCAGATGCAGGAAAAACTACTGGTAGTTTTTTCTCACCAAACATAATACCCTTTTTTGTGGTACCTGGGGTATCATCAGAAATGTGTAATACATTTTTCATAGCCTCAATCATATAACGGGTGGACCTATTGGAGGGTACACTCGTCTCATCATCGTCGACACTGGAGTCGGTATCCGTGTCGACATCTGTATCTGTCATCTGAGGTAGCGGGCGTTTTATAGCCCCTGATGACATTTGAGACGCTTGGACAGGCACAAGCTGAGTAGCCGGCTGTCCTATGTCGTCAAACCTTTTATGTAAGGAGCTGACACTGTCACGTAATTCCTTCCATAAGTCCATCCACACTGGTGTCGACCCCGCAGGGGGTGACATCACATTCACAGGCATTTGCTCCGCCTCCACATCATTATCCTCATCATACATGTCGACACAGCAGTACCGACACACAGCAGACACACAGGGAATGCTCTCACAGAGGACCGGACCCCACAAAGCCCTTTGGGGAGACAGAGGGAGAGTATGCCAGCACACACCAGGGCGCTATATAACACAGGGATATCACTATACAGAGTGTTTTCCCCTATAGCTGCCTATATATTATATATATATTGCGCCTAAATTGTGCCCCCCCTCTCTTTTTTACCCTTTCTGTAGTGCAGGACTGCAGGGGAGAGCCAGGGAGCTTCCTTCCAGCGAAGCTGTGAGGGAATAATGGCGCCAGTGTGCTGAGGAGTTGGCTCCGCCCCTTTTTCGGCGGGCTTTCTCCCGCTATTTTATCGTTTCTGGCAGGGGTTAATATACACCTATATAGCCTCTGGGGCTATATATGGTGTTAGTTTTGCCAGCCAAGGTGTTATTATTGCTGCTCAGGGCGCCCCCCCCCAGCGCCCTGCACCCATCAGTGACCGCAGTGTGTGGTGTGCATGAGGAGCAATGGCGCACAGCTGCAGTGCTGTGCGCTACCTTGGAGAAGACAGAAGTCTTCAGCCGCCGATTTTCCGGACCACCTTCTTGTTTCTGGCTCTGTAAGGGGGACGGCGGCGCGGCTCCGGGAACGGACGACGAGGTCGGGTCCTGTGTTCGATCCCTCTGGAGCTAATGGTGTCCAGTAGCCTGAGAAGCCCAAGCTACCACCACTTAGGTAGGTTCGCTTCTTCTCCCCTTAGTCCCTCGTTGCAGTGAGTCTGTTGCCAGCAGGTCTCACTGAAAATAAAAAACCTAAAATATACTTTCTTTCTAGGAGCTCAGGAGAGCCCCTAGTGTGCATCCAGCTCAGCCAGGCACAGAAATCTAACTGAGGCTTGGAGGAGGGTCATAGGGGGAGGAGCCAGTGCACACCAGATAGTCCTAAATCTCTCTTTAGATGTGCCCAGTCTCCTGCGGAGCCGTCTATTCCCCATGGTCCTTACGGAGTCCCCAGCATCCACTAGGACGTCAGAGAAACGGTCAGTTGCCACCCACAAACGCCCTCTTCCTGTCAATCTCCTTGTGAACGGCTGTGCAAATGGTTTCTTCACTAGAACCAGTGCACAACAACGATCCGCTTTGTAACCGTAAGGCGCGCCTGCGCATTGCGGTGCATACGCATGCGCAGTAGTTACCTGATCTCTGCGAAGCGAAAAATGCTAGCGATCTAATAGATCTGAATTAGGCCCATAATGTGTAAGGGACATTGCTGTGTGAGCTAATGTATAAGGTGCATTTCTGTGTGGGCTAATGTGTAAGGGGCATTGTGGTGTGGGCTAATGTGTACGGGGCATTGTGGTGTGGGCTAATGTGTAAGGGGCATTGTGGTGTGGGCTAATGTGTACGGGGCATTGTGGTGTGGGCTAATGTGTAAGGAGCATTGTGGTGTGGGCTAATGTGTAAGGGGCATTGTAGTGTGGGCTAATGTGTACGGGGCATTGTGGTGTGGGCTAATGTGTAAGGGGCATTGTGGTGTGGGCTAATGTGTACGGGGCATTGTGGTGTGGGCTAATGTGTAAGGGGCATTGTGGTGTGGGCTAATGTGTAAGGGGCATTGTGGTGTGGAACAAGGTGAAAAAGAGACACTACTGTGTGGCATAATTTGAATTGGGGGTACTATTGTGTGGCCAGTGGCCACGCCCCTTCCTCACGAGTCCACTCTCTTTTTCCAACATGTGCTCTCCCTATATAAAATATGGGATGGGGGGTGGGTAATTAAGAACTTTCAGGGCACCAAATCTCTAGTTAGGACACTGCTTCCTGGAGCTTATACTGTATATCCCCTACCAAGTGTATACCCCAGTATTGTTATGCACTTACCAGGTGTATATCCCCAGGGCTCATAGTATGAAGGAAAGACACCCAGGTGACATCCCCGAACAAACTCCTCATAATCAAGAGGTAGGAGAGGACTTGTGGATGTCAGAAATTCCGGATGTACAATCACCTGCAGGGGGGCAATTATAACTTATACACCACCAGTCTTATGTCATCAGTACAATACAATATAATGCAATTACCACAGGAGGGGCCATTTCCGCTGTCGTGGCCTCATAGCACTGGGGTCATGTGTGGAGTTTGTATGTTCTCTCCCCATGTTTGTGTTGATTTTTTATCCTCCACAACATATAATGTATATTTGTGGGGTAAGGAAATGCCAGCGCGACCGTCTCACCTCCGGGACCCCTTCACATCCCCTGGGCCCTCCAGGGGCCCTCAGTATGAATTACCCATATACCTTGCATATTACCCTGTAGAACACGAAGGGGCTAATTCAGAGATGGATAGAAAGTGGGTGTGTCTGCGTGATGCTGCAGAAGTCTGATTTACTACCTTGTCCTAATGCACATTTCCTCAGGGCTAATGCAAGGATCAATGTGGCTACAAGCGGAAAGCTGCTCCGTACACAGCAGTCACAACTAGTATCAGCGCTCGTACCTGCCCATGCTGGGTACAAGAGATCAGTCAGAGACCGGCTTCCCTCCCCCATACACACACCCCCAGGGCAGAACTGTAGCTACACCCCCACACAGTCCCACAACGCTTCTGTCCCATAACACAGCCACACCATTAGCATAACACACCCACACCTCTCCCATGACACGCCCACACCACTCCCATAACACGCCCACACCACTCCTATAACACACACACACCACTCCCATAACACATCCAAAACACTCCCATAACACATCCACACCACTCCCATAACACAGCCACACCATTACCATAACACATCCACAACACTCCCATGACACACCCACACCACTCCCATAACACAGCCACACCATTACCATAACACATCCACAACACTCCCATGACACACCCACACCACTCCCATAACACAGCCACACCATTACCATAACACATCCACAACACTCCCTTGACACAGCCACACCACTCCCATAACACAGCCACACCATTACCATAACACATCCACAACACTCCCATAACACGCCCACACCACTTCCATAAAACATCCACACCACTCCCATGACACGCCCACACCACTCCCATAACACATCCACACCAGTCACCACTCCCATGACACACCCACACCACTCCCATAACACGCCCACACCACTCCCATAACACATCCACACCACTTCAATGACACACCCACACCACTCAAATAACACGCCCACCCCACTCCCATAACACATCCACACCACTCCCATAACATATCCACAACACTCCCATGACACACCCACACCACTCCCATGAAACGCCCACACCACTCCCATAACATGCCCACACCACTCCCATAACACATCCACACCAGTCACCACTCCCATGACATGCCCACACCACTCCCATGACACGCCCACATCACTCCCATAACACACCCACACCACTCCCATGACATGCTCACACAACACCCATAATACGCCCACACCACTCCCATAGCACATCCACAACACTCCCATGACATGCCCACACCACTCTTATAACACACCCACACTACTCCCATAACATGCCCACACCACTCCCATAACACACCCACACCACTCCCATAAAACATCCACAACACTTCCATAACACGCCCACACCGCTCCCATAACACATCCACACAACTCCCATAACACATCCACACCACTCCCATAGCACATATAGACCACTCCCATAACATGCCCACACCACTCCCATAACACGCCCACAACACTCCCATAACACATCCACACCACTCCCATGACACACCCACACCACTCCCATAACACAGCCACACCATTACCATAACACATCCACAACACTCTCATGACACACCCACACCACTCCCATAACACAGCCACACCATTACCATAACTCATCCACAACACTCCCATGACACACCCACAACAATCCCATAACACGCCCACACCACTCCCATGACACGCCCACACTACTCCCTTAACACATCCACACCAGTCACCACTCCCATGACACGCCCACACCACTCCCATAACACGCCCACACCACTCCCATAACACATCCACAACACTTCAATGACACGCCCACACCACTCCCATAGCACATCCACACCACTTCCATAACATGCACACACCACTCCCATAACACATCCACACCACTCCCATGATACGCCCACACCACTCCCATAACACGCCCACACTAGTCCCATAAAACTTCCACAACACTCCCATAACATGCCCACACCACTCCAATAACACATCCACACCACTCCCATAACACATCCACACCACTCCCATAACACACCCACACCACTCCCATAACACATCCAAAACACTCCCATAACACACCCACACCACTCCCATAACACAGCCACACCATTACCATAACACATCCACAACACTTCCATAAAACATCCACACCACTCCCATAACACAGCCACACCATTACCATAACACATCCACAACACTCCCATGACACACCCACAACAATCCCATAACACGCCCACACCACTTCCATAAAACATCCACACCACTCCCATGACACGCCCACACCACTCCCATAACACATCCACACCAGTCACCACTCCCATGACACGCCCACACCACTCCCATAAAACGTCCACACCACTCCCATAACACATCCACAACACTTCAATGACACGCTCACACCACTCTCATAGCACATCCACACCACTTCCATAACATGCACACACCACTCCCATAACACATCCACACCACTCCTATGATACGCCCACACCACTCCCATAACACGCCCATACTACTCCCATAAAACATCCACAACACTCCCATAACATGCCCACACCACTCCAATAACACATCCACACCACTCCCATAACATATCCACACCACTCCCATAGCACATATAGACCACTCCCATAACATGCCCACACCACTCCCATAACACGCCCACACCACTCCCATAAAACATCCACAACACTCCCATAACACACCCACACCACTCCCATAACACAGCCACACCATTACCATAACACATCCACAACACTCCCATGACACACCCACACCACTCCCATAACACAGCCACACCATTACCATAACACATCCACAACACTCCCATGACACACCCACAACAATCCCATAACACGCCCATAGTGTGGCCGGAGAGCCCCAGCCACGAGGGAAATGGCCGCCGCAGCACTGAAGGGGTTAACCCCTAGTGCCCGGCGCCATTTCAAAAGACAATGGGCGCTTGGCGCCAGGTTTAAAAACATATTGTGGGCGCTAGGCGCCGTGTTTTATTAATGTTAAAAAAATGTATTTTTAAATGTGCCGTGGTCCCGGACCCCTCCGGAGACCACGGCAGTGAGGACAGCCCCCGGCGCGCTCAGCAGAGTGTGCGCGCCGGGGGAGAGGACAGCCGCTGACCGCCGGAGTCCGGGAGCTCCGCTCCCGGCAGCGGTCAGTGCAACCCCGGGCGCACTGGAGTGTGCGCGCCGGGGAGAAGGGAGAGCCGCCGCTGGGGGCCGGGAGCTCTGCTCCCGGCGCCTCAGCCCAGCACGGGTGGCCAGCCGCAGCAGCCGGGACGGACGTCCCGGGCTGCTGGGCAGCGAGGGGGGTGCGCCGCAGCCCCGGCTCCCCGCCGGACGCTGCGGTGAGGCTACAAGTCAGCGCCGCTCATGGGGGACCGGGCTAGCCGGCTCCCTAGCGGCGTGGGTGAATTAGGCTGATGAGCGCTGGGGTCCGGGAGCTACGCTCCCGGCGCCTCAGCGCTACAACAGAGCCAGAGTCACGGCGGCCGGGACAAGTGTCCCGGGCCGCCGGGCTTCAGTACAGGGGGGTGCGCCGCTGCATGCGGCGAGGCCACAAAGGTAGTGCCACACTGGGGGGACAGGGAGAGCCAGCTCCCTGGACCCCAGTGGCAGGCAGGCAGGCTGGAGGGTGGGGGAAGCCAGCCCCATACCTCCAGCACTGGGAGAGCCCTAGCAGCCAGGCTGCAGGGCTAGGGGAGCCAGCACAGACAGGGTCCTAGCAGCCAGGCTGCAGGAACAGGACACAGTATTCCACAAACCAGACATTGTGTAAAATAATAGAAAGTACAGTGTGTTGTAAGGCACTGCAGTGCCTAGGTATGTGGAGCCTGTGCAGGCTCAGAGTGTATTTAAATGTATAACATGTACAGTGTGATTTAAATGTAATGTATTTCAAGGTAAATTGCACTTACTTGGCTGTGTGTCCCAGGAGGGGGGAATCCATGGCTGTGCAGGCTGATGGATTCTCCCAGACCTTTTCCCCAAAAACGGAATGCTTTCCCATCCAGCCTCACACTTCCAAGGGGCACAGGGAGAGAGAGAAGCAGCTCAGCTATGAAACAAGCTGAGTGGTTTCTTGGAGCTCCATGGAGATCACCCGGAGTGGCCAAGAGACCTGGACCGGGGAGCCAGGCTGCCCAGCTCTGGAGCCCAAATCCAGGCTGCAGCCAGTAGGCTGGGTCCCGGGCAGGTTTCTGGAAGTCAGTTTAGGAGGGAAAACTTTCCCCCAGCCAGACTGAACGGCACCGGGGAGTATCCTGATTCTCCAAGGTGGGAGAGTCAAAGGAGACCGACCACTCCCCACTGTCCATAGGGGACAATGTTAGCTGTGCATGAGACCAAGGCATGCACAGCTCATGGGTAAACATTGATTGGTTGTGCACCACAGGGCGGGCTTACCCCCTGTGGTAAGGGGTCTTGGAGAGGGATAAAAGGAGGGCAGTTGGCCCATAGGAGTGTGTATTATTCCATCTTATTCTGCTGAAAACATCTGATTGTATGCTGTTACCCCTAGCAATAGGGAGGAGCCTTTTTAAAGGTTATTGAGCAATAAACATCTTTGCCTCAAGAAGACTGCTTCATCTTGTGACCAACAGGGTTAGGCCAAACCTAGCCCCGTCCTCCGGCTGTCCAGGGAAGTACCTAGCGTCTCCAAGCTCCGCCTTCCGCCAGCTACCGGTAGAGGCCTAGCAAGTGGCTAGTGGGGATTCGTCAGCACCACACAGCTGTGGTAAGGCAGTGCGTCGGCACATACAGAGCAGAACCGTGGTTCCAAACGCCACGGCAGGTTAGGAGTTTGGTGGTGGCAGCGAGAACCCGCCCACAGCGCAGTGGGTGGAGTCAGTAACAGGCGGTTACTGACGGTAAGCGGGAATCCCCTATGTGGTCAGGCCTCGTGCGGCTTGACCTTCCATTCTGTGCGCAGCCAACGGGACTCGAAAGCGGCGAGTGCTTTCGTACGGTACCGTCCTGTCACAGAAATTGGTGGCATAGTGGTGGGATATTCCCAGGCGGCTTTTCATCACCCGATTGGAGAAGCCGAGTTACTCAGGAGAGGAGTAACTGCAGCGCAGGAGAACGTACAAAATGGCGGAATTCAGCGGAATGTCCAAGGAGGATCTGGAGATCGTATGCCAGGGGAAGGGTGTGGAAATCCCTTTCAACGCGTCCAGGAGCGTCATGCAGGCGGCACTCAGGAGCGTGGAGGAGTCTCATCGGGCGGAGGTGGAAAGCACTGACGGCGTCAGCATCGCAGAGGACGGCCCAACAGTGGACCTTCGTAAGGAACCGGTGAGAACCACAAGCCCCGCCCTCTCTCACAGCAGCAATGTTTCCCAGCAATCCCTAGCAGGGCCAGGATCCCAACGTCCCAGGGGGGGCGGCCCGGATACCCTAGCAGATCGGCTAGCGGAATTGGGGGAAAGGGCAACGGAGCAAGAACGCATGCTTGTCATTCGGATGTGGCATGCGGAGCTGGCATCACAGGCCGTGGTACCCCGGGAGCCGTTGTCAGCTGTTGTACACAGATCAGGACGAGTTCAGTTTGCCAAGTTTGCAGACAGTGATGGGGACATTGATGGACATTTACAAGTTTTTGAAAGGACGACTTGCAAACTACACGATCTACCCAAGTCGGAGTGGGTGAGACACCTTGTGCCCACTCTGCATGGAGAGGCCTTGGAGGCCTATCGAGGAGTGGCCGCGGAGGACTGTGGGAACTACGACGAAGTCGCGAAGGCCCTCCTCCAGCGATTCTTCATCACTCCAGAGTCTTACCGGAAGAAGTTCAGAGACTTGCCCAAGAATCCTAGCAGCACCCATGAGCAGTTCGCCACCCAGCTGCGGCAGTACGTGGTGAAGTGGGTGAAGGATTCGGAAGCCACTACATGGGACGCACTGATCGACCTGATCTGCAGGGAGCAGTTCTACCGCCGGTGCGCCCAAGAAGTGAAGGAGTGGGTGCTAGATCGGGAGCCACCCAGCTTAAAGATGGCTGCCCCATTAGCCGACAAGTATGTGGCAATTCGGCCACAGGGGCAGAAGCGCCCAGCCAGCAGCCAGCTCCAAAAGACTGCACCACCAAGGGGACCCCCCTCTTCAACTCATCACCCCCAAAGACAAGCATCTTCCAACCCGGGTGCTCTTGGCCAGCAACCGCACCGCAGCGTCCCTGCAACTGATCAGAGATCATCGGTGCCACGACTGGAGAAGAAGTGCTACGGCTGTGGGAAAATCGGACATTTGAGGATGAACTGTCCTGCACCCCAAGCACCCCAGACTCGTGCCCCAAATCCGAGTGCTGGAGCCCGGATCGCTTGTTTGTCGAGAGGAGATGAACTTACAGAGACTGTTCCCCCTCCAGTCAGTCCGATGGAGTGTGGCGAGAGACAGGTGCACTCTGCGGAGAGAGTCAATGCATGGCCAAACAGCCCCTACACAACATGTGGAGGCACCTGCAGCCAGTCCACGTGGGACCCCTACAGGGGGAAGGACTAAGAGACTCTGGGGCCTCAATCACTGTGGTGAGCCCCCACCTTATAGATCCTGCTGCAGTATTGCAGGGTCGCACTGCCACGGTCACCCTGGCAGAAGGAACAGAGAAAGCGGTTTCCATGGCAAGAGTCTACCTGGACTGGGGAGCTGGACCAGAGTTGCGAGAAGTTGCCGTCATGGATGGTCTCCCAACTGATGTGGTCCTAGGAAATGATCTGGGTGGTGGGATCGTCACTACGTTTGTTGGCGCCATTCCCCAGAGTCAAGTTCCAAACCCACCGTTGACATCAGCTACTCCAGCACAGCCCAGCCCAGAGGAAAAGACTACAGCTGCTAGACAACTGCCAGCACAGCCAACCACAGCATCAACCAGCCCAGAGGAAAAGATTATAGCGGCTAGATCAGTACATCGACCCCGCATGCCTTTTGCCTCTGGTATGCCTACGTCCCCTAGCAACGCAGAGGATGTCGGTTCCAGCTCGTTTGATCCTGTGGGGGTGCCCAATGATGCTCCTGACCCAAGTGGTTTGCCAACTCCGGCGGTGAGTATGAGAAACCACACTGATTTTTCCATGACTGACCCCTACCAGACTGACCCTAGCAGTCCCCACCTAGATCCCCCTGTAGAGTGTCCCAATTTAGGAGAGATTGAGGGCCACAGGCAGGAGTTTAGGGAGGCTCAACTCTCTGACCCATCCCCGAAAGGCATGAGGCGCCACTCTGGCAGCGGCCTTGACAGGGTTGGGGCGGGAAGTTTGACCTGGCGGGAAGGGCAAAGGTACAGGGTAGACAGGAAAGTGGGAGGGGATAGACCAGATAGGGAATGTGTCCAACTGGTCCCCTCAGGGAACTTTCCTGCGCAACCGGTGTCGGTTGCCAGTGAAACCCCTTTGGACAGTAACCCGGGGACAGACCGTACCCTGAAGTGCCTGACACAGAGCTTACCCTGGTCTGGAATGTCGGATGACGCCCAGACCAACTGTAAGGCTGGTGCCATGCGTTGGCAGCCGGGGCACTCCAGCGGTTGTGTTGTCTCTGGGCCTCTGCCCATAGGAGAACCCTTGCAGCAAGTTGCTGTGGACATAGCAGGTCCCCTGCCTGTGCGCAGTAGATCGGGGAAGACACGCAGCCTCCCTGTAGTGGATGCCACACAGGATCCAGAGGCTGGTGGTCTGGCCGCCATCCCTGTGGCACAGGTAGCGGACGAGGAGGAAGGAGTAGGCCTAGGGGTAGGTTTCCCACGTCATAGGTCGACGGAGGAGGATTGGAGGGCAGGTCTGACAGTTAGGGCAGACAGTTGCCAGATAGGTATGACGGAGGTGCAGTGCCTGGGGCACCATGTGGGAGGAGACAGGGGTAGGCCCAAACCAGAGGGGGTGGAGGCAACCAGAGGCCGTCCCCGACCCACATCACCCAGACCGGTACTGACCTTAGAACCTGTAAGGCCCTACGGACACGTTGTCATTGACTTTAGTCCTGTAGTGAACCCCTTGACAGAGATGGCTAGGAAGGGCATTCCCAAGTCAGTGGACTTTGCACCCGCTTGCGAGTTGGCATTCCAGTCATTGAAGGAGGCTCGGGTACCCGCTCCAGTGCTGATGGCGCACATTCTTGACCAGGACTGTGTGTTACGAACTATTGCGCCACTGCACGGACTGGGAGCAGTACCGAGCCAGAAAGAGCCATATGGGCAGGAGCACCCTGTGGCCTGGTTGAGCAGTATACTGCTATTGTGGGAGGTGGGGTATGCCACAGTTGGGACACCGTGGGTGGCACTTGTTTGTAACCGGCCCCCCACCGTGGTGACTTACCACCTACCGGTTAGGTGGCTGCAACCTACCTTGGGGGAATTGGACAGACTTTTGTGGTGGAGCCTTGAACTTGGACTTCAGGTGGACTATTTGAACATTGTGCACCCACGAAGAGAGGCCCACTACACTATGGATGAACTGTCTAGGCCAGAGCCTACCCCCCCAGGTAGCGTCCCCTTCACCCCAACGGACTGCGGGACCAGGACCCAAATCGTTGGGACATGGGTCCCTGGTTGACCCGCTTGAATGGGGGGGGGAGGAGTGTGGCCGGAGAGCCCCAGCCACGAGGGAAATGGCCGCCGCAGCACTGAAGGGGTTAACCCCTAGTGCCCGGCGCCATTTCAAAAGACAATGGGCGCTTGGCGCCAGATTTAAAAACATATTGTGGGCGCTAGGCGCCGTGTTTTATTAATGTTAAAAAAATGTATTTTTAAATGTGCCGTGGTCCCGGACCCCTCCGGAGACCACGGCAGTGAGGACAGCCCCCGGCGCACTCAGCAGAGTGTGCGCGCCGGGGGAGAGGACAGCCGCTGACCGCCGGAGTCCGGGAGCTCCGCTCCCGGCAGCGGTCAGTGCAACCCCGGGCGCACTGGAGTGTGCGCACCGGGGAGAAGGGAGAGCCGCCGCTGGGGGCCGGGAGCTCTGCTCCCGGCGCCTCAGCCCAGCACGGGTGGCCAGCCGCAGCAGCCGGGACGGACGTCCCGGGCTGCTGGGCAGCGAGGGGGGTGCGCCGCAGCCCCGGCTCCCCGCCGGATGCTGCGGTGAGGCTACAAGTCAGCGCCGCTCATGGGGGACCGGGCTAGCCGGCTCCCTAGCGGCGTGGGTGAATTAGACTGATGAGCGCTGGGGTCCGGGAGCTACGCTCCCGGCGCCTCAGCGCTACAACAGAGCCAGAGTCACGGCGGCCGGGACAAGTGTCCCGGGCCGCCGGGCTTCAGTACAGGGGGGTGCGCCGCTGCATGCGGCGAGGCCACAAAGGTAGTGCCACACTGGGGGGACAGGGAGAGCCAGCTCCCTGGACCCCAGTGGCAGGCAGGCAGGCTGGAGGGTGGGGGAAGCCAGCCCCATACCTCCAGCACTGGGAGAGCCCTAGCAGCCAGGCTGCAGGGCTAGGGGAGCCAGCACAGACAGGGTCCTAGCAGCCAGGCTGCAGGACCAGGACACAGTATTCCACAAACCAGACATTGTGTAAAATAATAGAAAGTACAGTGTGTTGTAAGGCACTGCAGTGCCTAGGTATGTGGAGCCTGTGCAGGCTCAGAGTGTATTTAAATGTATAACATGTACAGTGTGATTTAAATGTAATGTATTTCAAGGTAAATTGCACTTACTTGGTTGTGTGTCCCAGGAGGGGGGAATCCATGGCTGTGCAGGCTGATGGATTCTCCCAGACCTTTTCCCCAAAAACAGAATGCTTTCCCATCCAGCCTCACACTTCCAAGGGGCACAGGGAGAGAGAGAAGCAGCTCAGCTATGAAACAAGCTGAGTGGTTTCTTGGAGCTCCATGGAGATCACCCGGAGTGGCCAAGAGACCTGGACCGGGGAGCCAGGCTGCCCAGCTCTGGAGCCCAAATCCAGGCTGCAGCCAGTGGGCTGGGTCCCGGGCAGGTTTCTGGAAGTCAGTTTAGGAGGGAAAACTTTCCCCCAGCCAGACTGAACGGCACCGGGGAGTATCCTGATTCTCCAAGGTGGGAGAGTCAAAGGAGACCGACCACTCCCCACTGTCCATAGGGGACAATGTTAGCTGTGCATGAGACCAAGGCATGCACAGCTCATGGGTAAACATTGATTGGTTGTGCACCACAGGGCGGGCTTACCCCCTGTGGTAAGGGGTCTTGGAAAGGGATAAAAGGAGGGCAGTTGGCCCATAGGAGTGTGTATTATTCCATCTTATTCTGCTGAAAACATCTGATTGTATGCTGTTACCCCTAGCAATAGGGAGGAGCCTTTTTAAAGGTTATTGAGCAATAAACATCTTTGCCTCAAGAAGACTGCTTCATCTTGTGACCAACAGGGTTAGGCCAAACCTAGCCCCGTCCTCCGGCTGTCCAGGGAAGTACCTAGCGTCTCCAAGCTCCGCCTTCCGCCAGCTACCGGTAGAGGCCTAGCAAGTGGCTAGTGGGGATTCGTCAGCACCACACAGCTGTGGTAAGGCAGTGCGTCGGCACATACAGAGCAGAACCGTGGTTCCAAACGCCACGGCAGGTTAGGAGTTTGGTGGTGGCAGCGAGAACCCGCCCACAGCGCAGTGGGTGGAGTCAGTAACAGGCGGTTACTGACGGTAAGCGGGAATCCCCTATGTGGTCAGGCCTCGTGCGGCTTGACCTTCCATTCTGTGCGCAGCCAATGGGACGCGAAAGCGGCGAGTGCTTTCGTACGGTACCGTCCTGTCACACACACCACTTCCATAAAACATCAACAACACTCCCATAACACACCCACACCACTCCCATAACACAGCCACACCATTACCATAACACATCCACAACACTCCCATGACACACCCACACCACTCCCATAACACAGCCACACCATTACCATAACACATCTACAACACTCCCATGACACACCCACACCACTCCCATAACACAGCCACACCATTACCATAACACATCCACAACACTCCCATGACACACCCACAACAATCCCATAACACGCCCACACCACTTCCATAAAACATCCACACCACTCCCATGACACATCCACACCAGTCACCACTCCCATGACACGCCCACACCACTCCCATAACACGCCCACACCACTCCCATAACACATCCACAACACTTCAATGACACGCCCACACCACTCCCATAGCACATCCACACCACTTCCATAACATGCATACACCACTCCCATAACACATCCACACCACTCCCATGATACGCCCACACCACTCCCATAACACGCCCACACTACTCCCATAAAACATCCACAACACTCCCATAACATGCCCACACCACTCCAATAACACATCCACACCACTCCCATAACATGCCCACACCACTCCCATAACACACCCACACCACTCCCATAAAATATCCACAACACTTCCATAACACGCCCACATTGCTCCCATAACACATCCACACCACTCCCATAACATGCCCACACCACTCCCATAACACACCCACACCACTCCTATAAAACATCCACAACACTCCCATAACACATCCATACCACTCCCATAGCACATCCACACCACTTTCATAACATCCCCACACCACTCCCATAACATCCCCACACCACTCCCATAACACATCCACACCACTCCCATGATACGCCCACACCACTCCCATAACACACCCACACTACTCCCATAAAACATCCACAACACTTCCATAACACGCCCACACCACTCCCATAACACATCCACACCACTCCCATAACACACCCACACTACTCCCATAACACATCCACACCACTCCCATAACATGCCCACACCACTCCCATAACACAGCCACACCACTCCCATAACACGCCCACACCACTCCCATAACACATCCACACCACTCCCATAACACACCCACACTACTCCCATAACACATCCACACCACTCTTATAACATGCCCACACCACTCCCATAACACAGCCACACACCACTCCTATAACACGCCACACCACTCCCATAACACATCCACACCACTCCCATAACATGCCCATAGCACTCCCATAACACAGCCACACCACTCCCATGACACGCCCACACCACTCCCATAACATGCCCACAGCACTCCCATAACACAGCCACACCACTCCCATGACACGCTCACACCACTCTCATAACATGCCCACACCACTCCCATAAAATGCCCACACCACTCCCATAACACGCCCACACCACTCCCATGACACGCTCACACCACTCCCATAAAATGCCCACACCACTCCCATAACACGCCCACACCACTCCCATAACACACCCACACCACTCCCATAACACGCCCACACCACTCCCATGACACGCTCACACCACTCCCAAAACACACCCACACCACTCCCATAACACGCCCACACCACTCCCATAACATGCCCACACCACTCCCAAAACACACCCACACCACTCCCATTACACACCCATAGCAGTCCCATAGCACACCCACACCACTCCCATGATACGCCCACAGCGCTCCCATAGCACGCCCACACCACTCCCACGACACGCCCACAGCACTCCCATGACATGCCCACACCACTCCCATAGCACACCCACACCACTCCCATGAACACCCACACCACACCCATGGCACGCCCAACACCACTTTTGTGACACGCCCACATCATTCCCATGGCACGCCCACACCACCTCTGTGCCACGCCCACAGCACCCCTGAAATGCCCATTTCCCACTAATGCAGCCAAGATTAATCCGATTCTAAGGGGTAAATTTACTAAAATGGGAGTTCTATGTAAGATGGGATGTTGCCCATAGCAACCAATCAGATTCCAGGTATTATCTTCTAGAAGGTGCTAGATAAATGAGAAGTAGAATCTGATTGGTTGCTATCGGCAACATCCCACCTTACATAAAACTCTCATCTTAGTAAATGTCCCCCTAAGTGTAAAAGTGTACGCTACACTGCGCTATTTGTGCACAGGATCCTTCCTACTCAGAATGAGCCCCAGATTCCTATATCCTCCGGCTTATAGGTACAGAACACAGTCCAATCACCCACCTTCACTCTGTCCGTCCGGCTGTTGAAGAGTCCGAGGCGCCGCACGGTGTTCAGGATGGGATCCGCTGAGTCGTCCACCATATTATGCGTGGTTATCGGCGGCAGAGACTGGCGCTACAACAAATGCCATTTGGTATTAAAATGAGAGATATGTATGGATTAATGTACTCATGTATAATAACGCCACAATGGCGGCTTCTTCTACTGCGCCACGCGTGCTGGCAAACAGAAATGACCGCTATCAGAGGGGGGGCGTAAACGCTTGTCGCTGAGTTTTTACATGCAAAATTGCTGGATTTATGTAGCTGCGCATGTGCGTCATTTCACAGTACGCTTCTATTGCCCCGGCGACTAGGCCACATTTTGTGTTAACGGATTCCTGCGCCGAGGGATTCGCTAATCGCATGTAAGACACACCCACTGATGATGTATTGCAGACCGGCTGCAGCTGCAATATTACAGCAGCATTACAGGGCACCGAACCCCGTTCTTACAGGTATATATTTATAGTATCTTCTAGTTACAATTTTATATTTGTGAAATACTCAAACTTTTTGTCCCAGGCGCATTTTCAATTGCGCCCAACTCTGAATGATGTTCAAGGCGCAGGAATACAGCTCATGATTCGCCTTAGGGGGTCCTAATGTGGCCGGGACCCAGCTCCACCAATACAGCACCTTACTCCGGGGTGGGTGATAAGGGGGAATTTCAGAGATATGGGGCAGATTTATCAAAGTGTGGCGAGAGATAAAGTACCAGCCAATCAGCTGCCACGTTACAGTGTGTAGTTGAAGAATGACAGCTAGGAGCTGATTGGTTGGCACTTTATCTCTCACCACGCTTTGACAAACCCCCCCTTATATTTGCCACATCATAGCCTCCCAGTGCAGTCTGCGCGGTACCTGTGTGGAGAATATCGCTCTCTTCATAATCGTCAGATCATCTCGATCCAAAATCTTGTTTAGATCAGGAATTTCCCCTCTGAGGAGACAGCAGAAACCCCGTATTACGTGTGCTGTATATCACATTGCTCCTGGTATAATGCGGCCCCACTGTGACCAGATACGGACGAGGCAAACCTGTGGGCACCGGCTAAAACACTCAGGGTGGGTGTCATAATATCACTCAAAGTGGTCTATTCATGAAGCAGTGATAAGTGTGGAGAAGTTGCTGTGGAGACATCACTGATTACTGTGTATATACATTGAGCTATACATCCGGTTTATGCGGTGTGAGTGCAGTATTATATATACTGTATATAGCAGTGGCTGAAGGAGACGTTACTCTGTCATGTACTTACTTCAACAACGCTTCATACAACTTTTTTCCAAACTTCTCCTTAACGGCGTGAGCGGTGTCCCTGACAACGACACAACATTATATTATCATCACACGTTCAGCTCAGTCTATGTAACGCCTGTGCTGGTAGGATTGTGTCTATATTACCTTCGTGATCAGGACCTGGAAGTGACAAAACGAGAGGGCAGGGGAGAACTTCTGCCCTTACAGCACCTATATGTTTTCTTCATTCTCCGTTTGTTTGGGGTCATTTTTTTTTTCTATGCAGCATTGGACGCTCGCGGGCTCACTTCGCTCGCCACACTTTACTATTTCAAATAGATTGTGACATGAACCTAGGGGGTTATGGGAAAGGTCCTCTCCAGGAAGGTAAACTAGACGCTACCGTGCTGGTATAGTGACACTGCGTATGAATATGCCCCCAAATCAATGCTCTGTGGAGGTCATTCAGACCCGATCGCACGCTGCCTTTTTTTGCAGTCATGCGATCGGGTCTGAACAGCGCATGAGTGTGGTCCGCAATGCGCAGGCGCGTCGCATGGGTCGCCGGACAGCGGCGGATTCTACGAAGAAAGCGATCGCAGCGGCAATCGCAAGAAGATTAACAGGAAGAAGGCGTTCGAGGGCGGCAACTCACCGTTTTCAGGGAGTGTCCAGGAAAACGCAGGCGTGCCCGGCCATTTCCAGGGAGGGCTCTGTACTGGATGATCGCAGCGGCTGAGTAAGTCCTGAGCTGTGCAGAAGACTGCTCAAACTTTAGTTTGTGTAGCTTTCTGCACAAGCGTTCGTACCCCTGCACAGCGATTACACCCTCCCCCGTAGGCGGCAACTACCTGATCGAAGCAGTGCAAAAAACCGCCTGCGTGTGACCAGGTCTGAATGACCCCCTGTGTACGGAAGCGCAGGCAATGGGCCTAACTTACAATAAAACGTAAACGCTTCTGTACGTTCCTGTGGCCGACGTGCACAATACTAAATCTAGTCTAACAATACATCAGGGCGAATAATGCGCCTCACCTGGCCGACTTTCACCAGGCTTATGGGACATGCGAAGGCACAACTCCCAGCTACGTGCAAGTGTGAGGGGTGAGACTGACTTACACCGCCTTATCCACGCCTGGTGTAATGGGCATGTGTTGCTATGTTGTGACATTCAATTCAAGATCTGGATCAATGGCTGCAAACGTAACAGCAGTCGGCTCCCCACCATAAGTGTGGCCCCAGGCCGCTGCCTCCAATGGGCCGATAGGGCAGGACGCAGCCCCGTACTCAGATTAAAGTGCTTCTTACCAGAGCTGTTTCCTCACCGCCTGTCCCTTCAGCGTCTCCACATTGAAGTTATTTGTTTTTGTAGGCATTATGAAGAACACAACGACAGTGACGTCACTCCGATGGACCTGAGGAGACATGACGCAGGAGGCGCTGATATTACCTATATTCCTATATACAGGAGAGAGTCAGGAACATATTGTTGTACACAGGTCAGGTTTCTATCACCGTCTCTCGCAGGGACAGTGGTGTATAGGCCAGGGGAGTTACTGGGAGAGTAATCCCTCACGTACCCGGGATGGCGCCGCTGGCTGCGTGACGCAGGCTGCTCCATGTTTCAGGCCCAGTCTCGGAATGATGAGGACACAGCAATAATTCCCAGCCTGGAAGGCGCCTCAGCTGAGATGGGAAATCTCACAGGACGTCATAGGATCATTACCAGAGACAGTCGCCCCGCAGGCCCCACAGACGGACAAGAGATTAAGGGGGACATTTACTAAGCAGTGATAAGAGCGGAGAAGTTAGCCAGTGGAGAAATTTCCCCATCAACCAATCAGCAGCTCTGTATCATTTTATAGTATGCAAATTATAGATGTTACTTCAGCGCTGATTGGTTGCCATGGGCAACTTCTCCACTGGCTCACTTCTCCACTCATCACTGCTTAGTAAATGTCCCCCTAATATCTAAGCAATACATGGAGACTAATATTTAAGCAATAGATATAGGCCCAAATGTACTAAGCCTTAAAAAGTGAGAAGGTGGAGATGGATAAAGAGTGAAAAAGTACCAACCAATCAGCACCTAGCTGTCACTTTCCACTTTATCACTTCTTTAGACGTAATACATTTGGGCCATAACCCCGGCTGTTGAGTAACGCTTCTCTAATACTGGGGAAGTGATCTTATCGCCTTATTAGGGTGCAGTGATCAGGAGCGCTCATCTGTAACGCGATGCTGCGCTAATCCGTCGCTGTGTGTATTAAGACGCACCGTCAGGGACAGTTCTGTGGAGGCGCAGAATCTACGTCTGAACACGTCGCCTGTATCAGCGCAACTGGGTGCTAGATGCAGTCACTGAGCGTCTCACGCCCGTGTCTGCCATACGCCCTCCTGAAATCCACAGCCCTTGCATTTTAATTCACTCTCCGTCTCCTGTCAGTAACCATTGGGAAGGACGCGCAGTACATCCGCATCTGCATGAATATCGGCATTGCGTGTACTTGGCGTGCACATCTAATGAGGCCCGCTGTTGGTCACATTAATTTGTATCGCTATATGAGGCGCACAGTGACCCGTATCTGCAGGGCCGGCTCCAGGCCTACTAGCACCCTGAGCGAAAACATGTAAAAGCGCCCCCCCCCCCATGCGCGCGCCGGAGGCGCGCGAGTTCCAGTAAAAGTGGGCGTGGCCTCTTGGAAAGTGGGCGTGGCCTCATAACTTCATATTATTAGACTTTAAATAAATATGTTTTCACACCCCCTCTACGCACACAATTAGCAGCCTTACACATAACAGCCACAGTAGTGTTCCTTACACACAATGTCTCCAGTATAGTGCCAGCTACACACAATATGCCCCCCCAGCAGTGGCAGCTACACACAATATGCCCCCCTAGCAGTGCCAGTTACACGATAGTGTTCACTTTTTAGGGCAGGGAGGGCACATTTTTAAGTTAGAAGGGCAAAATGACGTACATACTATAATGCTTGGTGCTCATCTACCCATATGGCAAAGCATGGACAGTGCGCGCCGAAGGTGCGCCGCAAAAATTTAGGGGTGTTGCTTCGTGGGGAAGGTGCATGGCCACATAATAGTGGCAATTCGCATTACACAACACAGTAGTGCAGTTAATACAAACTGCACCAGGTAGAACCTCCTATACACTTTGCGCCAGGCAGAGCACGTTAGACACTTTGCGCCAGGCAGAGCACGTTAGACACTTTGCGCCAGGCAGAGCACGTTAGACACTTTGCGCCAGGCAGAGCACGTTAGACACTTTGCCTAGCCACAGACGCCTAGCGGGAACACTACATGATATGCTCCCCAGCCGTGCCAGCTATACATGACATGCCCCCCAGCCGTGCCAGCTATACATGACATGCCCCCCAGCAATGCCAGATACATAAATGGCCACACAGTGCCAGATATGTAGATACAGAAAAGGCCACACAGTGCTAGATAAATGCCCCAACAGTGCCAGATAAATGCCCCCACAGTGCCAGATAAATGTCCCCACAGTGCCAGACAAATGCCCCCACAGTGCCAGATAAATGCCCCCACAGTGCCAGATAAATGTCCCCACAGTGCCAGATAAATGTCCCCACAGTGGCAGACAAATGCCCCCAGTGCCAGATAAATGCCCCCACAGTGCCATCCATAAATGCCCCCACAGTGCCATCCATAAATGCCCCCACAGTGCCATCCATAAATTCCCACAGTGCCAGATAAATGTCCCCACAGTGCCAGATAAATGTCCCCACAGTGCCAGACAAATGCCCCCAGTGCCAGATAAATATCCCCACAGTGCCAGACAAATGCCCCCAGTGCCAGATAAATGCCCCCAGTGCCAGATAAATGTCCCCACAGTGCCAGATAAATGCCCCCACAGTGCCATCCATAAATGCCCCCACAGTGCCATCCATAAATGCCCCCAGTGCCAGATAAATGTCCCCACAGTGCCAGATAAATGTCCCCACAGTGCCAGACAAATGCCCCCAGTGCCAGATAAATGCCCCAACAGTGCCATCCATAAATGCCCCCACAGTGCCATCCATAAATGCCCCCAGTGCCAGATAAATGTCCCCACAGTGCTAGATAAATGTCCCCACAGTGCCAGACAAATGCCCCCAGTGCCAGATAAATGCCCCCAGTGCCAGATAAATGTCCCCAGTGCCAGATAAATGTCCCCCCAGTGCCAGATAAATGCCCCCACAGTGGCATCCATAAATGCCCCCACAGTGCCATCCATAAATGCCCCCAGTGCCAGATAAATGTCCCCCCAGTGCCAGATAAATGCCCCCACAGTTCCAGCCATAAATGCCCCCACAGTGCCAGCCATAAATGCCCCCACAGTGCCATCCATAAATGCCCCCAGAGCCAGATAAATGCCCCCAGTGCCAGATAAATGCCCCCAGTGCCAGATAAATGTCCCCACAGTGCCAGCCATAAATGCCCCCACAGCGCCAGCCATAAATGCCCCCACAGTGCCAGCCATAAATGCCCCCAGTGCCAGATAAATGCCCCCAGTGCCAGATAAATGTCCCCACAGTGCCAGCCATAAATGCCCCCACAGTGCCAGCCATAAATGCCCCCACAGCGCCATCCAGCCTTAAATGATTCACCCCCCCCCCACATACCTGCGGCGTTGGAGGGGGGAGTACTGCTGTCTGGGTCCAGGTCCAGGTCCGGGTCCGGGTGCGGATGCGGGCGGCCGGGTCCGGGTGCGGGTGGCCGGGTCCGGGTGCGGGCGGCCGGGTGCGGGTTCGGGGGGAGGGCGGCCTGCCAGGAAGCGTCCAAGGCGCTTGTGTGCGCTGCGCGGCGCCGGCGTCTGACGTTAGATACCGGCGCCGCTCAGCACGTATAGCGCACACAAGCGCCTGCAGTGACCAGGGCCGGCTTCATGTTCGAATATGCAGGCGCCAGTGCGCGGCGCCCGATTAAGGGTGGCGCCCTGCGCGGCCGCTCTATTCGAACATGCCTAGAGCCGGCCCTGCGTATCTGTCACATGATGACCTGCAAACATTGTATTCTTCTCTTTCTCCTGTGTCCTATACCTCACCCGCTCCCTGTATTCTCCTGTGTCCTAACCCTGCGTCAGGGGCCTGTGAGAGCACCATACAGAGGGAACACTGATCACTAATCCCTCTCTCTCCCTCCTATACCTCACCCGCTCCCTGTATTCTCCTGTGTCCTAACCCTGTGTCAGGGGCCTGTGAGAGCACCATACTGAGGGAACACAGATCACTAATCCCTCTCTCTCCCTCCTATACCTCACCCGCTCCCTGTATTCTCCTGTGTCCTAACCCTGTGTCAGGGGCCTGTGAGAGCACCATACTGAGGGAACACAGATCACTAATCCCTCTCTCCCTGCCTCCTATACCTCACCCGCTCCCTGTATTCTCCTGTGTCCTAACCCTGCGTCAGGGGCCTGTGATAGCACCATACAGAGGGAACACAGATCACTAATCCCTCTCTCCCTGCCTCCTATACCTCACCCGCTCCCTGTATTCTCCTGTGTCCTAACCCTGCGTCAGGGGCCTGTGAGAGCACCATACAGAGGGAACACTGATCACTAATCCCTCTCTCTCCCTCCTATACCTCACCCGCTCCCTGTATTCTCCTGTGTCCTAGCCCTGCGTCAGGGGCCTGTGAGAGCACCATACAGAGGGAGCACTGAACACTAATCCCTCTCTCTCCACCTCCTATACCTCACCTGCTCCCTGTATTCTCCTGTGTCCTAACCCTGCATCAGGGCCTGTGAGAGCACCATACAGAGGGAACACAGATCACTAATCCCTCTCTCTCCCTCCTATACCTCACCCGCTCCCTGTATTCTCCTGTGTCCTAACCCTGCGTCAGGGGCCTGTGAGAGCACCATACAGAGGGAACACTGATCACTAATCCCTCTCTCTCCCTCCTATACCTCACCCGCTCCCTGTATTCTCCTGTGTTCTAACCCTGCGTCAGGGGCCTGTGAGAGCACCATACAGAGGGAACACAGATCACTAATCCCTCTCTCTCCCTCCTATACCTCACCCGCTCCCTGTATTCTCCTGTGTCCTAACCCTGCGTCAGGGGCCTGTGAGAGCACCATACAGAGGGAACACTGATCACTAATCCCTCTCTCTCCCTCCTGTACCTCACCCGCTCCCTGTATTCTCCTGTGTCCTAACCCTGCGTCAGGGGCCTGTGAGAGCACCATACAGAGGGAACACAGATCACTAATCCCTCTCTCCGCCTCCTATACCTCACCCGCTCCCTGTATTCTCCTGTGTCCTAACCCTGCGTCAGGGGCCTGTGAGAGCACCATACAGAGGGAACACTGATCACTAATCCCTCTCTCTCCCTCCTATACCTCACCCGCTCCCTGTATTCTCCTGTGTCCTAACCCTGCGTCAGGGGCCTGGGAGAGCACCATACAGAGGGAGCACTGATCACTAATCCCTCTCTCTCCCTCCTATACCTCACCCGCTCCCTGTATTCTCTTGTGTCCTAACCCTGCATCAGGGCCTGTGAGAGCACCATACAGAGGGAACACTGATCACTAATCCCTCTCTCCCTCCTATACCTCACCCGCTCCCTGTATTCTCCTGTGTCCTAACCCTGTGTCAGGGGCCTGTGAGAGCACCATACAGAGGGAACACTGATCACTAATCCCTCTCTCTCCCTCCTGTACCTCACCCGCTCCCTGTATTCTCCTGTGTCCTAACCCTGTGTCTGGGGCCTGTGAGAGCACCATACAGAGGGAACACTGATCACTAATCCCTCTCTCTCCCTCCTATACCTCACCCGCTCCCTGTATTCTCCTGTGTCCTAACCCTGCGTCAAGGGCCTGTGAGAGCACCATACAGAGGGAACACAGATCACTAATCCCTCTCTCTCCGCCTCCTATTCCTTACCCGCTCCCTGTATTCTCCTGTGTCCTAACCCTGCGTCAGGGGCCTGTGAGAGCACCATACAGAGGGAACACTGATCACTAATCCCTCTCTCTCCACCTCCTATACCTCACCCGCTCCCTGTATTCTCCTGTGTCCTAACCCTGCGTCAGGGGCCTGTGAGAGCACCATACAGAGGGAACACTGATCACTAATCCCTCTCTCTTCACCTCCTATACCTCACCCGCTCCCTGTATTCTCCTGTGTCCTAACCCTGCGTCAGGGGCCTGTGAGAGCACCATACAGAGGGAACACAGATCACTAATCCCTCTCTCCCTGCCTCCTATACCTCACCCGCTCCCTGTTTTCTCCTGTGTCCTAACCCTGCGTCAGGGGCCTGTGAGAGCACCATACAGAGGGAACACAGATCACTAATCCCTCTCTCCGCCTCCTATACCTCACCCGCTCCCTGTATTCTCCTGTGTCCTAACCCTGCGTCAGGGGCCTGTGAGAGCACCATACAGAGGGAACACAGATCACTTATCCCTCTCTCTCCCTCCTATACCTCACCCGCTCCCTGTATTCTCCTGTGTCCTAACCCCGCGTCAGGGGCCTGTGAGAGCACCATACAGAGGGAACACAGATCACTAATCCCTCTCTCCCTGCCTCCTATTCCTTACCCGCTCCCTGTATTCTCCTGTGTCCTAACCCTGCGTCAGGGGCCTGTGAGAGCACCATACAGAGGGAACACTGATCACTAATCCCTCTCTCTCCCTCCTATACCTCACCCGCTCCCTGTATTCTCCTGTGTCCTAACCCTGCGTCAGGTGCCTGTGAGAGCACCATACAGAGGGAACACAGATCACTAATCCCTCTCTCCCTGCCTCCTATACCTGACCCGCTCCCTGTATTCTCCTGTGTCCTAACCCTGCGTCAGGGGCCTGTGAGAGCACCATACAGAGGGAACACAGATCACTAATCCATCTCTCACCCTCCTATACCTCACCCGCTCCCTGTATTCTCCTGTGTCCTAACCCTGCGTCAGGGGCCTGTGAGAGCACCATACAGAGGGAACACTGATCACTAATCCCTCTCTCTCCCTCCTATAACTCACCCGCTCCCTGTATTCTCCTGTGTCCTAACCCTGCATCAGGGGCCTTTGAGAGCACCATACAGAGGGAACACTGATCACTAATCCCTCTCTCTCCCTCCTCAGTGGCAAACGCAGGATTTTGAAGGGGGGGTTTCCAGAACTGGGCGGAGCCAAGCACGGGGGTGGGGACTGAGGTGACCCAGTATATGCTGGGTCCGTAAAACTAGTGTGTCTGTGTATATATATATATATATATATACACACACATATACATATCTACATATAATTATATATATATATATATATATATATACACACACATACAGTACACACATATATATATATATATACACACATGTATATATATCATGTGTGTGTGTGTGTGTGTGTGTGTTTATATGTATGTATATACATGTGTATATATGTATGCACATGGATATATATTGACTATAATTAAAATAAAGTAAACTTTTATTAAACACTTACAAGTGCCACCAGGAAGACAGCAAGCTGCAGAGGACACTAAGATGCAAAAGAAATAAATATATGTGCGTGTTCCCCTTTTTCCCACTCTCGTGGTGGAGAACATACACACTCGGGCGCTGACCAAATTTCTCTGTAAGATTCTATATTTCTAATTTAACTCTGAGACAGCTGCAGCTCTAAAGAAGGGACCACTTAATCCTTAAAGATTTTAACATACACCACAAAAATTATTTAAAGCGCTGCTGTCCCAGAATGAAATAAATTTATCCAAAACAAAAATAAAAATATTTAATTAAGCACTTAATACACACGGCCGGTGTTTTGTATACACAATCACATTAATAAAATCATTTATAATAAGCATGCATGCTTCAACACTTAATACCAATAATTCTACTTTCTCTTTCAATATAACTCATAAGGAAACAATTGTTGCCAATATTGTAACAGTTCCCAAACACTTTTATAGCTACATATAGCAAAGAATGTAGCTGATGATGGACAGTCTCTCCGTATGTTACTGAAATGAGACAATCACTCTCTGTCTCTGCTGAATCCTGCCAATAATTAGTCTGGTAACCAGCTGGTTTCCTTGAGTATTTATTGGGGACCCTTATAGGAATATTTAATATGACCTTGGATTGAATAGGTCCAACTGAGACAAAATCATGGATCAAAATGCAGTCCCCAGGTAAGCGCTCCAAAGTTGGCGTGGACAATTAGCGGCACACTCCCATATTGATCTCACCCACTCCAGCCGAGCAGCATTTAATGAAGAGTATCCTTCGTCCACTAGGCATCAGACTTTAAAGTGCAGAACACAGCAACACCAGATGTGTACTTCTTTATGCATTTCTCCGCCTATAATCATCATCAGCTTCATCAGAAGAATATTTTTGTGGTGCAGAGGACGCTAGATAGCCATTAATAATACTCATGCAGCTAAAAAAAATAAAAATAAAATAAAAAAATATTTTTTTTTGGTGGAGGGGGGTTTCTGGGTGCCCGGAACCCCCCCTGGGTGCGCCACTGCTCTGTATGGTGCTCTCATAGGCCCCTGACGCAGGGTTAGGACACAGGAGAATACAGGGAGCGGGTGAGGTATAGGAGGTGGAGAGAGAGGGATTTGTGATCTGTGTTCCCGCTGTTTGGTGCTCTCACAGGCCCCTGACGCAGGGTTAGGACACAGGAGAATACAGGGAGCGGGTGAGGTATAGGAGGAGAGAGAGGGATTAGTGATCAGTGTTCCCTCTGTTTGGTGCTCTCACAGGCCCCTGACGCAGGGTTAGGACACAGGAGAATACAGGGAGCGGGTCAGGTATAGGAGGGAGAGAGGGATTAGTGATCAGTGTTCCCTCTGTATGGTGCTCTCACAGGCCCCTGACGCAGGGTTAGGACACAGGAGAATACAGGGAGCGGGTGAGGTATAGGAGGTGGAGAGAGCGGGATTAGTGATCTGTGTTCCCTCTGTATGGTGCTCTCACAGGCCCCTGACGCAGGGTTAGGACACAGGAGAATACAGGGAGTGGGTGAGGTATAGGAGGGAGAGAGAGATTAGGGATCAGTGCTCCCTCTGTATGGTGCTCTCACAGGCCCCTGACGCAGGGTTAGGACACAGGAGAATACAGGGAGCGGGTGAGGTATAGGAGGCGGAGAGAGGGATTAGTGATCTGTGTTCCCTCTGTATGGTGCTCTCACAGGCCCCTGACGCAGGGTTAGGCACAGGAGAATACAGGGAGCGGGTGAGGTATAGGAGGGAGAGAGAGGGATTAGTGATCAGTGTTCCCTCTGTATGGTGCTCTCACAGGCCCCTGAGGCAGGGTTAGGACACAGGAGAATACAGGGAGCGGGTGAGGTATAGGAGCAGTGGCGCACCCAGGGGGGGGGGGGGGGGGTTCCGGGCACCCAGAAAGTAACCCCCCTCCACCAAAAAAAAATAAAAAAAAAATATTTTTTTTTAGCTGCATGAGTATTATTAATGGCTATCTAGCGTCCTCTGCACCACAAAAATATTCTTCTGATGAAGCTGCTGATGATTATAGGCGGAGAAATGCATAAAGAAGTACACATCTGGTGTTGCTGTGTTCTGCACTTTAAAGTCTGCTGCCTAGTGGACGAAGGATACTCTTCATTAAACGCTGCTCGGCTGGAGTGGGTGAGATCAATATGGGAGTGTGCCGCTAATTGTCCACGCCAACTTTGGAGCGCTTACCTGGGGACTGCATTTTGATCCATGATTTTGTCTCAGTTGGACCTATTCAATCCAAGGTCATATTAAATATTCCTATAAGGGTCCCCAATAAATACTCAAGGAAACCAGCTGGTTACCAGACTAATTATTGGCAGGATTCAGCAGAGACAGAGAGTGATTGTCTCATTTCAGTAACATACGGAGAGACTGTCCATCATAAGCTACATTCTTTGCTATATGTAGCTATAAAAGTGTTTGGGAACTGTTACAATATTGGCAACAATTGTTTCCTTATGAGTTATATTGAAAGAGAAAGTAGAATTATTGGTATTAAGTGTTGAAGCATGCATGCTTATTATAAATGATTTTATTAATGTGATTGTGTATACAAAACACCGGCCGTGTGTATTAAGTGCTTAATTAAATATTTTTATTTTTGTTTTGGATAAATTTATTTCATTCTGGGACAGCAGCGCTTGAAATAATTTTTGTGGTGTATGTTAAAATCTTTAAGGATTAAGTGGTCCCTTCTTTAGAGCTGCAGCTGTCTCAGAGTTAAATTAGAAATATAGAATCTTACAGAGAAATTTGGTCAGCGCCCGAGTGTGTATGTTCTCCACCACGAGAGTGGGAAAAAGGGGAACACGCACATATATTTATTTCTTTTGCATCTTAGTGTCCTCTGCAGCTTGCTGTCTTCCTGGTGGCACTTGCAAGTGCTTAATAAAAGTTTACTTTATTTTAATTATAGTCAATATATATCCATGTGCATACATATATACACATGTATATACATACATATAAACACACACACACATGATATATATACATGTGTGTGTGTATATATATATATATATATATATATATGTGTGTACTGTATGTGTATATATATATATATATATATATATAATTATATGTAGATATGTATATGTGTGTGTATATATATATATATATATATATATATATGTATATATACACAGACACACTAGTTTTACGGACCCAGCATATACTGGGTCACCTCAGTCCCCACCCCCGTGCTTGGCTCAGCCCAGTTCTGGAAACCCCCCCTTCAAAATCCTGCGTTTGCCACTGCAGAGGGAACACTGATCACTAATCCCTCTCTCCCTCCTATACCTCACCCGCTCCCTGTATTCTCCTGTGTCCTAACCCTGCGTCAGGGGCCTGTGAGAGCACCATACAGAGGGAACACTGATCACTAATCCCTCTCTCTCCCTCCTATACCTCACCCGCTCCCTGTATTCTCCTGTGTCCTAACCCTGCATCAGGGGTCTGTGAGAGCACCATACAGAGGGAACACTGATCACTAATCCCTCTCTCTCCCTCCTATACCTCACCCGCTCCCTGTATTCTCCTGTGTCCTAACCCTGCGTCAGGGGCCTGTGAGAGCACCATACAGAGGGAACACTGATCACTAATCCCTCTCTCTCCCTCCTATACCTCACCCGCTCCCTGTATTCTCCTGTGTCCTAACCCTGCGTCAGGGGCCTGTGAGAGCACCATACAGAGGGAACACTGATCACTAATCCCTCTCTCCTCCTATACCTCACCCGATCTCTGTATTCTCCTGTGTCCTAACCCTGCGTCAGGGGCCTGTGAGAGCACCATACAGAGCGAACACTGATCACTAATCCCTCTCTCCCTCCTATACCTCACCCGCTCCCTGTATTCTCCTGTGTCCTAACCCCGCGTCAGGGGCCTGTGAGAGCACCATACAGAGGGAACACTGATCACTAATCCCTCTCTCTCCCTCCTATACCTCACCCGCTCCCTGTATTCTCCTGTGTCCTAACCCTGCATCAGGGGTCTGTGAGAGCACCATACAGAGGGAACACTGATCACTAATCCCTCTCTCTCCCTCCTATACCTCACCCGCTCCCTGTATTCTCCTGTGTCCTAACCCTGCGTCAGGGGCCTGTGAGAGCACCATACAGAGGGAACACTGATCACTAATCCCTCTCTCTCCCTCCTATACCTCACCCGCTCCCTGTATTCTCCTGTGTCCTAACCCTGCATCAGGGGCCTGTGAGAGCACCATACAGAGGGAACACTGATCACTAATCCCTCTCTCTCCCTCCTATACCTCACCCGCTCCCTGTATTCTCCTGTGTCCTAACCCTGCGTCAGGGGCCTGTGAGAGCACCATACAGAGGGAACACTGATCACTAATCCCTCTCTCCCTGCCTCCTATACCTCACCCGCTCCCTGTATTCTCCTGTGTCCTAACCCTGCGTCAGGGGCCTGTGAGAGCACCATACAGAGGGAACACTGATCACTAATCCCTCTCTCCTCCTCCTATACCTCACCCGCTCCCTGTATTCTCCTGTGTCCTAACCCTGCGTCAGGGGCCTGTGAGAGCACCATACAGAGGGAACACTGATCACTAATCCCTCTCTCCTGCCTCCTATACCTCACCCGCTCCCTGTATTCTCCTGTGTCCTAACCCTGCGTCAGGGGCCTGTGAGAGCACCATACAGAGGGAACACTGATCACTAATCCCTCTCTCTCCCTCCTATACCTCACCCGCTCCCTGTATTCTCCTGTGTCCTAACCCTGCGTCAGGGGCCTGTGAGAGCACCATACTGAGGGAACACAGATCACTAATCCCTCTCTCTCCACCTCCTATACCTCACCCGCTCCCTGTATTCTCCTGTGTCCTAACCCTGCGTCAGGGGCCTGTGAGAGCACCATACAGAGGGAACACTGATCACTAATCCCTCTCTCCCTGCCTCCTATACCTCACCCGCTCCCTGTATTCTCCTGTGTCCTAACCCTGCGTCAGGGGCCTGTGAGAGCACCATACAGAGGGAACACTGATCACTAATCCCTCTCTCTCCGCCTCCTATACCTCACCCGCTCCCTGTATTCTCCTGTGTCCTAACCCTGCATCAGGGGCCTGTGAGAGCACCATACAGAGGGAACACTGATCACTAATCCCTCTCTCTCCCTCCTATACCTCACCCGCTCCCTGTATTCTCCTGTGCCTAACCCTGCGTCAGGGGCCTGTGAGAGCACCATACAGAGGGAACACAACACACATCACTAAACCCTCTCTCTCCTCCTATACCTCACCCGCTCCCTGTATTCTCCTGTGTCCTAACCCTGCGTCAGGGGCCTGTGAGAGCACCATACAGAGGGAACACTGATCACTAATCCCTCTCTCTCCTCCTATACCTCACCCGCTCCCTGTATTCTCCTGTGTCCTAACCCCGCGTCAGGGGCCTGTGAGAGCACCATACAGAGGGAACACTAATCACTAATCCCTCTCTCTCCTCCTATACCTCACCCGCTCCCTGTATTCTCCTGTGTCCTAACCCTGCGTCAGGGGCCTGTGAGAGCACCATACAGAGGGAACACTGATCACTAATCCCTCTCTCCTCCTCCTATACCTCACCCGCTCCCTGTATTCTCCTGTGTCCTAACCCTGCGTCAGGGGCCTGTGAGAGCACCATACAGAGGGAACACTGATCACTAATCCCTCTCTCTCCTCCTATACCTCACCCGCTCCCTGTATTCTCCTGTGTCCTATCCCTGCGTCAGGGGCCTGTGAGAGCACCATACAGAGGGAACACTGATCACTAATCCCTCTCTCTCCTCCTATACCTCACCCGCTCCCTGTATTCTCCTGTGTCCTACCCCTGCGTCAGGGGCCTGTGAGAGCACCATACAGAGGGAACGCTGATCACTAATCCCTCTCTCTCCTCCTATACCTCACCCGCTCCCTGTATTCTCCTGTGTCCTAACCCTGCTTCAGGGGCCTGTGAGAGCACCATACAGAGGGAACACAGATCACTAATCCCTCTCTCTCCTCCTATACCTCACCCGCTCCCTGTATTCTCCTGTGTCCTAACCCTGCGTCAGGGGCCTGTGAGAGCACCATACAGAGGGAACACTGATCACTAATCCCTCTCTCCTCCTCCTATACCTCACCCGCTCCCTGTATTCTCCTGTGCCTAACCCTGCGTCAGGGGCCTGTGAGAGCACCATACAGAGGGAACACAGATCACTAATCCCTCTCTCCGCCTCCTATACCTCACCCGCTCCCTGTATTCTCCTGTGTCCTAACCCTGCATCAGGGGCCTGTGAGAGCACCATACAGAGGGAACACAGATCACTAATCCCTCTCTCCGCCTCCTATACCTCACCCGCTCCCTGTATTCTCATGTGTCCTAACCCTGCGTCAGGGGCCTGTGAGAGCACCATACAGAGGGAACACTGATCACTAATCCCTCTCTCTCCTCCTATACCTCACCCGCTCCCTGTATTCTCCTGTGTCCTAACCCTGCGTCAGTGGCCTGTGAGAGCACAGTACAGAGGGAACACTGATCACTAATCCTTCTCTCCCTCCTATACCTCACCCGCTCCCGGTATTCTCCTGTGTCCTAACCCTGCGTCAGGGGCCTGTGAGAGCACCGTACAGAGGGAACACTGATCACTAATCCCTCTCTCTCCTCCTATACCTCACCCGCTCCCTGTATTCCCCTGTGTCCTAACCCTGCAACAGGGGCCTGTGAGAGCACCATACAGAGGGAACACAGATCACTAATCCCTCTCTCTCCCTCCTATACCTCACCCGCTCCCTGTATTCTCCAGTGTCCTAACCCTGCGTCAGGGGCCTGTGAGAGCACCATACAGAGGGAACACTGATCACTAATCCCTCTCTCTCCTCCTATACCTCACCCGCTCCCTGTATTCTCCTGTGTCCTAACCCTGCGTCAGGGGCCTGTGAGAGCACCATACAGAGGGAACACAGATCACTAATCCCTCTCTCCCTGCCTCCTATTCCTTACCCGCTCCCTGTATTCTCCTGTGTCCTAACCCTGCGTCAGGGGCCTGTGAGAGCACCATACAGATGGAACACTGATCACTAATCCCTCTCTCTCCGCCTCCTATACCTCACCCGCTCCCTGTATTCTCCTGTGTCCTAACCCTGCATCAGGGGCCTGTGAGAGCACCATACAGAGGGAACACTGATCACTAATCCCTCTCTCTCCGCCTCCTATACCTCACCCGCTCCCTGTATTCTCCTGTGTCCTAACCCTGCGTCAGGGGCCTGTGAGAGCACTCTACAGAGGGAACACAGAATCCCCAAATCCCTCTCTCCGCCTCCTATACCTCACCCGCTCCCTGTTTTCTCTTATTATTTATTTATTTATTAACAGTTTCTTATAAAGCGCAGCAAATTCCGTTGCGCTTTGGAAATAACAATAACAAACTGGGCGATAACAAACAGTCATAGAGGTAGGAAGGCCCTGCTCGCAAGCTGACACTCTATAGGGAAATAGGCATGGATACACAAGGATAGGAGCTATCTATTGCATAATGGACCACCAGATTGCAAAGGTTCTTGGTGGGCTTTATGATATAGTCCGGGGTCGAGAGGAAGGATGAGAAGACATTTGAGGATATGTGTGGACTGTAAAGAGTGGATGCAATTTGATAGGAAAGTTTGTGAAGGTTATGTGGGCGGTTCTGGAATTTGATAAACTGCCTAAAGAGGTGAGTTTTCAGGGAACGCTTAAAGGTTTGGAGACTAGAGGAGAGTCTTATTGTGCGTGGGAGGGCATTCCACAGAGTGGGTGCAGCCCGATGAAAGTCCTGCAGTCGTGAGTGGGAGCGAGTAATGAGTGTGGATGAGAGACGCAGGTCTTGTGAAAAGCGAAGAGGTCGGGTTGGGAGATATTTTGTGATAAGCGAAGTGATGTACGTTGGTGTAGTTTGGTTAATGGCCTTGTGTGTGAGTAAAAGTATTTCATATTGAATGCGGTAGAGTACAGGTAACCAATGGAGGGACTGACAGAGCGGATCAGCAGACGATGAACGTCTAGCGAGGAAGATTAGCCTCGCAGCTGCATTCAGAATGGATTGTAGTGGTGAGAGTCTTGTTTTGGGAAGACTGGTTATGAGACTATTAGAAAAATCAATGCGGGAGATAATGAGAGCGTGGATTAGAGTTTTAGCAGTGTCTTGTGTAAGGTATGGTCGTATTTTGGATATGTTTTTTAGATGCATGTAACATGATCTTGAGACAGATTGAATGTGGGGAACAAAGGACAGATCACAGTCAAGGATGACACCTAGGCAGCGAGCTTGTGGGGTAGGGTAGATAGTCGAGTTTTCAACAGTGATAGAGATATAAGGTTGGTACCTACTATTGGCCGGTGGAAATATAATTAATTCTGTTTTGGAAATATTAAGTTTGAGGTGGCGAGATGTCATCCAGGATGAGATGGCAGAAAGGCATTCAGTGACACGGCCCAATACAGATAGGGACAAGTCAGGGGAGGATAGGTAGATTTGAGTATCATCTGCGTACAGATGGTACTGAAAACCAAAAGAGCTGATTAGTTTACCAAGAGATGTGGTATAGATAGAGAAAAGCAGAGGACCTAAGACTGAGCCTTGCGGTACTCCAACTGAACGAGGTAGCGAAGAGGAGGTGGAATCAGAGAAGTGAACACTGAAGGAGCGAAAAGATAGGTAGAATAGGAACCAAGAAAGGGCTGTGTCTTTAAGACCTAGGGATTGTAGTGTCTGTATGAGAAGAGAGTGGTCAACAGTGTCAAATGCAGCAGATAGATCTAGAAGAATAAGTAGTGAGTAATGGCCTTTAGACTTCATAGTGACCAAATCATTAACCACTTTAGTCAGTGCTGTCTCTGTAGAATGTTGGGAACGGAAGCCTGACTGAAGTGGGTCCAACAAAGTGTATGAGTTAAGAAAGTGTGTGAGTCGAGTGTAGGCAGGTCTCTCAAGTAGCTTAGAGAGACAAGGGAGCTGAGAGACAGGGCGGTAGTTTGAGAAAGAGTTTGGGGCAGAATTGTGTTTTTTCAGAATGGGAGTAATCACTGCATGCTTGAAGAGTGAAGGAAAGATACCAGTAGAGAGAGAGAGATTACAGATGTTAGTTAAGGTAGGGATGAGCACCAGAGACAGAGCTTTACTTATTTGTGGGGGTAAAGGATGAAGAGGAGAGGTAGTAGAGAAGCAGGATGAGAAGAGTGATGATACTTCATCTTCATTTGTGGGATCAAATGATGAGAGAGAGTACCAGAGGGTTCAGGTAAAGAACAGAGCAGGTCACTGGCTGCTGAAGAGCATACCATTTCATCTCGGATCTTATCAATCTTCTCCTTGAAGATTGACGGCAGATGATGATACAAGTATTTCTAGGAGCTACCTGGGTGTTACTGCAACTTGCTGCATGCGAGAGAAGCCGGCAGTGGGGGTCATTCCGAGTTGATCGCTCGCTAGCTGTTTTTAGCAGCCATGAAAACGCATAGTCGCCGCCTACAGGGGGAGTGTATTTTCGCTGTGCAAGTGTGCGATCGCATGTGCAGCCGAGCGGTACAAACAGATTTTGTGCAATCTCTGCGCAGCCCAGGACTTACTCAGCCGCTGCGATCAATCACCCTGTCCGGTCCTGGAAATTGCCGTCAGTCACCCGCCCTGCAAACGCTTGGACACGCCTACGTTTTCCCAACCACTCCCAAAAATTGGTCAGTTGCCACCCACAAACGCCTTCTTCCTGTCAATCTCCTTGCGATCGGCTGTGCGAATGGATTCTTTGCTTAATCCATCGCACAGCAACGATCCGCTCTGTACCCGTACGACGCGCCTGCGCATTGCGGTGCATACGCATGCTCAGTAGTGACCTGATCGCTGCACTGCGAAAAACGGCAGCGTGCGAACAGGTCGGAATGACCCCCAGTGTCGCCTCTGTGCATTTAGCCGCCATTACTTCCTGTTCACAGTGGTCTTGGTGAAATGGAGGCTTATGTTAGCATGCGCAGCCCCCGTCACCACAACTGATGTTCTATATTCCACATGTACTTCAATGAACACCCGTTCTAATTTCCCACCGACATGTACAGCAAGGGATGCAGCTACGATAAGCCCAGACTGCAAGACGCACCCGGAGCAGGAAGTTCAGCCTGGACAAGGCCTCCAGGAACAAGTCCGCCCCTTTGTTAGAATATTCGTACCGACCAGCAATGAAGAAAAATAGCGTCTTCTCCAGGTTAAAGTCGAGGTGTCTAAATGGAGAGATGATAGAAGAATATAATTACACAGCAATGGATATATGCTACCAAATATGAAGACGCACTTTCCATAGTTATTATAGAGTCACCGGTCTCACTGGAGGCAGCCATCTTGTGGGTGGAAATAACGTACTGATGGCCATCGACAATGCCATTGCCACTGATGCTTGATGGGTTTGTAACTGATGGTGGAGATCCGATGGTTCTCCGTCGCCGATGGCGGCCACTCAGTGATGTGTTTTTTTTTTCTTTTCACTGAACTCAGCCCCACCCCAATGCATCACTAAGCCCTGCTCCCTTACCTGATAGGCCTGCTGTGCCCCGCCCTGATGAACAGCTAAGCCCTCCTCCCTTACCTGATAGGCCTGCTGTGCCCCGCCCTGATGCACCACTAAGCCCTGCTCCCTTACCTGATAGGCCTGCTGTGCCCCGCCCTGATGAACAGCTAAGCCCTCCTCCCTTACCTGATAGGCCTGCTGTGCCCCGCCCTGATGCACCACTAAGCCCTGCTCCCTTACCTGATAGGCCTGCTGTGCCCCGCCCTGATGCACCACTAAGCCCTCCTCCCTTACCTGATAGGCCTGCTGTGCCCCGCCCTGATGCACCACTAAGCCCTGCTCCCTTAGCTGATAGGCCTTCTGTGCCCCGCCCTGATGAACAGCTAAGCCCTCCTCCCTTACCTGATAGGCCTGCTGTGCCCCGCCCTGATGAACAGCTAAGCCCTCCTCCCTTACCTGATAGGCCTGTTGTGCCCCGCCCTGATGCACCGCTAAGCCCTCCACCCTCACCTGATAGGCCTGTTGTGCCCCGCTTTGATGCACCACTAAGCCCTCCTCCCTTACCTGATAGGCCTGCTGTGCCCCACCCTTGATGCACCGCTAAGCCCTCCTCCCTTACCTGATAGGCCTGCTGTGCCCCGATGCACCGCTAAGTCCTCCTCCCTTACCTGATAGGCCTGCTGTGCCCCGCCCCGTTGCACCGCTAAGCCCTGCTCCTTCACCTGATAGGCCTGCTGTGCAAACCAATAATGGCTCTGAATCGATTGTTTCAAGCCATCGATGTTAAACTCCAATGACACAATATGGTAGACCACAGATGGTAAGCCATTCGATGGCCATCTCTAAAATAACAGTCATGGTAATGCAGTTTATCAATTCACTAGTAACTGGTGACATTACTGAGGCATGAGGCACCTGCACACTGAGGGCCTGATTCTGTGTCTCATGCAATGCCCGAGTGGTCACAGCTGCATGGTACGTGCTTGCATTAGGCCTGATTCAGGTCTGGTCACAACACAATGAGGGAAATCACGCAATGTACCGATGTGCGGAACACTGCGCATGTGCAGTACCGGTCCCGCGTCCTCTCATGCAGTGAGGCTGCCGACGCCAGGTGATTGACAGTCTGCAGCCATTTGGGGGCGAGGAGGGGGCGGCGATGGTCCCTGTTTCACAAAACTGAGGCGTGTCACCTCCACTTCCTGATCATACATGTAGGTATATGAGGCGTGTCATATACCTGTGTGTCACCTCCACTTCCTGATCATACATGTAGGTATATGAGGCGTGTCATATACCTGTGTGTCACCTCCACTTCGTGGTCATACATGTAGGTATATGAGGCGTGTCATATACCTGTGTGTCACCTCCACTTCCTGATCATACATGTAGGTATATGAGGCGTGTCATATACCTGTGTGTCACCTCCACTTCCTGATCATACATGTAGGTATATGAGGCGTGTCATATACCTGTGTGTCACCTCCACTTCCTGATCATACATGTAGGTATATGAGGCGTGTCATATACCTGTGTGTCACCTCCACTTCCTGATCATACATGTAGGTATATGAGGCGTGTCATATACCTGTGTGTCACCTCCACTTCCTGATCATACATGTAGGTATATGAGGCGTGTCATATACCTGTGTGTCACCTCCACTTCGTGGTCATACATGTAGGTATATGAGGCGTGTCATGTACCTGTGTGTCACCTCCACTTCCTGATCATACATGTAGGTATATGAGGCGTGTCATATACCTGTGTGTCACCTCCACTTCCTGATCATACATGTAGGTATATGAGGCGTGTCATATACCTGTGTGTCACCTCCACTTCCTGATCATACATGTAGGTATATGAGGCGTGGCATATACCTGTGTGTCACCTCCACTTCCTGATCATACATGTAGGTATATGAGGCGTGTCATATACCTGTGTGTCACCTCCACTTCCTGACCATACATGTAGGTATATGAGGCGTGGCATATACCTGTGTGTCACCTCCACTTCCTGATCATACATGTAGGTATATGAGGCGTGGCATATACCTGTGTGTCACCTCCACTTCCTGATCATACATGTAGGTATATGAGGCGTGTCATATACCTGTGTGTCACCTCCACTTCCTGATCATACATGTAGGTATATGAGGCGTGTCATATACCTGTGTGTCACCTCCACTTCCTGATCATACATGTAGGTATATGAGGCGTGTCATATACCTGTGTGTCACCTCCACTTCCTGATCATACATGTAGGTAAATGAGACATGTCATATACCTGTGTGTCACCTCCACTTCCTGATCATACATGTAGGTAAATGAGACGTGTCATATACCTGTGTGTCACCTCCACTTCCTGATCATACATGTAGGTAAATGAGGCGTGTCATATACCTGTGTGTCACCTCCACTTCCTGATCATACATGTAGGTAAATGAGGCGTGTCATATACCTGTGTGTCACCTCCACTTCCTGATCATACATGTAGGTAAATGAGGCGTGTCATCTCTGTTTTGTGAGAGTGCCGAGGCCGAAGTCAGAAGACGGAGATTTCCTGGCCTCAGGGTTACGCAGCCGGCTGATGGCGTCGCAGGTGATGCTCGGACACAGCGCTGGATCACACATGTAGGCAGGAGGCGTCTACTTATCCCACACGCCTCTTGCCGCATTTAATTACCCCATATGTAAGAATCACACCAACCACATCTTAAACAGGCCCAGTGTGCCTGGGACTCAGCGCTCAGCTGCTTCCTGGTCCGAGTGGCCCTGATACCCCGCTGTGACATCATGACATCACATGTACAGGGGGCGAGGCTGGCACAGGGTGTATTATCGCCTGGCCCATACCCCGCTGTGACATCATGACATCACATGTACAGGGGGCGAGGCTGGCACAGGGTGTATCATCGCCTGGCCCATACCCCGCTGTGACATCATGACATCACATGTACAGGGGGCGAGGCTGGCACAGGGTGTATCATCGCCTGGCCCATACCCCGCTGTGACATCATGACATCACATGTACAGGGGGCGGGGCTGGCACAGGGTGTATTATCGCCTGGCCCATACCCCGCTGTGACATCATGACATCACATGTACAGGGGGCGGGGCTGGCACAGGGTGTATTATCGCCTGGCCCATACCCCGCTGTGACATCATGACATCACATGTACAGGGGGCGAGGCTGGCACAGGGTGTATCATCGCCTGGCCCATACCCCGCTGTGACATCATGACATCACATGTACAGGGGGCGAGGCTGGCACAGGGTGTATCATCGCCTGGCCCATACCCCGCTGTGACATCATGACATCACATGTACAGGGGGCGGGGCTGGCACAGGGTGTATTATCGCCTGGCCCATACCCCGCTGTGACATCATGACATCACATGTACAGGGGGCGGGGCTGGCACAGGGTGTATTATCGCCTGGCCCATACCCCGCTGTGACATCATGACATCACATGTACAGGGGGCGGGGCTGGCACAGGGTGTATTATCGCCTGGCCCATACCCCGCTGTGACATCATGACATCACATGTACAGGGGGCGAGGCTGGCACAGGGTGTATCATCGCCTGGCCCATACCCCGCTGTGACATCATGACATCACATGTAGAGGGGGCGGGGCTAGCACAGGGTGTATTATCGCCTGGCCCATACCCCGCTGTGACATCATGACGTAACATGTTCAGGGGGCGGGGCTGACACAGGGTGTATTATCGCCTGGCCCTGATCCTCCGCTGTGACATCATGACATCACATGTACAGGGGGCGGGGCTGACACAGGGCGTTCTATCGCCTGGCCCATACCCCGCTGTGACATCATGACATCACATGTACAGGGGGCGGGGCTGACACAGGGCGTTCTATCGCCTGGCCCTGATCCTCCGCTGTGACATCATGACATCACATGTACAGGGGGCGGGGCTGGCACAGGGCGTATTATCGCCTGGCCCTGATCCTCCGCTGTGACATCATGATGTAACATGTTCAGGGGGCGGGGCTGACACAGGGCGTTCTATCGCCTGGCCCTGATACCCCGCTGTGACATCATGACATCACATGAACAGGGGGCGGGGCTGACACAGGGCGTATTATCGCCTGGCCCTGATCCTCCGCTGTGACATCATGATGTAACATGTTCAGGGGGCGGGGCTGACACAGGGCGTTCTATCGCCTGGCCCTGATACCCCGCTGTGACATCATGACATCACATGAACAGGGGGCGGGGCTGACACAGGGCGTATTATCACCTGGCCCCCTCCGCTGTGACATCATGATGTAACATGTTCAGGGGGCGGGGCTGGCACTGGGCGTATTATCGCCTGGCCCTGATCCTCCGCTGTGACATCATGACGTAACATGTTCAGGGGGCGGGGCTGACACAGGGCGTATTATCGCCCGGCTACGGCCCTGGGTATAATTACAGATGACCTGTATATGGGATGTTTTGCTATATAATTATCAGCATTAGATACCCGTAGAAGTGGCCACGAATGAATTCCTCGATCCGCGCCTTGTACATGGCGTGCAGGTTCTGAAACTCGTGCATTGCGGAGAACTTCTTTATATTTAAGCCGTTGGGAGTGATCACATCTGGAAGAAATGAGAATATTACAGCTGGGATTATTAGATACTTGTACACTACATTGTGATCCACTGTGGTCACCGATTCTTAGGTTCAGGGTCTATGTACTAAGCCTTGGCGAGAGATAAAGTACCAGCCAATCAGCTCCTAACTGTCATTTCTCAAACACAGCCTGTGACATGGCAGCTAGGAGCCGATTGGCTGGTGCTTCATGTCAAACCACTGCATCTCTCTCCGAGGCTAAGGGGGGGTCATTCCGAACTGATCGTAGCCAGGCACAGAGACATGCGGGGGGACACCAAGCACAGGGCTAGTCCGCCACAGTTTTTGCGCGCTGGCCGGGAGATAGTCGTCGCTGCCTGGGCCGCAGCGGCTGCATGTGACGTCACGCAGCCGCTGCGGCCCGCCCCCCCCCCGAATGGCATGGCCGGACCACACCCACAAAACGGCGGCCAAATGCCGCCATTCCGCCCCCTCCCGCCCAGTGAACGCCTCTGTCTGTCAATCAGGCAGAGGTGATCACTAGGCATGACAGCCGTCGGCTGTCAGCCATGCGCCGGCACACTGCGGCGCCGGTGCATGCGCACTTCTGACCTGATCGCTGCGCTGCGGAGAACGGCAGCGTGCAGTCAGGTCAGAATGACCCCTTAGTACATAGAGCCCTCAGTATGATATAATAACGGAAGCTCAGCATTTGCAGCAATAGTCTCACCCGCTTTCCTTTTCAGCATGTGCTCAGCCTCGATGCCGGTGATCTGGGAGACGGTGGTGAAGACGTGGGCGCAGTGGACGGCTGCTCGCTCCATGCAGTAGCGGTGATATATCTGGCGCTCTCCGGCCTCTTTGTCTATGTCAAACTTAGTGACAAACACAAACACAATGTCTGAGGGAGACGCCATGTTATCCTAACACACCTGACAATTTCCCTGACAACGCGGGAGAGAGATAAAGTGCCAGGCAATCAGCTGCTAACTGCCGGGGTACAGGCTGTGTTTGAAAAGTGACAGTTTAGAGCTGATCAGTACTGTATCTCTCTCTCCATGCCTTGATACATCTCTCCTAATATTACAAATCCATTCACTATTGTGCCAGATGCCTCTGACCTCTGTGATAAAAAAAAATATTAAAGTAAAAATAAGGCCCAGATTTATCAAGCCTTGGAGAGTGATAAATTGCACGGTGGTAAAGTACCAACCAAACGTAGACACGGAAGATTCTTTCCCTGACAGAAGTCCTTTGTTGTCTTTGTGTGTGAGCTGCCATGTAATACTACGCTCCGGCCCCCGCCGGATGACATTTGCAGGATAGTAATACCGGGAATGACGGTCAGGGCCGCTCAGACGTCTGCCGGACATTTCCTTATTTGTTAAATAACTTTCTGACAAACGCTAACATTTTCTGGGCGCTCAGATGTCCTAATGAGGGGCTTCCATGGCTGGGGAAAGGTCAGCGGAGCCCAAAGGCCACTGGTGCAGCGCGTGGGATGACTGGGGCTGCGTGAGTGACGGGGATCATTGAGACGCCGCGAAGGTCAGACAGCCCATTTGCCTAACCAGCAGACTTTCCAATATTTAACCTTTAAAGGGCGAGAGAGCACAAAGGGCACGATACGACTTGTTTCTTCTCAGATCTAATACAGAGAGTAAGACATCGCAGGTCGCCCACCCCCAGACGTCAGGGGCCTAATCCAGTTTATTGTATCTGACAGACGCTATGCCTGGCAATTTACTAAAGCTTCTAAAACAGAGAATTGGTGATGTTGCCCTAAGCAGCCAATCAGACGCTGCCTACAGGACCAGCCGTCACTTACAAAAGGAACGTGAATTATCCTCTGTATTATGAATAGCATCTTATTTACACACTGCAGACATTGTAACCACGATTATTAGGATTGCGCACCTCCTATTTCTATTTATACAGTACAGGCGGAATGAAGTAGGGCTTATCACTATATTTATTTATAAGGCGCCACAAATTCCGCAGCGCCATAAATACTCCAGAAAATGGATAGTTACGAATTGGCGGGGGAAGAGGTATGTGGCGTTGGCCAGGGGTGTTACCGCACTTCACACGTTTGGTTCAGAACTCACACCTGGTGAATATAGGGCCTAATTTGGTGTTGATCACAAAAGCAAAATCTTTCTCTAATTGGCAAAAATAAGATTTTAAACCTACCGGTAAATCTTTTTCTCCTAGTCCGTAGAGGATGCTGGGGACTCCGTAAGGACCATGGGGTATAGACGGGCTCTGCAGGAGACATGGGCACTATAAAGAACTTTAGAATGGGTGTGCACCGGCTCCTCCCTCTATGCCCCTCCTCCAGACCTCAGAGAAACTGTGCCCAGAGGAGAGGGACAATGGCCCTCATTCCGAGTTGTTCGCTCGTTATTTTCTTTCGCTACGGAGCGATTAGTCGCAAACTGTGCATGCGCAATGTTCGCAGTGCGCCTGCGCCAAGTAAATTAGCACAAAAGTTTGGTATTAAACTCATGGCCTAACGAGGATTTTTCATCGTTCTGGTGATCGGAGTGTGATTGACAGGAAGTGGGTGTTTCTGGGCGGAAACTGGCCGTTTTATGGGAGTGTGCGAAAAAACGCTGGCGTTTCTGGGAAAAACGCGGGAGTGTCTGAAGAAACGGGGGAGTGTCTGGGCGAACGCAGGGTGTGTTTGTGACGTCAAACCAAGAACGAAACTGACTGAACTGATCGCAGTGTAGGAGTAAGTCTGGAGCTACTCAGAAACTGCTAAGAATTTTCTATTCGCAATTCTGCTAATCTTTCGTTCGCAATTCTGCTATGCTAAGATACATCCCAGTAGGCGGCGGCTTAGCTTGTGCAATGCTGCTAAAAGCAGCTAGCGAGCGAACAACTCGGAATGAGGGCCAATATGAGGAAAGGATTTTGTTAATCTAAGGGCAAGATTCATACCAGCCCACACAATCCACACCGTATAACCTGGAATATACGCAACCAGTTAACAGTATGAATAAAAACCAGTATCAGCTAAAGACTGATCACAACTGTAACATAACCCTTATGTAAGCAACAACTATATACAAGCCTTGCAGATTTTGTCCGCACTGGGACGGGCGCCCAGCATCCTCTACGGACTAGGAGAAAAAGATTTACCGGTAGGTTTAAAATCTTATTTTCTCGTACGTCCTAGAGGATGCTGGGGACTCCATAAGGACCATGGGGTTTATACCAAAGCTCCAGACCGGGCGGGAGAGTGCGGACGACTCTGCAGCACCGACTGAGCAAACACAAGGTCCTCATCAGCCGGGGTATCAAACTTATAGAACTTTGCAAAACTGTTTGAACCTGACCAGGTAGCTGCTCGGCAAAGTTGTAAAGCCGAGACGCCTCTGGCAGCCGCCCAAGAAGAGGCCACCTTCCTAGTGGAGTGGGCCTTTACTGAATTTGTTAACGGCAATCCAGACGTAGAATGAGCCTGCTGAATCGTGTTACAGATCCAGCAAACAATAGTCTGCTTCGAAGCAGGAGCGCCAACCTTGTTGGCTGCATACAGGACAAACAGTGCTTCTGTTTTCCTAACTCGAGCCGTTCTGGCTACATAGATTTTTAAGGCCCTGACTACACCCAGGGACTTGGAATCCTCCAAGTCACTCGTAGCCACCGGTACCACAATAGGTTGGTTCATATGAAATGAAGAAACCACCTGAGGCAAAAATTGAGGCAGAGTTCTCAACTCTGCTCTATCCACATGGAAGGTCAAATAGGGGCTCTTGTGAGACAAGGCTGCCAATTCGGACACCCGCCTTGCAGATGCCAAGGCCAACAACATGACCACCTTCCAAGTGAGAAATTTCAATTCAACCGTTTGAAGAGGCTCAAACCAGTGAGACTTCAGGAACCGTAACACCACGTTAAGGTCCCAGGGTGCCACTGGGGGCACAAAAGGAGGCTGGATGTGCAGCACTCCCTTTACAAAAGTCTGGACTTCTGGGAGAGAAGCCAATTCCCTCTGAAAGAAAATAGATAGGGCCGAAATCTGTACCTTAAAGGAGCCTAATTTTAGGCACATATCCACTCCTGTCTGTAGAAAGTGGAGAAAACGGCCCAGATAGAAATCTTCCATAGGAGCATTCTTGGCTTCACACCAAAAAACATATTACCTCCAGATACGGTGATAATGTTTTGCTGTCACCTCCTTCCTAGCCTTTATCAGAGTAGGGATGACCTCCTCCGGAATACCTTTCCCAGCTAGGATTCGGTGTTCAACCGCCATGCCGTCAAACGTAACCGCGGTAAGTCTTGGAACACGCAGGGCCCCTGTTGTAACAGGTGCTTCCTGAGAGGAAGAGGCCATGGATCTTCTGTGAACATCTCCTGAAGATCTGAATACCAGGCCCTTCGAGGCCAATCTGGAACAATGAGGATTGTTCTCACTCTTTTTTGTCTTATGATTCTCAATATTTTTGAGATGAGAGGAAGAGGGGGGAACACATAGACCGACCGAAACACCCAAGGTCTCACCAGGGCATCCACCGCTACTGCCTGAGAGTCCCTTGACCTGGCACAATACATCCGAAGCTTCTTGTTGAGGCGTGAGGCCATCATGTCTATGTGAGGAATTCCCCAAAGACTTGTTATCTCTGTAAAAACGGACTTGTTATCTCTGTAAAAACGTCTTGATGAAGTCCCCATTCTCCTGGATGGAGATCATGTCTGCTGAGGAAGTCTGCTTCCCAGTTGTCCACTCCCGGAATGAAGACTGCTGACAGAGCGCTTACGTGATTTTCCGCCCAGCAAAGAATCCTGGTGGCTTCCCCCATTGCCATTCTGCTCCTTTTCCCGCCTTGGCGGTTTACATGAGCCACGGCTGTGACGTTGCCTGATTGAATCAGAACCGGTAGGTCGCGAAGAAGATTGTCCGCTTGTCGTAGGCCATTGTATATGGCCCTTAATTCCAGTACGTTGATGTGTAGACAAGCCTCCTGGCTTGACCATAGGCCCTGAAAACTTCTCCCCTGTGTGACTGCTCCCCATCCTCGGAGGCTCGCGTCCGTGGTCACCAGAACCCAGTCTTGAATGCCGAACCTGCGACCCTCTAGAAGGTGAGCACTTTGCAGCCACCACAGGAGAGACACCCTGGCCCGAGGGGACAGGCTTATCTTCTGATGTATTAGTAGATGGGACCCTGACCACTTGTCCAGGAGGTCCCACTGAAACGTCCTTGCATGAAAACTGGCGAAGGGGATGGCCTCGTAGGCTGCCACCATTTTCCCCAGAACTCGAGTGCATTGATGAACCGACACCCTTTTTGATTTTAGCAAGTCTCTGACCATGTTCTGGATGTCCTGGGCTTTTTCCCTCAGGATAAAAACCCTCTTCTGTTCCGTGTCCAGAATCATGCCTAGTCCAAGTATGGGATAATTGTGACTCCCTGCTTGCGTAGGAGCACCATCATCTCCGCCACCACCTTAGTGAAAATCCTAGGGGGCGTGAAAAGCCCAAACGGCAACGTCTGAAACTGGTAATGACAGTCCCGTACAGCGTATCTCAGGTACGCCTGATGAGGAGGATATATGGGGACATGAAGGTATGCATCCTTTATGTCGATTGACACCATGAAATCCCCCCCTTACAGACTGGAGATCACAGCCCGGAGCGATTCCATCTTGAATTTGAACTTTTTCAAGTACAGGTTTAGGGATTTTAGATTTAAAATGGGTCTGACCGAACCATCCGGCTTCGGGACCACGAACAGGGTCGAATAGTACCCTTTCCCCTGTTGAACTAGGGGAACCTTGACAACCACTTGCTGTTGATACAGCTTTTGAATTGCAGTTAACACTACTTCCCTCTATGGGGGAGAAGCTGGCAAGGCCGACTTGAAAAATCGGCGAGGGGGCACCTCTTCGAATTCCAGTTTGTAGCCTTGGGATACAATATCCATCGCCCAAGGATCCACGTCTGACAGAACCCAGACGTGGCTGAAGAGTCGAAGACGTGCCACCACTAGTGTGGACTCTCTCAGTGGAGTCCCAGCGTCATGCGGTGGATTTAGCAGAAGCCGGGGAGGACTTCTGCTCCTGGGAACTAGCCGGAGCAGGTGCTCTCTTTCCTCTACCCTTAGCTCTGGCGAGGAAAGATGAGCACCGACCTCTTCTGGACTTATGCGACCGAAAGGACTGCATCTGATATTGTGGAGTTTTCTTTTGCTGCGTGGGAACAAAAGGCAAAAAGGTAGATTTACCCGCGGTAGCTGTGGCAACCAGGTCCGCGAGACCTTCCCCAAATAAAACTTCACCTTTTTATGGCAAAACCTCCATATGCTTCTTTGGGTCGGCATCACCCGTCCATTGGCGGGTCCACAGGGCTCGCCTAGCAGAAATCGCCATGGCGTTGGCTCTCGAACCCAGCAGCCCAACGTCTCTTTGAGCGTCCCTCATATATAAGACTGCGTCTTTAATGTGGCCTAAGGTCAATAAAATGGTATCCCTATCTAGGGTATCAAGGTCATCTGACAAGGTATCTGTCCAGGCTGCAACTACACTACACACCCATGCCGATGCTATTGCCAGTCTGAGCAAAGCACCTGTATGCGCATAAATAGACTTTAAAGTAGTTTCCTGTCTGCGATCAGCAGGATCCTTGAGGGCTGCCGTGTCTGGAGACGGTAGCGCCACCTTCTTGGACAGGCGTGTTAAGGCCTTGTCCACCCTCGGTGAGGATTCCCAACGTACCCTGTCCTGTGCAGGGAAAGGATTCGCCATAAGAATTCTCTTGGGAATCTGCATTTTTTTATCTGGAGTTTACCAAGCTTTTTCAAATAACTCGTTAAGCTCATGGGATGTGGGAAAGGTTACCTCAGGTTTCTTTTCCTTATACATGCGCACCCTCGTGTCAGGGACCGAGGGGTCATCTGTGATATGCAAAACATCTTTTATTGCAACAATCATATAACGAATACTTTTTGCCACCCTAGGGTGTAACCTCGCTTCATCGTAGTCGACACTGGAGTCAGAGTCCGTGTCGGTATCAGTGTCTGCTATTTGGAATAGGGGACGTTTTTGAGACCCAGAAGGGCCCGGTGACCCAGCCGAAGCTGTGCATTGACTCCCTGCTTTTTCCCTGGACTCTGCTTTGTCCAATCTCTTATGTAATAAGGTCACATTTGCATTTAAAACATTCCACATGTCCATCCAATCATGAGTCGGCGTTGCCGATGGAGACACCACAATCATCTGCTCCACCTCCTCCTTAGATGAGCCTTCCACTTCAGACATGCCGACACACACGTACCAACACCCCCACACACTCAGGGATATATCTATATGGAGACAGTTCCCCAATAAGGCCCTTTGGAGAGACAGAGAGAGAGTATGCCAGCACACACCCAGCGCCAACTGACACTGGAAAATAAACTCCCAGATAATAGCGCTTTTATATTAATCACTGTGTTAATACACTCACTGCGCCTTACAAGTGCCCCCCCTCCTCTTTTCAGCCCTGTGTCACCGTGTTCAGCAGGGGAGAGACCGGGGAGCCAGCTTCTCTGCAGATCTCTGTGGAGAAAATGGCACTGGTTAGTGCTGAGGGACCAAGCTCCGCCCCCTCCAGCGGCGGTCTTCGGTCCCGCTCAAAGTAACTCAAACTGGCGGGGGATTCAAAGAATTACTGCCTCCGCAGTGTCCAACCTTATAATGCCAGATAGAGAGGTTTTATTGCTGCCCAGGGCGCCCCCCCTGCACCCTGCACCCATCAGTGCCCGCTAGTGTGTGTAGTGTGTGGGAGCTGCGCGCTTACCTCAGTGAAGATCTGAAGTCTTCTGCCGCCTTGAAGTCTTCTTTTCTTCTTATACTCACCCGGCTTCTATCTTCCGGCTCTGCGAGGAGGACGGCGGCGCGGCTCTGGGACGAACAGCGAGGGGAGACCTGCTTTCCGACTCCCTCTGGAGCTAATGGTGTCCAGTAGCCTAAGAAGCAGAGCCTATCACTTAAGTAGGTCTGCTTCTCTCCCCTCAGTCCCACGATGCAGGGAGCCTGTTGCCAGCAGTGCTCCCTGAAAATAATAAAACCTAACAAAAGTCTTTATCAGAGAAACTCAGGAGAGCTCCCTGTAATGCACCCAGTCTCCTCTGGGCACAGGATCTAACTGAGGTCTGGAGGAGGGGCATAGAGGGAGGAGCCAGTGCATACCCATTTTAAAGTTCTTTATAGTGCCCATGTCTCCTGCGGAGCCCGTCTATACCCCATGCATGGTCCTTACGGAGTCCCCAGCATCCTCTAGGACGTAAGAGAAACCATGTGCACTGCAGGGGGGCAGATGTTACATGTACAGAGAGAGTTAGATTTTCAGTGCAGCCAGTATTTACTAGAGATGAGCGCCGGAAATTTTTCGGGTTTTGTGTTTTGGTTTTGGGTTCGGTTCCGCGGCCGTGTTTTGGGTTCGACCGCGTTTTGGCAAAACCTCACCGAATTTTTTTTGTCGGATTCGGGTGTGTTTTGGATTCGGGTGTTTTTTTCAAAAAACCCTAAAAAACAGCTTAAATCATAGAATTTGGGGGTAATTTTGATCCCAAAGTATTATTAACCTCAAAAAACATAATTTACACTCATTTTCAGCCTATTCTGAACACATCACACCTCACAATATTATTTTTAGTCCTAAAATTTGCACCGAGGTCGCTGTGTGAGTAAGATAAGCGACCCTAGTGGCCGACACAAACACCGGGCCCATCTAGGAGTGGCACTGCAGTGTCACGCAGGATGGCCCTTCCAAAAAACCCTCCCCAAACAGCACATGACGCAAAGAAAAAAAGAGGCGCAATGAGGTAGCTGACTGTGTGAGTAAGATTAGCGACCCTAGTGGCCGACACAAACACCGGGCACATCTAGGAGTGGCACTGCAGTGTCACGCAGGATGTCCCTTCCAAAAAACCCTCCCCAAACAGCACATGACGCAAAGAAAAAAAGAGGCGCAATGAGGTAGCTGACTGTGTGAGTAAGATTAGCGACCCTAGTGGCCGACACAAACACCGGGCCCATCTAGGAGTGGCACTGCAGTGTCACGCAGGATGTCCCTTCCAAAAAACCCTCCCCAAACAGCACATGACGCAAAGAAAAAAAGAGGCGCAATGAGGTAGCTGACTGTGTGAGTAAGATTAGCGACCCTAGTGGCCGACACAAACACCGGGCCCATCTAGGAGTGGCACTGCAGTGTCACGCAGGATGTCCCTTCCAAAAAACCCTCCCCAATCAGCACATGATGCAAAGAAAAAGAAAAGAAAAAAGAGGTGCAAGATGGAATTATCCTTGGGCCCTCCCACCCACCCTTATGTTGTATAAACAAAACAGGACATGCACACTTTAACCAACCCATCATTTCAGTGACAGGGTCTGCCACACGACTGTGACTGATATGACGGGTTGGTTTGGACCCCCCCCAAAAAAGAAGCAATTAATCTCTCCTTGCACAAACTGGCTCTACAGAGGCAAGATGTCCACCTCATCTTCACCCTCCGATATATCACCGTGTACATCCCCCTCCTCACAGATTATCAATTCGTCCCCACTGGAATCCACCATCTCAGCTCCCTGTGTACTTTGTGGAGGCAATTGCTGCTGGTCAATGTCTCCGCGGAGGAATTGATTATAATTCATTTTAATGAACATCATCTTCTCCACATTTTCTGGATGTAACCTCGTACGCCGATTGCTGACAAGGTGAGCGGCGGCACTAAACACTCTTTCGGAGTACACACTTGTGGGAGGGCAACTTAGGTAGAATAAAGCCAGTTTGTGCAAGGGCCTCCAAATTGCCTCTTTTTCCTGCCAGTATAAGTACGGACTGTGTGACGTGCCTACTTGGATGCGGTCACTCATATAATCCTCCACCATTCTATCAATGTTGAGAGAATCATATGCAGTGACAGTAGACGACATGTCCGTAATCGTTGTCAGGTCCTTCAGTCCGGACCAGATGTCAGCATCAGCAGTCGCTCCAGACTGCCCTGCATCACCGCCAGCGGGTGGGCTCGGAATTCTGAGCCTTTTCCTCGCACCCCCAGTTGCGGGAGAATGTGAAGGAGGAGATGTTGACAGGTCGCGTTCCGCTTGACTTGACAATTTTGTCACCAGCAGGTCTTTCAACCCCAGCAGACCTGTGTCTGCCGGAAAGAGAGATCCAAGGTAGGCTTTAAATCTAGGATCGAGCACGGTGGCCAAAATGTAGTGCTCTGATTTCAACAGATTGACCACCCGTGAATCCTTGTTAAGCGAATTAAGGGCTGCATCCACAAGTCCCACATGCCTAGCGGAATCGCTCCGTGTTAGCTCCTTCTTCAATGCCTCCAGCTTCTTCTGCAAAAGCCTGATGAGGGGAATGACCTGACTCAGGCTGGCAGTGTCTGAACTGACTTCACGTGTGGCAAGTTCAAAGGGCATCAGAACCTTGCACAACGTTGAAATCATTCTCCACTGCACTTGAGACAGGTGCATTCCATCTCCTATATCGTGCTCAATTGTATAGGCTTGAATGGCCTTTTGCTGCTCCTCCAACCTCTGAAGCATATAGAGGGTTGAATTCCACCTCGTTACCACTTCTTGCTTCAGATGATGGCAGGGCAGGTTCAGTAGTTTTTGGTGGTGCTCCAGTCTTCTGTACGTGGTGCCTGTACGCCGAAAGTGTCCCGCAATTTTTCTGGCCACCGACAGCATCTCTTGCACGCCCCTGTCGTTTTTTAAAAAATTCTGCACCACCAAATTCAAGGTATGTGCAAAACATGGGACGTGCTGGAATTTGCCCATATTTAATGCACACACAATATTGCTGGCGTTGTCCGATGCCACAAATCCACAGGAGAGTCCAATTGGGGTAAGCCATTCCGCGATGATCTTCCTCAGTTGCCGTAAGAGGTTTTCAGCTGTGTGCGTATTCTGGAAAGCGGTGATACAAAGCGTAGCCTGCCTAGGAAAGAGTTGGCGTTTGCGAGATGCTGCTACTGGTGCCGCCGCTGCTGTTCTTGCGGCGGGAGTCCATACATCTACCCAGTGGGCTGTCACAGTCATATAGTCCTGACCCTGCCCTGCTCCACTTGTCCACATGTCCGTGGTTAAGTGGACATTGGGTACAACTGCATTTTTTAGGACACTGGTGAGTCTTTTTCTGACGTCCGTGTACATTCTCGGTATCGCCTGCCTAGAGAAGTGGAACCTAGATGGTATTTGGTAACGGGGGCACACTGCCTCAATAAATTGTCTAGTTCCCTGTGAACTAACGGCGGATACCGGACGCACGTCTAACACCAACATAGTTGTCAAGGACTCAGTTATCCGCTTTGCAGTAGGATGACTGCTGTGATATTTCATCTTCCTCGCAAAGGACTGTTGAACAGTCAATTGCTTACTGGAAGTAGTACAAGTGGGCTTACGACTTCCCCTCTGGGATGACCATCGACTCCCAGCGGCAACAACAGCAGCGCCAGCAGCAGTAGGCGTTACACGCAAGGATGCATCGGAGGAATCCCAGGCAGGAAAGGACTCGTCAGACTTGCCAGTGACATGGCCTGCAGGACTATTGGCATTCCTGGGGAAGGAGGAAATTGACACTGAGGGAGTTGGTGGGGTGGTTTGCGTGAGCTTGGTTACAAGAGGAAGGGATTTACTGGTCAGTGGACTGCTTCCGCTGTCACCCAAAGTTTTTGAACTTGTCACTGACTTATTATGAATGCGCTGCAGGTGACGTATAAGGGAGGATGTTCCGAGGTGGTTAACGTCCTTACCCCTACTTATTACAGCTTGACAAAGGGAACACACGGCTTGACACCTGTTGTCCGCATTTCTGGTGAAATACCTCCACACCGAAGAGCTGATTTTTTTGGTATTTTCACCTGGCATGTCAACGGCCATATTCCTCCCACGGACAACAGGTGTCTCCCCGGGTGCCTGACTTAAACAAACCACCTCACCATCAGAATCCTCCTGGTCAATTTCCTCCCCAGCGCCAGCAACACCCATATCCTCCTCATCCTGGTGTACTTCAACACTGACATCTTCAATCTGACTATCAGGAACTGGACTGCGGGTGCTCCTTCCAGCACTTGCAGGGGGCATGCAAATAGTGGAAGGCGCATGCTCTTCACGTCCAGTGTTGGGAAGGTCAGGCATCGCAAACGACACAATTGGACTCTCCTTGTGGATTTGGGATTTCAAAGAACGCACAGTTCTTTGCGGTGCTTTTGCCAGCTTGAGTCTTTTCAGTTTTCTAGCGAGAGGCTGAGTGCTTCCATCCTCATGTGAAGCTGAACCACTAGCCATGAACATAGGCCAGGGCCTCAGCCGTTCCTTGCCACTCCGTGTGGTAAATGGCATATTGGCAAGTTTACGCTTCTCCTCCGACAATTTTATTTTAGGTTTTGGAGTCCTTTTTTTTCTGATATTTGGTGTTTTGGATTTGACATGCTCTGTACTATGACATTGGGCATCGGCCTTGGCAGACGACGTTGCTGGCATTTCATCGTCTCGGCCATGACTAGTGGCAGCAGCTTCAGCACGAGGTGGAAGTGGATCTTGATCTTTCCCTAATTTTGGAACCTCAACTTTTTTGTTCTCCATATTTTATAGGCAGAACTAAAAGGCACCTCAGGTAAACAATGGAGATGGATGGATTGGATACTAGTATACAATTATGGACGGACTGCCACGGTTAGGTGGTATAAAAAAACCACGGTTAGGTGGTATATATTATAATAATAATACAATTATGGATGGACGGACTGCCTGCCGACTGCCGACACAGAGGTAGCCACAGCCGTGAACTACCGCACTGTACACTGGTTGATAAAGAGATAGTAGTATACTCGTAACAACTAGTATGACACTATGACGACGGTATAAAGAATGGAAAAAAAACCACGGTTAGGTGGTATATATTATAATAATAATACAATTATGGATGGACGGACTGCCTGCCGACTGCCGACACAGAGGTAGCCACAGCCGTGAACTACCGCACTGTACACTGGTTGATAAAGAGATAGTAGTATACTCGTAACAACTAGTATGACACTATGACGACGGTATAAAGAATGAAAAAAAAACCACGGTTAGGTGGTATATATTATAATAATAATACAATTATGGATGGACGGACTGCCTGCCGACTGCCGACACAGAGGTAGCCACAGCCGTGAACTACCGCACTGTACACTGGTTGATAAAGAGATAGTAGTATACTCGTAACAACTAGTATGACACTATGACGACGGTATAAAGAATGAAAAAAAAACCACGGTTAGGTGGTATATATTATAATAATAATACAATTATGGATGGACGGACTGCCTGCCGACTGCCGACACAGAGGTAGCCACAGCCGTGAACTACCGCACTGTACACTGGTTGATAAAGAGATAGTAGTATACTCGTAACAATTAGGATGACACTATGACGGTATAAAGAATGAAAAAAAAAACCACGGTTAGGTGGTAGGTATATAATAATAAATAATACAATTCTGGTCGGACGGACTGCCTGCCGTGTGCCGACACAGAGGTAGCCACAGCCGTGAACTACCGCACTGTACACTGGTTGATAAAGAGATAGTAGTATACTCGTAACAATTAGGATGACACTATGACGGTATAAAGAATGAAAAAAAAAACCACGGTTAGGTGGTAGGTATATAATAATAAATAATACAATTCTGGTCGGACGGACTGCCTGCCGTGTGCCGACACAGAGGTAGCCACAGCCGTGAACTACCGCACTGTACACTGGTTGATAAAGAGATAGTAGTATACTCGTAACAATTAGGATGACACTATGACGGTATAAAGAATGAAAAAAAAACCACGGTTAGGTGGTAGGTATATAATAATAAATAATACAATTCTGGTCGGACGGACTGCCTGCCGTGTGCCGACACAGAGGTAGCCACAGCCGTGAACTACCGCACTGTACACTGGTTGATAAAGAGATAGTAGTATACTCGTAACAATTAGGATGACACTATGACGGTATAAAGAATGAAAAAAAAACCACGGTTAGGTGGTAGGTATATAATAATAAATAATACAATTCTGGTCGGACGGACTGCCTGCCGTGTGCCGACACAGAGGTAGCCACAGCCGTGAACTACCGCACTGTACACTGGTTGATAAAGAGATAGTAGTATACTCGTAACAATTAGGATGACACTATGACGGTATAAAGAATGAAAAAAAAAACCACGGTTAGGTGGTAGGTATATAATAATAAATAATACAATTCTGGTCGGACGGACTGCCTGCCGTGTGCCGACACAGAGGTAGCCACAGCCGTGAACTACCGCACTGTACACTGGTTGATAAAGAGATAGTAGTATACTCGTAACAATTAGGATGACACTATGACGGTATAAAGAATGAAAAAAAAAACCACGGTTAGGTGGTAGGTATATAATAATAAATAATACAATTCTGGTCGGACGGACTGCCTGCCGTGTGCCGACACAGAGGTAGCCACAGCCGTGAACTACCGCACTGTACACTGGTTGATAAAGAGATAGTAGTATACTCGTAACAATTAGGATGACACTATGACGGTATAAAGAATGAAAAAAAAACCACGGTTAGGTGGTAGGTATATAATAATAAATAATACAATTCTGGTCGGACGGACTGCCTGCCGTGTGCCGACACAGAGGTAGCCACAGCCGTGAACTACCGCACTGTACTGTGTCTGCTGCTAATATAGACTGGTTGATATTTAAAGAGATATTAGTAGTATACAACAATACTATACTGGTGGTCAGGCACTGGTCACCACTCCTGCAGCAAAAGTGTGCACTGTTAATTAATATAATTGTACTCCTGGCTCCTGCTAACAACCTGCAGTGCTCCCCAGTCTCCCCCACAATTAATTATAAGCTTTTAATTTATACATTGATGACTGTGCAGCACACTGGGCTGAGCTGAGTGCACACAGACTGAGTCACACTGTGTGACTGACTGTGCTGTGTATCGTTTTTTTTTTCAGGCAGAGAACGGATATAGCAGAGAGAAGTGAACGGATATATTATATTAAATAAAAGTTAACTAGCAACTGCACTGGTCACTGACTGTGGTAAACTAACTCTGTCTGCGACTCTGCACAATCTCTCTCTATCTAATCTATCTCTATTCTAATGGAGAGGACGCCAGACACGTCCTCTCCCTATCAATCTCAATGCACGAGTGAAAATGGCGGCGACGCGCGGCTCCTTATATAGAATCCGAGTCTCGCGATAGAATCCGAGCCTCGCGAGAATCCGACAGCGTCATGATGACGTTCGGGCGCGCTCGGGTTAACCGAGCAAGGCGGGAAGATCCGAGTCGCTCGGACCCGTGAAAAAAAACATGAAGTTCGGGCGGGTTCGGATTCCGAGGAACCGAACCCGCTCATCTCTAGTATTTACCCTGCACAGAACCAATATAAGCCACCCAAATCTAACTCTCTCTGCATATGTTACATCTGCCCCACCTGCATTGCACATGGTTTTGCCCATTAAAGATTTTGCTTTTGCGATCACCCCTGGATTAGGCCCACAATCATTAATATGGTTAATATCCCATTATATGCTGATGAAGTCACATTTCATCTCCACCTCACATGCATTAGGGTCATTGTGCAGAGAGATGGTGTCACAGAGTCACCTGGGTGGCGTTGTGTGGACGCCTTTTGCGCTGAAATCGCAAGACAGGTTATCACACGCCCGGCTTAGACGCTGTAGAAGATTTCTAAACGCTGCGTACAGCTAAAGTGTGAAAATCGCTTGTGTTATAGGGATGGGTTTTATCACACCCTGCAGGGGCAAATGCAGGATTTCTAGAGGAAGGTTTCCAAATGCATCATTGCTGAGGGGTGTCTCAACCCTAGTGCCCACAAACTGGGCATCTCCATGGTGATTCCGCCCTGAACGCTGATTGGTCGCGCTCCTCTCCAGTCTGTCAGAATCAGTGACTGTATGGCGCCGATTCAGCCACAGAGGTGGGGTGTCTAGGGGGCAGGAACTACTCCTCCCATTGGTGCACACCTAGTGGGTGTAGTGTCTCATGTGTGTAATATGACCATAGACAGTGGGTCAGGTCAGGCCATATGCTCCCTTACCTGTACAATGTTCCACACACAACACATACAACTCCACCTGCACAGCTCTGGAAAAATAGTTTCCATGTGGAGAGTGCAATACATGCTACTCGGCATTGCGGGGGCGTAGTGTCAGAAATGGGGGCGGGGACTGGGTGGCCGCGTGATGTCACACGTGGCCACTGCGACAGAGAAAATGGTGGCAGCCGGGCTGTGGAGGCAGGGTGGCTTCCATTAATGGCATTTGATTTGCAAGTGCATCACTGGCCGCCATTAGCATGCGATTCTAGCCAGTTGCAGTTTTGCCAATTTAGCAAAACTGCAACTGAAGCTGAATCAGGGTCAAACTCCATACTTAGGTTCCTACAGGGAGGCTTCAAATCCCTAACCAAGATGGCCGCCAACACTATTACTGTGCACGTACGGCACCATGTTGTCGCTGTGTTAGAGCGCCACAGGGGGAGATGGATGTCTTCCACTTAGCTCTAGAGAGACCTGCGTTTACCACCATTGCACACCACCATACCGCTACAGAGCCTGGAACCGCTTGTACCCTGCACCCTACCATATCCAGTCACTGGCTGGGGACCTACATGCTGCGCTCCAGACTGTGTATGCGTAACTGCGACTTCAGCTGTCACATCACACTGATACTAAATAAGCCATCTCACTGGTTGCCGGGCTGTTTGTTGTCATGGGGCATCCGCTGGTGTGTACCAACACTGTGCCCTGCCCCCTGTGCACACATATTCCAGCTGTTACTAGTGCAATGAGCCAAGTTATTTCTTGGAGCTAGACAGACAAGTGACTTTTCTCAAAATCCTCAGATGCTGGTGCGATGTCCAATGTACTCCAGACGGGGGATTTAGAGCAGGGCCTCCGCTACGTCAACTAGGAGATCACCTGACTAGTCATCAGTCATTATAACAGCATGTACAGTCCATCATCTGGCTACTGCGTAACTGAGCCAATATATACTCCAAGCAGGTGCAGGAACTTCTATGTGTCTTTACCTAGTCTGCTGCGATGTTCTACTAAGGAAACAGGATAGTCAAAACAGGGCCATGCCACAGTTCCTACACCACTGAGCCAACAGTTCCTACACCACTGAGCCAACAGCTCCTACACTACTGAGCCACAGCTCCTACACCACTGAGCCAACAGTTCCTACACAACTGAGCCAACAGCTCCTACACTACTGAGCCACAGCTCCTACACCACTGAGCCAACAGCTCCTACACCACTGAGCCAACAGTTCCTACATCACTGAGCCAACAGTTAATACACCACTGAGCCAACAGCTCCTACACCACTGAGCCAACAGTTCCTACACCACTGAGCCAACAGTTCCTACACCACTGAGCCAACAGCTACTACACTACTGAGCCACAGCTCCTACACCACTGAGCCAACAGTTCCTACACAACTGAGCCAACAGCTCCTACACTACTGAGCCACAGCTCCTACACCACTGAGCCAACAGCTCCTACACCACTGAGCCAACAGTTCCTACATCACTGAGCCAACAGTTAATACACCACTGAGCCAACAGCTCCTACACCACTGAGCCAACAGTTCCTACACCACTGAGCCAACAGTTCCTACACCACTGAGCCAACAGCTACTACACTACTGAGCCACAGCTCCTACACCACTGAGCCAACAGTTCCTACACAACTGAGCCAACAGCTCCTACACTACTGAGCCACAGCTCCTACACCACTGAGCCAACAGCTCCTACACCACTGAGCCAACAGTTCCTACATCACTGAGCCAACAGTTAATACACCACTGAGCCAACAGCTCCTACACCACTGAGCCAACAGTTCCTACACCACTGAGCCAACAGTTCCTACACCACTGAGCCACAGTTCCTACACCACTGAGCCAACAGTTCCTACACCACTGAGCCAACAGCTCCTACACTACTGAGCCACAGCTCCTACACCACTGAGCCAACAGTTCCTACACAACTGAGCCAACAGCTCCTACACTACTGAGCCACAGCTCCTACACCACTGAGCCAACAGCTCCTACACCACTGAGCCAACAGTTCCTACATCACTGAGCCAACAGTTAATACACCACTGAGCCAACAGCTCCTACACCACTGAGCCAACAGTTCCTACACCACTGAGCCAACAGTTCCTACACCACTGAGCCAACAGTTCCTACACCACTGAGCCACAGTTCCTACACCACTGAGCCAACAGTTCCTACACAACTGAGCCAACAGCTCCTACACTACTGAGCCACAGCTCCTACACCACTGAGCCAACAGCTCCTACACCACTGAGCCAACAGTTCCTACATCACTGAGCCAACAGTTAATACACCACTGAGCTAACAGCTCCTACACCACTGAGCCAACAGTTCCTACACCACTGAGCCAACAGTTCCTACACCACTGAGCCACAGTTCCTACACCACTGAGCCAACAGTTCCTACACCACTGAGCCAACAGCTCCTACACTACTGAGCCACAGCTCCTACACCACTGAGCCAACAGTTCCTACACAACTGAGCCAACAGCTCCTACACTACTGAGCCACAGCTCCTACACCACTGAGCCAACAGCTCCTACACCACTGAGCCGACAGTTCCTACATCACTGAGCAAACAGTTAATACACCACTGAGCCAACAGCTCCTACACCACTGAGCCAACAGTTCCTACACCACTGAGCCAACAGTTCCTACATCACTGAGCCAACAGTTCCTACACCACTGAGCCAACAGTTCCTACACCACTGAGGGAACAGCTCCTACACCACTGAGCCACAGCTCCTACCCCACTGAGCCAACAGCTCCTACACTACTGAGCCACAGCTCCCACACCGCTGAGCCACAGTTCCTACACCACTGAGCCAACAGCTCCTACACAACTGAGCCACAGCTCCTACACCACTGAGCCAACAGCTCCTACACCACTGAGCCACAGCTCCTACCCCACTGAGCCAACAGCTCCTACACCACTGAGCCAACAGCTCCTACACCACTGAGCCAACAGCTCCTACACTACTGAGCCACAGCTCCTACACCACTGAGCCAACAGTTCCTACACAACTGAGCCAACAGCTCCTACACTACTGAGCCACAGCTCCTACACCACTGAGCCAACAGTTCCTACACCACTGATCCACAGTTCCTACACCACTGAGCCAACAGCTCCTACACTACTGAGCCACAGCTCCTACACCACTGAGCCAACAGTTCCTACACAACTGAGCCAACAGCTCCTACACTACTGAGCCACAGCTCCTACACCACTGAGCCAACAGCTCCTACACCACTGAGCCAACAGTTCCTACATCACTGAGCCAACAGTTAATACACCACTGAGCCAACAGCTCCTACACCACTGAGCCAACAGTTCCTACACCACTGAGCCAACAGTTCCTACATCACTGAGCCAACAGTTCCTACACCACTGAGCCAACAGTTCCTACACCACTGAGCCAACAGTTCCTACACCACTGAGCCAACAGCTCCTACACAACTGAGCCAACAGCTCCTACACTACTGAGCCACAGCTCCTACACCACTGAGCCAACAGTTCCTACACAACTGAGCCAACAGCTCCTACACTACTGAGCCACAGCTCCTACACCACTGATCCAACAGCTCCTACACCACTGAGCCACAGCTCCTACCCCACTGAGCCAACAGCTCCTACACCACTGAGCCAACAGCTCCTACACCACTGAGGGAACAGTTCCTACACTACTGAGCCAACAGCTCCCACACCGCTGAGCCAACAGCTCCTACACCACTGAGCCACAGCTCCTACCCCACTGAGCCAACAGCTCCTACACCACTGAGCCAACAGCTCCTACACTACTGAGCCACAGCTCCTACACCACTGAGCCAACAGTTCCTACACAACTGAGCCAACAGCTCCTACACTACTGAGCCACAGCTCCTACACCACAGAGCCAACAGTTCCTACACCACTGAGCCACAGTTCCTACACCACTGAGCCAACAGCTCCTACACTACTGAGCCACAGCTCCTACACCACTGAGCCAACAGTTCCTACACAACTGAGCCAACAGCTCCTACACTACTGAGCCACAGCTCCTACACCACTGAGCCAACAGCTCCTACACCACTGAGCCAACAGTTCCTACATCACTGAGCCAACAGTTAATACACCACTGAGCCAACAGCTCCTACACCACTGAGCCAACAGTTCCTACACCACTGAGCCAACAGTTCCTACATCACTGAGCCAACAGTTCCTACACCACTGAGCCAACAGTTCCTACACCACTGAGCCAACAGTTCCTACACCACTGAGCCAACAGCTCCTACACAACTGAGCCAACAGCTCCTACACTACTGAGCCACAGCTCCTACACCACTGAGCCAACAGTTCCTACACAACTGAGCCAACAGCTCCTACACTACTGAGCCACAGCTCCTACACCACTGAGCCAACAGCTCCTACACCACTGAGCCACAGCTCCTACCCCACTGAGCCAACAGCTCCTACACCACTGAGCCAACAGCTCCTACACCACTGAGGGAACAGTTCCTACACTACTGAGCCAACAGCTCCCACACCGCTGAGCCAACAGCTCCTACACCACTGAGCCACAGCTCCTACCCCACTGAGCCAACAGCTCCTACACCACTGAGCCAACAGTTCCTACACCACTGAGGGAACAGCTCCTACACAACTGAGCCAACAGCTCCTATACTACTGAGCCACAGCTCCTACACCACTGAGCCAACAGGTCCTACACTACTGAGCCACAGCTCCCACACCGCTGAGCCAACAGCTCCCACACCACTGAGGGAACAGCTCCTACACAACTGAGCCAACAGCTCCTATGTCACTGAGCCAACAGCTCCTACCCCACTCAGCCACAGCTCCTACACCACTGAGCCGACAGTTCCTACATCACTGAGCCACAGCTCCTACACCACTGAGCCGACAGCTCCTACACAACTGAGCCAACAGCTCCTACACCACTGAGCCACAGCTCCCACACCGCTGAGCCAACAGCTCCTACACCACTGAGCCGACAGTTCCTACACCACTGAGGCAACAGCTCCTACACCGCTGAGCCAACAGCTCCTACACCACTGAGCCGACAGTTCCTACACCACTGAGCCAACAGTTCCTACACCGCTGAGCCAACAGCTCCTACACCACTGAGCCAACAGTTCCTACACCACTGAGGGAACAGCTCCTACACAACTGAGCCACAGCTCCTATGCCACTGAGCCAACAGCTCCTACCCCACTCAGCCACAGCTCCTACACCACTGAGCCGACAGTTCTTACACCACTGAGCCACAGCTCCTACACCACTGAGCCGACAGCTCCTACACAACTGAGCCAACAGCTCCTACACCACTGAGCCACAGCTCCCACACCACTGAGCCAACAGCTCCTACACCACTGAGCCGACAGTTCCTACACCACTGAGCCAACAGCTCCTACACCGCTGAGCCAACAGCTCCTACACCACTGAGCCGACAGTTCCTACACCACTGAGCCAACAGTTCCTACACCGCTGAGCCAACAGCTCCTACACCACTGAGCCAACAGTTCCTACACCACTGAGGGAACAGCTCCTACACAACTGAGCCACAGCTCCTACCCCACTGAGCCAACAGTTCCTACACCACTGAGGGAACAGCTCCTACACTACTGAGCCACAGCTCCCACACCGCTGAGCCAACAGCTCCTACACCACTGAGCCAACAGCTCCTACCCCACTGAGCCACAGCTCCTACCCCACTGAGCCAGATCCTGCTCTCAGTAAGTGGGTAGACTCTTCTCAGTACTGCTACTAATAACCTGAGCCCCTGTACCAGACACTGGACCTTCTGCCTAGTCAGCACTACCTGATCCAGCCTGTTGTAGAAGTCCATGTTGGCCGCACACAGGTATCTCCCCAGCAGGGTGGCATGGGTGGTAAAGATTGTAGCCACGGGTAGCTTCTGATACCGGCACAGTATTAGACCAGCTCCAGCCTGCCATTCGTGGAAATGAGCAATGACGTTCGGCTTGTCGTTGAATTGATTAGTCAGCTAAAAGAAACAAAAAAAATTATATTAATATAATAATCACCTAAGTGACACAAATCCTAATATATAAAGGCTGCATACACCGAATATTTACTGTTGAGCTTCAGACCCAACTAGCCAACCTTCAAGAGTCACTAGCACCCCCTGTGGGGTAATAGTCCAAAAACAATATTCCACATTTGCCTACATAACGAGATGTCAGATTCATTAATTTATTAATAACATATATTTATATAATGCTAGTTTACAACATTCTAATGGGTGTCACAGCCAAATTTCCCTGTCACTTTACTGTCACCTCTGACCCCGGTAATTGTGCAGAACAGTAGCGTAATGGCCGGTGCAGGAGAAACATAACACATGCCGGGGAGGGATTACAGTCTCCCCCTCTGGCGATGGTCTCCCCATATAGTTAGAGTGACTAGATGGGTCTGGTATATTGGCCAAGACCACAGCTGCCATTGATATTAATATGGACTACAATCAGCAGCGTTACCCCAGCAGAGGTGTATGTTAGCTTTCATGAACAGACCCCACAGTCCCTGACTAATCATGCTGAGGCCGGTGACATTCAGCCGTGGACAATCGGACCCTTCCCAGCTCTCAGCCAGCTGACAGAGTCCCCAACCCGGGAAATCATAGACATTTTTCCAAAAACATTACACATTCTATCTTGGAATGGATCATTTACTGTAGAGGGAGATGACCTGTAGCTGTTGTGGAACTACAAGTCTGAGCATGCATACTGGGTCAGACTGCCTATTTCTGGTCATTGATCCAAAAACAGCAGTGATAAAGTTACAGAGATGGGGGCACTGTGTGTGGGTCAGAATCCAGGTCTAGTGACCCGGCGTTACTTCCATAGTTGGTCCAAATATTGTATTTTCAAATGTTACATATAAAATGCAGATATCAGATATTGTGTACACTCAGAACTTGCCTCTTTCAGGAACCACGCTGTGAGCGACCCAAATAATAAGGCGTCATTGGCTTCCCGGTCTTGGAAAGGAATTCCCACGCTACACGCATCCCAAAATTCCCCTTTCCATCTGTCAAGGTTCCAAGCGGCGGAGCTGATGTCAAACAGAACAACGTAGGGATTGCCCTCTATCAGCCACCGACCAAAGTACACCTGGAACACAACCAGTAACAGGTGGAGGTACAATATGACAGGTGGACACAAACTGACTGACAGCAGACATGAGACAGGCGGACATACAGTATACTGACAGTCAGGAAAGGTATGAGACAAGCGGATACATACTGACAGGAGAAGGTGTGAGACAGGCGGACATATACTGACAGACAGGAGAAGGTGTGAGACAGGCGGACATATACTGACAGTCAGGAGAAGGTGTGAGACAGGAGGACATATACTGACAGTCAGGAGAAGGTGTGAGAGAGGTTGACATATACTGACAGTCAGGAGAAGGTGTGAGACGGGTGGACATATACTGACAGTCAGGAGAAGGTGTGAGAGAGGTTGACATATACTGACAGTCAGGAGAAGGTGTGAGACGGGTGGACATATACTGACAGTCAGGAGAAGGTATGAGACAGGTGGACATATACTGACAGACAGGAGAAGGTATGAGACAGGCGGACATATACTGACAGTCAGGAGAAGGCATGAGACAGGCGGACATATACTGACAGAAGAAGGTATGAGACAGGCGGACATATACTGACAGACAGGAGAAGGTGTGAGACAGGTTGACATATACTGACAGTCAGGAGAAGGTGTGATACAGGCGGACATATACTGACAGACAGGAGAAGGCATGAGACAGGCGGACATATACTGACAGAAGAAGGTATGAGACAGGCGGACATATACTGACAGACAGGAGAAGGTGTGAGACAGGTTGACATATACTGACAGTCAGGAGAAGGTGTGAGACAGGTGGACATATACTGACAGTCAGGAGAAGGTATGAGACAGGTGGACATATACTGACAGACAGGAGAAGGTATGAGACAGGCGGACATATACTGACAGTCAGGAGAAGGTGTGAGAGAGGTTGACATATACTGACAGTCAGGAGAAGGTGTGAGACAGGTGGACATATACTGACAGTCAGGAGAAGGTATGAGACAGGTGGACATATACTGACAGTCAGGAGAAGGTATGAGACAGGTGGACATATACTGACAGACAGGAGAAGGCATGAGACAGGCGGACATATACTGACAGACAGGAGAAGGCATGAGACAGGCGGACATATACTGACAGAAGAAGGTATGAGACAGGCGGACATATACTGACAGACAGGAGAAGGTGTGAGACAGGTTGACATATACTGACAGTCAGGAGAAGGTGTGAGACAGGTTGACATATACTGACAGTCAGGAGAAGGTGTGAGACAGGTTGACATATACTGACAGTCAGGAGAAGGTATGAGATAGGCGGACATATACTGACAGACAGGAGAAGGCATGAGACAGGCGGACATATACTGACAGAAGAAGGTATGAGACAGGCGGACATATACTGACAGTCAGGAGAAGGTGTGAGACAGGCGGACATATACTGACAGCCAGGAGAAGGTGTGAGACAGGTTGACATATACTGACAGTAAGGAGAAGGTGTGAGACAGGTGGACATATACTGACAGTCAGGAGAAGGTATGAGACAGGCGGACATATACTGACAGACAGGAGAAGGCATGAGACAGGCGGACATATACTGACAGAAGAAGGTATGAGACAGGCGGACATATACTGACAGACAGGAGAAGGTGTGAGACAGGCGGACATATACTGACAGTCAGGAGAAGGTGTGAGACCGGCGGACATATACTGACAGACAGGAGAAGGTGTGAGACAGGCGGACATATACTGACAGTCAGGAGAAGGTGTGAGACAGGCGGACATATACTGACAGTCAGGAGAAGGTGTGAGACAGGTTGACATATACTGACAGACAGGAGAAGGTATGAGACAGGCGGACATATACTGACAGACAGGAGAAGGCATGAGACAGGCGGACATATACTGACAGAAGAAGGTATGAGACAGGCGGACATATACTGACAGTCAGGAGAAGGTGTGAGACAGGCGGACATATACTGACAGTCAGGAGAAGGTGTGAGACAGGCGGACATATACTGACAATCAGGAGAAGGTGTGGGACAGGCGGACATATACTGACAGTCAGGAGAAGGTGTGAGACAGGCGGACATATACTGACAGTCAGGAGAAGGTGTGAGACAGGCGGACATATACTGACAGGAGAAGGTGTGAGACAGGTGGACATATACTGACAGTCAGGAGAAGGTGTGAGACAGGTGGACATATACTGACAGTCAGGAGAAGGTATGAGACAGGTGGACATATACTGACAGACAGGAGAAGGTATGAGACAGGCGGACATATACTGACAGACAGGAGAAGGCATGAGACAGGCGGACATATACTGACAGACAGGAGAAGGTATGAGACAGGCGGACATATACTGACAGTCAGGAGAAGGTGTGAGACAGGTGGACATATACTGACAGACAGGAGAAGGTATGAGACAGGCGGACATATACTGACAGTCAGGAGAAGGTGTGAGACAGGTGGACATATACTGACAGTCAGGAGAAGGCATGAGACAGGCGGACATATACTGACAGAGAGGAGAAGGTGTGAGACAGGTGGACATATGCTGACAGTCAGAAGAAGGTGTGAGACAGGCGAATATATACTGACAGTAGGAGAAGGTGTGAGACAGGCTGACATATACTGACAGTCAGGAGAAGGTATGAGACAGGTGGACATATACTGACAGACAGGAGAAGGTATGAGACAGGCGGACATATACTGACAGACAGGAGAAGGCATGAGACAGGCGGACATATACTGACAGAAGAAGGTATGAGACAGGCGGACATATACTGACAGTCAGGAGAAGGTGTGAGACAGGCGTACATATACTGACAGTCAGGAGAAGGTGTGAGACAGGTGGACATATACTGACAGTCAGGAGAAGGTATGAGACAGGTGGACATATACTGACAGACAGGAGAAGGTATGAGACAGGCGGACATATACTGACAGTCAGGAGAAGGCATGAGACAGGCGGACATATACTGACAGAAGAAGGTAGGAGACAGGCGGACATATACTGACAGTCAGAAGAAGGTGTGAGACAGGCGGACATATACTGACAGTCAGGAGAAGGTGTGAGACAGGCTGACATATACTGACAGGAGGTGTGAGACAGGAGGACATATACTGACAGGAGGTGTGAGACAGGAGGACATATACTGACAGGAGGTGTGAGACAGGAGGACATATACTGACAGGAGGTGTGAGACAGAAGGACATACTGACAGGAGGTGTGAGACAGGAGGACATATACTGACAGGAGGTGTGAGACAGGCTGACATATACTGACAGGAGGTGTGAGACAGGAGGACATATACTGACAGGAGGTGTGAGACAGGTGGACATATACTGACAGGAGGTGTGAGACAGGAGGACATATACTGACAGGAGGTGTGAGACAGGTGGACATATACTGACAGGAGGTGTGAGACAGGAGGACATATACTGACAGGAGGTGTGAGACAGGTGGACATATACTGACAGGAGGTGTGAGACAGGTGGACATATACTGACAGGAGGTGTGAGACAGGCGGACATATACTGACAGGAGGTGTGAGACAGGCTGACATATACTGACAGGAGGTGTGAGACAGGCGGACATATACTGACAGGAGGTGTGAGACAGGTGGACATATACTGACAGGAGGTGTGAGACAGGTGGACATATACTGACAGGAGGTGTGAGACAGGCGGACATATACTGACAGGAGGTGTGAGACAGGCTGACATATACTGACAGGAGGTGTGAGACAGGCGGACATATACTGACAGGAGGTGTGAGACAGGCGGACATATACTGACAGGAGGTGTGAGACAGGTGGACATATACTGACAGGAGGTGTGAGACAGGTGGACATATACTGTCATACAAAAATGGCAAATTGCTTAAATCAATGTATTAGTCCATTACAGGTGCTTGCCAGAGAGAGACTAATCTAGACAAGAACAAGCAACACAGAATTCTCCCAGCAGACTATAATGGACCAGTAAATGAGATTTACATTCTATATGATAGTAATCATATGCAGTTACATATATTTGCAAAGATCTGATTAAGCCCCCAGCCACTCCATGGCATCGCTACTATGGTGTTAATAGTACCCACTTTGGGTCATACATTTGTGAAGGAGCCGGCACTGCAGCCTCTCAGGGCTTCTGTCCCTATTTACTGGTACTGTCAGGGCTTCTGTCCCTATTTACTGGTACTGTCAGGGCTTCTGTCCCTATTTACTGGTACTGTCAGTGCCTCTGTCCCTATTTACTGGTACTGTCAGTGCCTCTGTCCCTATTTACTGGTACTGTCAGGGCTTCTGTCCCTATTTACTGGTACTGTCATAGCTTCTGTCCCTATTTACTGGTACTGTCAGTGCCTCTGTCCCTATTTACTGGTACTGTCAGAGCTTCTGTCCCTATTTACTGGTACTGTCAGTGCCTCTGTCCCTATTTACTGGTACTGTCAGGGCCTCTGTCCCTATTTACTGGTACTGTCAGGGCCTCTGTCCCTATTTACTGGTACTGTCAGGGCCTCTGTCCCTATTTACTGGTACTGTCAGGGCTTCTGTCCTATTTACTGGTACTGTCGGGGCTTCTGTCCCTATTTACTGGTACTGTCAGGGCTTCTGTCCCTATTTACTGGTACTGTCAGGGCTTCTGTCCCTATTTACTGGTACTGTCAGGACTTCTGTCCCTATTTACTGGTACTGTCAGGGCCTCTGTCCCTATTTACTGGTACTGTCAGGGCCTCTGTCCCTATTTACTGGTACTGTCAGGGCTTCTGTCCCTATTTACTGGTACTGTCAGGGCCTCTGTCCCTATTTACTGGTACTGTCAGGGCCTCTGTCCCTATTTACTGGTACTGTCCATATTTACTGGTACTGTCAGGGCTTCTGTCCCTATTTACTGGTACTGTCAAGGCTTCTGTCCCTATTTTGTGGTACTGTCAGGGCTTCTGTCCCTATTTTGTGATACCCGCAGGGCTTCTGTTCCTATTTACTGGTACTGTCAGGGCTTCTGTCCCTAATTACTGGTACTGTCAGGGCTTCTGTCCCTATTTTGTGATACCCGCAGGGCTTCTGTCCCTATTTTGTGGTACTGTCAGGGTTTCTGTCCCTATTTTGTGATACCCGCAGGGCTTCTGTCCCTATTTTGTGGTACTGTCAGGGTTTCTGTCCCTATTTTGTGATGCCCGCAGGGCTTCTGTCCCTATTTTGTAGTACTGTCAGGGCAGAGCCGGCCATAGGTATAGGCAAACTAGGCAATTGCCTAGGGCATTTGATATGCCTAGGGGCATCAGCAGCTTCTGCTGATTAAAATGATATGCGACATGCCTATATTCTGTGTGTACCATTTCATATGCAGATACAGCCACAGTCTCACGCTGTATATAGGCATGCTGCATATCATTTTAATCAGCAGAAGCTGCTTGTGCATCCTAGCCACATAGCAATGCAAATAAGATGCATTTTCATTAAAAAAAAGGTGCCCAACATTAGCATTGAGGTAAGAATTATGAGGACACATCTGTATCCAAGCAGAGGCAGAGATCACAGTGTTAGTGGCAGTGTGAGTGTTGTGTGCATGTGAGTGGGTTGGTTGTGCAGTATTGTTCGGAATATGTGTAAGGAGCATTATGTGTGTTATGTAAAAATGCATTAATAATGTGCAACATGTGTAAGGGGCACTATGTGTGTCATTATGTGTATAAGGGCATTAATAATGTGCGGCATATGTGTAACAGGGTAGTACTGTATGTGTGTCATTATGTGTATAGGGGCACTAATAATGTGCAGCAAATGTGTAGGGGGCACTATGTGTGTCATTATGTGTATAAGAGCATTAATAATGTGCGGCATATGTGTAAGGGACATAATTTGTGAAAGGGCATTAATAAAGGTTGTCATAATGTGTAAGGCGCATTATCTTTATAAGGACATTAATAATGTGTCTCATATGTGTAAGGGGCGTTACTGTGTGTAATTGTGTATAAATGCATTACTAATGTGTGGCATTATGTCTATAAGGTTCTCTATGTGGCGTTGCGTATAGAAAGGGCACTACTGTGTCGTCTAATGTGAATAAAGAGCAATAGGGTGTGGTGTAATGTGAATAAGGAGCAATTCAGTGTGATGTAATGTGAATAAGGGGCTCTACTTTGAGGAGTAATGTTTATAAGGTAAAGTGATACTACTGTGGGATTTAATATGAATTATGGACACTATCGCATGATCAAATGTGAATAAAGTTGCAGTACTGTGTGGGGTAATTGGAATTGGGGTTACTATTGTGTGGCCATGCACCTTGCCAGCAAAAACACACCCCTTTTTGGTCTGTGCGCCAAATGTGCGAACTGTTCCTATTTAAAATATAGGGGGTACAAACACCAAAATAAGGACTGCTACGGGTGAGGGGTGATGGTGCTGGGAAAGAGGTGCAAGGTCAGAGGCGGAACCAGCGGTTGTGCTAGGGGGCACCAGCCAAAATCTTGCCTAGGGCATCATATTGGTTAGGGCCGGCTCTGTGTCAGGGTTTCTGTCCCTATTTACTCGTACTGCCAGGGCCTCTGTCCCTATTTACTGGTACTGTCAGGGCTTCTGTCCCTATTTACTCGTACTGCCAGGGCCTCTGTCCCTATTTACTGGTACTGTCAGGGCTTCTGTCCTATTTACTGGTACTGTCAGGGCTTCTGTCCTATTTACTGGTACTGTCAGGGCTTCTGTCCCTATTTACTGGTACTGTCAGGGCCTCTGTCCCTATTTACTGGTACTGTCAGGGCTTCTGTCCTATTTACTGGTACTGTCAGGGCCTCTGTCCCTATTTACTGGTACTGTCAGGGCTTCTGTCCCTATTTACTGGTACTGTCAGTGCCTCTGTCCCTATTTACTGGTACTGTCAGTGCCTCTGTCCCTATTTACTGGTACTGTCAGGGCTTCTGTCCCTATTTACTGGTACTGTCATAGCTTCTGTCCCTATTTACTGGTACTGTCAGTGCCTCTGTCCCTATTTACTGGTACTGTCAGAGCTTCTGTCCCTATTTACTGGTACTGTCAGTGCCTCTGTCCCTATTTACTGGTACTGTCAGGGCTTCTGTCCCTATTTACTGGTACTGTCAGGGCCTCTGTCCCTATTTACTGGTACTGTCAGGGCCTCTGTCCCTATTTACTGGTACTGTCAGGGCCTCTGTCCCTATTTACTGGTACTGTCAGGGCTTCTGTCCTATTTACTGGTACTGTCGGGGCTTCTGTCCCTATTTACTGGTACTGTCAGGGCTTCTGTCCCTATTTACTGGTACTGTCAGGGCTTCTGTCCCTATTTACTGGTACTGTCAGGACTTCTGTCCCTATTTACTGGTACTGTCAGGGCCTCTGTCCCTATTTACTGGTACTGTCAGGGCCTCTGTCCCTATTTACTGGTACTGTCGGGGCTTCTGTCCCTATTTACTGGTACTGTCAGGGCTTCTGTCCCTATTTACTGGTACTGTCAGGGCTTCTGTCCCTATTTACTGGTACTGTCAGGACTTCTGTCCCTATTTACTGGTACTGTCAGGGCCTCTGTCCCTATTTACTGGTACTGTCAGGGCCTCTGTCCCTATTTACTGGTACTGTCAGGGCTTCTGTCCCTATTTACTGGTACTGTCAGGGCCTCTGTCCCTATTTACTGGTACTGTCAGGGCCTCTGTCCCTATTTACTGGTACTGTCCATATTTACTGGTACTGTCAGGGCTTCTGTCCCTATTTACTGGTACTGTCAGGGCTTCTGTCCCTATTTTGTGGTACTGTCAGGGTTTCTGTCCCTATTTTGTGATACCCGCAGGGCTTCTGTCCCTATTTTGTGGTACTGTCAGGGTTTCTGTCCCTATTTTGTGATGCCCGCAGGGCTTCTGTCCCTATTTTGTAGTACTGTCAGGGCAGAGCCGGCCATAGGTATAGGCAAACTAGGCAATTGCCTAGGGCATTTGATATGCCTAGGGGCATCAGCAGCTTCTGCTGATTAAAATGATATGCGACATGCCTATATTCTGTGTGTACCATTTCATATGCAGATACAGCCACAGTCTCACGCTGTATATAGGCATGCTGCATATCATTTTAATCAGCAGAAGCTGCTTGTGCATCCTAGCCACATAGCAATGCAAATAAGATGCATTTTCATTAAAAAAAAGGTGCCCAACATTAGCATTGAGGTAAGAATTATGAGGACACATCTGTATCCAAGCAGAGGCAGAGATCACAGTGTTAGTGGCAGTGTGAGTGTTGTGTGCATGTGAGTGGGTTGGTTGTGCAGTATTGTTCGGAATATGTGTAAGGAGCATTATGTGTGTTATGTAAAAATGCATTAATAATGTGCAACATGTGTAAGGGGCACTATGTGTGTCATTATGTGTATAAGGGCATTAATAATGTGCGGCATATGTGTAACAGGGTAGTACTGTATGTGTGTCATTATGTGTATAGGGGCACTAATAATGTGCAGCAAATGTGTAGGGGGCACTATGTGTGTCATTATGTGTATAAGAGCATTAATAATGTGCGGCATATGTGTAAGGGACATAATTTGTGAAAGGGCATTAATAAAGGTTGTCATAATGTGTAAGGCGCATTATCTTTATAAGGACATTAATAATGTGTCTCATATGTGTAAGGGGCGTTACTGTGTGTAATTGTGTATAAATGCATTACTAATGTGTGGCATTATGTCTATAAGGTTCTCTATGTGGCGTTGCGTATAGAAAGGGCACTACTGTGTCGTCTAATGTGAATAAAGAGCAATAGGGTGTGGTGTAATGTGAATAAGGAGCAATTCAGTGTGATGTAATGTGAATAAGGGGCTCTACTTTGAGGAGTAATGTTTATAAGGTAAAGTGATACTACTGTGGGATTTAATATGAATTATGGACACTATCGCATGATCAAATGTGAATAAAGTTGCAGTACTGTGTGGGGTAATTGGAATTGGGGTTACTATTGTGTGGCCATGCACCTTGCCAGCAAAAACACACCCCTTTTTGGTCTGTGCGCCAAATGTGCGAACTGTTCCTATTTAAAATATAGGGGGTACAAACACCAAAATAAGGACTGCTACGGGTGAGGGGTGATGGTGCTGGGAAAGAGGTGCAAGGTCAGAGGCGGAACCAGCGGTTGTGCTAGGGGGCACCAGCCAAAATCTTGCCTAGGGCATCATATTGGTTAGGGCCGGCTCTGTGTCAGGGTTTCTGTCCCTATTTACTCGTACTGCCAGGGCCTCTGTCCCTATTTACTGGTACTGTCAGGGCTTCTGTCCCTATTTACTCGTACTGCCAGGGCCTCTGTCCCTATTTACTGGTACTGTCAGGGCTTCTGTCCTATTTACTGGTACTGTCAGGGCTTCTGTCCTATTTACTGGTACTGTCAGGGCTTCTGTCCCTATTTACTGGTACTGTCAGGGCCTCTGTCCCTATTTACTGGTACTGTCAGGGCTTCTGTCCTATTTACTGGTACTGTCAGGGCCTCTGTCCCTATTTACTGGTACTGTCAGGGCTTCTGTCCCTATTTACTGGTACTGTCAGTGCCTCTGTCCCTATTTACTGGTACTGTCAGTGCCTCTGTCCCTATTTACTGGTACTGTCAGGGCTTCTGTCCCTATTTACTGGTACTGTCATAGCTTCTGTCCCTATTTACTGGTACTGTCAGTGCCTCTGTCCCTATTTACTGGTACTGTCAGAGCTTCTGTCCCTATTTACTGGTACTGTCAGTGCCTCTGTCCCTATTTACTGGTACTGTCAGGGCTTCTGTCCCTATTTACTGGTACTGTCAGGGCCTCTGTCCCTATTTACTGGTACTGTCAGGGCCTCTGTCCCTATTTACTGGTACTGTCAGGGCCTCTGTCCCTATTTACTGGTACTGTCAGGGCTTCTGTCCTATTTACTGGTACTGTCGGGGCTTCTGTCCCTATTTACTGGTACTGTCAGGGCTTCTGTCCCTATTTACTGGTACTGTCAGGGCTTCTGTCCCTATTTACTGGTACTGTCAGGACTTCTGTCCCTATTTACTGGTACTGTCAGGGCCTCTGTCCCTATTTACTGGTACTGTCAGGGCCTCTGTCCCTATTTACTGGTACTGTCGGGGCTTCTGTCCCTATTTACTGGTACTGTCAGGGCTTCTGTCCCTATTTACTGGTACTGTCAGGGCTTCTGTCCCTATTTACTGGTACTGTCAGGACTTCTGTCCCTATTTACTGGTACTGTCAGGGCCTCTGTCCCTATTTACTGGTACTGTCAGGGCCTCTGTCCCTATTTACTGGTACTGTCAGGGCTTCTGTCCCTATTTACTGGTACTGTCAGGGCCTCTGTCCCTATTTACTGGTACTGTCAGGGCCTCTGTCCCTATTTACTGGTACTGTCCATATTTACTGGTACTGTCAGGGCTTCTGTCCCTATTTACTGGTACTGTCAGGGCTTCTGTCCCTATTTTGTGGTACTGTCAGGGCTTCTGTCCCTATTTTGTGATACCCGCAGGGCTTCTGTTCCTATTTACTGGTACTGTCAGGGCTTCTGTCCCTAATTACTGGTACTGTCAGGGCTTCTGTCCCTATTTTGTGATACCCGCAGGGCTTCTGTCCCTATTTTGTGGTACTGTCAGGGTTTCTGTCCCTATTTTGTCATACCCGCAGGGCTTCTGTCCCTATTTTGTGGTACTGTCAGGGTTTCTGTCCCTATTTTGTGATGCCCGCAGGGCTTCTGTCCCTATTTTGTAGTACTGTCAGGGTTTCTGTCCCTGTTTACTGGTACTGTCAGGGCTTCTGTCCCTATTTACTGGTACTGTCAGGGCCTCTGTCCCTATTTACTGGTACTGTCAGGGCTTCTGTCCTATTTACTGGTACTGTCAGGGCCTCTGTCCCTATTTACTGGTACTGTCAGGGCTTCTGTCCTATTTACTGGTACTGTCAGGGCTTCTGTCCCTATTTACTGGTACTGTCAGGGCCTCTGTCCCTATTTACTGGTACTGTCAGGGCTTCTGTCCTATTTACTGGTACTGTCAGGGCTTCTGTCCTTATTTACTGGTACTGTCAGGGCTTCTGTCCCTATTTTGTGGTACTGTCAGGGCTTCTGTCCCTATTTACTGGTACTGTCAGGGCTTCTGTCCCTATTTTGTGATATCCGCAGGGCTTCTGTCCCTATTTTGTGGTACTGTCAGGGCTTCTGTCCCTATTTTGTGGTACTGTCAGGGCTTCTGTCCCTATTTACTGGTACTGTCAGGGCCTCTGTCCCTATTTACTGGTACTGTCAGGGCTTCTGTCCCTATTTTGTGATATCCACAGGGCTTCTGTCCCTATTTTGTGGTACTGTCAGGGCTTCTGTCCCTATTTTGTGGTACTGTCAGGGCTTCTGTCCCTATTTTGTGGTACTGTCAGGGTTTCTGTCCCTATTTTGTGGTACTGTCAGGGCTTCTGTCCCTATTCTGTGGTACTGTCAGGGCTTCTGTCCCTATTCTGTGATACCCGCAGGGCTTCTGTCCCTATTTTGTAGTACTGTCAGGGTTTCTGTCCCTATTTACTGGTACTGTCAGGGCTTCTGTCCTTATTTACTGGTACTGTCAGGGCTTCTGTCCCTATTTACTGGTACTGTCAGGGCTTCTGTCCCTATTTACTGGTACTGTCAGGGCTTCTGTTCCTATTTACTGGTACTGTCAGGGCTTCTGTCCTTATTTACTGGTACTGTCAGGGCTTCTGTCCTTATTTACTGGTACTGTCAGGGCTTCTGTCCCTATTTACTGGTACTGTCAGGGCTACTGTCCCTATTTACTGGTACTGTCAGGGCTTCTGTCCTATTTACTGGTACTGTCAGGGCCTCTGTCCCTATTTACTGGTACTGTCTGTCAGGGCCTCTGTCCCTATTTACTGGTACTGTCAGGGCTTCTGTCCCTATTTACTGGTACTGTCAGGGCTTTTGTCCCTATTTACTGGTACTGTCAGGGCCTCTGTCCCTATTTACTGCTACTGTCAGGGCTTCTGTCCTATTTACTGGTACTGTCAGGGCCTCTGTCCCTATTTACTGGTACTGTCTGTCAGGGCCTCTGTCCCTATTTACTGGTACTGTCAGGGCCTCTGTCCCTATTTACTGGTACTGTCAGGGCTTCTGTCCCTATTTACTGGTACTGTCAGGGCCTCTGTCCCTATTTACTGGTACTGTCAGGGCTTCTGTCCCTATTTACTGGTACTGTCAGGGCTTCTGTCCTATTTACTGGTACTGTCAGGGCTTCTGTCCTATTTACTGGTACTGTCAGGGCTTCTGTCCCTATTTTGTGGTACTGTCAGGGCTTCTGTCCCTATTTTGTGGTACTGTCAGGGCTTCTGTCCCTATTTACTGGTACTGTCAGGGCCTCTGTCCCTATTTACTGGTACTGTCAGGGCTTCTGTCCCTATTTTGTGATATCCGCAGGGCTTCTTTCCCTATTTTGTGGTACTGTCAGGGCTTCTGTCCCTATTTTGTGGTACTGTCAGGGCTTCTGTCCCTATTTTGTGGTACTGTCAGGGTTTCTGTCCCTATTTTGTGGTACTGTCAGGGCTTCTGTCCCTATTCTGTGGTACTGTCAGGGCTTCTGTTCCTATTCTGTGATACCAGCAGGGCTTCTGTCCCTATTTTGTAGTACTGTCAGGGTTTCTGTCCCTATTTTCTGGTACTGTCAGGGCTTCTGTCCTTATTTACTGGTACTGTCAGGGCTTCTGTCCCTATTTACTGGTACTGTCAGGGCTTCTATCCCTATTTACTGGTACTGTCAGGGCTTCTGTTCCTATTTACTGGTACTGTCAGGGCTTCTGTCCTTATTTACTGGTACTGTCAGGGCTTCTGTCCTTATTTACTGGTACTCTCAGGGCTTCTGTCCCTATTTACTGGTACTGTCAGGGCCTCTGTCCCTATTTACTGGTACTGTCAGGGCTTCTGTCCTATTTACTGGTACTGTCAGGGCCTCTGTCCCTATTTACTGGTACTGTCTGTCAGGGCCTCTGTCCCTATTTACTGGTACTGTCAGGGCTTCTGTCCCTATTTACTGGTACTGTCAGGGCTTCTGTCCCTATTTACTGGTACTGTCAGGGCCTCTGTCCCTATTTACTACTACTGTCAGGGCTTCTGTCCTATTTACTGGTACTGTCAGGGCCTCTGTCCCTATTTACTGGTACTGTCTGTCAGGGCCTCTGTCCCTATTTACTGGTACTGTCAGGGCCTCTGTCCCTATTTACTGGTACTGTCAGGGCTTCTGTCCCTATTTACTGGTACTGTCAGGGCCTCTGTCCCTATTTACTGGTACTGTCAGGGCTTCTGTCCCTATTTACTGGTACTGTCAGGGCTTCTGTCCTATTTACTGGTACTGTCAGGGCTTCTGTCCTATTTACTGGTACTGTCAGGGCTTCTTTCCCTATTTTGTGGTACTGTCAGGGCTTCTGTCCCTATTTTGTGGTGCTGTCAGGGCTTCTGTCCCTATTTTGTGGTACTGTCAGGGCTTCTGTCCCTATTTTGTGGTACTGTCAGGGCTTCTGTCCCTATTTTGTGGTGCTGTCAGGGCTTCTGTCCCTATTTTGTGGTGCTGTCAGGGCTTCTGTCCCTATTCTGTGATACCCGCAGGACTTCTGTCCCTATTTTGTGGTGCTGTCAGGGCTTCTGTCCCTATTTTGTGGTGCTGTCAGGGCTACTGTCCCTATTTTGTGGTGCTGTCAGGGCTTCTGTCCCTATTTTGTGGTGCTGTCAGGGCTTCTGTCCCTATTCTGTGATACCCGCAGGACTTCTGTCCCTATTTTGTGGTGCTGTCAGGGCTTCTGTCCCTATTTTGTGGTGCTGTCAGGGCTACTGTCCCTATTTTGTGGTGCTGTCAGGGCTTCTGTCCCTATTTTGTGGTGCTGTCAGGGCTTCTGTCCCTATTTTGTGGTGCTGTCAGGGCTTCTGTCCCTATTTTGTGGTACTGTCAGGGCTCCTGTGTCGACTACATATACAGTGGCGCTTTACAACTGAAACTAGTAATAAGGGGAGACTGGGGAATGACAGGGCAATAGTGATATTCATGTATAACGGACTCATGTGCGGAGCGGCCTCTACTATGAGCTACATCTAACCTGCACATGAGACACGATATGAGCTCATACATGTTATATATGATGCATCCCCCCCGCACTGACTCCCCCTCCCCCATCCCCCTCCCTCAGAGCCCGGACGCCCCAGCAAGGACTCTGGGCTTTGTGTGTAATTGGATAGGTCTCAGGGAAACTCTCTAATAGGATCTGCTGACAATTTGCTGAAAATAACAAAGTCTGGAAGTGTTAATTCTCCTGTAATCTGCTGAGCACAGATTACATTCCTGGGAGATCTTTACCTGACAGCCCTGAGCCTGCAGCGCATCCATCGCCCTGGTGAAAGCTGCGCTCGGAGGGTCACAGATCTCCACCTGCGTCCTGACGTTCTGCTCGTAGTAGGGGCCCATCATGAAATAGTTCTCACCCCACTCGTCCACCGTCATCTTAGCTTTAGTCTGGATGACTGTGTAGATACCGCCGACTGGAGGGAGAGATAAAGTACAGGGAGATATCAGAGCTTGCGTACAATGAGCCCCACCGTCACCGCCGCCAACACACAAAGGGGCACATTTACTAACTGGCGGTCTTCGTTCTAACCTAACCGTGATCGCCCTGGTATAGAAGTGTAAAGGCATTTTTATTTAACCCTTTCATCGCTTCATAACTTAACGAAAGCCTGCTCAGATCACGCTGGTTTTGCCTTTAGTAAATGGCCAGTTTTGGTCGGTTTACAAAATCGACGTACAATCACCCACAACCCCCAAATGTATTAGTATATACCCCCAATGTGTTCTGTTCTTATACATTATTTATTTATTAGCAGTGTCTTATATAGCGCGGCATATTCCGTTGCGCTTTACAATTAGAACAACAGTAATAGAACAAAACTGGGCAAAAAACGACAGACATAGAGGTAGGAGGGCCCTGCTCACAAGCTTACACTGTATAGATCACTACAGATGATGATGATGATGATCGTGATTCCTGCTGAACGCTCTGCGCCGTTGGTCTAACTTGGACCAGGCCGCAATTTTACTTGCCGAAATTAGGCGTAACACAATTTGCGGCCTATGGGGGTCATTCCGAGTTGATCGCTCGTTGACGATTTTCGCAACGGAGCGATTAAGGCAAAAATGCGCATGCGCTAAGTATTTTAGCACAAAACTTAGTAGATTTACTCACGTCCGAACGAGGAATTTTCATTGTTGAAGTGATCGGAGTGTGATTGACAGGAAGTGGGTGTTTCTGGGCGGAAACTGGCCGTTTTCAGGGAGTGTGCGGAAAAACGCAGGCGTGTCAGGGAAAAACGCGGGAGTGTCTGGAGAAACGGGGGAGTGGCTGGCCAAACGCAGGGCGTGTGTATGACGTCAAACCAGTAGCGAAACGGGCTGAGCTGAACGCAATCTGTGAGTAGGTCTGGAGCTACTCAGAAACTGCTAAGAAATTTCCATTTGCAATTCTGCTAATCTTTCGTTCGCTATTCTGCTAAGCTAAGATACACTCCCAGAGGGCGGCGGCCTAGCGTGTGCAATGCTGCTAAAATCTGCTAGCGAGCAAACAACTCGGAATTACCCCCAATGTGTGTAGTTATGTATACAGGCTGTGTGCTGATGTGGCCTATATCAGTCATTACCATCATCAGCTACACAGCCCTGCTCCCTCCACACTCTACAATCAGAGCCGGCCCTAACCAATATGATGCCCTAGGCAAGATTTTGGCTGGTGCCCCCTAGCACCGCCGCTGGTTCCGCCTCTGACCTTGCACATCTTTCCCAGCACCATCACCCCTCACCCATAGCAGTCCTTATTTTGGTGTTTGTACCCCCTTTACTTTAAATAGGAACAGTTTGCACAGCCCAAAAAGGGGTGTGTTTTTGCTGGCAAGGGGCATGGCCACACAATAGTAACCACAATTCCAAGTACGCCACACAGTACTGCAACTCTATTCACATTTGATCATGTGATAGTGTCCATAATTCATATTACATCCCACAGTAGTATCACTTTACCTTATAAACGTTACTCCTCACAATAGAGCCCCTTATTCACATTACATCACACTGAATTGCTCCTTATTCACATTACACCACACCCTATTGGTCTTTATTCACATTAGATGACATAGTAGTGCCATTTCTATATGCAACGCCACATAGTAGAGCACCTTATACACATAATGCCACACATTAGTAATGCATTTATACACAATTCCACACAGTAATGCCTCTTACACATATTAGACACATTATTAATGTCCTTATAAACATAATGCACCTTACACATTATGCCAACCCTTATTAATGCCCTTTTACACATAATGTCCCTTACACATATGCCGCACATTATTAATGCCCTTATACACATAATGACCCATCATAGTGCCCCCTACACATTTGCTGCACATTATTAGTGCCCCTATACACATATTTGCACACATACAGTAGTACCCTGTTACACATATGCCGCACATTATTAATGCCCTTATACACATAATGACACACATAGTGCCCTTACACATATGTTGCACATTATTAATGCATTTTTACATGACACACATAATGCTCCTTACACATATTCCGAACACTACTGCACAACCAACCTACTAACATGCACACAGCACTCACACTGCCACTAACACTGTGACCTCTGCCTCTGCTTGAATACAGATGTGTCCTCATAAATCTTGCCTCAATGCTAACGTCGGGCACATTTTTTAATGAAAATGCATCTTATCTGCATTGCTATGTGGCTAGGATGCACAAGCAGCTTCTGCTGATTAAAATGATATGCAACATGCCTATATACTGTGTGAGACTGTGGCTGTATCTGCATATGAAATGCTACATACAGAATATAGGCATGACGCATATCATATTAATCAGCAGAATCTGCTGATGCCCCTAAGCATATCAAATGCCCTAGGCAATTGCCTAGTTTGCCTATGCCTATGGCCGGCTCTGTCTACAATAAGAGACCAGGAGTAGTGCTTTATCCTGGGGTAGATATGGGCACAGTGTGGTGTGCCAGGCTGGGATGGTCACAGTATAACGGAGACCGGGAGTATGTGCCCCTCCCCCCATACAATCTACTGTCCTGAACTAATCCCACAGAACACATAATACAAATATCACATTTTATTCTGTGTCTGTATTTTGTTTACTTATGTGGAATATATGTCCAGTCACGTATAACAGAGATGCGCAAGACTGCCGCTAAGTGTTCAAATGCGACCAGTCGTACACCCTGCCATACTGAACTTGCGCTGCCCCACACTGGATACACCTCGCCGGGTGTACTAAGCCACGGGTGGAGATTACTTTCAGAATTAAATCCAGACGCATTGTACAGCGTGTGCGCAGTGACACAAATACCGTTTTTGCCTCCATCAGTCCTGTGTTTGTTGATCTGCATTGTGTGGAATCTGTGGCCTATAAGCAGGGATTGGAAAGCTGCCGTCAGCTCCTTCTGCTCTGTGCTGGGGTTTGAATTCCGGGTGAGGTAAAAATTATGGCGGGAAACCCACACGGAGCATTTAAGGTCCAATTCACGTGAGATACTTCATGGCCAAATACAAAGTGAAATTGATGTTGACATTTTTGCTTTTTTTTTGTCACCGGCGCACAGCGGAGGCGGCAGCCAATCATCTCACTACGTTCAGTGACGTAATATACTTTGCTGTTGCCTCCATACATGTCACTGTCAGTTCCCATTTCCCAAAAAAATCATTAGATCGCTATTTATCTATCATACGGGTCACTTGTCCAGAACTGATAACTCCCTTCCATCTACACTGGCTCCCATTCCCCTACAGAATCCTCTTCTCACTCCTCACCCTCACATACAAGGCCATCTCTAATTCCACTGCTCCCTACATCTCCAAACTCCTCTCCCTTCATACCCCCTCCCACCCACTATGGTCGGCTGATGACCGTCGCCTCTCCTCTGCCTTGGCCACTGCTTCCCATGCACGAGTTCAGGATTTTGCCCGTGCTGCACCCCTTCAGTGGAATGCGCTCCCCCGCTCCATTAGACTCTCCCCGACCTTGCAAAGCTTCAAACGGGCATTGAAAACCCACCTATTTATCAAAGCGTACCCCTCCAATGCATAACCTAGTCCTTAGGCTGCTCCTCCATCCCCCTGCCCCATGCCTTGGACATCTCTGCTTTGCTCGCATACCACCATCAGGCTTCTACCTGCTTGCTTGCACCTCATGTCATCTGTCTGTTGCCCCTCCCCACTAGATTGTTAGCTCTTCAGAGCAGGGCCCTCTTTCCTCGTCTAAACCCTCTTCTTGACACATTTCACTCAGCGACCATCTTTTCCTGCTTTCTCTCCTGCTGGTAAAGGCTCATCTCTATCTATGGCCGCCAGCCCCAAGTAGTACAATGATTACTCCTTCGCTACTTACATCTAAGCTGTATTATGTTTTGAGAACTGTGTTGCTCTTTGTTACCTGCACTCCATTTTTGTTATTTATTTACTGTTATGCTAAGTTTTGTCTCCCTGTACTGTCCTTTGTACGGCGCTGCGAAACACATGTGGCGCCCTATAAATAAAATATAATAATAATAATAATAATAATAATAATCTGCCAGCAACCTGTCCATAGTGAGACACTTTATAATAGGATAGAGACGCTTTGCGGCGTAAAAAGAAAAATTGCCATTAATGTTGTAACACTGGGGCGAGGAACTACCAGCTCCTCCATCCTCTAGACGGCTTGTTACCGGTTGCTGTAGGGATACCAGTACTGACATTCCCGCCAATTTCATGACATCAGAACTAGTTTTGAATATCGCCACCTGGAGGAGGAAATTATCACTGCAGATGTTTTGTCAGAGGCGCCTCTTCGGGCCCTGATAGTAATATTGACCTCTCGCTGAACCTCACTCGGCCCATCTTTCAAACTCCACCTTTCTAAGCTAATCCTGATCCTCCCGGATCCATAACAAATCGACTTAGCCTCGTCTTATCCCCCGCTGCAGCCCAATGGCTGACCTCACACAGCACCACAAATGAATGAGCTATATGTGGACCAATGTGGTCACAAACATGGAAGCCAAATTGGGCGGATCTGGTTGTTTGGCTGATTTGGTCACCGGCAAATCTCAAAAGGATAAAATAGGTTATTCACCACTTTTTTGGGGGGGGGCAACGTATCAACCAATCAGGGCCTAACATGGCCAGGATGAACCAGTTCGGCTAATAGTGATGTGGCTCAGCCTAAGCGGCTTATTTATAAAGCAGAGAAAAGAGTGGAGAAGTGAGTCAATGTAGAAGTTGCCCATGGCAACCAATCAGCTGCTATGTCTAATTTTATAGAATGCACTTTATAAATGTTACCTCATCACTGATTGGTTGCCATGGGCAATTTCTCCATTGACTCACTTCACTGTTCTCACTGCTTCGTGAATAGACCCCTAAAACATCTGAGGGCCTATGCATCAACGCTTGGAGAGAGATAAAGTACCAGCCGATCAGCTCCAACCTGTCATGTCTGTGCTTGATAAATGACAGAAGCTGATTGGTTGGTTCTTTATGTCTCTGCTTTATCTCTCTCCAAGCGTTGACCCATGTGCTTCACGAGCTTGGTCAGTTTACCGCGGGTAGATAATACAACCGTTAGAGGGCTTTCTGGGGTCTTCTGTTACTGAAAGGTGGTGAGAGAGCCCCTGAGCAGGCCGGTGCCATAGAGACCCCATGTCTGCCAGCCGGACATTACCCAGGAAGGTCCTTCCACATCTCATCTAAGCGTTATCGATTTGCCAGGTGTTCCTCCAAATAATAACATTTCCCTGCGTGTCGTAGCCACTGATATGGTAATCCCTGTAATCCTATTGTATGGCCCTGCGCTCCCCGCGTCACCACAGCGCCCATTACATTATGCAAAACGGATTGAAGACTTCAAGGGGAGATGTCTCAAGTCTTGGAGAGATATAGTGGAGATCAGCTTCTAAGCATCATTACATAGACTGTGCCAGATACATGACAAAGACTGGTGGGCACTTTATCTCTCTCCAAGGCTTGCTACTTCTCCCCCTTTCCTGAGAGCATGTACTCTTAGGGTTACCGGGGTGTAAATATTTATGTACGGACACCAGAGAGAACAGTGCGTTAAACATTGTATCCTTCAAACTTTTATTCAGGCATTTGGGGAAATAATATCCCGGTGCATGTAGCCCAGCAATTCCCAAACTCAGTTCTCAAGTACCCCCAACAGTTCATGTTTTCCAGGTCTCCTCACAGAATCACAAGTTAAGTAATTAGCTCCACCTGTGGCTTTTATAATGTGTCAGTGAGTAATGAGCACACCTGTGCTCCTGCCGGGTGACCTGGAAAACATGAACTGTTGGGGGTCCTGGAGGACCAAGCTTGGGAACCGCTAATGTAGGCAGATAATCTAAATCCAGTCCTAGGGACACATGACAGGGCATGTTTTCCCTATCTCCTTGCTGTAGCGCAGGTGCATTCATCACTGAATGACACATTTGGTGCTATTTCTATCACTTGTGATTCTTTGAGGAGACCCAGAAAACCTGCCCAGTCAGTGTGTCCCGGGTTCTGGATCTGAGAAGCGCTGACCTATACCGTACATGGGGAAAAGTCACTCACGTTATAGGTAAATGGGAATTGAGAGTCTCCTGAAGGAACGTTAATGATAACAGATAACTAGAACTCTGACAATATAATTTCATTATATCAGTGTTATTATAAATATATGACGCCTTCATTTCTACTTACATATAGGTTCCACCGATCTTATATTACTAGAATATTCCTGTACTTATGGTAAAACTTTAATGAAAATATAAAACTATATTACTAAGAATGATTATTCTTGCTGGCTGAAAGTCTGTGTCTGTGTGTAGGTGAAATCAGATTATTAGAGAGTATTCAGTACTGAGAAGCTCCATACTCTGTATTATTCTGCCACCTAGTGGTGACAAAGAGATGACACAGGCTAGCTGAGAGGACAGCTTAGCACTGAGAAGCAGGCCATCATCTCCAGTCTATCCAATCTCTATGCCAGGTCCCAGCAGGAAAGCCTAGTGGAGACCCCCAGGCCTGTCCCCCTGTGGTCTGTGTCCTCCTCTCACTAACTATCTCTCACCCCTTGTCTCACCTATCCTGCGATCAAACCAGTCTCATCAATCATTAACCAGTGTACACTGTAACCTGACATTATGGATTATTACCCAGAGCCGACAGTTTATATAGCACTGTGCAGATTGTAACGCGTGCACAGACATCACATACTTACAGTATTAAACTCATGTAAAAAGGAGAAGAGGACACTGATCACAAGAGCTTACAATCTAAAGGGTCATTGGCCTTTTCCTGTAATCCAGTAACCCCTCCAATCTTATTATCTGGAAAATGAGACATCCGCACTCTATGAGCGTTAGACAAACGCCCATGAACAGCCCCTGAACCAGGAGATTTACAAACCTTTGTTGGTGACTTCCCAGGAGATCTCAAAGAGTAGAAGGTCTTCTATGGGAAGGTCCTCTTCATCCCACTGAGGGAGTCCATTTAGGGAGGTGACAGAGAGGGACCTGCTGAGCGGCATGGTGCCTCAGTCCTAGCTGGAGGTGTGATAATGTCTTCTCACTGCCCCTCACCTCACTAAGACATCACAGGAGGAAAAGGAAACCTTTTTACTAGATAATCTTGGGCTTAGTGCTTCTCAAAGGCTGACACAAACCATTATACAGACACAGCCAAATCCCACACGGCCTTGTTAAGTGGCCAGAGCTGATCAGAGGTCTGTTGTCAGCCAGGTCTAAAATCCAGGTCTGGACAGACGTCAGCCAGAGGAACCTTGAATTGTATGACCCTCAGCACTATAGCACCGGTGCGGGGCAATCATTAGCCAGGACATGTCACATGCCGTCGTGTGTTTGCACTGACACTGATTTGCAGAGTATGAAGCATGAAAAATATAAATATTTTCATTCAAATACTCTTCAGATCAATGGAATTCACCAATAAACTGAAAACAACCGGTCACTTATTAACCGTCTGCGGTTACCTGAGAATGCAGTGTCGCCCTTTTGTATAAGATGAGGCAACAGCAGAGAACACGCCCGGATCACACGTCTCACACACTACAGTCTGACAGAAATGTAAAAAGGGTTTATTTGTTTTTATGTGAGGAACAAAAATCCTATTTTCTGCACGTATAACAACCCCAGGGGCAAGATGGCAGTTTCCAGATACAATATGTATCAATTTACCTCATAGCCCCTCATTTCCACCATTATTGCCCCCCTAGTGTCACTGCGCCATCTCATAGCCACATTTCATGCTTACTTGCTGTTCTATTGAACTGTTTGCAAACAATGATTCCTAAAACTACTCCTGATCCACACAAGCCCCGCCCTGATTCAAACAAGCCCCGCCCTGATCCACACAAGCCCCATCCTGATCCAGACAGAATTGCACACTTTTTGGTGAAGCTCCACCCACGTTAGTTTAAGCTCCACCCCTTTTCACAGCTCACAAATCAGGACTGTCTCATGAAAATAGGGACAGTTGGGAGGTAAGTATTCATTACTGCCCTGCACTGTCAGCTATTCTCAAACCTCTAATATCACGTCTCCTCTACCACCAATCCATGCAGACTTCCATTCACCAGAGATCCAATGACTGTGATACAGTTGTCATTATGTAACAGTGCTGGGTGTCCGGGACGTACAGTTGTTGACACCTTGTGTCTGTAGCTGTTCTGATCCCTTTTCTGTTTCACACAGTGCACTTTCCTTTAGTGAAGTGAACGCTGGTCTTTCCATTCTAGGACATTGTTAGCTATAATATATGTTCCCCTCTTTGGTACATAAAGCATGCTTTGTGTTTCTATGATTTTTGTATAGTCCTAATTTTTAAGCATGCTTTAATTGCTTCAATCTTTGTGTCTGTAAGCACTTTATTGTCAATCCCTTTAATGGTGATAGGGTCACATTTGATTAACATGGTGAACCACTCCTCATTGCAGCTGAAATGCCTTGCTGCACCTGAATCGATATACCAGCAATCTTTCCTGCAACTATCTGTGACACTCAGGTCTGATTCAATTTTGTTTTTACATTTCCTACATGCATAGGGTTCACATTCTTTTTCTTGCATTTGAATGCCTTGTGACCAATCTTATGACAATTGTAGCACTTGAACTGTAATTTTCTGACTTTCTGACTCTTTCTTTGTAATGCAGTACTTTCCTCTGTCAACTTGCAGGGCATGCGCACTTGGAACTGTAGTAACTTTGCTCTGACTCTGTCTGTGGTTAGTTTGCTGTGTTTGCTTCCAATGCCACAACTACTGTAGGAAGTCAAACTCAGGTGTCAAGTTTTGTAGCATCACCGTAGCTATCTCTTCATCGTCTCTAACAGACGTTAGTTGCTGAAAAAACAGCCATAATTTAGTTAATGTAATCACTCATATTGCTGCATTCACATAAGCTGGTATTCCATAATACATGTCTTAGATGAATCCTTCTCATGAGACCTCCATCTTAGTATGCTGCCTGCAGTGCTGTCCACATGGGGTCTTCTTGGCTCTCCTGTACGGTGGTGAAAAAATGGGGTAACATGTCACTGGTGTTGATGTGTCTCATTTCTCAACGTACATACTTTTTAGCCATTTTGTCTCCAGATACCCAGTTATGTGTTAAACCCATGAAAGCATTTAATCACGTATAGGGGGTCATTGCGAGTTTGCTAGCTGCATTCGTTCGCTGTGCAGTGATGAGGCAAAAAAAAGGCACTTCTGCGCATGCGTATGCGGCGCAATGCCACGCGCGGCGTACCATTACAACGAACGATGTAGTTTTGCACAGGGTCTAGCGAAGCATTTCTGTCGCACTGGTGGCAGGCGTGGCTGGAAAAATGCAGGCGTGCCAGGAAAAATGCAGGCGTGGCTGGGCGAACGCAGGGCGTGTTTGTGACGTCAAATCAGTAACTGAATGGTCTGAAGTGATCGCAAGCGCTGAGTAGGTCTGAAGCTACTCTGAAACTGCACAAAATTATTTTGTAGCCGCTGTGCGATCCTTTCGTTCGCACTTCTGCTAAGCTAAAATACACTCCCAGTGGGCGGCGGCTTAGCGTTTGCACGGCTGCTAAAAACTGCTAGCGAGCGAACAACTCGGAATGACCACCAGAGATACATAAAGTGTTGGAATAATGAAATAAGAAGTGTAAGAGTCAAGCTGTGTGTTCAGAGAGACAAGCTGCAACAGATTGCTGAGACTTGTGGTGCCACAGCCAGACCAAGTGTTCTAGTGATTGCTATGCTAATGTTTGGAGGGAAACTGTATCCTGCTATTTGGCGAGAGCTAGCCACTATTCCATGAGATCCTGCGCTGTATAAATTACATATTCCAACGCTGCGACAATAGACTGTTTCTGCGCACACAGCGATCCTCGTATACAGCCTGGGTTGTAATGGTTAAACTGCTTTATTATTAGCTCTTCATTACACTGTGTCCTGGACATCACCACCCGGTGTAAGGAACCATTCATCTCTGTAACGAGAACCGTCATTGAACCACGCAGGACTGAAAGTAATGAAATATTATTGGGAAGCGGTAAGTAGGTATTGTTGTGCGGTGCTCGGCAGGATGTAGAATGATTGGTACATAATGTGCATCTGTGGAGAGCGAAGCGGCTTTGTATAATCAGTGAGCGAATGTTTAGTGGGAGGCGTCACTCAGGTGAATGTGATATTTTATTAGTGATCCCTGTATTTAATGTGATTTAGGAAATGCTTGCCATGTGTTTCTTAATTCCGGGGTGCTGACCATGCGGCTCTCCCGCTGTTGTGGAACTACACATCCAAGCATGCCCTGTCACAGTTTAAGCATTCCCTATTAGCAAAATCGTGTGCATGCTGGGATGTGTAGTTCCACAACAGCTGGAGGACATCGTGTTCTGCACCCTTGCTTTCATTTAAGTGGCCCATTCTGCTCTTTATTTGTAGCCAATAGAAATAAATAAAAAAAATCCATGTACTGTATAAATTGCATGTATTCTGTCTGCTCTATTGCCTGTGTGGGAATGGGTAGGTGGTCCTCGCCTCTCTGCTGTGTGGGAATGGGTAGGTGGTCCTCGCCTCTCTGCTGTGTGGGAATGGGTAGGTGGTCCTCGCCTCTCTGCTGTGTGGGAATGGGTAGGTGGTCCTCGCCTCTCTGCTGTGTGGGAATGGGTAGGTGGTCCTCGCCTCTTTGCTGTGTGGGAATGGGTAGGTGGTCCTCGCCTCTCTGCTATGTGGGAATGGGTAGGTGGTCCTCGCCTCTCTGCTGTGTGGGAATGGGTAGGTGGTCCTCGCCTCTCTGCTGTGTGGGAATGGGTAGGTGGTCCTCGCCTCTTTGCTGTGTGGGAATGGGTAGGTGGTCCTCGCCTCTCTGCTGTGTGGGAATGGGTAGGTGGTTCTCGCCTCTCTGCTGTGTGGGAATGGGTAGGTGGTCCTCGCCTCTCTGCTGTGTGGGAATGGGTAGGTGGGCCTCGCCTCTTTGCTGTGTGGGAATGGGTAGGTGGTCCTCGCCTCTCTGCTGTGTGGGAATGGGTAGGTGGTTCTCGCCTCTCTGCTGTGTGGGAATGGGTAGGTGGTCCTCGCCTCTCTGCTGTGTGGGAATGGGTAGGTGGGCCTCGCCTCTCTGCTGTGGTGTAAGGGAGGGAAGAGGCAACAGTACAGCCTAGGACAGAGTGCCGACAAGAGCGGCGTCCTGCCAACACACCGCATCCTGGTGACGTCGGGCCTGTCATATTACAATACTTTAACATCTGCTATAAATTTATTAATACTATAAAAAGAAGCAATAAAACAAATAAAAAATAGTAGCAATCTGGCAGTTGGTTTACCAGTGGGAATAAAAGTAATACTGTCAGTGCAGAGGAGAGACTGATAACGGTATACACCATTACATGTGATCAACAACATTTACACTATAAATCTAATAAAAATCTAAAGAAATCTATATATAATGTTCCAGATGTAGAGCTAATAGAAGAAATACAGTCCGTGTATAGATGGGTACAATTCCTCAGTTACTTAGTGAAGGTCGGCTATCACACTTAATTGAATGCGTGTGAGAATGTCAACAAGGGCACCAGAATGTCCACATACTGGTTTATGCTTATTTTAGCCTAAACCTAACCCTAACCATAATCCTAACCATAACCATAACCCTAAACCTAACCCTATAATATCCCCACCTAATAATATTATATATTATACAATTTAAAGTTCAGAGTCAACTTTGTGTACTACTGCTATAACGCTATATCTCCTATAGTCTCAGCATCACCCTCTCCCTCACATGGAGGGTCCTCTCTATCTTCTGTCTCATGTCCACTCCGAGTCCCACTACTATAGCTCCTATAGTCTCATCATTAACCTCTCCCTCACATGGAAGGTCCTCTCTACCTTCTGTCTCATGTCCTCCCCAAATACCGCTACTATAGCTCCTATAGTCACAGAACCACCCTCTCTCTCACATGAAGGTCGTCTCTACCTTCTGTTTCTTGTCCATATGAGTCCTACTGCTATAGCTCCTATAGACTCAGCATCACCTCCTCCGTCACATGATGGGTCCTCTCTACCTTCTGTCTCATGTCCTCTCTGTGTACCACTACTATAGCTCCTATAGTCACAGAACCACCCTCTCTCTCACATGAAGGTCGTCTCTACCTTCTGTCTCATGTCCATATGAGTCCTACTGCTATAGCTCCTATAGACTCAGCATCACCTCCTCCGTCACATGATGGGTCCTCTCTACCTTCTGTCTCATGTCCTCTCCGTGTACCACTACTATAGCTCCTATAGTCACAGCATCGCTGTCTCGCTGACATGAAGTGCCCTCTCTTCCTTCTGTCTCATGTCCACTCTGAGTCCCACTACTATATCTCCTACAGTCTCAGCATCGCTGTCTCGCTCACATGAAGGTCCTCTCTATCTTCTATCTCATGTCCTCTCTGTGTACCACTACTATAGCTCCTATAGTCTCACCATCGCCCTCTCCCTCACATGGAGGGTCCTCTCTATCTTCTATCTCATGTCCTCTCTGTGTACCACTACTATAGCTCCTATAGTCTCAGCATCGCCCTATCTCCCTCACATGGAGGGTTCTCTCTATCTTCTGTCTCATGTTCTTTCTGTGTACCACTACTATAGCTCTTATAGTCTCAGCATCGCCCTCTCCCTCACATGGAGGGTTCTCTCTATCTTCTGTCTCATGTTCTTTCTGTGTACCACTACTATAGCTCCTATAGTCTCAGCATCGCCCTCTCCCTCACATGGAGGGAACTCTCTATCTTCTGTCTCATGTCCTCTCTGTGTACCACTACTATAGCTCCTATAGTCTCAGCATCAACCGCTCCCTCACATGGAGGGAACTCTCTATCTTCTGTCTCATGTTCCCTCTGTGTACCACTACTATAGCTCCTATAGTCTCAGCATCAACCTCTCCCTCACATGGAAGGTCCTCTCTACCTTTTGTCTCATGTCCTCTCTAAATCCCATTACTATAGCTCCTATAGTCTCAGTATCATCCTCTTCCTCACATGGAGGGAACTCTCTATCTTCTGTCTCATGTCCTCTCTGTGTACCACTACTATAGCTCCTATAGTCTCAGCATAATCCTCTCCCTCACATGGAAGGTCCTCTCTACCTTTTGTCTCATGTCCTCTCTAAATCCCATTACTATAGCTCCTATAGTCTCAGTATCACCTTCTCCTTCATATGGAGGGTCCTCTCTACCTTCTATCTCATGTCTTCTCTAAATCCCATTACTATAGTTCCTATAGTCTCAGCATCACCCTCTTCCTCACATGGAGGGAACTCTCTATCTTCTGTCTCATGTCCTCTCTAAATCCCATTACTATAGCTCCTATAGTCTCAGTATCACCCTCTGCCTAACAAGGAGGGTCCTTTGTATCTCATGTCCACTCCGAGTACCACTCCAATAGCTCTTATAATCTCAGCATCACCACCTCCCTCTCATAGAGGGCCCTTCTATCTCATGTCTTCTACGAGTCCCACTACAATAGCTCTTGTATTCTCAGGATCAGCCATTCCCTCACATAGAGGCTTTCTCTATCTTCAGTCTCATGTCCTCCCCAAATACCGCTACTATAGCTCCTATAGTCACAGAACCACCCTCTCTCACACATGAAGGTCGTCTCTACCTTCTGTCCCGTGTCCATAGGAGTCCTACTGCTATAGCTCCTATAGACTCAGCATCACCCCCTCCGTCACATTATGGGTCCTCGCTACCTTCTGTCTCATGTCCTCTCCGTGTACCACTACTATAGCTCCTATAGTCACAGTATCGCTGTCTCCCTGACATGAAGGGCCCTCTCTTACTTCTGTCTCATGACCACTCTGAGTCCCACTACTATAGCTCCTATAGTCTCAGCATCGCCCTCTCCCTCACATGGAGGGTTCTCTCTATCTTCTGTCTCATGTTCTTTCTGTGTACCACTACTATAGCTCTTATAGTCTCAGCATCGCACTCTCCCTCACATGGAGGGTTCTCTCTATCTTCTGTCTCATGTCCTCTCTGAGTCCCACTACTATAGCTCTTATAGTCTCAGCATCGCCCTCTCCCTCACATGGAGGGAACTCTCTATCTTCTGTCTCATGTCCTCTCTGTGTACCACTACTATAGCTCCTATAGTCTCAGCATCAACCGCTCCCTCACATGGAGGGAACTCTCTATCTTCTGTCTCATGTTCCCTCTGTGTACCACTACTATAGCTCCTACTGCTATAGCTCCTATAGACTCAGCATCACCCCCTCCGTCACATTATGGGTCCTCGCTACCTTCTGTCTCATGTCCTCTCCGTGTACCACTACTATAGCTCCTATAGTCACAGTATCGCTGTCTCCCTGACATGAAGGGCCCTCTCTTACTTCTGTCTCATGACCACTCTGAGTCCCACTACTATATCTCCTACAGCCTCAGCATCGCTGTATCCCTCACATAAAGGACCCTCTATTCCTTCTATCTCATGTCCCCCCTGAGTCGAACTACTATAGCTCCTATAGTCTCAGCATCGCCCTCTCCCTCACATGGAGGTCCTCTCTATCTTCTATCTCATGTCCTCTCCAAGTACCACTACTATAGCTCCTATAGTCTCAGCATCGCCCTCTCCCTTACATGGAGGGTCCTCTCTATCTTCTGTCTCATGTCCTCTCTGTGTACCACTACTATAGCTCCTATAGTAACAGCATCACCCTCTCCCTCACATGGAGGTCCTCTCTATCTTCTGTCTCATGTCCTCTCCGAATCCCACTACTATAGCTCTTATAGTCTCAGCATCGCCCTCTCCCTCACATGGAGGGAACTCTCTATCTTCTGTCTCATGTTCTCTCTGTGTACCACTACTATAGCTCCTATAGTCTCAGCATCATCCTCTTCCTCACATGGAAGGTCCTCTCTACCTTTTGTCTCATGTCCTCTCTAAATCCCATTACTATAGCTCCTATAGTCTCAGTATCACCCTCTACTTCATATGGAGGGTCCTTTCTACCTTCTATCTCATGTCCTCTCTAAATCCCATTACTATAGTTCCTATAGTTTCAGCATCACCATCTTCCTTACATGGAGGGAACTCTCTATCTTCTGTCTCATGTCCTCTCTGAATCCCATTACTATAGCGCCTATAGTCTCAGTATCACCCTCTGCCTAACAAGGAGGGTCCTTTGTATCTCATGTCCACTCCGAGTACCACTCCTATAGCTCTTATAGTCTCAGCATCACTACCTCCCTCACATGGAGGGCCCTCTCTACCTTCTATCTCATGTCCTCTACGAGTCCCACTACAATAGCTCCTGTATTCTCAGTATCAGCCAGTCCCTCACTTAGAGGCTTTCTCTACCTTCTGTCTCATGTCCTCCCCAAATACCGCTACTATAGCTCCTATAGTCACAGAACCACCCTCTCTCTCACATGAAGGTCATCTCTACCTTCTGTCTCATGTCCACATGAGTCCTACTTCTATAGCTCCTATAGACTCAGCATCCCTCCCTCCGTCACATGATGGGTCCTCTCTACCTTCTGTCTCATGCCCTCTTTGTGTACCACTACTATAGTCTCAGCATCACCCTCTCCCTCACATGGAGGGTCCTCTCTACCTTCTGTCTCATGTCCTCTCCGTGTACCACTACTATAGCTCCTATAGTCACAGCATCGCTGTCTCCCTGACATGAAGAGCCCTCTCTTCCTTCTGTCTCATGTCCTCTCCGAGTCCCACTACTACATCTACAGTTTCAGCATCGCTGTCTCCCTCACATGAAGGACTCTCTCTTCCTTCTGTCTCTTGTCCTCTCTGTGTACCACTACTTTAGCTCCTATAGTAAAAGCATCGCCCTCTCCCTCACATGGAGGCTCTCTCTATCTTCTGTCTCATGTCCTCTCCGAGTCCCACTACTATAGCTCTTATAGTCTCAGCATCGCCCTCTCCCTCACATGGAGGGAACTCTCTATCTTCTGTCTCATGTCCTCTCTGTGTACCACTACTATAGCTCCTATAGTCTCAGCATCAACCGCTCCCTCACATGGAGGGAACTCTCTATCTTCTGTCTCATGTTCCCTCTGTGTACCACTACTATAGCTCCTACTGCTATAGCTCCTATAGACTCAGCATCACCCCCTCCGTCACATTATGGGTCCTCGCTACCTTCTGTCTCATGTCCTCTCCGTGTACCACTACTATAGCTCCTATAGTCACAGTATCGCTGTCTCCCTGACATGAAGGGCCCTCTCTTACTTCTGTCTCATGACCACTCTGAGTCCCACTACTATATCTCCTACAGCCTCAGCATCGCTGTATCCCTCACATAAAGGACCCTCTATTCCTTCTATCTCATGTCCCCCCTGAGTCGAACTACTATAGCTCCTATAGTCTCAGCATCGCCCTCTCCCTCACATGGAGGTCCTCTCTATCTTCTATCTCATGTCCTCTCCAAGTACCACTACTATAGCTCCTATAGTCTCAGCATCGCCCTCTCCCTTACATGGAGGGTCCTCTCTATCTTCTGTCTCATGTCCTCTCTGTGTACCACTACTATAGCTCCTATAGTAACAGCATCACCCTCTCCCTCACATGGAGGTCCTCTCTATCTTCTGTCTCATGTCCTCTCCGAATCCCACTACTATAGCTCTTATAGTCTCAGCATCGCCCTCTCCCTCACATGGAGGGAACTCTCTATCTTCTGTCTCATGTTCTCTCTGTGTACCACTACTATAGCTCCTATAGTCTCAGCATCATCCTCTTCCTCACATGGAAGGTCCTCTCTACCTTTTGTCTCATGTCCTCTCTAAATCCCATTACTATAGCTCCTATAGTCTCAGTATCACCCTCTACTTCATATGGAGGGTCCTTTCTACCTTCTATCTCATGTCCTCTCTAAATCCCATTACTATAGTTCCTATAGTTTCAGCATCACCATCTTCCTTACATGGAGGGAACTCTCTATCTTCTGTCTCATGTCCTCTCTGAATCCCATTACTATAGCGCCTATAGTCTCAGTATCACCCTCTGCCTAACAAGGAGGGTCCTTTGTATCTCATGTCCACTCCGAGTACCACTCCTATAGCTCTTATAGTCTCAGCATCACTACCTCCCTCACATGGAGGGCCCTCTCTACCTTCTATCTCATGTCCTCTACGAGTCCCACTACAATAGCTCCTGTATTCTCAGTATCAGCCAGTCCCTCACTTAGAGGCTTTCTCTACCTTCTGTCTCATGTCCTCCCCAAATACCGCTACTATAGCTCCTATAGTCACAGAACCACCCTCTCTCTCACATGAAGGTCATCTCTACCTTCTGTCTCATGTCCACATGAGTCCTACTTCTATAGCTCCTATAGACTCAGCATCCCTCCCTCCGTCACATGATGGGTCCTCTCTACCTTCTGTCTCATGCCCTCTTTGTGTACCACTACTATAGTCTCAGCATCACCCTCTCCCTCACATGGAGGGTCCTCTCTACCTTCTGTCTCATGTCCTCTCCGTGTACCACTACTATAGCTCCTATAGTCACAGCATCGCTGTCTCCCTGACATGAAGAGCCCTCTCTTCCTTCTGTCTCATGTCCTCTCCGAGTCCCACTACTACATCTACAGTTTCAGCATCGCTGTCTCCCTCACATGAAGGACTCTCTCTTCCTTCTGTCTCTTGTCCTCTCTGTGTACCACTACTTTAGCTCCTATAGTAAAAGCATCGCCCTCTCCCTCACATGGAGGCTCTCTCTATCTTCTGTCTCATGTCCTCTCTGAGTCCCACTACTATAGCTCTTATAGTCTCAGCATCACCCTCTCCCTCACATGGAGAAAACTCTATATCTTCTGTCTCATGTTCTCTCTGTGTACCACTACTATAGCTCCTATAGTCTCAGCATCATCCTCTTCCTCACATGGAAGGTCCTCTCTACCTTTTGTCTCATGCATGTCCTCTCTAAATCCCATTACTATAGCTCCTATAGTCTCAGTATCACCCTCTCCTTCATATAGAGGGTCCTCTCTACCTTCTATCTCATGTCCTCTCTAAATCCCATTACTATAGTTCCTATAGTCTCAGCATCACCCTCTTCCTCACATGGAGGGAACTCTCTATCTTCTGTCTCATGTCCTCTCTAAATCCCATTACTATAGCTCCTATAGTCTCAGTATCACCCTCTGCCTAACAAGGAGGGTCCTTTGTATCTCATGTCCACTCCGAGTACCACTCCTATAACTCTTATAGTCTCAGCATCACTACCTCCCTCACATGGAGGGCCCTCTCTACCTTCTATCTCATGTCCTCTACGAGTCCCACTACAATAGCTCCTGTTTTCTCAGTATCAGCCATTCCCTCACATAGAGGCTTTCTCTACTTTCTGTCTCATGTCCTCCCCAAATACCGCTACTATAGCTCCTATAGTCACAGAACCACCTTCTCTCACATGAAGGTCGCCTCTACCTTCTGTCTCATGTCCATATGAGTCCTACTTCTATAGCTCCTATAGACTCAGCATCACCCCTCCGTCACATGATGGGTCCTCTCTACCTTCTGTCTCATGTCCTCTCCGTGTACCACTACTATAGCTCCTATAGTCTCAGCATCGCTGTCTCCCTCACATGTAGGACCCTCTTTTCCTTCTGTCTCATGTCCTCTCTAAGTCCGACTACTATATCTCCTACAGTCTCAGCATCGCTGTCTCCCTCACTTGTAGGACCCTCTCTTCCTTCTGTCTCATGTCCTCTCTGTGTACCACTATTATAGCTCCTATAGTCTCGGCATCACCCTGTCCCTCACATGGATGGTCCTCTCTATCTTCTATCTCATGTCCTCTCCGAGTCCCACTACTATAGCTCATCGCCGTCTCCCTCACATAGAGGATCCTCTCTATCTTCTGTCTCATGTCCTCTCCGAGTCACACTACTATAGATCCTATAGTCTCAGCATCACCGTCTCCCTTACATGGACGATCCTCTCTATCTTCTGTCTCATGTTTTCTCTGAGTCCAACTACTATAGCTCCTATAGTCACAGCATCACCCTCTCCCTCACATGGAGGTCCTCTCTATCTTCTATCTCATGTCCTCTCCGAGTACCACTACTATAGCTCCTATAGTCTCATCATCGCCCTCTCCCTCACATGGAGGGTCCTCTCTACCATCTATCTCATGTCCTCTCTGTGTACCACTACTATAGCTCCTATAGTATCAGCATCGCCCTCTCCCTCACATGGAGGTCCTCTCTACCTTTTGTCTCATGTCCTCTCTAAATCCCATTACTATAGCTCCTATAGTCTCAGTATCACCTTCTCCTTCATATGGAGGGTCCTCTCTATCTTCTATCTCATGTCTTCTCTAAATCCCATTACTATAGTTCCTATAGTCTCAGCATCACCCTCTTCCTCACATGGAGGGAACTCTCTATCTTCTGTCTCATGTCCTCTCTAAATCCCATTACTATAGCTCCTATAGTCTCAGTATCACCCTCTGCCTAACAAGGAGGGTCCTTTGTATCTCATGTCCACTCCGAGTACCACTCCAATAGCTCTTATAATCTCAGCATCACCACCTTCCTCTCATAGAGGGCCCTTCTATCTCATGTCTTCTACAAATCCCACTACAATAGCTCTTGTATTCTCAGGATCAGCCATTCCCTCACATAGAGGCTTTCTCTATCTTCAGTCTCATGTCCTCCCCAAATACCGCTACTATAGCTCCTATAGTCACAGAACCACCCTCTCTCACACATGAAGGTCGTCTCTACCTTCTGTCTCGTGTCCATAGGAGTCCTACTGCTATAGCTCCTATAGACTCAGCATCACCCCCTCCGTCACATTATGGGTCCTCGCTACCTTCTGTCTCATGTCCTCTCCGTGTACCACTACTATAGCTCCTATAGTCACAGTATCGCTGTCTCCCTGACATGAAGGGCCCTCTCTATCTTCTGTCTCATGACCACTCTGAGTCCCACTACTATATCTCCTACAGCCTCAGCATCGCTGTCTCCCTCACATAAAGGACCCTCTCTTCCTTCTATCTCATGTCCCCCCCGAGTCCAACTACTATAGTTCCTATAGTCTCAGCATCGCCCTCTCTCTCACATGGAGGTCCTCTCTATCTTCTATCTCATGTCCTCTCCGAGTACCACTACTATAGCTCCTATAGTAACAGCATCACCCTCTCCCTCACATGGAGGTCCTCTCTATCTTCTGTCTCATGTCCTCTCCGAGTCCCACTACTATAGCTCTTATAGTCTCAGCATCGCCCTCTCCCTCACATGGAGGGAACTCTCTATCTTCTGTCTCATGTTCTCTCTGTGTACCACTACTGTAGCTCCTATAGTCTCAGCATCATCCTCTTCCTCACATGGAAGGTCCTCTCTACCTTTTGTCTCATGTCCTCTCTAAATCCCATTACTATAGCTCCTATAGTCTCAGTATCACCTTCTCCTTCATATGGAGGGTCCTCTCTACCTTCTATCTCATGTCCTCTCTAAATCCCATTACTATAGTTCCTATAGTCTCAGTATCACCCTCTCCTTCATATGGAGGGTCCTCTCTACCTTCTATCTCATGTCCTCTCTAAATCCCATTACTATGGTTCCTATAGTCTCAGCATCACCATCTTCCTTACATGGAGGGAACTCTCTATCTTCTGTCTCATGTCCTCTCTAAATCCCATTACTATAGCTCCTATAGTCTCAGTATCACCCTCTGCCTAACAAGGAGGGTCCTTTGTATCTCATGTCCACTCCGAGTCCCACTACTATAGCTCCTATAGTCTCAGCATCACCGTCTCCCTCACATGGAGGGTCCTCTCTATCTTCTATCTCATGTCCTTTCCGAGTCCCACTACTATAGCCCCAGCATCGCCCTCTCCCTTACATGGAGGGTCCTCTCTATCTTCTGTCTGACGACTGATAATTGACTGAGGGAGCAGCTATCGGCAAAGGAAGGAAACGAGGTGGCTGAATGTAGTTTTTACTCATGGATTGAAGACTTAGACCTGAAGATGTAGAGGGGTAGGCAATGAGGACAATGAACGAGAATGATACATTGATGAAAGATTAATTCAGCATTACTGAGGCCTCAATCATACACAACGACTAGGAGATAAGTCTGAGTGAATTCTGAAAGATGAAATGTTCGTGACTTGTAAACGATGCTGAAGAATACTGAATGAAAAAGTGACTTGTGATTTGTAAACAATGCTGAAGAACTCTGAATGAAGTGATGACTTGTAATTTGTAAACTATGCGGAAGAACACTGAATGAAGAGATGACTTGTGATTTGTAAACGATGCGGAAGAACACTGAATGAAGAGATGACTTGTGATTTGTAAACAATGCTGAAGAACACTGAATGAAGAGATGACTTGTAATTTGTAAACGATGCGGAAGAACACTGAATGAAGAGATGACTTGTGATTTGTAAACGATGCGGAAGAACACTGAATGAAGAGATGACTTGTGATTTTTAAACAATGCTGAAGAACACAATGAAGAGATGACTTGTAAATTGTAAACGATGCGGAAGAACACTGAATGAAGAGATGACTTGTAATTTGTAAACTATGCTGAAGAACACTGTAAATTCACATTATAGCACACAGAATGAGCCAAAAGTCACATTATAGCACACAGACTGAGCCGAAATTCACATTATAGCACACAGAATGAGCCGAAATTCACATTCTAGCACACAGAATGAGCCAAAAGTCACATTATAGCACGCAGAATGAGCCGAAATTCACATTCTAGCACACAGAATGAGCCAAAAGTCACATTATAGCACGCAGAATGAGCCGAAATTCACATTATAGCACACAGAATGAGCCGAAATTCACATTATAGCATATATATATATATGATTTGTAAACAATGCTGAAGAACTCTGAATGAAGTGATGACTTGTAATTTGTAAACTATGCTGAAGAACACCGAATGAAGAGATGACTTGTGATTTGTAAGCGATGCTGAAGAACACTGAATGAAGAAGTGACTTGTGATTTGTAAACAATGCTGAAGAACACTGAATGAAGAGATGACTTGTGATTTGTAAACGATGCGGAAGAACACTGAATGAAGAGATGACTTGTAATTTGTAAACTATGCTGAAGAACACTGTATGAAGAGATGACTTGTGATTTGTAAACAATGCTGAAGAACACTGAATGAAGAGATGACTTGTAATTTGTAAACGATGCGGAAGAACACTGAATGAAGAGATGACTTGTGATTTGTAAACGATGCGGAAGAACACTGAATGAAGAGATGACTTGTGATTTGTAAACAATGCTGAAGAACACTGAATGAAGAGATGACTTGTAATTTGTAAACGATGCGGAAGAACACTGAATGAAGAGATGACTTGTGATTTGTAAACGATGCGGAAGAACACTGAATGAAGAGATGACTTGTGATTTTTAAACAATGCTGAAGAACACAATGAAGAGATGACTTGTAAATTGTAAACGATGCGGAAGAACACTGAATGAAGAGATGACTTGTAATTTGTAAACTATGCTGAAGAACACTGTAAATTCACATTATAGCACACAGAATGAGCCAAAAGTCACATTATAGCACACAGACTGAGCCGAAATTCACATTATAGCACACAGAATGAGCCGAAATTCACATTCTAGCACACAGAATGAGCCAAAAGTCACATTATAGCACGCAGAATGAGCCGAAATTCACATTATAGCACACAGAATGAGCCGAAATTCACATTATAGCATACAGAATGAGCCAAAAGTGACATTATAGTATGCAGAATGAGCCGAAATTCACATTATAGCACACAGAATGAGCCAAAAGTCACATTATAGCACGCAGAATGAGACAAAAGTCACATTATAGCACGCAGAATGAGCCAAAAGTCACATTATAGTATGCAGAATGAGCCGAAATTCACATTATAGCACACAGAATGAGCCAAAAGTCACATTATAGCACGCAGAATGAGCCAAAAGTCACATTATAGCACGCAGAATGAGCCAAAAGTGACATTATAGTATGCAGAATGAGCCGAAATTCACATTATAGCACACAGAATGAGCCAAAAGTCACATTATAGCACGCAGAATGAGCCAAAAGTCACATTATAGCACGCAGAATGAGCCGAAATTCACATTATAGCACACAGAATGAGCCAAAAATTCACATTATAGCAAACAGAATGAGCCGAAATTCACATTATGCCACATGGAATGAGACAAAATTCAGGGAGAGTGACAGCAGGGACATAGGGACAGGGAGAAAGAGAGAGAGAGACAGAGGGTGGGATGAAGAGAGGTAAGGGTGGAGGGAAAGGGGGGGGGGTCGGAGAGGGAAAGAAAGAGACGAGGAAGGGTGCAGAGGGAAAGGGGGGGGGGAGATAGCAAGAGGGGGGGAGAAAGAGACGGAAGGGTGGAGAGGGGGGGGGGGACCACATCTGACTGAGACCTATATTTGATAAACTGTATTTTTAGTAGTGATGAGCGGGTTCGGTTTCTCGGAAACCGAACCCCCCCGAACTTCACCCTTTTTACACGGGTCCGAGCCATACTCGGATTCTCCCGTATGGCTCGGTTAACCCGAGCGCGCCCGAATGTCATCATCCCGCTGTCGGATTCTCGCGAGATTCGGATTCTATATAAGCAGCCGCGCGTCACCGCCATTTTCACTCGTGCATTGGAAATGTTAGGGAGAGGACGTGGCTGGCGTCCTCTCCGTTATTGTTGAACTTGATTGTGCATTATTGCTTAATTGTGGGGAGGGCTGGGGAGCAGCTGTATAATAATATAGGAGGAGTACAGTGCAGAGTTTTGCTGATCAGTGACCACCAGTTATCCGTTCTCTGCCTGAAAAAAACGCTCCTTATCTGTGCTCAGTGTGCTGCATATATCTGTGCTCACACTGCTTAATTGTGGGGACTGGGGAGCAGCTGTATTATATAGCAGGAGTACAGTGCAGAGTTTTGCTGACAGTGACCACCAGTATACGTTGTCTGCCTGAAAAACACTCCATATCTGTGCTCAGTGTGCTGCTTTATTGTGGGGACTGGGGACCACCAGTATAATATTATATAGGAGGAGTACAGTGCAGAGTTTTGCTGACCAGTGACCACCAGTATATAATATATAGCATTACGGTACAGTAGGCCACTGCTGTACCTACATCTGTGTCGTCATTAAGTATACTATCCATCTACATTCTGTACCTGTGGTGCATTTCAGTTGTGCAGTTTGCTGACACAGTGACCACCAGTATATATAGCAGTACGGTACGGAAGGCCACTGCTGTACCTACCTCTGTGTCGTCAAGTATACTATCCATCTACATTCTATACCTGTGGTGCATTTTAGTTTTGCAGTTTGCTGACACAGTGACCACCAGTATACTATATATAGCAGTACGGTACGGAAGGCCACTGCTGTACCTACCTCTGTGTCGTCATTAAGTCATACTTGCCTACCCTCCCGGAATGGCCGGGAGGCTCCCGAAAATCGGGTGACCCTCCCGGCCCCCCGGAAAGGTGGGCAAGCCTCCCGCTTTCCCCCTCGGCCGCCCGCAGCAGTGAACAAGTAGGCGGGCCGAGGGGGTCCGGAGGAGGAGGCAGCAAAGTAGGTAAGCCTGCATTAAGTATACTATCCATCTACATTCTATACATGTGGTGCATTTTAGTTTTGCAGTTTGCTGACACAGTGACCACCAGTATACTATATATAGCAGTACGGTACGGAAGGCCACTGCTGTACCTACCTCTGTGTCGTCATTAAGTATACTATCCATCTACATTCTATACCTGTGGTGCATTTTAGCTTTGCAGTTTGCTGACACAGTGACCACCAGTATATATAGCAGTATGGTACGGAAGGCCACTGCTGTACCTACCTCTGTGTCATCATTTAGTAAACTATCCATCTACATTCTATACCTGTGGTGCATTTTAGTTTTGCAGTTTGCTGACACAGTGACCACCAGTATACTATATATAGCAGTACGGTACGGAAGGCCACTGCTGTACCTACCTCTGTGTCGTCATTAAGTATACTATCCATCTACATTCTATACCTGTGGTGCATTTTAGTTTTGCAGTTTGCTGACACAGTGACCACCAGTATATATAGCAGTACGGTACGGAAGGCCACTGCTGTACCTACCTCTGTGTCGTCATTAAGTATACTATCCATCTACATTCTATACCTGTGGTGCATTTTAGTTTTGCAGTTTGCTGACACAGTGACCACCAGTATACTATATATAGCAGTACGGTACGGAAGGCCACTGCTGTACCTACCCCTGTGTCGTCATTAAGTATACTATCCATCTACATTCTATACCTGTGGTGCATTTTAGTTTTGCAGTTTGCTGACACAGTGACCACCAGTATACTATATGTAGCAGTACGGTACGGAAGGCCACTGCTGTACCTACCTCTGTGTCGTCATTAAGTATACTATCCATCTGCATTCTATACCTGTGGTGCATTTTAGTTTTGCAGTTTGCTGACACAGTGACCACCAGTATATATAGCAGTACGGTACGGAAGGCCACTGCTGTACCTACCTCTGTGTCGTCATTAAGTATACTATCCATCTACATTCTATACCTGTGGTGCATTTTAGTTTTGCAGTTTGCTGACACAGTGACCACCAGTATACTATATATAGCAGTACGGTATGGAAGGCCACTGCTGTACCTACCTCTGTGTCGTCATTAAGTATACTATCCATTTACATTCTATACCTGTGGTGCATTTTAGTTTTGCAGTTTGCTGACACAGTGACCACCAGTATACTATTTATAGCAGTACGGCACGGAAGGCCACTGCTGTACCTACCTCTGTGTCGTCATTAAGTATACTATCCATCTAGATTCTATACCTGTGGTGCATTTTAGTTTTGCAGTTTGCTGACACAGTGACCACCAGTATATATAGCAGTACGGTACGGAAGGCCACTGCTCTACCTACCTCTGTGTAGTCAAGTATACTATCCATCCATACCTGTGGTGCATTTCAGTTGTGCGCAGTATATATAGTAGTAGGCCATTGCTATTGATACTGGCATATAATTCCACACATTAAAAAATGGAGAACAAAAATGTGAAGGTTAAAATAGGGAAAGATCAAGATCCACTTCCACCTCGTGCTGAAGCTGCTGCCACTAGTCATGGCCGAGACGATGAAATGCCATCAACGTCGTCTGCCAAGGCCGATGCCCAATGTCATAGTAGAGAGCATGTAAAATCCAAAAGACAAAAGTTCAGTAAAATGACCCAAAAATCAAAATTGAAAGCATCTGATAAGCGTAAACTTGCCAATATGCCATTTACGACACGGAGTGGCAAGGAACGGCTGAGGCCCTGGCCTATGTTCATGGCTAGTGGTTCAGATTCACATGAGGATGGAAGCACTCATCCTCTCGCTAGAAAAATGAAAAGACTTAAGCTGGCAAAAGCACAGCAAAGAACTGTGCGTTCTTCTAAATCACAAATCCCCAAGGAGAGTCCAATTGTGTCGGTTGCGATGCCTGACCTTCCCAACACTGGACGGGAAGAGCTTGCGCCTTCCACCATTTGCACGCCCCCTGCAAGTGCTGGAAGGAGCACCCGCAGTCCAGTTCCTGATAGTCAAATTGAAGATGTCACTGTTGAAGTACACCAGGATGAGGATATGGGTGTTGCTGGCGCTGGGGAGGAAATTGACAAGGAGGATTCTGATGGTGAGGTGGTTTGTTTAAGTCAGGCACCCGGGGAGACACCTGTTGTCCGTGGGACGAATATGGCCATTGACATGCCTGGTCAAAATACAAAAAAAATCAGCTCTTCGGTGTGGAATTATTTCAACACAAATGCGGACAACAGGTGTCAAGCCGTGTGTTGCCTTTGTCAAGCTGTAATAAGTAGGGGTAAGGACGTTAACCACCTCGGAACATCCTCCCTTATACGTCACCTGCAGCGCATTCATCATAAGTCAGTGACAAGTTCAAAAACTTTGGGTAACAGCGGAAGCAGTCCACTGACCACTAAATCCCTTCCTCTTGTAACCAAGCTCCTGCAAACCACACCACCAACTCCCTCAGTGTCAATTTCCTCCTTACCCAGGAAAGCCAATAGTCCTGCAGGCCATGTCACTGGCAAGTCTGACGAGTCCTCTCCTGCCTGGGATTCCTCCGATGCATCCTTGAGTGTAACGCCTACTGCTGCTGGCGCTGCTGTTGTAGCTGCTGGGAGTCGATCGTCATCCCAGAGGGGAAATCGGAAGACCACTTGTACTACTTCCAGTAAGCAATTGACTGTCCAACAGTCCTTTGCGAGGAAGATGAAATATCACAGCAGTCATCCTGCTGCAAAGCAGATAACTCATGCCTTGGCAGCCTGGGCGGTGAGAAACGTGGTTCCGGTATCCACCGTTAATTCAGAGGCAACTAGAGACTTGATTGAGGTACTGTGTCCCCGGTACCAAATACCATCTAGGTTCCATTTCTCTAGGCAGGCGATACCAAAAAATGTACACAGACCTCAGAAAAAGACTCACCAGTGTCCTAAAAAATGCAGTTGTACCCAATATCCACTTAACCACGGACATGTGGACAAGTGGAGCAGGGCAGACTCAGGACTATATGACTGTGACAGCCCACTGGGTAGATGTATTGCATCCCGCAGCAAGAACAGCAGCGGCGGCACCAGTAGCAGCATCTCGCAAACGCCAACTCGTTCCTAGGCAGGCTACGCTTTGTATCACCGCTTTCCAGAAGAGGCACACAGCTGACAACCTCTTACGGAAACTGAGGAAGATCATCGCAGAATGGCTTACCCCAATTGGACTCTCCTAGGGATTTGTGACATCGGACAACGCCAGCAATATTGTGCGTGCATTACATCTGGGCAAATTCCAGCACGTCCCATGTTTTGCACATACATTGAATTTGGTGGTGCAGAATTATTTAAAAAACGACAGGGGCGTGCAAGAGATGCTGTCGGTGGCCCGAAGAATTGCGGGCCACTTTCGGCATTCAGCCACCGCGTACAGAAGACTGGAGCACCACCAAACAGTCCTGAACCTGCTCTGCCATCATCTGAAGCAAGAGGTGGTAACGAGGTGGAATTCAACCCTCTATATGCTTCAGAGGATGGAGGAGCAGCAAAATGCCATTCAAGCCTATACATCTGCCCACGATATAGGCAAAGGAGGAGGAATGCACCTGACTCAAGCGCAGTGGAGAATGATTTCAACGTTGTGCAAGGTTCTGCAACCCTTTGAACTTGCCACACGTGAAGTCAGTTCAGACACTGCCAGCCTGAGTCAGGTCATTCCCCTCATCAGGCTTTTGCAGAAGAAGCTGGAGACATTGAAGGAGGAGCTAAAACAGAGCGATTCCGCTAGGCATGTGGGACTTGTGGATGGAGCCCTTAATTCGCTTAACCAGGATTCACGGGTGGTCAATCTGTTGAAATCAGAGCACTACATTTTGGCCACCGTGCTCGATCCTAGATTTAAAACCTACGTTGTATCTCTCTTTCCGGCAGACACAAGTCTGCAGAGGTTCAAAGACCTGCTGGTGAGAAAATTGTCAAGTCAAGCGGAACGTGACCCGTCAACATCTCCTCCTTCACATTCTCCCGCAACTGGGGGTGCGAGGAAAAGGCTAAGAATTCCGAGCCCACCCGCTGGCGGTGATGCAGGGCAGTCTGGAGCGAGTGCTGACATCTGGTCCGGACTGAAGGACCTGCCAACGATTACTGACATGTCGTCTACTGTCACTTCATATGATTCTCTCACCATTGAAAGAATGGTGGAGGATTATATGAGTGACCGCATCCAAGTAGGCACGTCAGAGAGTCCGTACGTATATTGGCAGGAAAAAGAGGCAATTTGGAGGCCCTTGTGTGGCATACTGGAATGTTAGGAGACAGGAGATATTGGAAAGTTCCAAAAGCCATTTAATTCTTATCAGTGAGTGGGGGAGTTTTATGGCCCCAAACCAGTTCTAGCAGACCCTGCCACATGTAGGGGGTTAGGACAGGAAGTGCAGGGGGATTTTTGAAGAAGGAACAAAGCACAGGACAGACAGTGCAGTGTGAGCTGAGGACTGAGGATGGAAGGCACAGGCTAAGTGTCCAGGAGAAACGCAGGCTGGGGACTGTGGAACAAGAATGGCACTCCACAGTCCCTGGCATGATGGAAAGAAGAGCAGCGTGTGGGTGTTGCTATGAAGAGAGGGAGAGCCCATATCTGCAGTGTGACAGGAGAGCCAGCAGCTTCAGCGAGAGATGGAGAGTGCAGTGTGAGAGCCACAGTATGCAGAGTACAGTGGAAGGAACCAGGAACAAGGACCTTCCGGGGTACCCAAGAAGCAGGACGGGAGGTGTGAGTCTGCGGGATAGTACGAGCTGGGTGAGTGGTAGGAACCACGTTTGGCGGAAGGCCCCCAGTAACGTGTACATGAGATCCCGTTTAGATGGAGCCCCTAGCGAATGGGGGAGAGCACACTAAAATGAATTTCAGTTTGCGAAAGCCGCACTACTGATTCCCAGAGACTGCGCTGGTATGTACTGTACTGTAATGATGTCACATCACTGTAAATGCTGTTATTGCCCGTGAAGCAAATGAAAGGAGATGTAACTTGATGTAACCCATATGAATATTGCGCTGGGGAGGAGAACAAGGAGTTAAATGTTACTGTCGTGATAACCCTGTCTGAACTGTGAATAAACTGCTTGCTTATGTGATGACATGGCCTGGTGTGCAATGCTTTTTTAATATGACTGACGGATAGGCCGCTGCCCGGCTATCACAATTTGGCGTCACGAACAGGATCGGTACCGAAGATTTATTTGACAAATTTGGGGAAAACTTTATTGGGAGGGGCCCATGAAAGCCACCTACCTCTTTTGACCCAGCGAACTGGGGGAGATAAGGGCCGGCACGGGCAGGTTCTAAGTGTTTGCCACAATTGCCAGAAGATGTTGGAACATTCATGATCATCTGTGACCCAGGACTGTAATTCACAGGAAAAAGACAGCAGTATATGTGATTTGTATTTCATGTGATGCCATGTTTTTCTGCTCATGTGATTGTTATATTGTGTGTTTGCATGCCATGTTTTTCTGCTCATGTGATTGTTATATTGTGTGTTTGCATGCCATGTTTTTCTGCTCATGTGATTGTTATACTGTGTGTGATGTATACTGCAATTATGCTTGTTTATTGTGTGTTATGTTTTGACCTTGCTGTAGAGTATACAGTAAGAGACTGTTCCTTGCTAGACTTTTTGCAAGCTCATAGGTATATTGCGTGGGGACACGCAAGATTTTAGCAGGGGTGTATGTGGCATACTGGAATGTTAGGAGACAAGAGATATTGGAAAGTTCCAAAAGCCATTTAATTCTTATCAGTGAGTGGGGGAGTTTTTTGGCCCCAAACCAGTTCTAGCAGACCCTGCCACATGTAGGGGGTTAGGACAGGAAGTGCAGGGGGATTTTTGAAGAAGGAACAAAGCACAGGACAGACAGTGCAGTGTGAGCTGAGGACTGAGGATGGAAGGCACAGGCTAAGTGTCCAGGAGAAACGCAGGCTGGGGACTGTGGAACAAGAATGGCACTCCACAGTCCCTGGCATGATGGAAAGAAGAGCAGCGTGTGGGCGTTGCTATGAGGAGAGGGAGAGCCCATATCTGCAGTGTGACAGGAGAGCCAGCAGCTTCAGCGAGAGATGGAGAGTGCAGTGTGAGAGCCACAGTATGCAGAGTACAGTGGAAGGAACCAGGAACAAAGGACCTTCCGGGGTACCCAAGAAGCAGGACGGGAGGTGTGAGTCTGCGGGATAGGACGAGCTGGGTGAGTGGTAGGAACCACGTTTGGCGGAAGGCCCCCAGTAACGTGTACATGAGATTCCGTTTAGATGGAGCCCCTAGCGAATGGGGGAGAGCACACTAAAATGAATTTCAGTTTGCGAAAGCCGCACTACTGATTCCCAGAGACTGCGCTGGTATGTACTGTACTGTAATGATGTCACATCACTGTAAATGCTGTTATTGCCCGTGAAGCAAATGAAAGGAGATGTAACTTGATGTAACCCATATGAATATTGCGCTGGAGAGGAGAACAAGGAGTTAAATGTTACTGTCGTGATAACCCTGTCTGAACTGTGAATAAACTGCTTGCTTATGTGATGACATGGCCTGGTGTGCAATGCTTTTTTAATATGACTGACGGATAGGCCGCTGCCCGGCTATCACACTTGCACAAACTGGCTTTATTCTACCTAAGTTGCCCTCCCTCCAGTGTGTACTCCGAAAGAGTGTTTAGTGCAGCCGCTCACCTTGTCAGCAATCGGCGTACGAGGTTACTTCCAGAAAATGTGGAGAAGATGATGTTCATCAAAATGAATTATAATCAATTCCTCCGTGGAGACATTCACCAGCAGCAATTGCCTCCACAAAGTACACAGGGACCTGAGATGGTGGATTCCAGTGGGGACGAATTAATAATCTGTGAGGAGGGGGATGTACACAGTGAAAGGGGTGAGGAATCGGACGATGAGGAGGAGGTGGACATCTTGCCTCTGTAGAGCCAGTTTGTGCAAGGAGAGATTGATTGCTTCTTTTTTTGATGGGGGCCCAAACCAACCAGTCATTTCAGTCACAGTCGTGTGGCAGACCCTGTCGCTGAAATGATGGGTTCGTTAAAGTGTGCATGTCCTGTTTATACAACATAAGGGTGGGTGGGAGGGCCCAAGGACAATTCCATCTTGCACCTCTTTTTTCTTTAATTTTTCTTTGCATCATGTGCTGTTTGGGGACAATTTTTTTGAAGTGCCATCCTGCCTGACACTGCAGTGCCACTCCTAGATGGGCCAGGTGTTTGTGTCGGCCACTTGTGTCGCTTAGCTTAGTCACACAGCGACCTTGGTGCGCCTCTTTTTTTCTTTGCATCATGTGCTGTTTGGGGACAATTTTTTTGAAGTGCCATCCTGCCTGACACTGCAGTGCCACTCCTAGATGGGCCAGGTGTTTGTGTCGGCCACTTGTGTCGCTTAGCTTAGTCACACAGCGACCTTGGTGCGCCTCTTTTTTTCTTTGCATCATGTGCTGTTTGGGGACTATTTTTTAGAAGTGCCATCCTGTCTGACACTGCAGTGCCACTCCTAGATGGGCCAGGTGTTTGTGTCAGCCACTTGTGTCGCTTAGCTTAGCCATCCAGCGACCTCGGTGCAAATTTTAGGACTAAAAATAATATTGTGAGGTGTGAGGTGTTCAGAATAGACTGGAAATGAGTGGAAATTATGGTTATTGAGGTTAATAATACTAGGGGATCAAAATTACCCCCAAATTCTATGATTTAAGCTGTTTTTTAGGGTTTTTTGTAAAAAACACCCAAATCCAAAACACACCCGAATCCGACAAAAAAAAATTTCGGTGAAGTTTTGCCAAAACGCGTCCGAATCCAAAACATGGCCGCGGAACCGAATCCAAAACCAAAACACAAAACCCGAAAAATGTCCGGTGCACATCACTAATTTTTAGAGTTACAGTAGGATGAAAACTAGATTGTACTCACCCTGGGAGGGAGCTGGCAGCCGGGGAGGAAGGAAGTCCAACGGGACGATCCGCGGCTGAATATTGTACAGTGTCTGCTGGTATCGGGGGAGGAACCAGCCACCAGGCGGGAAGATCAGAGTCATTGATGCTCAGGGAGGAGTTGAATCTGTGTGACAGCAGCTGCTGATGGGAAGTGTCCTAATCTCCTGCCCGGTAGCCCAATGAGCCCCTATCACCACAGTACTGCTACAAGCCCCCCCCCAGAGTGCAGGTGTTAGCATCGCAGTGGGGTATTCACAACTGTGCACCTCCAGAGCAGAGCTGAATAGCTTACCCCTGCTGCTGGATGAAAGAAATTATAATCTCTTATCTTCTTTCGTCCAGCAGCAGGGGTAAGCTATTCAGCTCTGCTCCGGAGGTGCACAGTTGCGATTGCCCCACTTCGATGTCGGCACCTGCAATCTCTATCTAATTTGAATGTCCGTGCCTCCAACAAACCTTCCTTAGTCTCATTCGGCTCCTCTCCCAGCACACCACAGTGACTGATGGTGCAGGAGAGGAGACTTTGGTGAATGCACTGGAACTCCGGCACCCGGCAGCTGTCCAATGTGCTCAGTCTGACAGGGCCCGGGCCGGAAGCAGCTGGCGTCACATGTTAAACTGCCCTGTAATGGGGTCCCCTGCGGAGAGCAGCCTGTGTCGGGTGGACGGGTAGCCGCAGCAGAGAGTGCGTGACGTCACTCACTGAGCCCTCCTGAGTCTGGCGCACAATGTCGGGCCGGCCCTGCGCTTATGATCGTCGCGCGGGACCCGGCCATCCATCCCGGCGCCGGTATGTTTAGGGGGGCGTTTGCCCTAATCGCCCCCCGCTAAATCCGCCACTGGCATCACTCCAGTTCTACCTGTGATCCCTAGCATTACTCCAGCTTCACCTGCGATCCCTAGCATCACTTCAGCTTCACCTGCGATCCCTAGCATCACTCCAGTTCTACCTGCGATCCCTAGCATCACTGCAGCTTCACCTGCGATCCCTAGCATCATTCCAGCTTTACCTGCGATCCCTAGCATCACTCCAGTTCTACCTGCGATCCCTAGCATCACTCCAGCTTCACCTGCGATCCCTAGCATCACTTCAGCTTCACCTGCGATCCCTAGCATCACTCCAGCTTCACCTGCGATCCCTAGCATCACTCCAGCTTCACCTGCGATCCCTAGCATCACTCCAGCTTCACCTGCGATCCCTAGCATCAATCCAGCTTCACCTGCGATCCCTAGCATCACTCCAGCTTCACCTGCGATCCCTAGCATCACTCCAGCTTCACCTGCGATCCCTAGCATCAATCCAGCTTCACCTGCGATCCCTAGCATCAATCCAGCTTCACCTGCGATCCCTAGCATCAATCCAGCTTCACCTGCGATCCCTAGCATCACTCCAGCTTCACCTGCGATCCCTAGCATCAATCCAGCTTCACCTGCGATCCCTAGCATCACTCCAGCTTCACCTGCGATCCCTAGCATCAATCCAGCTTCACCTGCGATCCCTAGCATCACTCCAGCTTCACCTGCGATCCCTAGCATCACTCCAGCTTCACCTGCGATCCCTAGCATCAATCCAGCTTCACCTGCGATCCCTAGCATCACTCCAGCTTCACCTGCAATCCCTAGCATCACTCCAGTTCTACCTGCGATCCCTAGCATCACTCCAGCTTCACCTGCGATCCCTAGCATCACTCCAGCTTCACCTGCGATCCCTAGCATCACTCCAGCTTCACCTGCGATCCCTAGCATCACTTCAGCTTCACCTGCGATCCCCAGCATCACTCCAGTTCTACCTGCGATCCCTAGCATCACTCCAGCTTCACCTGCGATCCCTAGCATCACTCCAGTTCTACCTGCGATCCCTAGCATCACTCCAGTTCTACCTGCCATCCCTAGCATCACTACAGTTCTACCTGCGATCCCTAGCATCACTCCAGTTCCACCTGCGATCCCTAGCATCACTCCAGTTCTACCTGCGATCCCTAGCATCACTTCAGCTTCACCTGCGATCCCTAGCATCACTTCAGCTTTACCTACGATCCCTAGCATCACTCCAGCTTCACCTGCGATCCCTAGCATCACTCCAGCTTTACCTGCGATCCCTAGCATCACTCCAGTTCTACCTGCGATCCCTAGCATCACTCCAGTTCTACCTGCGATCCCTAGCATCACTCCAGCTTCACCTGCGATCCCTAGCATCACTCCAGTTCTACCTGCGATCCCTAGCATCACTTCAGCTTCACCTGCGATCCCTAGCATCACTCCAGTTCTACATGCGATCCCTAGCATCACTCCAGTTCTACCTGCGATCCCTAGCATCACTCCAGTTCTACCTGCGATCCCTAGCATCACTCCAGCTTCACCTGCGATCCCTAGTGAAAGGAATTCAGCCTCTTCTTTTACCCCTCGATGTGATGGCCACTGACGTCAGTGAGAGCAATCCTTAACGTTACAGATAATACACGACACCATGTAGTTAAGAATCACTCTGCTTTATTGAATGTTTTAACATTGGTATAAAAAGAGAACACATAAGGGTGTAACTGATAAGTGTAAAAGGGCTCATTGGCTTAGGGGTGGTGCCCTAGTGGGGTACGTAGGGGTGGTTAATACTTGACATAACATAATTGGATATAGCAGTTGCTAGGCAGATGTTATATACGTTGCATCAGACGGAACTTAACACAGGATCTTTTAGTAACACACAGAAGTAGAAAAAGCAGGTTTCATCTGGTATAGAACTGACCTTGGATGCCAGACCCACACAAGCCTGGTATCTGTATGAGAGACAAAGGCACCTAGCACAGGGCAGCACGCATCCATGCAAACACATAAGAGTTCATATAGCATGTTTTAACCCTTCACTAGGGAAATAGAAATATTCACTTTTACACTGTAACCACCACAAGGAAACTGATCATATAAAAAGTAATATGTACAAAGACAGAAGAGGTAACCCTTCAATCCCCTCTTAGAATCATGATTATTATATGACATGATTCTGGAGTGAGGCTCCTTTCTTGTTTCTCCAGTTCTTGAGATATTGGACATAATCGTCGGGTCCCTCACTATCAGAGGAGGTGACAGGACTGGTAGTTATATCATAATACATCAGGGCCTTATCAATGCCTTTGGAGGTAAGTTTCTTTCCACAGGGAATTACACAATAAACTATAATGCCTAAAAGAATTAAAGTTATGAGTATAAATATGCTTATTTGCACAAGAGCCTGTTTCCAATTTTCAAACCACCCAAAATATTGGCTCCATGGGTTATCAATACCTGAATTTTTCTTAAGTTCTATGGATAAGGTTTCTAACTTGTTTATGGCTAAAGTAACCTTACCATTGGGACCAGTGTTGTCAGGAATATATGTACAACAGCCTTCCACCTTACTAATGTAAACACATGTACCGCCTTTTTCTGCTAGAATCATGTCAAGGGCCATTCTATTTTGAAATGTCATTTGGGAAGTGGCTTCTAGCTGTTCAGCTATACCTTTAAGAGCATCTTTGGTATCATTAACAAATCTTTGTTGATTATAATATATATAATTAATCCAGGCTACGTTTTTATTTACAGTTACTATAGGAAACAATGATTCAAAACCCGCAGCCACTTCATCTCTAGCTTTGAACTCATTTGGAACACCTCTTGGGACCCCTATAGCATCAATGTATACGTGGGGGTCAAAGCTACCTCCTGGGAGTGCTCTTTTCTTTCGATTAGCAGGAGTATTAGAGGGAGGAGTGGGGTCATCGGTGATCATTAGGAGTGGCATTATGACTTTGGCCAGGGCACACTCACCATACCATGGTGTGTCTAATTTAATTCTAAGTTTCATATCCCCACATATGTAATAAATGTCGCCTAATGATCTAGTTTGGTTGACTAAAACAGTTGTTCTTTTATTTGCACAATACCCTGGTGGGAAGGTTTTTAGATTTCTCCCTGTGGTGGTGTTAGATGTATAACAGGTATAGTTTCCAGGATATATGGTTATGGTGCTTCCTGGGTTGGGATTTTTTGACAATATGGGATATTCCCTTTTCCACATTTCGCACTGACTATCATTTGTTTTGGTGTCATTAAAAAGGCTGAAAAAACAATTTTCCTGTTCTAGGGGTATATTAAGGGGCACTGTACCGAGGTGGGGCCTAGATTTGCCACAGACATAACAGTTGCTTTTATTGTGTTTGTTAGCACTATACTTCATCCATTCCAACCAGAAATTGATGTCAGAGAAACCAGTTTCAATAGCTAGGGTGTCTTTAAAGGTGGGATTGTTAACGGCCATCATATCCTTGAAGGTGGTTATATGAGGTTTCAAGAGGTTGGGGCGTGGTTTAGAGGGCTTGAGCTGGGCATACTTTTCATTGTTAAACATATCCTGTAACAAGAATGGTGTAAGGGATGGGTTTAAAAAAAAAGATTCACCTAGGACATAGGTGCCTGCATCAGTAGACTGGGGATGTTTTATGCTTAATATGAATTTACTATCACATCTGTTTTGTCTATGAAGGGTAAGACGGGTAAGCAGGGACTCACCATATTTGTCTTTACTTGAGAGAGCCTCTTTGGGCTGGTATCCATAACTATGGCCAGAATTCCATCCCACTGATCCCCAATACGCACATTTATTTCCCCAATATTTACTAGTAACACAAATATAGGCTTCAGTGGGGGTATTACGTGTACCATACTGATCACACTGCCAGGAATAATATTTGTTAAGACAGGGAGCAATGGTACAGAAATCTATTTTGTAGGTGGCAACCTCAGTATTGGAGGAGTTATACCAAAATGTGTAGGTGCCGGATTTTTGTGTAATGTCTGCTTCAGCTGTAGCTTGGCAAGTGAGGACCATTAGGATTATCAACATAGTCCCCAGGATAGAGGTAGGGGACAGGTTCCTCATCTTCCTCTGTTCTTCTGTCTTCGCTAGGTGGGAGGTCAGGGCTGTCTGCCCCCGTTCGTACCTCGCTGGAATCACTTGCTTCCCTCTCTAGGTCTGGTCTAGGAACCTTTTTCACTCGGGATGCATGGATCCAGGTGGGGCTTTCCTCTGTCAGGACTGCTGTTCTGGTTACTGCTACGACCTCTGTCTCTGGACCGTAGGTAAAGTCTCCTGGGCTCTTGTTCCTGGGGAGCACCTTCACCACGACTCTGTCTCCGACTTTAAAGGGGTGTGTAGGTTCCTGTGGATTCAAAGGGTTTTTACAAACAACCTCATGTTCAATTTCATTCAGTTTTATTATCAGGGACCTGACATACTCTTCTCTGATAAGTTCTAGATCTCCCTCCTGTATTACTAATGGTTTCTTAGCCCAAGGTGTAGGGAAGGGCCTACCCATTAATATTTCAAAGGGGGAGTAACCCAAAGTCTTTTGTGGTGTCATTCTAATTTCTGCCAAGATAATGGGAAGGACTTGCTTCCATTTGTGGAAGGTGCCTCCTGTGGCCTTCCTAAGCTTGTCTTTGAGGGTCCTATTCATGCGTTCTACGACCCCTGAACTCTGCGGGTGATACGGGATGTGGAACTTCCATTCCACCTGCAGGGCCTTTACCAAGGCCTGTGTAATTTTTGCTGTAAAGGCGGAGCCTTTATCACTATTGATTTGCAATGGGCACCCCCATCTGGGGATGATTTCCTGAGTTAGGATCCTAGCAACTGTCTTTGCATCCTCAGATTTAGTGGGGAATACCTCTGGCCATCGAGAGAACATGTCTACAATGACCAGGGCATACTCCTGTTTACCAGTACCTGGGATATGGGTGAAGTCAATTTGCAGGTGTGTAAAGGGTGTGGTGGGGTATTCAAGATGCTGGTGTTTTGCCTTATCAGGGTTGTTGGGGTTGTTTCGCAGGCAAGTGATGCATCTACTGACATACTGATCTACTAATGACTTGGCATCCGTGACATAGAAATCATTACGTAAGAGTAAGGTAGTTGTTGCCTTACTGTGGTGTCCTATGCCATGGTAGTGGGCAATAAACAAGGGTGCACTGGACTGGGGTATACAAGGTTTCCCCTCTTTGCAGATTAATCCTGTTTTAGGATTCTTCTGCAAAACAGGGTAAGTCCAGTCAGCTAGGTCGGCATTGGAGGCCGAGGCCTGTAACTGGGTGATCAGGTAATGGTTGTCGAGAGCTGGGGGGGTCATGATAGTCATGTGGGCCTGAGTGATGGGCTGTGAGGCTGCATGTTTGGCAGCAGAGTCAGCAAGGGCATTTCCAAGGGAGACTGCATCCTTCCCCCCCGTGTGTGCCCTGCAATGGAGGATTGCAATGTCAGAGGGTAGGGTTATGGCATGCAGAAGGTCAGAGATGAGTTGGGCATGTGATATGCCTTTTCCATCAGCTCCAAGGAAACCACGGCGTCGCCAAATGACCCCATGGTCATGCACGACGCCGTGCGCGTATTTGGAGTCAGTGTAGATGGTGACTGGTTTATTCTGGTAAAGGTGACAAGCCCTTGTGAGAGCAATGAGCTCTGCAGCCTGTGCTGACTGGTAAGGAATGGGCTGTGCTTCCAGAATAATGTCAGGGAGAGTGACAATAGCATAACCCGCTTGGTACGTGGTGTCATTGGGTCTGCTACAGGAACCATCTACAAAAATGACATCCGCGTCGGGGACAGGGACAGGGGACATGTCCAGTCTGGGGGATGTTTCTGACTCAATGGAAGCTGAGCAGTCATGGGGTTCAGGAGGGTGGTCTTCAGGACCTTTGAGCCCCAGTAGAGCGTTGAGAATGGGTGCAGGACCTGAAGAGTTGGTGGCATACTTAATGGTGAGTGAGGGGTTGTTCAAAAGGAGAACCTCATATCCACTGAGGCGCTGAGCTGACATGTGTTGTGTGTGTAACCCTTTTAAAATGGTTAGAACATCATGAGTGGTGTGAAGTATTGTTGTGTGGCCTAGGGTGAGTGTGGTGGCCATTTCAGTTACCATTGCACAGGCTGCAAGTGCCCTGAGGCAAGCAGGCATACCTTGCACTGTGACAGGCATTACTTTGGAAAAAAATGCCACTGGGCGCAACTTTCCTCCATGAAACTGTGTGAGCACCCCCGCCATGGTTTTACAATTGTCCCTTGCAAACAAATGAAAAGGTAGTACATAGTTGGGGAGGCCAAGTGCCGGACTTTTCATTAACATACACTTTAAGCTTTCATATGCAGTTAACATTTCTTGTGACCATTGTACAATATTAGGTTTGTCTTTCAGTGTGGCTTGTCTCAAAATGTTATCATAATAGGAACAATCAGATATCCACTGTCTGCAGTAATTTACCATACCCAGAAAAGACAGCAGTTCTTTCTGGGTAGTTGGGGTGACCAGGCCCAATACAGACTGAATGCGCTGTGGACTGACTTTCCTTTCCCCCTGAGTGAGCACAAAACCTAAGTAATCCACATGCTTCTTACACCATTGCATTTTTGTTTTGGACACCTTGTGTCCACATTCACAGAGCCAGTTTAACAGTGATATACCATCCTCCCGGCAGGCCTCCTCAGTTTGACTACAGAGCAGCAGATCATCTGCATACTGTAGCAGGACTGAACCATGGTGAGGGTGCCAGGGCCCCAATGTGGCCTGGAGTACAATGCTATACACAACAGGTGCGTCAATGTAGCCCTGGGGTAAACGACACCAGGTGAGTTGCTTGCCCTCAAAAGAAAATGCAAAAAGTAACTGTGTCTGTGCATCCACTGGAATGCTAAAAAATGCATTTTTTAAATCAATCACAGAAAAAAATGCAGCATCTGCAGGGATAGCTGAAATGAGTGAGTTAATGTCAGGTACAATGGGTGCTATAGGCACAATGAGTTGGTTAATTGCCCTAAGGTCTTGTACAAACCTTACACTGCCATCTGACTTAGCAACTGGGTTGACTGGTGTGCAGTAAGGTGAAATTACGTGTCTGAGAATGCCTTGTTGGAGAAACTGTTGTATCATTGGTCTAAGACCTTCAACCTTCTCTTGTGACAAGGGGTATTGCTTTTGATAGACAGGTTGTGTGTCAGGTTTCAGGGTTGCTCTATATGGTGTGCAAGGAATGAGGCCAGTGTCATAGGGACCCTCCGACCATAGAGCAGGGTTTACTTTGTCAAAATCAGGTGTAATGTCTGTTGCTTCCCACACCGGTAGGTGTGGGGACTCGACCTCCAGGCCGCTGCTAGTGGGTGAAGGGAGAATGGAGATTTCGAGTTTGCTAAGAAGATCCCTTCCCAGAAGATTAATTGGACATTCAGGTATTACAGTGAAATTGTGTTTACCCATATACGTGCCTCCCGTGGTTCTGACACTAAGGGCATCTGTCAGGTAAGCATCTGTGGGTATCCCATTGATTCCCATTGAAGGAGCAGTCTTTTCCAAGTGACCGTCGTACAGGTCGACACACAAAACACTAGTAGTTGCCCCGCTATCCACCAGGAAAGGGATTGCTCTCTTTCCTATAATCAAGGTTAGTAGCGGTGGGTCCTTCCAGTGTCTGGTGAGTTGGGCAAAGGCTGGGATACCCTCCTCCGGGCCCCGTCAGTGGGAGGGATCCTGCCAGTCAACTCGGAATCGGACATGATCCTGAAAGGGGTTGTTGTGTGACTGTCGGGGATGATCCCGGGAGGGAGCCGGAGCTTGGGGCTGTCGCTGGTTTTGTGAGGGACAAGGGCAATCCCTTGCCCAGTGATCGTCCCTTCCACAGTTGAAGCAGGAGGTTTGTTTCCTGCTGGCAGAGTCAGGGGGGTGGGGTGGCCTGGCTTGTGGGTTTTGATATCGGGCTGGATTGCGGGGTGGGCCAGTAAAGTGCTGCTGGCGTCTATCTCCCCGGTTTCTCTGATTTTGGTAATTATGAGTTGGGGCATTCTGCAAGGGTTTTTTAACATCAAAGCATCCTGCAGCTTCCTTTTCATATAAGTGCTTTTCAAATTCCTTAATATTATCAGAGGTCCAGGAAGAAACACCTTGCTTAACAGGGACCATAACAGATGGCAACAAGTTATTTACAAAGGTAGAAATTAGTAAATGGTCTGTATCTACAAGAGTGAGACCTGCATCTTCAGACCAACACTTTTTAAACCTCTTCCAAAACTCAGTGACAGTTTCAGTAGGTTTTTGCTTGCATGCTACAGCAATGGGAAGGGAGGCACGGGTCTTAAAGATTTCTTTCATGTGTTCTCCAATTTCCTTCCACATTTGCTTTACACCTTCCTCGGTATTGAGGGGGTAATTAGTGGCATTGTTTAGGACTGCAGGAGTGTTGATAGAGGGAATCATTTTCCAATCCCACCCGTTGTAATGGTCTATAACCCCATCTATGATCAGCTTCATATCTTCTTGAGTATAGCTGCGTCCTGTGCAAGCCTTTTTCAAGTAAGCTATGCAGCCGTCAGGTGCAACAGTAGGTTTGGGGCAGTTCTTAACAATTCTGTCCAAATCCTCTATTTCAATGGGTTTCTTTAACAACTGATCCCCTACTGTCATAAAGGGCAGGTGTTGGGTGGCGACACTGCTGGCACCAGCACTGTTTTCAAGGAAACCAGTGCCGGATCGCGTTATGGAGGGGGTAAGAGGGTGGTTAATGACAACAGTTGAGTCAGCGTTACGGCGGGAGGTGATTTGTTTGCTAGGAGTCTGGACTGTAGTTTCAAGCTGGGTTACATATATTTGATCATGGCCCGAGCGGCCACCACCTTCAATAGGAATGTCAGAGTCGCCACCCACAATAGCTGCGTCAGGGGCACTAGGGGCGGGGGTGGTTATGCCTGTGTGGAGGGTACTGTCAGGGGGGGCTGTTCCCCCTTCAGAGCCTCCTGAGCCTCCTTCCCCTCCTCCTCCTCCCCCTCCCCCTTGCATCGGCATTCGTGACAAAGCAACTGCAGCTAAAAGATCTGTGTCTTTTAAGGAGGGATATAGGGGAGTGTAGGGCGGGGGAGAAGAGTTTTTTAGAAACTTGTTGCTTCTAAATTCCTCAGCTTTATGTAGTCTGGAAGTTACAGTTTTTATTCTACGCTGTTTCTGCTTGATATTCTTGTCATACCAATGAGGTGCTATCGTGAGCCATTGCTCTCCTCCAGCACGCATATATGTCATGTCCCATTGTGGGTCATGATCATACCACGGCCAGGCTTCCTTGTCTTCCAGACAAAGACCTTTGACCATGTCCATATAAAAGGGATAATTAATACCGTCACGGGGGAATGGACTGGGGCTGCCAACTTTCTCTGTCCATCCTGCTAAGTTATCCACCCAAGGGTTAACTAAATAATAATCTGTGGTGGAGTTACGGGCAACATACTCCTTACATGTCTCTCCTGGTAAAGGTGGAGGATAAATGACTGTCTTACTCTGACCCCCTCCCATAGTAAAGAATACAATCTACACCAGCTTTCTACGCAATTTCTACAACAACTTACAACAACTGTCTATGCAATATCACAACAAAAATGCAGTTTACAAAAAAACCTTCTATGCAATTTCACAACAAAAATACTTTCTATGCAATTTTACAACAAAAAATGCAATTTACAAAAACTTTCTATGCATGCATTAGCTAACACCAGTTAATTAGTCATTGACAATATCACAATATTATCTGTATAATGAGAACATGAAATCTTTTGACGGGTACGATACTTACCATTCGTACAAGATGTCAGAAAAATACAGCGTTTTAAACAGGAAGCAAGAAAAGTGTTTGAGTAAAGATATCTGGCAGACGAAAACTTACCAGCCGTCTGGACCAAATATAAGAACTTATCTCACTACAAACATACAAGAATATATAGGCGATCAAATCGGGGTATTCTCTACGTTACGTATAGACCCCAGGTCTATTTTTTTTTTTTTTTAAGTATCCCAGATACTAACGTCTTTGGAGAATTGCGCTTGGACCCCTGGTCCTTTCTCAGACGTATCTTTAAGTCCCAGACATTAAAGATTCTATGGTATCCCTGATACCTGTTTTATGCTTTTACATAAAACTTCGTAATATTAAGTCCCGGACTTAAATATTACCTTGTCACGTGTTCCCGGAACACGGAGTGAGTTCAAATTCAGTGTTTGAACGCAATCCCTTACGGCAAAGACAGACAATAAATTCTCTATCTTACCGGTCCGGGGGCGATCAACTGAATCCAGGACTGAGCCCCCACTTTGAAAGGAATTCAGCCTCTTCTTTTACCCCTCGATGTGATGGCCACTGACGTCAGTGAGAGCAATCCTTAACGTTACAGATAATACACGACACCATGTAGTTAAGAATCACTCTGCTTTATTGAATGTTTTAACATTGGTATAAAAAGAGAACACATAAGGGTGTAACTGATAAGTGTAAAAGGGCTCATTGGCTTAGGGGTGGTGCCCTAGTGGGGTACGTAGGGGTGGTTAATACTTGACATAACATAATTGGATATAGCAGTTGCTAGGCAGATGTTATATACGTTGCATCAGACGGAACTTAACACAGGATCTTTTAGTAACACACAGAAGTAGAAAAAGCAGGTTTCATCTGGTATAGAACTGACCTTGGATGCCAGACCCACACAAGCCTGGTATCTGTATGAGAGACAAAGGCACCTAGCACAGGGCAGCACGCATCCATGCAAACACATAAGAGTTCATATAGCATGTTTTAACCCTTCACTAGGGAAATAGAAATATTCACTTTTACACTGTAACCACCACAAGGAAACTGATCATATAAAAAGTAATATGTACAAAGACAGAAGAGGTAACCCTTCACCTAGCATCACTCCAGTTCTACCTGCGATCCCTAGCATCACTTCAGCTTCACCTGCGATCCCTAGCATCACTCCAGTTCTACCTGCGATCCCTAGCATCACTCCAGTTCTACCTGCGATCCCTAGCATCACTCCAGCTTCACCTGCGATCCCTAGCATCACTCCAGTTCTACCTGCGATCCCTAGCATCACTTCAGCTTCACCTGCGATCCCTAGCATCACTCCAGTTCTACCTGCGATCCCTAGCATCACTCCAGTTCTACATGCGATCCCTAGCATCACTCCAGCTTCACCTGCGATCCCTAGCATCACTTCAGCTTCACCTGCGATCCCTAGCATCACTTCAGCTTCACCTGCGATCCCTAGCATCACTTCAGCTTCACCTGCGATCCCTAGCATCACTTCAGCTTTACCTGCGATCCCTAGCATCACTTCAGCTTCACCTGCGATCCCTAGCATCACTTCAGCTTTACCTGCAATCCCTAGCATCACTTCAGCTTCACCTGCGATCCCTAGCATCACTTCAGCTTTACCTGCATCACTCCAGTTCTACCTGCGATCCCTAGCATCAATACAGCTTCACCTGCGATCCCTAGCATCACTCCAGCTTTACCTGCGATCCCTAGCATCACTCCAGTTCTACCTGCGATCCCTAGCATCACTCCAGTTCTACCTGCGATCCCTAGCAACACTCCAGCTTCAGCTGCGATCCCTAGCATCACTCCAGTTCTACCTGCGATCCCTAGCATCACTCCAGCTTCACCTGCGATCCCTAGCATCACTCCACCTTCACCTGCGATCCCTAGCATCACTCCAGCTTCATCTCCGATCCCTAGCATCACTTCAGCTTCACCTGCGATCCCTAGCATCACTCCAGTTCTACCTGCGATCCCTAGCATCAGTTCAGCTTCACCTGCGATCCCTAGCATCACTCCAGTTCTACCTGCGATCCCTAGCATCAGTTCAGCTTCACCTACGATCCCTAGCATCACTTCAGCTTTACCTGCGATCCCTAGCATCACTACAGCTTCACCTGCGATCCCTAGCATCACTCCAGCTTCACCTGTGATCCCTAGCATCACTTCAGCTTTACCTGCATCACTCCAGTTCTACCTGCGATCCCTAGCATCACTCCAGTTCTACCTGCGATCCCTAGCATCACTCCAGTTCTACCAGCGATCCCTAGCATCACTTCAGCTTTACCTGCGATCCCTAGCATCACTTCAGCTTCACCTGCGATCCCTAGCATCACTTCAGCTTTACCTGCGATCCCTAGCATCACTTCAGCTTCACCTGCGATCCCTAGCATCACTTCAGCTTTACCTGCGATCCCTAGCATCACTCCAGCTTTACCTGCGATCCCTAGCATCACTCCAGTTCTACCTGCGATCCCTAGCATCACTCCAGCTTTACCTGCGATCCCTAGCATCACTTCAGCTTTACCTGCGATCCCTAGCATCACTCCAGCTTTACCTGCGATCCCTAGCATCACTTCAGCTTCACCTGCGATCCCTAGCATCACTCCAGCTTTACCTGCGATCCCTAGCATCACTCCAGTTCTACCTGCGATCCCTAGCATCACTCCAGCTTCACCTGCGATCCCTAGCATCACTCCAGCTTTACCTGCGATCCCTAGCATCACTCCAGCTTTACCTGCGATCCCTAGCATCACTCCAGTTCTACCTGCGATCCCTAGCATCACTCCAGCTTCACCTGCGATCCCTAGCATCACTCCAGTTCTACCTGCGATCCCTAGCATCACTTCAGCTTCACCTGCGATCCCTAGCATCACTCCAGTTCTACCTGCGATCCCTAGCATCTCTCCAGCTTCACCTGCGATCCCTAGCATCACTTCAGCTTCACCTGCGATCCCTAGCATCACTTCAGCTTTACCTGCGATCCCTAGCTTCACTTCAGCTTCACCTGCGATCCCTAGCATCACTTCAGCTTCACCTGAGATCCCTAGCATCACTTCAGCTTTACCTGCAACACTCCAGTTCTACCTGCGATCCCTAGCATCACTCCAGTTATACCTGCGATCCCTAGCATCACTTCAGCTTCACCTGCGATCCCTAGCATCACTTCAGCTTTACCTGCGATCCCTAGCTTCACTTCAGCTTCACCTGCGATCCCTAGCATCACTTCAGCTTCACCTGAGATCCCTAGCATCACTTCAGCTTTACCTGCATCACTCCAGTTCTACCTGCGATCCCTAGCATCACTCCAGCTTTACCTGCGATCCCTAGCATCACTTCAGCTTCACCTCCGATCCCTAGCATCACTTCAGCTTTACCTGCGATCCCTAGCATCACTCCAGTTCTACCTGCGATCCCTAGCATTACTCCAGCTTTACCTGCGATCCCTAGCATCACTCCAGCTTTACCTGCGATCCCTAGCATCACTCCAGTTCTACCTGCGATCCCTAGCATCACTTCAGCTTTACCTGCATCACTCCAGTTCTACCTGCGATCCCTAGCATCACTCCAGTTCTAACTGCGATCCCTAGCATCACTCCAGTTCTACCTGCGATCCCTAGCATCACTCCAGTTCTACCTGCGATCCCTAGCATCACTTCAGCTTCACCTGAGATCCCTAGCATCACTTCAGCTTTACCTGCATCACTCCAGTTCTACCTGCGATCCCTAGCATCACTCCAGTTCTACCTGCGATCCCTAGCATCACTCCAGCTTTACCTGCGATCCCTAGCATCACTTCAGCTTCACCTGCGATCCCTAGCATCACTTCAGCTTTACCTGCATCACTCCAGTTCTACCTGCGATCCCTAGCATCACTCCAGCTTTACCTGCGATCCCTAGCATCACTCCAGTTCTACCTGCGATCCCTAGCATCACTCCAGCTTCACCTGCGATCCCTAGCATCACTTCAGCTTCACCGGCGATCCCTAGCATCACTCCAGTTCTACCTGCGATCCCAAGCATCACTCCAGCATTACCTGCGATCCCTAGCATCACTCCAGTTCTACCTGCGATCCCTAGCATCACTCCAGCTTCACCTGCGATCCCTAGCATCACTCCAGCTTCACCTGCGATCCCTAGCATCACTTCAGCTTTACCTGCGATCCCTAGCATCACTCCAGTTCTACCTGCGATCCCTAGCATCACTCCAGCTTCAGCTGCGATCCCTAGCATCACTCCAGTTCTACCTGCGATCCCTAGCATCACTCCAGCTTCACCTGCAATCCCTAGCATCACTCCAGCATTACCTGCGATCCCAAGCATCACTCCAGCTTCACCTGCGATCCCTAGCATCACTCCAGCTTCACCTGCAATCCCTAGCATCACTCCAGCATTACCTGCGATCCCAAGCATCACTCCAGCTTCACCTGCGATCCCTAGCATCACTCCAGTTCTACCTGCGATCCCTAGCATCACTCCAGTTCTACCTGCGATCCCTAGCATCACTCCAGTTCTACCAGCGATCCCTAGCATCACTTCAGCTTTACCTGCGATCCCTAGCATCACTTCAGCTTCACCTGCGATCCCTAGCATCACTTCAGCTTTACCTGCGATCCCTAGCATCACTTCAGCTTCACCTGCGATCCCTAGCATCACTTCAGCTTTACCTGCGATCCCTAGCATCACTCCAGCTTTACCTGCGATCCCTAGCATCACTCCAGCTTTACCTGCGATCCCTAGCATCACTTCAGCTTTACCTGCGATCCCTAGCATCACTCCAGCTTTACCTGCGATCCCTAGCATCACTTCAGCTTCACCTGCGATCCCTAGCATCACTCCAGCTTTACCTGCGATCCCTAGCATCACTCCAGTTCTACCTGCGATCCCTAGCATCACTCCAGCTTCACCTGCGATCCCTAGCATCACTCCAGCTTTACCTGCGATCCCTAGCATCACTCCAGCTTTACCTGCGATCCCTAGCATCACTCCAGTTCTACCTGCGATCCCTAGCATCACTCCAGCTTCACCTGCGATCCCTAGCATCACTCCAGTTCTACCTGCGATCCCTAGCATCACTTCAGCTTCACCTGCGATCCCTAGCATCACTCCAGTTCTACCTGCAAACCCTAGCATCTCTCCAGCTTCACCTGCGATCCCTAGCATCACTTCAGCTTCACCTGCGATCCCTAGCTTCACTTCAGCTTCACCTGCGATCCCTAGCATCACTTCAGCTTCACCTGAGATCCCTAGCATCACTTCAGCTTTACCTGCATCACTCCAGTTCTACCTGCGATCCCTAGCATCACTCCAGTTATACCTGCGATCCCTAGCATCTGTAATGTCCACCCACAAACAAACACATGACATTTACGGTGCCGAAAACTTGAACTAAATTGTGGGGTGCTAGTGTGAGTCAGGTTCGGGTGATCAGAGCGGCAGACCTGCTTTACCTCTCAGACACAATGACAACACAAACATAATATAGTATCCAACTCCATTTTATTATCCTAACAAAATTTACAAGTGGCAGGTAAACAGGAAACTGGCGCACAATTGAAGCAGGCTGGTTATGGCTTCTAAATAACAGTCTCAAGTAACCAGCGTTAGCAATACAGGTAGCAGGTAAGCAAGTAACTGGTGCACAATTGAAGCAGGCTGGTTATGGCTTCTAAATAATAGTCTCAGGTAACCAGCGTCAGCAATACAGGTAGCAGGTAAGCAGGAACTTGTGCACGATTAAAGCAGGCTGGTTATGGCTATTAAACGACAGTCTCAGGTAACCAGCGTTAGCAATACAAGTAGCAGGTAAGCAGGTAACTTGTGCACAATTAAAGCAGGCTGGTTATGGCTACTAAACAACAGTCTCAGGTAACCAGCGTCAGCAATACAGGTAGCAGGTAAGCAGGAACTTGTGCACGATTAAAGCAGGCTGGTTATGGCTATTAAACGACAGTCTCAGGTAACCAGCGTTAGCAATACAAGTAGCAGGTCAGCAGGTAACTTGTGCACAATTAAAGCAGGCTGGTTATGGCTACTAAACAACAGTCTCAGGTAACCAGCGTCAGCAATACAGGTAGCAGGTAAGCAGGAACTTGTGCACGATTAAAGCAGGCTGGTTATGGCTATTAAACGACAGTCTCAGGTAACCAGCGTTAGCAATACAAGTAGCAGGTAAGCAGGTAACTTGTGCACAATTAAAGCAGGCTGGTTATGGCTACTAAACAACAGTCTCAGGTAACCAGCGTCAGCAATACAGGTAGCAGGTAAGCAGGAACTTGTGCACGATTAAAGCAGGCTGGTTATGGCTATTAAACGACAGTCTCAGGTAACCAGCGTCAGCAATACAAGTAGCAGGTAAGCAGGAACTTGTGCACGATTAAAGCAGGCTGGTTATGGCTATTAAACGACAATCTCAGGTAACCAGCGTTAGCAATACAAGTAGCAGGTAAGCAGGAACTTGTGCACGATTAAAGCAGGCTGGTTATGGCTATTAAACGACAGTCTCAGGTAACCAGCGTTAGCAATACAAGTAGCAGGTAAGCAGGAACTTGTGCACGATTAAAGCAGGCTGGTTATGGCTACTAAACAACAGTCTCAGGTAACCAGCGTCAGCAATACAGGTAGCAGGTAAGCAGGAACTTGTGCACGATTAAAGCAGGCTGGTTATGGCTATTAAACGACAGTCTCAGGTAACCAGCGTCAGCAATACAGGTAGCAGGAACTTGTGCACGATTAAAGCAGGCTGGTTATGGCTATTAAACGACAATCTCAGGTAACCAGCGTTAGCAATACAAGTAGCAGGTAAGCAGGAACTTGTGCACGATTAAAGCAGGCTGGTTATGGCTATTAAACGACAGTCTCAGGTAACCAGCGTTAGCAATACAAGTAGCAGGTAAGCAGGAACTTGTGCACGATTAAAGCAGGCTGGTTATGGCTACTAAACAACAGTCTCAGGTAACCAGCGTCAGCAATACAGGTAGCAGGTAAGCAGGAACTTGTGCACGATTAAAGCAGGCTGGTTATGGCTATTAAACGACAGTCTCAGGTAACCAGCGTCAGCAATACAGGTAGCAGGAACTTGTGCACGATTAAAGCAGGCTGGTTATGGCTATTAAACGACAGTCTCAGGTAACCAGCGTTAGCAATACAAGTAGCAGGTAAGCAGGAACTTGTGCACGATTAAAGCAGGCTGGTTATGGCTACTAAACAACAGTCTCAGGTAACCAGCGTCAGCAATACAGGTAGCAGGTAAGCAGGAACTTGTGCACGATTAAAGCAGGCTGGTTATGGCTATTAAACGACAGTCTCAGGTAACCAGCGTCAGCAATACAGGTAGCAGGTAAGCAGGAACTTGTGCACGATTAAAGCAGGCTGGTTATGGCTATTAAACGACAGTCTCAGGTAACCAGCGTTATCAATACAAGTAGCAGGTAAGCAGGTAACTTGTGCACAATTAAAGCAGGCTGGTTATGGCTTGTAAACAACAGTCTCAGGTAACCAGCGTTCCTTAGTAGCGGATAAATGCATTAACATTAGCTTTCACACTGCTGGGCGGAGCTTGCATAAAAAAAGAACTATCAGTACCAGCATTCCTTAATAGCAGATAAATGCATTAACATTAGCTTTCACACTGCTGGGCGGAGCTTGCATAAAAAGAACTATCAGTACCAGCATTCCTTAATAGCAGATAAATGCATTAACATTAGCTTTCACACTGCTGGGCGGAGCTTGCATAAAAAAGAACTATCAGTACCAGCATTCCTTAATAGCAGACAAATGCATTAACATTAGCTTTCACACTGCTGGGCGGAGCTTGCAATAAAAGAACTATCAGTACCAGCATTCCTTAATAGCAGATAAATGCATTAACATTAGCTTTCACACTGCTGGGCGGAGCTTGCATAAAAAGAACTATCAGTACCAGCATTCCTTAATAGCAGATAAATGCATTAACATTAGCTTTCACACTGCTGGGCGGAGCTTGCATAAAAAGAACTATCAGTACCAGCATTCCTTAATAGCAGACAAATGCATTAACATTAGCTTTTACACTGCTGGGCGGAGCTTGCATAAAAAGAACTATCAGTACCAGCATTCCTTAATAGCAGATAAATGCATTAACATTAGCTTTCACACTGCTGGGCGGAGCTTGCATAAAAAGAACTATCAGTACCAGCATTCCTTAATAGCAGATAAATGCATTAACATTAGCTTTCATACTGCTGGGCGGAGCTTGCATAAAAAGAACTATCAGTACCAGCATTCCTTAATAGCGGACAAATGCATTAACATTAGCTTTCACACTGCTGGGCGGAGCTTGCAATAAAAGAACTATCAGTACCAGCATTCCCTAATAGCAGACAAATACATTCACAAATATATAAGGGCAGTCTACCCCCTTTTACAACATTCCAAAACAAATATGCGGGGCACAGCACTAGTGGGGAGCCTCTTCCCCTGGAATACAATATATTGCCCCCAGATTACAGAGTCTTTGCAGCAGAAGGGGTTAAGCCGGGCACATACAAATGAGGGGAGCGCAACTCCTAATTATCTAAACTTGCGGGGGTACTGTGATGAGGGGAGCACACCCCTTTTATTACATAAGATGTTCCCAATTGCAGAGTTTATGCAGCGGAAGGGGTTAAATATCGGACACAGGGGATCTTAGGGGTGTCTACACCCTTTACTAATACTATGTCCCCTCTTTGCAGAGTTCAAGCAGCGGAAGGGCTCAACAGGGGCAGAGTTTCTGGCAGCGGAAGGGTTGTTTGCAAGTTCTCACCCATCGCTGCGGCGCTTCTGCCACCTCCGATCCTCCGCATCTTCAGCGTGGCTGTCTGGAGTCTCCCTCCTCAGTCTCCGGTCCGGTCTTCTCCTCTTCAGCTGCCGCCGCGCCGTCTCCGGGTCTTCACTCCTCTTGTGCAGCAGACTCCGGTCCGCGCCGTCATCTCTACGCTGGGGTCTTCTCGGGTCCTCGCCGTACTCCAGCCGCCAGGGGTCCTCGCTGGGGTCTTCTTCCCGGGGTCGTCCTTCGCGGTGCCTGCGCGCTTCTCATCTGCCGCTCCTTGGAATCCAAGGGACGGATGTCATCACTGCTCTGCTGGACGGGCTGCGGTTCCTCCGGCCCAGCGCTCCAGTCTCTCAGCAGCGGCGGCTCTTCTCCGCACTCCATCCCCGCTGGCACTGACGCGGCCAGCTCTTCTCCTCAGGCAGGGTCTCCGGCATTCTTCTGGCACTGGTGCTCCGGTCGCTGGTTCTCCCCTCGGCTTCTTCTCTGCGCAGACGGTCCTCACACACTGGCAGGCGGCTCCTGGGGCTACATGGCGACACCTTCCCCAGGTAATCTTCCCATTCCTCCAGGGCTCCTCTGGCAGCGATCCTCCCAGCGCTGCATACTCCAGTCTTCAGGCTCTGGACACTACATGGCTCCACTTCCCCAGGTACATATTCCCATTCCTCCAGGTCTCCTCTGGCAGCGATCCTCCCAGCGCTGCATACTCCAGTCTTCAGGCTCTGGACACTACATGGCTCCACTTCCCCAGGTACATATTCCCATTCCTCCAGGTCTCCTCTGGCAGCGATCCTCCCAGCGCTGCATACTCCAGTCTTCAGGCTCTGGACACTACATGGCTCCACTTCCCCAGGTACATATTCCCATTCCTCCAGGTCTCCTCTGGCAGCGATCCTCCCAGCGCTGCATACTCCAGTCTTCAGGCTCTGGACACTACATGGCTCCACTTCCCCAGGTACATATTCCCATTCCTCCAGGTCTCCTCTGGCAGCGATCCTCCCAGCGCTGCATACTCCAGTCTTCAGGCTCTGGACACTACATGGCTCCACTTCCCCAGGTACATATTCCCATTCCTCCAGGTCTCTCTCTCCTGTGCTGTGAGGCTTCTTTTAAGGGTCCTGGTGCTCCTCCACCTCCCCTCTCCTCTATGATGACTGGCTCCCGGGGCCCCAGCAACAGACCACCCCCTGGTCACTCTGCCCTACAACCCAGGGGACCCAATCAGCTGGGGACCTGTTTCCCGGACTTTTTATGTTGCTGGGTAAGAGTTGACAGGACCAGAGAATTGGCGGCAAAATCCCTGTCTCAATCTGACAGGGAACAATACAGTTCAGCCCACGATCTACTCTGGGACTTGTAGTTCCACAATGTAAACATAACAACAAAAAAAAATCACAAGGGGATCCCCATGGTGCCATAGCTTCAGGGTATTACATTCTACCCCCCTAAAATTATACGTGTCCTCACGTATACACCTTAACACTATACATCGGTTAACAAAAGCCTTGAACTGGGTACAGCTCTGTTGGCAAACAAGTCATTGTGTCTGGAGCACAGGCCCGCCTGCGATTCTCTGATCCTGTTCGTGACGCCAAAATTTATGTAATGTCCACCCACAAACAAACACATGACATTTACGGTGCCGAAAACTTGAACTAAATTGTTGGGTGCTAGTGTGAGTCAGGTTCGGGTGATCAGAGCGGCAGACCTGCTTTACCTCTCAGACACAATGACAACACAAACATAATATAGTATCCAACTCCATTTTATTATCCTAACAAAATTTACAAGTGGCAGGTAAACAGGAAACTGGCGCACAATTGAAGCAGGCTGGTTATGGCTTCTAAATAACAGTCTCAAGTAACCAGCGTTAGCAATACAGGTAGCAGGTAAGCAAGTAACTGGTGCACAATTGAAGCAGGCTGGTTATGGCTTCTAAATAATAGTCTCAGGTAACCAGCGTCAGCAATACAGGTAGCAGGTAAGCAGGAACTTGTGCACGATTAAAGCAGGCTGGTTATGGCTATTAAACGACAGTCTCAGGTAACCAGCGTTAGCAATACAAGTAGCAGGTAAGCAGGTAACTTGTGCACAATTAAAGCAGGCTGGTTATGGCTACTAAACAACAGTCTCAGGTAACCAGCGTCAGCAATACAGGTAGCAGGTAAGCAGGAACTTGTGCACGATTAAAGCAGGCTGGTTATGGCTATTAAACGACAGTCTCAGGTAACCAGCGTTAGCAATACAAGTAGCAGGTCAGCAGGTAACTTGTGCACAATTAAAGCAGGCTGGTTATGGCTACTAAACAACAGTCTCAGGTAACCAGCGTCAGCAATACAGGTAGCAGGTAAGCAGGAACTTGTGCACGATTAAAGCAGGCTGGTTATGGCTATTAAACGACAGTCTCAGGTAACCAGCGTTAGCAATACAAGTAGCAGGTAAGCAGGTAACTTGTGCACAATTAAAGCAGGCTGGTTATGGCTACTAAACAACAGTCTCAGGTAACCAGCGTCAGCAATACAGGTAGCAGGTAAGCAGGAACTTGTGCACGATTAAAGCAGGCTGGTTATGGCTATTAAACGACAGTCTCAGGTAACCAGCGTCAGCAATACAAGTAGCAGGTAAGCAGATACTTGTGCACGATTAAAGCAGGCTGGTTATGGCTATTAAACGACAATCTCAGGTAACCAGCGTTAGCAATACAAGTAGCAGGTAAGCAGGAACTTGTGCACGATTAAAGCAGGCTGGTTATGGCTATTAAACGACAGTCTCAGGTAACCAGCGTCAGCAATACAGGTAGCAGGTAAGCAGGAACTTGTGCACGATTAAAGCAAGCTGGTTATGGCTATTAAACGACAGTCTCAGGTAACCAGCGTTAGCAATACAAGTAGCAGGTAAGCAGGAACTTGTGCACGATTAAAGCAGGCTGGTTATGGCTCCTAAACAACAGTCTCAGGTAACCAGCGTCAGCAATACAGGTAGCAGGTAAGCAGGAACTTGTGCACGATTAAAGCAGGCTGGTTATGGCTATTAAACGACAGTCTCAGGTAACCAGCGTTAGCAATACAAGTAGCAGGTAAGCAGGAACTTGTGCACGATTAAAGCAGGCTGGTTATGGCTACTAAACAACAGTCTCAGGTAACCAGCGTCAGCAATACAGGTAGCAGGTAAGCAGGAACTTGTGCACGATTAAAGCAGGCTGGTTATGGCTATTAAACGACAGTCTCAGGTAACCTGCGTCAGCAATACAGGTAGCAGGTAAGCAGGAACTTGTGCACGATTAAAGCAGGCTGGTTATGGCTATTAAACGACAGTCTCAGGTAACCAGCGTTATCAATACAAGTAGCAGGTAAGCAGGTAACTTGTGCACAATTAAAGCAGGCTGGTTATGGCTTGTAAACAACAGTCTCAGGTAACCAGCGTTCCTTAGTAGCGGATAAATGCATTAACATTAGCTTTCACACTGCTGGGCGGAGCTTGCATAAAAAAAGAACTATCAGTACCAGCATTCCTTAATAGCAGATAAATGCATTAACATTAGCTTTCACACTGCTGGGCGGAGCTTGCATAAAAAGAACTATCAGTACCAGCATTCCTTAATAGCAGATAAATGCATTAACATTAGCTTTCACACTGCTGGGCGGAGCTTGCATAAAAAAGAACTATCAGTACCAGCATTCCTTAATAGCAGACAAATGCATTAACATTAGCTTTCACACTGCTGGGCGGAGCTTGCAATAAAAGAACTATCAGTACCAGCATTCCTTAATAGCAGATAAATGCATTAACATTAGCTTTCACACTGCTGGGCGGAGCTTGCATAAAAAGAACTATCAGTACCAGCATTCCTTAATAGCAGATAAATGCATTAACATTAGCTTTCACACTGCTGGGCGGAGCTTGCATAAAAAGAACTATCAGTACCAGCATTCCTTAATAGCAGACAAATGCATTAACATTAGCTTTTACACTGCTGGGCGGAGCTTGCATAAAAAGAACTATCAGTACCAGCATTCCTTAATAGCAGATAAATGCATTAACATTAGCTTTCACACTGCTGGGCGGAGCTTGCATAAAAAGAACTATCAGTACCAGCATTCCTTAATAGCAGATAAATGCATTAACATTAGCTTTCATACTGCTGGGCGGAGCTTGCATAAAAAGAACTATCAGTACCAGCATTCCTTAATAGCGGACAAATGCATTAACATTAGCTTTCACACTGCTGGGCGGAGCTTGCAATAAAAGAACTATCAGTACCAGCATTCCCTAATAGCAGACAAATACATTCACAAATATATAAGGGCAGTCTACCCCCTTTTACAACATTCCAAAACAAATATGCGGGGCACAGCACTAGTGGGGAGCCTCTTCCCCTGGAATACAATATATTGCCCCCAGATTACAGAGTCTTTGCAGCAGAAGGGGTTAAGCCGGGCACATACAAATGAGGGGAGCGCAACTCCTAATTATCTAAACTTGCGGGGGTACTGTGATGAGGGGAGCACACCCCTTTTATTACATAAGATGTTCCCAATTGCAGAGTTTATGCAGCGGAAGGGGTTAAATATCGGACACAGGGGATCTTAGGGGTGTCTACACCCTTTACTAATACTATGTCCCCTCTTTGCAGAGTTCAAGCAGCGGAAGGGCTCAACAGGGGCAGAGTTTCTGGCAGCGGAAGGGTTGTTTGCAAGTTCTCACCCATCGCTGCGGCGCTTCTGCCACCTCCGATCCTCCGCATCTTCAGCGTGGCTGTCTGGAGTCTCCCTCCTCAGTCTCCGGTCCGGTCTTCTCCTCTTCAGCTGCCGCCGCGCCGTCTCCGGGTCTTCACTCCTCTTGTGCAGCAGACTCCGGTCCGCGCCGTCATCTCTACGCTGGGGTCTTCTCGGGTCCTCGCCGTACTCCAGCCGCCAGGGGTCCTCGCTGGGGTCTTCTTCCCGGGGTCGTCCTTCGCGGTGCCTGCGCGCTTCTCATCTGCCGCTCCTTGGAATCCAGGGGACGGATGTCATCACTGCTCTGCTGGACGGGCTGCGGTTCCTCCGGCCCAGCGCTCCAGTCTCTCAGCAGCGGCGGCTCTTCTCCGCACTCCATCCCCGCTGGCACTGACGCGGCCAGCTCTTCTCCTCAGGCAGGGTCTCCGGCATTCTTCTGGCACTGGTGCTCCGGTCGCTGGTTCTCCCCTCGGCTTCTTCTCTGCGCAGACGGTCCTCACACACTGGCAGGCGGCTCCGCGGGGCTACATGGCGACACCTTCCCCAGGTAATCTTCCCATTCCTCCAGGGCTCCTCTGGCAGCGATCCTCCCAGCGCTGCATACTCCAGTCTTCAGGCTCTGGACACTACATGGCTCCACTTCCCCAGGTACATATTCCCATTCCTCCAGGTCTCTCTGGCAGCGATCCTCCCAGCGCTGCATACTCCAGTCTTCAGGCTCTGGACACTACATGGCTCCACTTCCCCAGGTACATATTCCCATTCCTCCAGGTCTCCTCTGGCAGCGATCCTCCCAGCGCTGCATACTCCAGTCTTCAGGCTCTGGACACTACATGGCTCCACTTCCCCAGGTACATATTCCCATTCCTCCAGGTCTCCTCTGGCAGCGATCCTCCCAGCGCTGCATACTCCAGTCTTCAGGCTCTGGACACTACATGGCTCCACTTCCCCAGGTACATATTCCCATTCCTCCAGGTCTCCTCTGGCAGCGATCCTCCCAGCGCTGCATACTCCAGTCTTCAGGCTCTGGACACTACATGGCTCCACTTCCCCAGGTACATATTCCCATTCCTCCAGGTCTCTCTCTCCTGTGCTGTGAGGCTTCTTTTAAGGGTCCTGGTGCTCCTCCACCTCCCCTCTCCTCTATGATGACTGGCTCCCGGGGCCCCAGCAACAGACCACCCCCTGGTCACTCTGCCCTACAACCCAGGGGACCCAATCAGCTGGGGACCTGTTTCCCGGACTTTTTATGTTGCTGGGTAAGAGTTGACAGGACCAGAGAATTGGCGGCAAAATCCCTGTCTCAATCTGACAGGGAACATCACAGTTCAGCCCACGATCTACTCTGGGACTTGTAGTTCCACAATGTAAACATAACAACAACAAAAAATCACAAGGGGATCCCCATGGTGCCATAGCTTCAGGGTATTACACATCACTCCAGCTTTACCTGCGATCCCTAGCATCACTCCAGCTTTACCTGCGATCCCTAGCATCACTCCAGTTCTACCTGCGATCCCTAGCATCACTTCAGCTTTACCTGCATCACTCCAGTTCTAACTGCGATCCCTAGCATCACTCCAGTTCTACCTGCGATCCCTAGCATCACTCCAGTTCTACCTGCGATCCCTAGCATCACTTCAGCTTCACCTGAGATCCCTAGCATCACTTCAGCTTTACCTGCATCACTCCAGTTCTACCTGCGATCCCTAGCATCACTCCAGTTCTACCTGCGATCCCTAGCATCACTCCAGCTTTACCTGCGATCCCTAGCATCACTTCAGCTTCACCTGCGATCCCTAGCATCACTTCAGCTTTACCTGCATCACTCCAGTTCTACCTGCGATCCCTAGCATCACTCCAGCTTTACCTGCGATCCCTAGCATCACTCCAGCTTCACCTGCGATCCCTAGCATCACTCCAGTTCTACCTGCGATCCCTAGCATCACTCCAGCTTCACCTGCGATCCCTAGCATCACTTCAGCTTCACCGGCGATCCCTAGCATCACTCCAGTTCTACCTGCGATCCCAAGCATCACTTCAGCTTCACCTGCGATCCCTAGCATCACTTCAACTTCACGTGCGATCCCTAGCATCACTCCAGTTCTACCTGCGATCCCTAGCATCACTCCAGCTTCACCTGCGATCCCTAGCATCACTTCAGCTTCACCGGCGATCCCTAGCATCACTCCAGTTCTACCTGCGATCCCAAGCATCACTCCAGCATTACCTGCGATCCCTAGCATCACTCCAGTTCTACCTGCGATCCCTAGCATCCCTTCAGCTTCACCTGCGATCCCTAGCATCACTTCAGCTTTACCTGCGATCCCTAGCATCACTCCAGCTTCAGCTGCGATCCCTAGCATCACTCCAGTTCTACCTGCGATCCCTAGCATCACTCCAGCTTCACCTGCGATCCCTAGCATCACTCCAGTTTTACCAGCGATCCCTAGCATCACTTCAGCTTCACCTGCGATCCCTAGCATCACTTCAGCTTTACCTGCGATCCCTAGCATCACTCCAGCTTCAGCTGCGATCCCTAGCATCACTCCAGTTCTACCTGCGATCCCTAGCATCACTCCAGCTTCACCTGCGATCCCTAGCATCACTCCAGTTTTACCTGCGATCCCTAGCATCACTCCAGTTCTACCTGCGATCCCTAGCATCACTCCAGCTTCACCTGCGATCCCTAGCATCACTCCAGTTCTACCTGCGATCCCTAGCATCACACCAGCTTCAGCTGCGATCCCTAGCATCACTCCAGCTTCACCTGCGATCCCTAGCATCACTTCAGCTTCACCTGCGATCCCTAGCATCACTGCAGCTTTACCTGCATCACTCCAGTTCTACCTGCGATCCCTAGCATCACTTCAGTTTCATCTGCGATCCCTAGCATCAATACAGCTTCACCTGCGATCCCTAGCATCACTTCAGCTTTACCTGCGATCCCTAGCATCACTCCAGTTCTACCTGCGATCCCTAGCATCACTCCAGCTTCAGCTGCGATCCCTAGCATCACTCCAGTTCTACCTGCGATCCCTAGCATCACTCCAGCTTCACCTGCGATCCCTAGCATCACTCCAGCTTCACCTGCGATCCCTAGCATCACTCCAGCTTAATCTCCGATCCCTAGCATCACTTCAGCTTCACCTGCGATCCCTAGCATCACTCCAGTTCTACCTGCGATCCCTAGCATCACTTCAGCTTCACCTGCGATCCCTAGCATCACTTCAGCTTCACCTACGATCCCTAGCATCACTTCAGCTTTACCTGCGATCCCTAGCATCACTACAGCTTCACCTGCGATTCCTAGCATCACTTCAGCTTTACCTGCATCACTCCAGTTCTACCTGCGATCCCTAGCATCACTCCAGTTCTACCTGCGATCCCTAGCATCACTCCAGTTCTACCTGCGATCCCTAGCATCACTCCAGCTTCACCTGTGATCCCTAGCATCACTTCAGCTTTACCTGCATCACTCCAGTTCTACCTGCGATCCCTAGCATCACTCCAGTTCTACCTGCGATCCCTAGCATCACTCCAGTTCTACCTGCGATCCCTAGCATCACTTCAGCTTTACCTGCGATCCCTAGCATCACTTCAGCTTCACCTGCGATCCCTAGCATCACTTCAGCTCTACCGGCGATCCCTAGCATCACTTCAGCTTCACCTGCGATCCCTAGCATCACTTCAGCTTTACCTGCGATCCCTAGCATCACTCCAGCTTTACCTGCGATCCCTAGCATCACTCCAGCTTTACCTGCGATCCCTAGCATCACTTCAGCTTTACCTGCGATCCCTAGCATCACTCCAGCTTTACCTGCGATCCCTAGCATCACTTCAGCTTCACCTGCGATCCCTAGCATCACTCCAGCTTTACCTGCGATCCCTAGCATCACTCCAGTTCTACCTGCGATCCCTAGCATCACTCCAGTTCTACCTGCGATCCCTAGCATCACTCCAGCTTCACCTGCGATCCCTAGCATCACTCCAGCTTTACCTGCGATCCCTAGCATCACTCCAGCTTTACCTGCGATCCCTAGCATCACTTCAGCTTTACCTGCGATCCCTAGCATCACTCCAGCTTCACCTGCGATCCCTAGCATCACTCCAGCTTTACCTGCGATCCCTAGCATCACTCCAGCTTTACCTGCGATCCCTAGCATCACTCCAGCTTCACCTGCGATCCATAGCATCACTCCAGTTCTACCTGCGATCCCTAGCATCACTTCAGCTTCACCTGCGATCCCTAGCATCACTCCAGTTCTACCTGCGATCCCTAGCATCACTTCAGCTTCACCTGCGATCCCTAGCATCACTCCAGCTTTACCTGCGATCCCTAGCATCACTCCAGCTTTACCTGCGATCCCTAGCATCACTTTAGCTTCACCTGCGATCCCTAGCATCACTTCAGCTTCACCTGAGATCCCTAGCATCACTTAAGCTTTACCTGCATCACTCCAGTTCTACCTGCGATCCCTAGCATCACTCCAGCTTTACCTGCGATCCCTAGCATCACTGCAGTTCTACCTGCGATCCCTAGCATCACTTCAGCTTTACCTGCATCACTCCAGTTCTACCTGCGATCCCTAGCATCACTCCAGTTCTACCTGCGATCCCTAGCATCACTCCAGCTTTACCTGCGATCCCTAGCATCACTCCAGCTTTACCTGCGATCCCTAGCATCACTCCAGTTCTACCTGCGATCCCTAGCATCACTCCAGTTCTACCTGCGATCCCTAGCATCACTTCAGCTTCACCTGAGATCCCTAGCATCACTCCAGTTCTACCTGCGATCCCTAGCATCACTTCAGCTTTACCTGCATCACTCCAGTTCTACCTGCGATCCCTAGCATCACTCCAGTTCTACCTGCGATCCCTAGCATCACTCCAGTTCTACCTGCGATCCCTAGCATCACTTCAGCTTCACCTGCGATCCCTAGCATCACTTCAGCTTTACCTGCATCACTCCAGTTCTACCTGCGATCCCTAGCATCACTCCAGTTCTACCTGCGATCCCTAGCATCACTCCAGCTTCACCTGCGATCCCTAGCATCACTCCAGTTCTACCTGCGATCCCTAGCATCACTCCAGCTTCACCTGCGATCCCTAGCATCACTTCAGCTTCACCTGCGATCCCTAGCATCACTCCAGTTCTACCTGCGATCCCAAGCATCACTCCAGCATTACCTGCGATCCCTAGCATCACTCCAGTTCTACCTGCGATCCCTAGCATCACTCCAGTTCTACCTGCGATCCCTAGCATCACTCCAGCTTCACCTGCGATCCCTAGCATCACTCCAGTTTTACCTGCGATCCCTAGCATCACTCCAGTTCTACCTGCGATCCCTAGCATCACTCCAGCTTCAGCTGCGATCCCTAGCATCACTCCAGTTCTACCTGCGATCCCTAGCATCACTTCAGCTTTACCTGCATCACTCCAGTTCTACCTGCGATCCCTAGCATCACTCCAGCTTTACCTGCGATCCCTAGCATCACTTCAGCTTCACCTGCGATCCCTAGCATCACTTCAGCTTCACCTGCGATCCCTAGCATCACTTCAGCTTTACCTGCGATCCCTAGCATCACTCCAGTTCTACCTGCGATCCCTAGCATCACTCCAGCTTCAGCTGCGATCCCTAGCATCACTCCAGTTCTACCTGCGATCCCTAGCATCACTCCAGTTCTACCTGCGATCCCTAGAATCACTCCAGTTCTACCTGCGATCCCTAGCATCACTCCAGCTTCACCTGCGATCCCTAGCATCACTCCAGTTTTACCTGCGATCCCTAGCATCACTCCAGTTCTACCTGCGATCCCTAGCATCACTCCAGCTTCACCTGCGATCCCTAGCATCACTCCAGTTTTACCTGCGATCCCTAGCATCACTCCAGTTCTACCTGCGATCCCTAGCATCACTCCAGCTTCACCTGCGATCCCTAGCATCACTCCAGTTCTACCTGCGATCCCTAGCATCACACCAGCTTCAGCTGCGATCCCTAGCATCACTCCAGCTTCACCTGCGATCCCTAGCATCACTTCAGCTTCACCTGCGATCCCTAGCATCAATCCAGCTTCACCTGCGATCCCTAGCATCACTTCAGCTTTACCTGCGATCCCTAGCATCACTCCAGTTCTACCTGCGATCCCTAGCATCACTTCAGTTTCATCTGCGATCCCTAGCATCACTTCAACTTCACCTGCGATCCCTAGCATCACTCCAGCTTCACCTGCGATCCCTAGCATCACTCCAGCTTTACCTGCGATCCCTAGCATCACTCCAGTTTTACCTGCGATCCCTAGCATCACTCCAGCTTCAGCTGCGATCCCTAGCATCACTCCAGTTCTACCTGCGATCCCTAGCATCACTCCAGCTTCACCTGCGATCCCTAGCATCACTCCAGCTTCACCTGCGATCCCTAGCATCACTCCAGCTTAATCTCCGATCCCTAGCATCACTTCAGCTTCACCTGCGATCCCTAGCATCACTCCAGTTCTACCTGCGATCCCTAGCATCACTCCAGCTTCACCTGCGATCCCTAGCATCACTCCAGCTTCACCTGCGATCCCTAGCATCACTCCAGCTTAATCTCCGATCCCTAGCATCACTTCAGCTTCACCTGCGATCCCTAGCATCACTCCAGTTTTACCTGCGATACCTAGCATCACTTCAGCTTTACCTGCGATCCCTAGCATCACTCCAGTTCTACCTGCGATCCCTATCATCACTCCTGCTTTACCTACGATCCCTAGCATCACTCCAGTTCTACCTGCGATCCCTAGCATCACTCCAGCTTCAGCTGCGATCCCTAGCATCACTCCAGTTCTACCTGCGATCCCTAGCATCACTCCAGTTCTACCTGCGATCCCTAGAATCACTCCAGTTCTACCTGCGATCCCTAGCATCACTCCAGCTTCACCTGCGATCCCTAGCATCACACCAGTTCTACCTGCGATCCCTAGCATCACTCCAGCTTCACCTGCGATCCCTAGCATCACTCCAGTTCTACCTGCGATCCCTAGCATCACTCCAGCTTCACCTGCGATCCCTAGCATCACTCCAGTTTTACCTGCGATCCCTAGCATCACTCCAGTTCTACCTGCGATCCCTAGCATCACTCCAGCTTCACCTGCGATCCCTAGCATCACTCCAGTTTTACCTGCGATCCCTAGCATCACTTCAGCTTTACCTGCGATCCCTAGCATCACTCCAATTCTACCTGCGATCCCTAGCATCACTCCTGCTTTACCTGCTATCCCTAGCATCACTCCAGCTTCACCTGTGATCCCTAGCATCACTCCAGCTTCACCTGCGATCCCTAGCTTCATTTCAGCTTCACCTGCGATCCCTAGCATCACTTCAGCTTCACCTGCGATCCCTAGCATCACTTCAGCTTCACCTGCGATCCCTAGCATCACTCCAGTTCTACCTGCGATCCCTAGCATCACTCCAGTTCTACCTGTGATCCCTAGCATCACTCCAGTTCTACCTGCGATCCCTAGCATCACTCCAGCTTCACCTGCGATCCCTAGCATCACTCCAGCTTTACCTGCGATCCCTAGCATCACTTCAGCTTCACCTGCGATCCCTAGCATCACTCCAGTTCTACCTGTGATCCCTAGCATCACTCCAGTTCTACCTGTGATCCCTAGCATCACTCCAGTTCTACCTGTGATCCCTAGCATCACTCCAGTTCTACCTGCGATCCCAAGCATCACTCCAGTTCTACCTGCGATCCCTAGCATCACTCCAGCTTCACCTGCGATCCCTAGCATCACTTCAGCTTTACCTGCGATCCCTAGCATCACTCCAGTTCTACCTGCGATCCCTAGCATCACTCCAGTTCTACCTGCGATCCCTAGCATCACTCCATCTTTACCTGCGATCCCTAGCATCACTTCAGCTTTACCTACGATCCCTAGCATCACTCCAGTTCTACCTGAATCCCTAGCATCACTCCAGCTTCACCTGCGATCCCTAGCATCACTTCAGCTTCACCTGCGATCCCTAGCATCACTCCAGTTCTACCTGCGATCCCTAGCATCACTCCAGTTCTACCTGCGATCCCTAGCATCACTTCAGCTTCATCTGCGATCCCTAGCATCACTTCAGCTTCACCTGCGATCCCTAGCATCACTTCAGCTTTACCTGCGATCCCTAGCATCACTCCAGCTTTACCTGCGATCCCTAGCATTACTCCGGTTCTACCTGCGATCCCTAGCATCACTCCTGTTCTACCTGCGATCCCTAGCATCACTTCAGCTTCAGCTGCGATCCCTAGCATCACTCCAGTTCTACCTGCGATCCCTAGCATCACTCCAGCTTCACCTGCGATCCCTAGCATCACTCCAGTTCTACCTGCGATCCCTAGAATCACTCCAGTTCTACCTGCGATCCCTAGCATCACTCCAGCTTCACCTGCGATCCCTAGCATCACTCCAGCTTCACCTCCGATCCCTAGCATCACTTCAGCTTCACCTGCGATCCCTAGCATCACTCCAGTTCTACCTGCGATCCTTAGCATCACTTCAGCTTCACCTGCGATCCCTAGCATCACTTCAGCTTCACCTGCGATCCCTAGCATCACTCCAGCTTCACCTCCGATCCCTAGCATCACTTCAGCTTCACCTGCGATCCCTAGCATCACTCCAGTTCTACCTGCGATCCCTAGCATCACTTCAGCTTCACCTGCGATCCCTAGCATCACTTCAGCTTCACCTACGATCCCTAGCATCACTTCAGCTTCACCTGCGATCCCTAGCATCACTTCAGCTTCACCTGCGATCCCTAGCATCACTTCAGCTTTACCTGCATCACTCCAGTTCTACCTGCGATCCCTAGCATCACTCCAGCTTTACCTGCGATCCCTAGCATCACTTCAGCTTCACCTGCGATCCCTAGCATCACTTCAGCTTCACCTGCGATCCCTAGCATCACTTCAGCTTTACCTGCATCACTCCAGTTCTACCTGCGATCCCTAGCATCACTCCAGCTTTACCTGCGATCCCTAGCATCACTTCAGCTTCACCTGCGATCCCTAGCATCACTTCAGCTTCACCTGCAATCCCTAGCATCACTTCAGCTTTACCTGCGATCCCTAGCATCACTCCAGTTCTACCTGCGATCCCTAGCATCACTCCAGTTCTACCTGCGATCCCCAGCATCACTCCAGCTTTACCTGCGATTCCTAGCATCACTCCAGTTCTACCTGCGATCCCCAGCATCACTTAAAGCACTCCCTTTCTTTTATACTCCGGATTACTGGTCATTACCAGCTGTGATTCAGAGACTCACTTGTGACATTTATTGTTTGGTTGCACGTTCTTGACTTTTATGATTTAATAAGAACCCTGAAAGATACCTCCTGTTGTCGTGGTCACGCCTTCGGGCAATTGGTACTACTATCTCAGCACTTGTCTAGGAGTCCACTCCTACCTCCTAAGTTCACGTACCCGTCAGTCCCTGCAACTGAGGCTTCCAGCTACCGACACCAGCCCCCAGTTGTGACATTCATATTACGCTGCATAATAGTCTCCATGATTCAAATTACACCGCACAGTAGTGCCACTTACACATATTACACCAGGTAGAGCCCATTTTCTAAATTACGCCAGGCAGAGACCCTGTCACACATTACGGTTGGTAGAGCCCCATTTTACAAAGTACTCCAGGTAGAGCCACCTTTTACACAGTATGGCAGGTAGAGCCACCTTTTACACAGTATGGCAGGTAGAGTGCCTATCACACATTACTCCAGGTAGAGTCTCCTTTTACACATTACTCCAGGTAGAGTCCCCTTTTATACATTACTCAAGGTAGAGTCCCCTTTTATACATTAGGGCAGGTAGAGTCCCCTTTTACACATTACGGCAGGTAGAGTCCTCTTTTACACATTATGGCAGGTGAAGCCCCCTTTTACACATTATGGCAGGTAGAGTCCCCTTTTATACATTAGGGCAGGTAGAGTCTCCTTTTACACATTACTCCAGGTAGAGTCCCCTTTTATACATTAGGGCAGGTAGAGTCCCCTTTTACACATTACGGCAGGTAGAGTCCTCTTTTACACATTACGGCAGGTAGAGTCCTCTTTTACACATTATGGCAGGTGAAGCCCCCTTTTACACATTATGGCAGGTAGAGCTCCCTTTTATACATTATGGCAGGTAGAGCTCCCTTTTACACATTACTCCAGGTAGAGTCCCCTTTTACACATTAGGGCAGGTAGAATGCCCTTTTACACATTAGGGCAGATAGAATGCCCTTTTACACATTACGGCAGGTAAAGCTCCCTTTTACACATTATGGCAGGTGGAGCTCCCTTTTACACATTATGGCTAGTAAAGCTCCCTTTTGCACATTATGGCAGGTGGAGCTCCCTTTTACACATTATGGCAGGTAAAGCTCCCTTTTACACATTATGGCAGGTAGAGTCCCCTTTTACACATTATGGGAGGTAGAGTCGCGAGTTAGAGAGGGGTGGGAGGGGGAGAGAGAGGTGGGTGAGGGATAGAGATGTTGTGGCTTAATTTACATGAGCAGCAGCAGCAGGCAGCAGCAGCTAAGCTCCAGCATTGGGAGCCTGAGCACATGTGGGAGAGACACGCACACAGGTACGTACTGTAATGGTGGCAGTAGTGCACTCACTCGGCAGGGGCGGTGGCGGAGCTGAGCTTCCTCTTCCTGGGAGTGTGGGCAGCCATGGCGGCAGTGGAGGGGGATGTTCCTGTTTTAACCCGTCCTCCTGACATCCCCTGTGCGGCTCTCTGCCGGGAGGAGGCGCGTCCCTGGACCAGCCTGTATGCTGGAAGGACACTGGGCTGCTGTACGAGTGGAGGAGCAGGGGGGAGGAGCGGAGACTGACTGCTGCCGAGCGCTGATGGCTATTGTATATCAGCAGCGATGCGTCCGGCAGAGGAAGGACCTCGCTGCGACAGCTCCTATCTGCTGCAGCCACACCAGCCAGCTAACAGGAAGGCCTCAGGGACCAGAACCAGAGGTAAGACTCCGGATGCTGACATCTCATGTCCTCTCCGAATTCCACTACTATAGCTCCTATAGTCTCAGCATCGCTGTCTCCCTCACATGGAGGTCCTCTATACCTTCTATCTCATGTCCTCTCCGAGTACCACTACTATAACTCCTATTGTCTCATCATCACCCTCTCCCTCACATGGTGGTCCTCTCTATCTTCTGTCTCATGTCCTCTCCGAGTCCCACTACTATAGCTCTTCTAGTTTCAGTATCACCCTCTCCCTCACATGGAGGTCCTCTCTATCTTCTATCTCATGTCCTCTCCGAGTCCCACTACTATAGCTCCTATAGTCTCACCATCACCCTCTCCCTCACATGGAGGGTCCTCTCTATCTTCTATCTCATGTCCTCTCTGTGTACCACTACTATAGCTCCTATAGTATCAGCATCGCCCTCTCCCTCACATGTATGGTCCTCTCTATCTTCTGTCTCATGTCCTCTCCGAGTCCCACTACTATAGCTCTTCTAGTTTCAGTATCACCCTCTTCCTCACATGGCGGGTCCTCTCTATCTTCTATCTCATGTCCTCTCTGAGTCCCACTACTATAGCTCCTATAGTCTCACCATCGCCCTCTCCCTCACATGGAGGGTCCTCTCTATCTTCTGTCTCATGTCCTCTCCGAGTCCCACTACTATAGCTCTTCTAGTTTCAGTATCACCCTCTCCCTCACATGGCGGGTCCTCTCTATCTTCTATCTCATGTCCTCTCCGAGTCCCACTACTATAGCTCCTATAGTCTCACCATCGCCCTCTCCCTCACATGGAGGGTCCTCTCTATCTTCTATCTCATGTCCTCTCCGAGTCCCACTACTATAGCTCCTATAGTCTCACCATCGCCCTCTCCCTCACATGGAGGGTCCTCTCTATCTTCTATCTCATGTCCTCTCTGTGTACCACTACTATAGCTCCTATAGTATCAGCATCGCCCTCTCCCTCACATGTATGGTCCTCTCTATCTTCTGTCTCATGTCCTCTCTGAGTCCCACTACTATAGCTCTTCTAGTTTCAGTATCACCCTCTTCCTCACATGGCGGGTCCTCTCTATCTTCTATCTCATGTCCTCTCCGAGTCACACTATTATAGCTCTTCTAGTTTCAGTATCACCCTCTCCCTCACATGGAGGTCCTCTCTATCTTCTATCTCATGTCCTCTCCGAGTCCCACTACTATAGCTCCTATAGTCGCAGTATCGCCGTCTCCCTCACACAGGCCCGGCGACAGGGGGGGTCAAAGGGGACACCCGTACCGGGCCCCAGCATTGTGAGGGGCCCCAAGGTTCTGGGCAGTAAGAATGGCTGCGGGCTGTTACAGTGCGGCTGATAGTATTGGTGCATAAGTAGTGGATTTACCGGCCCTGCGGCTCTCTGATTAATACATTTTTACTTCCTGGCCCGGCAAACAGTCAGCGATTGGATTCCGGACAGCTGCCGGGTGCCACTCTGTCTGTCTCCTCCTCTTGCTCTCCGCTCTGTTTTGTGCAGTGCTGCCTGTGCCTGCATGTGATGTGTGACACATCACACGCAGGCACAGGCAGCGCTGCACAAAACAGAGCGTAGAGCAAGAGGAGGAGACAGACAGAGTGGCGGCCGGCTACACGCTCAGCCTCAGAGAGAGGAGCCGACTAGAATGATGAAGGCGTGCAGGCTGCAGCCAGTGACCTGAAGAATAGAAGATGAGCTGCTCCCGCGGAGGGGAAGTGGGGTAGGTTGTTGTTGCAGCAGCTGAGGTTCTGGATGGTGGTAGCAGCAGCAGAAGGCCCAATACAGCTTCCAGCAGCTCTCCCATCTGTCCTGCTCCCTGACTACAGCAGTACAGTAGCCTGTACTTGCCAGTAACTCCTATTCTAATACAAAGCTAGTGCAGTATACAAAATTGACAATGTGCGATTTGTCCCAGATGAAGACATACCAAACACTACACTTGTACATGTGAATTTGTATGTATATGTAGATATATGTATAGTGGTGTATCTGTATGTGTAATGGTGTATCTCTATGTGTATATGTATATTGGTGTATCTCTGTGTGTATATGTATATTGGTGTATCTCTGTGTATTGGTGTATTTTTATATGTATAAGAACATGTGTATTGATGTATCTGTATGTGCAGTTGTACAGGTGAACCTCTATAAGTGGTAGCGGAAGCCGATGGTCGGGGAGAGGGGAGGATGGGAGGAGGTCTGGTTGTGGTAGTAGCGGCTGATGTTCTAGGTGTTGCTAGCGGCGGACCAAGGCCGGGGGGGGGGGGGGGCCCCAGAGATATTACTGTACCGGGCCCCAAGATTTCTGTTGCCGGCCCTGCCCTCACATGGAGGGTCCTCTCTATATTCTATCTCATGTCCTCTCTGTGTACCACTACTGTAGCTCCTATAGTATCAGCATCGCCCTCTCCCTCACATGTATGGTCCTCTCTATCTTCTGTCTCATGTCCTCTCCGAGTCCCACTACTATAGCTTCTATAGTCTCACCATCGCCCTCTCCCTCACATGGAGGGTCTTCTCTATCTTCTGTCTCATGTCCTCTCTGTGTACCACTACTGTAGCTCCTATAGTCTCACCATCACCCTCTCCCTCACATGGAGGTCCTCTCTATCTTCTATCTCATGTCCTCTCTGTGTACCACTACTATAGCTCCTATAGTCTCAGCATCGCCCTCTCCCTCACATGGAGGGTCCTCTCTATCTTCTATCTCATGTCCTCTCTGTGTACCACTACTATAGCTCCTATAGTCTCAGCATCACCCTCTCCCTCACATGGAGGTTCTCTCTACCTTCTGTTTCATGTCCTCTCTGTGTACCACTACTGTAGCTCCTATAGTCTCAGTATCACCCTCTCCCTCACATGGAGGGTCCTCTCTACCTTCTATCTCATGTATCCTCGGAGTGCCATTACGATTGCTGTTATCCTATATAATAAAATGCTAACGCTGTTCCTCACCTCTGTTGGGGGAACTTAAGTGTTTTGCGCGCCGGCGGCCACTAGATGTCGCCCCGACTGAGAAGTTCAAGTGTTGCTCCATTCGGGCACGTGCAGCCACTGTTATGTTGTTCTGTCATTTTGACGGGCTGGTGACTGGTATGTTTATATGAGTGTAGAGCGAGTGCAGTCTTGTACTGTTTCTCCAGGGTAATAAATGTACCGGCCACTCCACCTGCAGCCATTACCGCTGAGATGAGGAGTGTGTGTGACACACAGATGCACATAATACAACTCAATTAAAATAAATCTATTTGGTAATTGTCTGCTGCCGGTGTGAGGTGTAATCTAAATTCCCCTCGTTCCAGGAAGCGGCGTTCTCTCCTCACCTCTCTGTCACACTCCTACTTCAGCGGGGAGATGAGTGTGGCTGTGGATACTGAATGATGCTCCTGGGTCAGCCTGGTCCATGATAGAAACATAGAATGTGACGGCAGATAAGAACCGCGTGGCCCATCCAGTCTGCCCCATTAGGATAATACATATGTTGCAGAATTATATGTCATGGATAGCGTGTCTGTGATGCGGAGCGAGGCAGAGGCATTATTATGTTCTCTGTATTCTCTGACTGACAGCCGGGGATGTGATGTGTAAATCAGCCAGAATAGAAATGCATTATGCTCTCCGCTTATTGTTCTACTTAATGACACTTAATGGATGTGTAATTATTTGTTTCTTTTAGAGCATTTTAGTTCACAAACACGGAGCCTGGAGCGTTGTCATCTGTGATGCACAAGTTCTGTGATGGTTGTGTATATGAAGGTGGTAGATGTATATTATTAACACAGTGTTTTTGTTACTTTGTGATAAGTGTTCACTTTGTTTGTGGTGTCATTGTATCAGCTGTGCTATCATATGTGGTGTCATTATATCATCTGTGATATCATATGTGGTGTCATTATATCATCTGTGATATCATATGTGGTGTCATTATATCATCTGTGATATCATATGTGGTGTCATTATATCATCTGTGATATCATATGTGGTGTCATTGTTTCATCTGTGATATCAGATGTGGTGTCATTGTATCAGCTGTGATATCATATGTGGTGTCATTGTATCAGCTGTGATATCATATGTGGTGTCATTGTTTCATCTGTGATATCAGATGTGGTGTCATTGTATCAGCTGTGATATCATATGTGGTGTCATTGTATCAGCTGTGATATCATATGTGGTGTCATTATATCATCTGTGATATCAGATGTGGTGTCATTGTATCAGCTGTGATATCAGATGTGGTGTCATTGTATCAGCTGTGATATCAGATGTGGTGTCATTGTATCACCTGTGATATCATATGTGGTGTCATTATATCATCTGTGATATCATATGTGGTGTCATTGTATCAGCTGTGATATCATATGTGGTGTCATTGTTTCATCTGTGATATCAGATGTGGTGTCATTGTATCAGCTGTGATATCATATGTGGTGTCATTGTATCAGCTGTGATATCATATGTGGTGTCATTGTATCAGCTGTGATATCATATGTGGTGTCATTATATCATCTGTGATATCAGATGTGGTGTCATTGTATCAGCTGTGATATCAGATGTGGTGTCATTGTATCAGCTGTGATATCAGATGTGGTGTCATTGTATCATCTGTGATATCATATGTGGTGTCATTGTATCAGCTGTGATATCATATGTGGTGTCATTGTATCAGCTGTGATATCATATGTGGTGTCATTGTATCAGCTGTGATATCAGATGTGGTGTCATTATATCATCTGTGATATCAGATGTGGTGTCATTGTATCATCTGTGATATCATATGTGGTGTCATTGTATCAGCTGTGATATCAGATGTGGTGTCATTGTATCAGCTGTGATATCAGATGTGGTGTCATTGTATCATCTGTGATATCATATGTGGTGTCATTGTATCAGCTGTGATATCATATGTGGTGTCATTGTATCAGCTGTGATATCATATGTGGTGTCATTGTATCAGCTGTGATATCAGATGTGGTGTCATTATATCATCTGTGATATCAGATGTGGTGTCATTGTATCATCTGTGATATCATATGTGGTGTCATGGTATCATATGTGATATCAGATGTGGTGTCATTGTATCATCTGTGATATCATATGTGGTGTCATTGTATCAGCTGTGATATCATATGTGGTGTCATTGTATCAGCTGTGATATCATATGTGGTGTCATTGTATCAGCTGTGATATCATATGTGGTGTCATTGTATCAGCTGTGATATCAGATGTGGTGTCATTATATCATCTGTGATATCAGATGTGGTGTCATTGTATCATCTGTGATATCATATGTGGTGTCATGGTATCATATGTGATATCAGATGTGGTGTCATTATATCATCTGTGATATCAGATGTGGTGTCATTGTATCAGCTGTGATATCAGATGTGGTGTCATTGTATCAGCTGTGATATCAGATGTGGTGTCATTGTATCATCTGTGATATCAGATGTGGTGTCATTGTATCAGCTGTGATATCATATGTGGTGTCATTGTATCAGCTGTGATATCATATGTGGTGTCATTGTATCAGCTGTGATATCAGATGTGGTGTCATTGTATCAGATGTGATATCAGATGTGGTGTCATTGTATCATCTGTGATATCATATGTGGTGTCATTGTATCAGATGTGATATCATATGTGGTGTCATTATATCATCTGTGATATCATATGTGGTGTCATTATATCATCTGTGATATCATATGTAGTGTCATTATATCATCTGTGATATCATATGTGGTGTCATTATATCATCTGTGATATCATATGTGGTGTCATTATATCATCTGTGATATCATATGTGGTGTCATTATATCATCTGTGATATCATATGTGGTGTCATTGTATCAGATGTGATATCATATGTGGTGTCATTGTATCAGATGTGATATCATATGTGGTGTCATTGTATCAGCTGTGATATCATATGTGGTGTCATTGTATCATATGTGATATCATATGTGGTGTCATTATATCATTTGTGATATCATATGTGGTGTCATTGTATCAGATGTGATATCATATGTGGTGTCATTATATCATCTGTGATATCATATGTGGTGTCATTATATCATCTGTGATATCATATGTGGTGTCATTGTATCAGATGTGATATCATATGTGGTGTCATTATATCATCTGTGATATCATATGTGGTGTCATTATATCATCTGTGATATCATATGTGGTGTCATTGTATCAGATGTGATATCATATGTGGTGTCATTGTATCAGATGTGATATCATATGTGGTGTCATTGTATCAGCTGTGATATCATATGTGGTGTCATTGTATCATCTGTGATATCATATGTGGTGTCATTATATCATCTGTGATATCATATGTGGTGTCATTATATCATCTGTGATATCATATGTGGTGTCATTGTATCAGATGTGATATCATATGTGGTGTCATTGTATCAGATGTGATATCATATGTGGTGTCATTGTATCAGCTGTGATATCAGATGTGGTGTCATTGTATCAGATGTGGTGTCATTGTATCAGCTGTGATATCAGATGTGGTGTCATTGTATCAGATGTGGTGTCATTGTATCAGCTGTGATATCATGTGTGGTGTCATTGTATCAGCTGTGATATCAGATGTGGTGTCATTGTATCAGCTGTGATATCATATGTGGTGTCATTGTATCAGCTGTGATATCAGATGTGGTGTCATTGTATCAGCTGTGAAATCATATGTGGTGGCATTGTATCAGCTGTGATATTATATGTGGTGTCATTGTATCAGATGTGGTGTCATTGTATCAGCTGTGATATCATGTGTGGTATCATTGTATCAGATGTGATATCATATGTGGTGTCATTGTATCAGCTGTGATATCATATGTGGTGTCATTGTATCAGATGTGATATCATATGTGGTGTCATTGTATCAGCTGTGATATCATATGTGGTGTCATTGTATCAGCTGTGATATCAGATGTGGTGTCATTGTATCAGATGTGATATCATATATGGTGTCATTGTATCAGATGTGATATCATATGTGGTGTCATTGTATCAGATGTGATATCACACGTGGTGTCATTGTATCAATTGTGATATCATATGTGGTGTCATTGTATCAGCTGTGATATCAGATGTGGTGTCATTGTATCAGATGTGATATCATATGTGGTGTCATTGTATCAGCTGTGATTTCAGATGTGGTGTCATTGTATCACCTGTGATATCATATGTGGTGTCATTGTATCATCTGTGATATCATATGTGGTGTCATTGTATCAGCTGTGATATCATATGTGGTGTCATTGTATCAGATGTGATATCATATGTGGTGTCATTGTATCAGCTGTGATATCATATGTGGTGTCATTGTATCATCTGTGATATCATATGTGGTGTCATTGTATCAGCTGTGATATCATATGTGGTGTCATTGTATCAGCTGTGATATCATATGTGGTGTCATTGTATCAGATGTGATATCATATGTGGTGTCATTGTATCAGCTGTGATATCATATGTGGTGTCATTGTATCATCTGTGATATCAGATATGGTGTCATTGTATCAGATGCTGTGTCATTGTATCAGCTGTGATATCAGATATGGTTTCATTGTATCAGCTGTGATATAAGATGCAGTGTCATTGTATCAGCTGTGATATCATATGCAGTGTCATTGTATCAGCTGTGATATCAAATGCAGTGTCATTGTATCAGCTGTGATATCATATGCGGTGTCATTGTATCAGCTGTGATATCAGATGTGGTGTCATTGTATCAGCTGTGATATCAGTTGTGGTGTCATTGTATCAGCTGTGATATCATATGTGGTGTCATTGTATCAGCTGTGATATCATGGGCGGGATGTACTAAGCGGAAAATGCGGTAAACTCCCTGTTTACTGCATTTTCCTGATGTACTATCCTCTGGCCGGCAGGACAGCGCCGCGGCGGGGTACGCCAGCTTTAGCTGGCGATAGTCCATAGAAGCCTATGGTCTTCTCTCCGCGGCGCTGTGTGAGGGATCCGATCGGATCCCTCCCAGCATGCCCTGCGGCCGCACCCGTCACCCCGCGCATGCGCAGACTGACTCCTGGGGCTGAATCCCGGAAGTCAGGCTGCCGCTGTGCATCGCGGAGGACAGATCTTATCGGAAGAGCTGTCCTCCGCATTGCTGATCGCATATGTTAGTACATATGCGATAAGCATCGTGGCGCAGGGCGGCGATGTACATTAGTACATGCCGCCCCATATGTGGTGTCAAAGTCGGAAAAATATCATGCTACACGTTGCCATATATCCACCCCATGCACGTGCCTGCTGCACGTGCACATTCTCTCCCGTGCGTGCGGATACTCGCAGCCGCGTGATGGCGCCTCGGCCATGCGCTCGAGCGCGTGGTATGTGCATTTACGGTAGAGTTTGTGTGCGTCTAGCGGGCGACTCAATTGTTAAATAATAAAACCAAATAGTATGTTTTATAGATAATGTTCCCCTTAATAATGACTGTAAGTTTGTTTAATGTAAATGATCGCTGGACAGAGGAATTCCTCTTTGTATGGTACGAAGGGTCAGACAGGGGTTGAACAGCTGTGTCTGGTACCTAACTAAAGAACATTTTATTAGAAACAATCCGGTGCTGGTTAGGTAAAGATTAATCGCTCCTGCGTATAGTTATGGCCATTAGTATTTTCTGGACATTAACTATATTTGCGATTCATTATCCATGCGGCGGGAATCTTCAGATTCCCTCCCACCTGAGCAGTTTGATATAGTCGCAGCCCACCTGTTCAAACTAACCTATGACCTTTTGTTATGATGCGAGGAGACATTCCTGTGTCCAATGAACAATGAGATTATAGGTCCCTTTGTAGTATACTGTACTCAGTGTATATAAGATCAGCCAGCCTGGGCAGCTCTCTCACTCTCCACAAACGGTTTTCATCTTGACTAACTCGGAGCTGGTACCAGAAAGCTGCGCAGCGATCATTCCCAGTGTGTGTAAGTAATTCTCTGCAAACCAACTTATTCTCTGTTTGTATTGGCCATTCCCTCTCACTCTGTTATAGTATAAGTTTGTGACGTTATTGTATATTTCTGTCTAGATATTCTGTTAGAATTATATGTTAGTTTGTAGTGTATGACTTGTAAACTGTTTCCCCTTTTCAATATAACTAAAAGCTTGTTAGTAAAGGTGTTGGAACCTTAGCAATGTATCGTGTGTTCATTACATTGCAGAGGGTAATAGGAGCGTCTCGATCGCTCAAAACAGCTTTAGTATTAACAAGGTTAAGCAGCGTTATATCGCTACAGTATTTCAGTACAAGGTTTACAGCATAAGAGTATCCTTTCTGTGTGTTACATTCAAGGTTTACTGATTGTCATCCTGTGAGCGTCTGCGCCGCTCGTGATCTCCTCGTGGTCTCGAGCGTCCGCTACGCTGGTAGCGTAGCATTACGGTAGTCAACCGCCTATAGCATGCCTGACACCACGCATTAAGCTGTGAACGAGCGTGTCGCATGTGCGTCTCGATCACGGCCGAGCGTATGCTACGCTAAGTGCGTACCTTTACGGTACCTCATACGCCAATTGCGTACTGTGTCTCTTACCCATTATTGTGAAGGTTATAAGATAAATAGTTAGCTTTATCAATTGGCGGCTCTTCCGTTCTCCACATATCCGCACTAGCGAACACAGACTTTATCTGTCAGCAAGGGCGGGAAGGCAGTATCCCTTCGTATCGGGATACAGTAGTGCTGGCTAGATAAGCGTCTGTTTCGCTACGTTGAAGGAGTGCTGGTGGAAACCGGAACCGGAGGTAAGAACAATACGCTAGTGTCTTTTAAAAAAAAAAACCTGTTTATTTCTGTTTTGCGTACGCACACGCACGCACGCACACACCTGTATTTCTTTTCATTTGTGTATTTTCACATATCACTTTCCTGGTTGCCATTTCACAATTGATAACGTGCTGAGAAAGATTTGTTGCTATTGGTTTTTAAAGAGTAAAAATAATACGTTAAGGAGTAATTTGTAATACACGCGCACGGCTTGCCTAAGATACAAGGAAGTTTGGTGTGGTGTTCGGTAGATGATTACAGTTAAAAGATCATCTACATTGATATAAACGTGTTAAATTGTACTTCTGTGGATATACCTGGCTGGCGTACACGTGTCTTTAACAAAGGGCGGGACTAGTGTATGCGACGCAAGGGCCGACGCACGGAGCGTATATTACGCAACGGAGCGTCTGGGTACGCCCACATAATACAAATCACACGATAGTATTGTTTTAGTTAGGCGATAAGGAGGCAACGCGATAATAGCGCAAATCGATCTCAGTGTCCAAAATTTTAAGCTAATAGATCCTTCTCTAGTTGTAACTCCTCGGGATTAGCCTGTGATACTGAATGAAAGGGATTTCTGCGCAGAAACGAAAGTAAAGAGTATATGAGGTGAAAGAGTGTGTATACACATATATAAGTTTCTAATTTTTGGGGTTGAACCAAAGGAAATCATCGAGTTCTCGTGAAGGTACATACGTGTAAGTGACTGCACGGTGGCTTGGGAGGCATCCCTTGTTAAACATTTAAAAAAGAGCATTAGAGTATAGCAGACCAGGAGGTCTACTGTAGCACAGACCAGGAGGTCCAGGTACAGCAGACTAAGAAGTCCGTTATAGATAAAGAGTAAAAGAGCACAACACCAGAAAGGGTTGGTGCGGTACCCATATAGGCCATTAAGCTCAGGCTGAAGGAATTCGCAGCCGCAATTTTCGATTCCACTGGTCGCTCCGCACATAAGATTAGTTGCTTATGTGCAGAACGATTGTACCGCACGTAATTGTGTGCATTAGTTAGTAACTTGACCCAGTACCATTTGCGTACGCTAGAGGGGTCATAAACGCTATTTGTACATTCTAACGTGATTTGTGTAATTTTTTTTTATTTTAAGGGAAGTTCGCTGGTCACTTGGGAACTATCCAACAACCAATAGTTACTGGAAAGGGTTAAGTGCTCTTCGGATCACACCCACATGTTCCAGTAAATAGAGGTTCAGGTCGCAGGGGCCCTAGGTCGAGTACGCCAGCGCTAGAGCAGTGTGTGGGCGTATTGGTCGACGTGGGCGAGTGAGTGGAGTACTCGGTAAACTTCCGCCGCCGGCCTACCCCGGACATCTTGGTTTTTGTAAGGGTTCGCTGAAGACCCTGATTTGAAGGTCAGAGGTAGTGAAAGCAACACCTGCAAAGATGGGGGCCAGTTGTTCAGGTAGGGGGCGATCAACCTCGGTTCGGGTTGATTTAGTAAACCGACCAATCGGGTCGGCAAGGTATGTAATGTGTGAGAAATACGGTTCACACACAGAAGTTTTGTGCGATGAATGGGAAAGAATGACTGTGCACGATGGGGAAAAGTTCCCACGGGTAGGCAGTTTTAGTCCCGAGGTGTTACAGAATCTAAGGAGAAGGATATGTCTCATTAAATCTGCAAAGAGACGGATCAAACATTATGATTATTTACAGTTATGGCAACAGGAAGGTGAAATACAAAGAGGATTGGCTCAAGCGGGTGGATCTAACCCTATCAGAAAACTGATAGCCACCGCGCCACCTCCACCATACATAACGGGAGAGAAGGTGGTTGCAGAGAATGGCACACTGGTGAATGATAAACATGCACTTAGTAACTGTATAAATGTTAAGACTAATGAAACCAAGATTGTTGATGCTAATGTTAACCCGTGCAAGCTGTACCCTGTTTTGAACTTTCCCCAGGATTGTGACCAAGAGGATGAACCAACAACAATATCGGCACTCTATCTAGCAGCCACCATAGCAGAAACAACAGTGGGCACGGCCCAACCCGTAAGATTAGCATCAAAGGCCCCTAGTGGAGGGACAGGTGAGATCGTATCAACCGGTAAGTACGGCACCATACAATATGCTGAAACCATTTCACCACATGCTGTAGAATCTACTCAGAATGATGTTATTGGACTTAATCCCGTTAGGGTAATTGCAGTGCCAAATGGGAAAACTGACACCACAGGAGTCACTCCTCTCAGACACATCGCCATGCACTGCCCCTTTTCCCGAATGGAATTAAGATCAATGGTGTCTGAATTCCCTGATCCTAGGAAAGATCTAGTTGCAAGCCAGGAATACATTAGAGAGCTAGGAAATACTGTGGAGCCCAATAACAAAGACTGGCAGATATTGCTGAGGGCATGTTTACCCTCCAATGTCGACTCAGCGAGATTTTTAGCTGATTGTAAATTAGATGAAGATGTACCCCTTACGGGTGTGTACAACCAAGATAATGTAAAGAGAATAAATTTGCAGTTAAAAGAGTATTTTCCAGCTGTTGTCAAATGGAACAAAATTTTCTCCATCAAACAGAAAGAGGGAGAAACAGCAGCTGATTATTTTCATCGGGCACTACAGGATATGGCTAAGTATACAGGCATAGAAGACATTAAGACAAATGTGAATCATAGAGAAGTAGCAGTATCTGTGTTAATGGATGGTTTAAAGGAAGTATTGAGGACGAGGGTACAGACCACCCAACCATGTTGGCGAGGTCTGTCGGTGGCTACTTTGAGAGAGGCCGCTATTGATCATGATCGGAATATCACCAGGCACAGGGAGTCGCAGAGTGATAAGTTAATGGCCGTAAGTATACAGGCCCTGACCACAAGGCCACCTCAGTATAAATCTCAGACCCCTGTGGGTAAGTCAAATGTGGTAACTTGTTATTACTGTCATAGAGAGGGACACTATGCACGAGACTGTAGATCAAAGAATGCACAAAAATCATATCAACCCCCTAGACAACGACATGACACACGAAATTGGGATCAAGGACCGCAGAGACGGAGTTATGAGCCACACGCAGGGGAAACAAAAAAGGTATCCCCCAAAAAGAGACTGGCAAGTCACTGATAGATCCCATTTACCCCCTTCACAGGTAATAGCTGCCAGCGCAATGCAGGGAGGCCACCACGCACCATAGGGGCGAGGCCACACCTGTAATCTGCAGCCAGTGAAATTAATTGCGAACCTTGGAAGTGAACCCGAGGTCACAATTGATGTAGCTGGTAAATCTCTAAATTTCCTTGTAGATACGGGGGCGGCCAAGTCAGTGATAAATTCGACCGTGGGCATGAGAACCACTGGTAAAACAATTCCAGCCATGGGAGTAACAGGAGTAGTACAGCACTACCCTTTAAGCAAACCTGCAGAGATTACGATAGGGCCTTTGCATACCAAGCATTCTTTTCTGTTGGCTGCATCGGCTCCGACTAATCTCTTAGGGAGAGATTTACTGTGCAAAATGGGATGCGTCATATACTGTACTCCTGAAGGTGTGTTCTTGGACATACCCGAAAACCACGCTCAGGAAGCGCAGGATATGCTAGTCTCCCCAACAAGATTAATGTCACACACTATTGTTGTAAATAGGTGTCCGTCCAAGGTAGAGGAAATGATTTCCCAGATACCGGAATCACTTTGGACCAAGGATGGACAAGACACTGGATTGATGGCAAACGTAGCCCCAGTAGTTGTGCAAGTAAAAGATGGTAGGATAGCTCCAAAAATCCCACAATATCCTCTGAAGCCAGAGGTGGAGTTAGGAGTTTTCCCTGTAATAGAGCGCTTGCTACAACAGGGCATTCTGGTAAGGACGTCCAGCACTGCAAATAGTCCCATCTTCCCTGTTAAAAAGAGTGGGGGGAGGGATTACAGATTAGTGCAGGACCTAAGAGGGATCAATAAAATAGTTGAGAGTCAATTCCCCGTAGTACCAAATCCAGCTGTCATCCTTATGCAAATCCCTCCCACTGCCAAATTTTTCACTGTGATTGACCTCTGCTCCGCTTTCTTCTCGGTACCTCTGCACCCTGACAGTCAATACTTATTCGCATTCACATACAGAGGAGTCCAATACACATGGACTCGCTTACCACAAGGTTTCATAGACAGTCCAAGTATTTTCTCACAAGCTCTGCATGATTGTTTACAGTCTTTCCAACCAGAGAGTGGATCAGTATTGATACAGTATGTGGATGATTTACTACTGTGTTCAGATTCACTGGAAGCATCCCTGAGAGATACGAAACAACTCCTGTTTCATCTTTCAGACACAGGACACAAGGTTTCCAAGGACAAGTTACAATTATGCCAGACCCGTGTGAAGTATTTGGGACACTGTCTAACACAAGGACTGAGACACCTTACCGCTGATAGAATTCAAGCAATTCGTGACATGACCCTGCCACAAACCCAGAAACAGATTAGAACGTTTTTAGGAATGTGTGGGTATTGCCGTAACTGGATCCCAGGTTTTTCCATACTGGCCTTACCTTTGCAGGAGATGGTCTCATCAAGCAAACCTGATCGGATTTCGCACACAGACGAATCTGAAATGGCATTTGAGAGACTTAAACAGTGCCTAACGCAGGCACCAGCATTAGGTATGCCAGACTATGGGAAACCCTTTGAGCTGTACGGAACAGAGAGCGCTGGGTGCGCAGCAGGTGTCTTAACCCAGAAGCATGGTGATGCCAGCAGGCCGGTAGCCTACTATAGCGCTCAGCTAGATACGGTAGTGCGATCCCTCCCCACATGCTTGCGAAGTGTTGCAGCAATAGCATTGCTAGTCACGAAAAGCGAAGATGTAGTGCTAGGACACAACCTCACAATTCATACACCACATGCAGTGTCAGCCTTACTGAATTCTGCCCAAACCAGACACGTCTCATCAGCGCGGTTTACAAGATGGAAATTGGCATTGATGGCCCCCGTAAACATCACCATAAGGAGATGCAGCGCATTAAATCCTGCAACGTATCTCCCAGGTGTGCCTGGACAAACACAAAGGGTGGAGGATGAGAGTGATGGTGAAGGAGGATTTAATACAGGGGATGACACGCATGATTGTATGGAATATTTGACCCAAAATTTCACGGCAAGGCCTGACATCAGTGACAACCCACTGGAAGATGTAGATCTTACCTTCTACACTGACGGTAGTTGTCACAGACAGACGGACTCGGGAGACTTGTGTACTGGATACGCAGTCGTAGATGACCAAGGTACCATAGAAGCAGAACCGCTAGGCCCACCTCACTCAGCACAAGTTGCTGAACTGGTTGCCCTAACCAGAGCATGTGAATTGGCTAAGGGCAAGTCAGCCAATATTTACACAGATTCTAGGTACGCCTTCGGAGTAGTCCATGATTTCGGAGCCCTATGGCGCCTCAGAAATTTCATGACGGCATCTGGCACACCCGTAGCGCATGCAGCCCACATCAAAATACTTCTAACAGCGATACAGGAACCCGACAGAGTGGCTGTTATCAAGTGTAAAGCTCACACATATAGCCAAGACCCGGTATCACTTGGTAACAGCCGAGCAGACGAAGCTGCTAAATCAGCAGCCGGTAACCCCATACAAACAGATAGTATACGACTGATGGTATTTAACACTGTAAACACACAGAAATTGTGTGAAATGCAAAATTTGTGTTCCCCACAGGAAAAGGCAGTTTGGAGGTCAAAAGGATATGGCCAGGAGTCCTCAGGACTCTGGACAGATGGACAGGGTAAACCAGTGGCACCCAGAGCATACCTTCCAAGTCTAGCGGAAGCAGCACATGGGCTGACTCATCTAGGCAAAGAAGGGATGTGTAAGCTAGTAAGAGCTTATTGGTGCGCCCCAGGATTTTCCTCCCATGCGGGTAAAAGAGCAATGACATGTCTCACCTGCTTGAGGAAGAATATCGGAAAGGCAATACCGACAGAGCCATCCCATATCCCTCCGACAGATGGCCCTTTCCAGGTAATACAGATTGATTTCATACAATTGCCACCTTGTAGAAATTTAAAGTATGTTTTGGTCTGTATTGATGTGTTCTCAAATTGGGTTGAAGCATTTCCCGCGGCCACAAATACCGCTGTATTTACTGCAAAGAAAATTGTGCAGAAATTTGTGTGCAGGTACGGTATCCCTAGAATAATTGAAAGTGATAGGGGTACCCATTTCACAGGTGAAGTCTTTCAAACAATGTGTAAGTTGATGGGAATTAATAGTAAGCTGCATACTCCGTACCGCCCCCAGGCGAGCGCGAAGGTGGAAAGAGTAAACAGCACTATTAAAAATAAATTGAGCAAGGTAATGACTGAAACAGGACTGTTATGGCCTGAAGCTTTGCCAATCGTACTATACAGCATCAGAACCACTCCCAGGTCCCCTCTAAATCTGTCTCCTTTTGAAATTCTGTTTGGTCGACAACCGCATGTTATGATTAACCCCCAGGATGATTTGAAATGTAACAATGAAGTAACCGTAAAGTACTTGGTTAAGATGAGTAAGCAATTGAGGAATCAGAATGATAATCTAAAGTTGGTGATTCCTGATTTGCCAGACAGTCTGTTAGGTTCCTGGTGCTCAGAACAAGGGAGATGTTATGAAGCGAGTCCAGAGCACCAGGACGTAATGCTGGGAAAGGGGAATGGAAAGGGAATAGCCCCTGGCGCCCTATCTCCGTTGTCTCACCCGTGCTGTCAGTACACTCTTGCGAGACTATGGTTGCTTGAGCCCATGGCAGCCGCGTTTGAAGGGCGGATTACGTCTGCCCAACTTCGATGCCCCCTCAGGTCTTAATGAGAGACAAAGAGTGAACCGAGACAGGGTGATAACAAGGGGCCCTCTGACTAAACAACAAGGCCAGGGGCTACTAACAAACCTAAAACCAAAGTATGTGCGGCTTGCCGCCAAAGGAAAAGAACAACAAAGGAAATGCTGACCACACGCCGACACAATACTTTTGTGTACCGGCGGTGACAGCATAAGCAGAACCCTCTGCAAAACACCAGTGACAGAAATAATAAGGGAATACAGCGGCCTAAGCCAACGGACGCGGCCGTGCCGCTACTCACGGAACCGGTACGAATACTGGCAAACGTACAGGAACTCCCAATGCTGCTGACACAGACTCTCAGAACTGGAGGACAGGCAGAATCCCAAACGACAGACCGGTGGACACCAAGAAGCCAGAAACTTGCACAGGCAAAGGTACTGGACCTCAGGACAGGAACGCCTCACGGCAGGACACGGGATCAGACATAGGAATCGACACAGGGACTGACACAGGAATCGACACAGGAAGCTCAGGAACTAGCAGGAACCAAGCTCAGAACTCAAGCAGACTGAAAACCTAGGAATATCACCAGCATCTGTGAATTGCAAACAGCCAGCATATAACAGAGAGGCCTAATTAATAATCCCATGCAGCTGCCTTGTTGCATGATTCCAAACTGACCAGATGCAATTAGCAGCCAGGTGAGGCTGAACACAAGGGAACAAGCTGCAATTACACAGACTCACCAGCGGCAGCAGACAAGAGTATTCTAAAACAGAGCAACAGGAAATCCTGGCATGCAAGACAACTTTATAAACATAAAATAGGAATGAACCACTACCTGTGGTTCATAACAGTATCCCCTCCTTAAGGGTGAGCTCCGAGCACCCCATGACACCTACGGGGAACATAAACAGAAGTACAACATGAAATACAAAACAAAACTGCAAAACAGGAATGAGCCACAGCCGTGGCTCATAACATCACCCCCCCCTTGAGGAGGGGTCAAAAGACCCCAAAATTCAGACTATCCAGAACAAGGGATACAAAAAAAAAAAACCTGACACACTGGTCTAACAGACAAGAAAACAAAAAAAACAAGTTGTAGCAACAACTTGTAACAGTGCCCTCCCCTTGATGGTGGCCACTGGACACAAGACAAGGGGGAAAAAAAATCTTTTTTTTTTTTTTTATCAAGGCAAGAGTCAAAAATTATTTCTTTTTCTTCTTCTTCTTTTTACAAAGCTCTTTAGGTCTGACCAAGGTAATTCCCCAAACATTGTCTGAACTGATGGTACCACCCAGCAAGGCTGCGTTCAAATCAGAGACAGGTCTCTTACCCTTGGGAGCTGAACTTTCTGGTAAAGTACTATTATTAGAAGAAGAAGTCAAAAAAGCACATCCTGCAGTCAAAACAACGGGCTGGGACTCTTGTGCCGAGTTTACAGTATTTGGTGGACTCTTAGCAGACAAGACGGGTGACTTAGAGGAATCTGAACCAATTTCTTTGGAACCGTATCTTTTAACAATTGCATCACAGAATGCTAGGGGATCCTGAAGAATGGGATCTTCAGCTTTCATTAGACTGGTCGCCCACTCAGAAGGCTCTCCTCTAAAAGAATAAATCAGATAGAGCCCAAGGTTTTCTGAAGTGATGCCCAGAAATGGTCTAGACAACATAATAGTGTAATAGTGTTTGAAAAGCGCCAGAAATTGGGCGAAGTCCCCATCAAAGGTTATGGATGTTGAGATATCAGAGTCAGGATCTGTTTCCTTCTCATCTGACTGACTGGAGTGCTTTGCTAGGACCTGGTCACTATTGACCTTACTCGAGGCTGAGACTCTCTGAACCCCACCCGGGGCTGAGACTTTCTGAACCCCACCCGGGGCAGTGACTTTCTGAACCCTACCCGGGGCAGTGACTTTCTGAACCCCACCCGGGGCAGTGACTTTCTGAACCCCACCCGGGGCAGTGACTTTCTGAACCCCACCCGGGGCAGTGACTTTCTGAACCCCACCCGGGGCAGTGACTTTCTGAACCCCACCCGGGGCAGTGACTTTCTGAACCCCACCCGGGGCAGTGGCCTCCGGGAACCCCGCTGGGGCAGTGGCCTCCGGGAACCCCGCTGGGGCAGTGGCCTCCGGGAACCCCGCTGGGGCAGTGGCCTCCGGGAACCCCGCTGGGGCCAGCACCTCGGATTCTTTTACTGGGACCGGGCCGTTGGCCTCCCTGACTGGGATCGGGCCATCGGCCTCCCTCTCTGAGTCGATAATTATCGAAAGTTCTCCCGGGACTATGACTTCGGGGACTTTTGCTGAAGCAATAACGTTCAGATCCTCCACTAATGCTATGCTTCTTAAGTTCTTTCCTGGGGAAGCGACTTCTAGACCCTTCTTTGGGGCTGCGTCTCTCGAGACCCCACTTGGGGATATTACTTCAAAGATCCCTTCTGGGGTTTTGCTTCTCGAGTTCCCCTCAAGAACTATGGTTTTAGAGACCCTTTCTAGGGTTGCGCTTTTCAAGTCCCTACCTGGGGTAACAGCTTCTGAGACCCCTTCCGGTATGGACACCTGAACTATAATATTTTATGTCCCTCTATAAGCTAGGGCATCGGGTACCGCTCCAGCACTCTGGGCATCGGGTACCGCTCCAGCACTCTGGGCATCGGGTACCGCTCCAGCACTCTGGGCATCGGGTACCGCTCCAGCACTCTGGGCATCGGGCACCGCTCCAGGACCCTGGGCTACGGGCACCGCTCCAGGACCCTGGGCTACGGGCACCGCTCCAGGACCCTGGGCTACGGGCACCACTCCAGGACCCTGGGCTACGGGCACCACTCCAGGACCCTGAGCTACGGGCACCACTCCAGGACCCTGAGCTACGGGCACCACTCCAGGACCCTGAGCTACGGGCACCACTCCAGGACCCTGGGCATCGGGCACCACTCCAGGACCCTGGGCATCGGGCACCACTCCAGGACCCTGGGCATCGGGCACCCCTCCAGGACCCTGGGCATCGGGCACCACTCCAGGACCCTGGGCATTGGGCACCACTCCAGGACCCTGGGCATCGGGCACCACTCCAGGGACTTGCAACTCCGCTTCCACAGGAACCTCAAGAGAGGAGAGAAACATTCTCTTTTGATTCCTGAATCTATAATGGGGCTCCCTTGCCCAAGGACCCCAATTATAGGACAGAGAGCCTTTTTGTGTGGGTTGTGTGACAAGTACCTCTGCCACAGTAGAGACAGGAGTAGGTCTTGTATCATGACTCAACTTGGCCAGAGGGCAAGACTCGTCACCACACTTTGGCTTGCGCAACTCACAGGTCTGCAGATAATGGCCTAAACCCCCACAATATAGGCATAAGTTTAAGTTTCTGCGACGCAGACGCTCCTCTTCTGAGAGCCTGGGCCGCAGAAAACTTTTAAACCTTTTCTCTTCAATTAAACCAGAGGATTCTCTTGTCACCATACTGTGAACAAGAGTCTCTTTAGAGATAGATGTACTCTCAACGACTTCTGGCAAAATGAGCAAGATTTTAGTCAGAAGGTTTTGCAGTTGCTTTAGGGATTGCTGCAAAACTTCTAGTCGCTCTGGTCTCAAAGCACTGAATACAGAGTTCAGGGCTGCGAGAGATGCCTGCAGGGCTTGCATAGTAGACATAGGAGGATTTAAAACTAGACAAGACAAGACAAGGCAAGGCAAGACTAAATTTTGCTAAACAAAACAAGACTTTTTTTTTTTTTTTAACACCGGACTGGATTCTAAACACCGGACTGGATTCTAAACACCGGACTGGATTCTAAACACTGGACTGGATTCTAAACACCGGATTCTAGACAAGACTGGATTCTAACACTGGACTGGATTCTAACACCGGACTGGATTCTAACACCGGACTGGATTCTAACACACTGAAATCTAGACAGGACTGGATTCTAGACTAGACACTGGACTGGGCCAAAAAAGAAAAAAAGTTTTATTTCTTTTTTGTGGTATGGCTGGTGATAATGTTAGGTTCCTGGTGCTCAGAACAAGGGAGATGTTATGAAGCGAGTCCAGAGCACCAGGACGTAATGCTGGGAAAGGGGAATGGAAAGGGAATAGCCCCTGGCGCCCTATCTCCGTTGTCTCACCCGTGCTGTCAGTACACTCTTGCGAGACTATGGTTGCTTGAGCCCATGGCAGCCGCGTTTGAAGGGCGGATTACGTCTGCCCAACTTCGATGCCCCCTCAGGTCTTAATGAGAGACAAAGAGTGAACCGAGACAGGGTGATAACAAGGGGCCCTCTGACTAAACAACAAGGCCAGGGGCTACTAACAAACCTAAAACCAAAGTATGTGCGGCTTGCCGCCAAAGGAAAAGAACAACAAAGGAAATGCTGACCACACGCCGACACAATACTTTTGAGTACCGGCGGTGACAGCATAAGCAGAACCCTCTGCAAAACACCAGTGACAGAAATAATAAGGGAATACAGCGGCCTAAGCCAACGGACGCGGCCGTGCCGCTACTCACGGAACCGGTACGAATACTGGCAAACGGACAGGAACTCCCAATGCTGCTGACACAGACTCTCAGAACTGGAGGACAGGCAGAATCCCAAACGACAGACCGGTGGACACCAAGAAGCCAGAAACTTGCACAGGCAAAGGTACTGGACCTCAGGACAGGAACGCCTCACGGCAGGACACGGGATCAGACATAGGAATCGACACAGGGACTGACACAGGAATCGACACAGGAAGCTCAGGAACTAGCAGGAACCAAGCTCAGAACTCAAGCAGACTGAAAACCCAGGAATATCACCAGCATCTGTGAATTGCAAACAGCCAGCATATAACAGAGAGGCCTAATTAATAATCCCATGCAGCTGCCTTGTTGCATGATTCCAAACTGACCAGATGCAATTAGCAGCCAGGTGAGGCTGAACACAAGGGAACAAGCTGCAATTACACAGACTCACCAGCGGCAGCAGACAAGAGTATTCTAAAACAGAGCAACAGGAAATCCTGGCATGCAAGACAACTTTATAAACATAAAATAGGAATGAACCACTACCTGTGGTTCATAACAGTATCCCCTCCTTAAGGGTGAGCTCCGAGCACCCCATGACACCAACGGGGAACATAAACAGAAGTATAACATGAAATACAAAACAAAACTGCAAAACAGGAATGAGCCACAGCCGTGGCTCATAACACAGTCATGACATTGAACCTGGGGATTATGTAATGATACGGAATTTTCTACGCTCAGGTTGCCTTATTGACAGATGGGAAGGACCATATCAAGTCTTATTGACCAGCACAACTGCTTTGAAGGTTGCCGAGAGAGAGACTTGGGTCCATTCGTCTAATTGTAAAAAGGTCACTGACCCAGAGAGGTCCCGTGATAAAGAACAGACGGTAGAGGTTGTATCACTAGAGTGTCTGTTCAGGGAGGATTGAGACGACACCTGAGCGCTGAGAATAACAAGACTGGAAGCTTGTCGAGCCAGATTTCTTTTCCCCATTTGTTATTTTCTCCAGTTCCCACCTCCCTCCTATTTCCTTTCCCCCTTCTTATTTTTCTCCTTTTACTCCTCTAAGATGGACTTGCCCCAAGAGACTGTGATCCGGATTTTCCTGTTGACCATGATGTTGACCAGAGCAGTCTGTTTCGGTGAGAGTACCATGGAGGTCGAGAAAGGATCGGGAATGGGTTCTGATGACCAGGATGCAGGCGTAGATTTCCAAGAACAACATAATCTCCGAGTAAAGGCGAGTATCAGAAAACGATCCGGTAGCATTGATAATAGAAGGAATTGTGAAGGATTGTTAGCTGAAGAGAACTGCATCTGTAGGCATTGTGACAATATAGTTGAGGATGGGTGCATAAAGAAATGTCAGTCCAGTTTTAATGTCCACATGGACCGGCATCCATTGAGTGACTATCACTCCTTAGTGGGTAAAGTGTTAAATCAGACAGACTGTTGGGTATGTTCCCAAGTACCTCAAGGCAATAGCAAATCAGGAATAGTACCATTCCCATTAACTGTAGGAGAGGTACTTGAGCTAAGTGGTGGGAGGCCGGTGGACAAGAGGTTTAATATCTCTAGTCCTCCTAGTTTGAAGCTCCACCAATATCATGTGGATAGGTCTTTAGTGTGCTTTAACATTTCCAATCCCCGAAAGCCGGGAAATTGGGAAGTGTCATGGAGTAATCAAACCATGACCTTTTCATACAGACCCGACAGAATGCCCATAGACACAGAACTTATACGCCAGATAGCCGACCATAGGAAATTTTTCCGGTATAGGTACACCTTAGGAAGTAGGACCATGCGAGTTGGAGAAGTATCACCAGGATACTGTACACAGATCGTACAAACTGATACGTGTACTAAACAGATGGGAGAATTAGGGTTAGGAGATTTTACATGGAAAATTTGTAATATGGTAATGTCATACTCCATCCCATATGTCCTCCCCGATGATGCATATTTCATATGCGGGAGGAAGGCGTATAAGTGGCTTGCCCCAAACTCAGAGGGATTGTGCTATATTGGAAAAGTACTGCCTGAGGTAATGACTGTAATCCATAACAAAATGAAAGATATTCACCGCAGTGCCCAAGCTCCTTATACTCACACTCATTACGAGCACATCGTTAAACGGCACCTGATAGAGAGAACAGAGCATCCGGCCTCTGACCTGATCCATGAATCCACCGGGATTCAATTCCTAATCGCGTTAGATATCACTCGTACCGCCAGAGGAGTGATAAATTATAAATATATATCTGCGCTTGCAAATTTATTAGACAATATCACCGAAATGTATGACGACACATTCAGGTACACTGGGAAAGAGTTACAAGCCTACAAAACAGAACTGGTTCAGCATAGGATGATTCTCAATTACCTCACAGCTGTGACAGGCGGGTATTGTGTTACCCTGGCAACTCAATATGGAATTAAGTGCTGCACGTACATTACAAACAGCACGGAGGACCCAGCCGAGGTCATAGACCAAAAGATGGATGACATTTTACAATTAAAGTGGGAGTTTCGAAGGAAACACAATCTCACACTCGCTACTGTGGGTAATGAGCTGACCAGTTGGGTGTAATGGTTGAACCCACGAAATTGGTTCTCGGGCTTAGGAGAATGGGCCCAAGGTATTATTATGGATGTAGGGAAATTTCTTTTGTGTATTCTGGGAGTTGTCATATTGGTTGGCCTGATATTTAGATGCGTTCGGGTTTTAGCGAAGCGTAAAAGTAATACCAGGGTGATGAGTCTAAGGAGCGAGGACACTGTACTAACAACGACTAATTTGATGTATGACCCAACGATAGAGACAATGTTGTGATGAAAATGTGATTCCACGGTCCGTTTCTTTCACCCGTTTCTCCTTTGTTTTCCTCCAAGGTACAAAGACATCCGCTTGGAAGAAGAATTTGACAACCTCTTTTATACAGACCATTGATGGACAATGCCATAGACCCCCATTTTCCCTAGTGACTTTAACTTTCACGATAGCCCAATACTTTAAAGATTGTAAGTCTATGGACATTGAGAAAGCTTTTTGCTCACCGTTTATCGCAAAAGCATCAGGAGACTACAGTCAACATGTACATCGAGACAAGACACAAGACAAGACCTCAATCGGCAAATGTATATTAAACTCACATAGTTTATGACTGCATTTACCATAATTGCTTCTTATCTTCATTTCTACAACCTTCAGGTAATTACACACATAGTCGATAGGGAATATAGGCACAGATATCAGCACTCACATATCCCCCCAATCATGTATCATCAACTAAAATGTGCTCCCCCATTTTCTTACAACAAAAAGCCGAAAAGAGCTCGGTAAAGTTTGACAGCCCATCCACAGACCCGTAATACGGGATAAGAAGGAATTCAAATGTATACTTCGCAATACCTCGAAGCTTGATCTAAAACACGTACGGCACGATGATACATGACCCCTCAAACATGGATTCATACACACATGCTTCTACTATCTCACTAGGTCATACCTTTTTCCCACCTGATCCTCTTCTCCCTTACCTAATCATAGAAATGTATTTACATGTGACATATATTTTTCTTTTTTGAACTGTTTTAGGAAGTGGCAGTTATTGATGACTGCCAAATGGTGGACTGTCAAAGTCGGAAAAATATCATGCTACACGTTGCCATATATCCACCCCATGCGCGTGCCTGCTGCACGTGCACATTCTCTCCCATGCGTGCGGATACTCGCAGCCGCGTGATGGCGCCTCGGCCATGCGCTCGAGCGCGTGGTATGTGCATTTACGGTAGAGTTTGTGTGCATCTAGCGGGCGACTCAATTGTTAAATAATAAAACCAAATAGTATGTTTTATAGATAATGTTCCCCTTAATAATGACTGTAAGTTTGTTTAATGTAAATGATCGCTGGACAGAGGAATTCCTCTTTGTATGGTACGAAGAGTCAGACAGGGTTTGAACAGCTGTGTCTGGTACCTAACTAAAGAACATTTGATTAGAAACAATCCGGTGCTGGTTAGGTAAAGATTAATCGCTCCTGCGTATAGTTATGGCCGTTAGTATTTTCTGGACATTAACTATATTTGCGATTCATTATCCATGCGGCGGGAATCTTCAGATTCCCTCCCACCTGAGCAGTTTGATATAGTCGCAGCCCACCTGTTCAAACTAACCTATGACCTTTTGTTATGATGCGAGGAGACATTCCTGTGTCCAATGAACAATGAGATTATAGGTCCCTTTGTAGTATACTGTACTCAGTGTATATAAGATCAGCCAGCCTGGGCAGCTCTCTCACTCTCCACAAACGGTTTTCATCTTGACTGACTCGGAGCTGGTACCAGAAAGCTGCGCAGCGATCATTCCCAGTGTGTGTAAGTAATTCTCTGCAAACCAACTTATTCTCTGTTTGTATTGGCCATTCCCTCTCACTCTGTTATAGTATAAGTTTGTGACGTTATTGTATATTTCTGTCTAGATATTCTGTTAGAATTATATGTTAGTTTGTAGTGTATGACTTGTAAACTGTTTCCCCTTTTCAATATAACTAAAAGCTTGTTAGTAAAGGTGTTGGAACCTTAGCAAGGTATCGTGTGTTCATTACATTGCAGAGGGTAATAGGAGCGTCTCGATCGCTCAAAACAGCTTTAGTATTAACAAGGTTAAGCAGCGTTATATCGCTACAGTATTTCAGTACAAGGTTTACAGCATAAGAGTATCATTTCTGTGTGTTACATTCAAGGTTTACTGATTGTCATCCTGTGAGCATCTGCGCCGCTCGTGATCTCCTCGTGGTCTCGAGCGTCCGCTACGCTGGTAGCGTAGCATTACGGTAGTCAACCGCCTATAGCGTGCCTGACACCACGCATTAAGCTGTGAACGAGCGTGTCGCATGTGCGTCTCGATCACGGCCGAGCGTATGCTACGCTAAGTGCGTACCTTTACGGTACCTCATATGCCAATTGCGTACTGTGTCTCTTACCCATTATTGTGAAGGTTATAAGATAAATAGTTAGGTTTATCAGTGGTGTCATTGTATCAGATGTGATATCATATGTGGTGTCATTGTATCAGCTGTGATATCATATGTGCTGTCATTGTATCAGCTGTGATATCATATGTGGTGTCATTGTATCAGCTGTGATATCATATGTGGTGTCATTGTATCAGCTGTGATATCATACGTGGTGTCATTGTATCAGCTGTGATATCATATGTGGTGTCATTGTATCAGCTGTGGTATCATATGTGGTGTCATTTTATCAGCTGTGATATCATATGTGGTGTCATTGTATCAGCTGTGATATCAGATGTGGTGTCATTGTATCAGCTGTGATATTATATGTGGTGTCATTGTATCAGATGTGATATCAGATGTGGTGTCATTGTATCATCTGTGATATCATATGTGGTGTCATTGTATCAGCTGTGATATCAGATGTGGTGTCATTGTATCATCTGTGATATCATATGTGGTGTCATTGTATCATATGTGGTGTCATTGTATCAGATGTGGTGTCATTGTATCAGCTGTGATATCAGATGTGGTGTCATTGTATCAGCTGTGATATTATATGTGGTGTCATTGTATCAGATGTGATATCAGATGTGGTGTCATTGTATCATCTGTGATATCATATGTGGTGTCATTGTATCAGCTGTGATATCAGATGTGGTGTCATTGTCTCATCTGTGATATCATATGTGGTGTCATTGTATCATATGTGGTGTTATTGTATCAGCTGTGATATCATATGCGGTGTCATTGTATCAGCTGTGATATCAGATGTGGTGTCATTGTATCAGCTGTGAAATCATATGTGGTGGCATTGTATCAGATGTGGTGTCATTGTATCATCTGTGATATCATATGTGGTGTCATTGTATCATCTGTGATATCATATGTGGTGTCATTGTATCATCTGTAATATCATATGTGGTGTCATTGTATCATCTGTGATATCATATGTGGTGTCATTGTATCATCTGTGATATCATATGTGGTGTCATTGTATCATCTGTGATATCATATGTGGTGTCATTGTATCATCTGTGATATCATATGTGGTGTCATTGTATCATCTGTGATATCATATGTGGTGTCATTGTATCATCTGTGATATCATATGTGGTGCCATTATATCAGATGTGATATCAGATGTGGTGTCATTGTTTCAGCTGTGATATCATATGTGGTGTCATTGTATCAGCTGTGATATCAGATGTGGTGTCATTGTATCAGATGTGGTGTCATTGTATCAGCTGTGATATAAGATGCGGTGTCATTGTATCAGCTGTGATATCAGATGTGGTGTCATTGTATCAGATGTGATATCATATGTGGTGTCATTGTATCAGCTGTGATATCATATATGGTGTCATTGTATCAGCTGTGATATCATATATGGTGTCATTGTATCAGCTGTGATATCAGTTGTGGTGTCATTGTATCCAGTAGCGAATCTTGCCACGGGCAAGCAGGACTTTTGCTCGGGGCGACGCCTTCCGGAGGGCGCAGGGCGCCGCACCAGGGCAAGATCCGCTGCTACTGTGTGCCCTCCTGCTGCCGCTGGCCGCTGCCCCCCCCGCTGCCGCTGGGAAGGGAAACTAGACGCGTAGTTTCCCTTCGTGGAGAGGTCCTTTACTGTGCGGGGCGCGATTACGTCATCGCGCACCGCACAGCAAAGGTCCTCTCCATGAAGGGAACTAGACGCAACGCAGGGCGCCATCCGCAGGGCGCCGCACCAGGGCAAGATCCGCTGCTACTGTGTGCCCCCCTGCTGCCGCTGGCCGCTGCCCCCCCGCTGCCGCTGGGAAGGGAAACTAGACGCATACGCGTCTAGTTTCCCTTCATGGAGAGGTCCTTTACTGTTCGGGGCGCGATGACGTCATCGCGCACCGTACATCATTTCAGTCTGTACAGGATGCGTAAATGACCACGCCCCCTGTACAAAGCCACGCCCCCTAATGCCGCCCGGGCGCCAGAAGCCCCGGAACCGGCCCTGATTGTATCATCTGTGATATCAGATGTGGTGTCATTGTATAGCTGTGATATCATATGTGGTGTCATTGTGTCAGCTGTGATATCAGATGTGGTGTCATTGTATCAGATGTGATATCATATGTGGTATCATTGTATCAGATGTGGTGTCATTGTATCAGATGTGATATCATATGTGGTATCATTGTATCAGATGTGGTGTCATTGTATCAGCTGTGGTATCAGATGTGGTGTCATTGTATCAGCTGTGATATCAGATGTGGTGTCATTGTATCAGCTGTGATATCAGTTGTGGTGTCATTGTATCAGGGTGGTAAATATACACACAACTGACCTGACTGAACACACTGCCGGCCCATTTGCAGGTATGTAATATTCTCTACGGTGGGTAAGCTGGCGAGCCCCATGATTTCAAAAAAGAAGATAATGAACCCGCCGCTTATAGACAGCAACTCCACATACAGCCGCTGCTCAATAGGGAGAACACAATACCCCAATACTGGTACAAAAACATACGTACAGATGTAGCAGCGCTGTCGGAAGAGTTATCTTTTTAATACTCTCAAATAAAAAAAAACAACACATAAATAACAATATAAGTTGATAACACATCAACCGACATGATCACATATAAATAAAAATCAAGAAATCACAATTAATGCTTTAAAAAGATTTAAAAAAAGTTCATATACCTAGTGGATATAGTAATTCATATCTCTACTTTCATATTCAGATTGCAGGGTTCTCAATGCTGCAGTCTGTATAGTTTATATGTCTTAGTCAGTTTTCTACTCCTATCAGTCCTTTGTGAGGAAGGCAATGCAGACAGAGAGGGAGAGAATGTCCGTGTTCCTTGCCAGGAAAAAAAGGTATATGGATAATTGTCTCCAAAATCTTCCACTCACATGTGGGGTTAGCTGCGGCGTCTCCCGGCTCCTGGTGCTTCACCTTTTTGCGGTAGCCTTATCCGGAGAATTTACCATCAGGTCTACATTCTGCACAGCTTATGAAGAAACCGCTGAGTGTATCTGAAGGCGGAGAAACGCGTTAGTACTCTGTTCCTATCCACCTCACCAGCTGACCACCGCATGCTCTCCCCTTTCTGACTGCATTGCCTTCCTCACACAGGACTGATAGGAGTAGAAGACTGACGAAGACATAGAAACTATACAGTCCCGCCACCGCCGGATCCAGCATGCAGCATCGATCCAGCATGCTGCGGTTGGGCTGGATGACAGGACATCAGGTGTTTAATGTGAACACATACATTTCAATGTATGACTGTGCTCTATTGAAATCCCATGTGTCACTGGCCAGATCCGTGTGCAGCGGCATCCCGCAGAACAGCCGCTATGTGTGGCCCTAGGCTAACATGAACTTACTGCAGGGAAACTGCCTCCACGCTGACGTTTCAGGCCCTACAAGCGGAGAGCGGCTTGTGCGATTTTTGGTCTTACTCCTCTGTGCATCCTATGACGTTATAGGGACGCTCTGCGCTGTAGAATAACCTTTATCTTAAGCAAACAGACAAAACAAGACATGAAACGAAAGGCGACAAATGTCTGAAGGAGGAATCGCAGTCTCCCAGGTCTCCGCTGTGTAGATGGGCGAGTGGGCTAACCACTTTCTCCTACGTACTGTGTTACCGCAGAGGCCGTCTCCAATCTATTCCGCTTAATTAGCAGCACTGATTACTGCTACACAGAGACTTCCAGGCTTCTGTCCAAACACAGATATTTCATTGGAAAGTTGAGCAAAGTTTAATTGTTTTTGTGTCCTCTCTGATCCGTCCGCGCTCCTGAGATCAGCCGCTGACGCTGCGCATTCCGCAAATGAAACTTTTATTACCGTGTAATTGCAGGTCTCGCTCGGAGATTAGGCCGAGTCACCGTACAGGGGAATACAGATGGCAGCCTCCAATCCTCTGAGGTGTAACAGTATAATTATATATAAGGGAGAAGTCCTATTAATGGGGAGAATGTTATTCTATTGCAATAAATCACCTTCTAGAAGCTCTGCTTTGTATTTCTATTATCTTTACAGAGCTATGAATTATTATATCACTTCAATCACTGGAAAATGTATAGAAAGCCCAGATGTCCCCTATGTCTCTATGTCCCTGATTGCGGCACTAAAAGTGTATACATACAGGCAATAATACAAGCGATATCACTGATTATCACCCTTCTGAGCGATATCGTATGAAATATCACTTAATGTGTACGCGCTATGGGCCTAATTCAGACCTGATCGTAGATGTGCTGCTCTACGCACTGGCGTTTCTATAATGGGTGCAGTGTGTGCGGTGCACACGGCCCCTCCGTCCAGAGGTGACCCACACCGCACACACTGCACCCATTTCTTCTATACTTACCTTTCCGGCGTCCATCGGCGACTGTGTGTGGGCACCCCACTCTCCTGTAGCCGTCACCGCCGCTGCTAGCGCACTGAGCGCTAGAAACTTTGGCACAGTGCCAGAGTCTACAGCGCATGCGCAGGACTCCAGAAAAATGGTGCGGCAGCCATTTTTCAGAGTCCTGTGCATGCGCTGTAGACTGGCACTGTGCCATATTCTCTAGTGCTCAGTGCGCTAGCAGCGGCGCTGACGGCTACAGGAGAGGAGGGGGCCCACACACGGAGTCTGCACACTGGTCCGCTCCTCTCTAGAGACGCCTCTGCTCCTGTCATTTGCTCCTGAATTAGGCTCCATATGGTTTGTCTGGGAGCTCTCTGAGAGTGGAGTGAAAACACTGGTGACAATGCTCGTGGAGCGTATCCTCTAGTGTGTATGTGGATTAAGGATATTTTTTATGATAATTTGTCGCTGCAAAAAATTAAATAAATACATATATAACCATAATTCATTCAAAATAAATCTTTCTGGTATATCTCAGCAACAGCTTACATTTGGGATTTCTCTTCCACTTGCTTAAAAAAAAGTATAAAAATGAAATATAAACGTCTTAAACTGGGTACACACCTGTGCAATCCCCGGCTGATTGGGTAAAACGCTCCTGCGTCGGTGCAGAGTACACACCTGTGCAATCCCCGGCTGATTGGGTAAAACGCTCCTGCGTCGGTACAGAGTACACACCTGTACAATCCCCGGCTGATTGGGTAAAACGCTCCTGCGTCGGTGCAGAGTACACACCTGTGCAATCCCCGGCTGATTGGGTAAAACGCTCCTGCGTCGGTGCAGGGTACACACCTGTGCAATCCCCGGCTGATTGGGTAAAACGCTCCTGCGTCGGTACAGAGTACACACCTGTGCAATCACCGGCTGATTGGGTAAAACGCTCCTACGTCGGTGCAGAGTACACACCTGTGCAATCCCCGGCTGATTGGGTAAAACGCTCCTGCGTCGGTGCAGAGTACACACCTGTGCAATCCCCGGCTGATCGGGTAAAACGCTCCTACGTCGGTGCAGAGTACACACCTGTGCAATCCCCGGCTGATTGGGTAAAACGCTCCTGCGTCGGTGCAGAGTACACACCTGTGCAATCCCCGGCTGATTGGGTAAAACGCTCCTACGTCGGTGCAGAGTACACACCTGTGCAATCCCCGGCTGATTGGGTAAAACGCTCCTGCGTCGGTACAGAGTACACACCTGTGCAATCCCCGGCTGATTGGGTAAAACGCTCCTGCGTCGGTGCAGAGTACACACCTGTGCAATCCCCGGCTGATTGGGTAAAACGCTCCTACGTCGGTGCAGAGTACACACCTGTGCAATCCCCGGCTGATTGGGTAAAACGCTCCTGCGTCGGTACAGAGTACACACCTGTGCAATCCCCGGCTGATTGGGTAAAACGCTCCTACGTCGGTGCAGAGTACACACCTGTGCAATCCCCGGCTGATTGGGTAAAACGCTCCTGCGTCGGTACAGAGTACACACCTGTGCAATCCCCGGCTGATTGGGTAAAACGCTCCTGCGTCGGTACAGAGTACACACCTGTGCAATCCCCGGCTGATTGGGTAAAACGCTCCTGCGTCGGTGCAGAGTACACACCTGTGCAATCCCCGGCTGATTGGGTAAAACGCTCTTGCGTCGGTACAGAGTACACACCTGTGCAATCCCCGGCTGATTGGGTAAAACGCTCCTGCGTCGGTGCAGAGTACACACCTGTGCAATCCCCGGCTGATTGGGTAAAACGCTCCTGTGTCGGTACAGAGTACACACCTGTGCAATCCCCGGCTGATTGGGTAAAACGCTCCTGCGTCGGTGCAGAGTACACACCTGTGCAATCCCCGGCTGATTGGGTAAAACGCTCCTGCGTCGGTGCAGAGTACACACCTGTGCAATCCCCGGCTGATTGGGTAAAACGCTCCTGCGTCGGTACAGAGTACACACCTGTGCAATCCCCGGCTGATTGGGTAAAACGCTCCTGCGTCGGTACAGAGTACACACCTGTGCAATCCCCGGCTGATTGGGTAAAACGCTCCTGCGTCGGTGCAGAGTACACACCTGTGCAATCCCCGGCTGATTGGGTAAAACGCTCCTGCGTCGGTACAGAGTACACACCTGTGCAATCCCCGGCTGATCGGGTAAAACGCTCCTGCGTCGGTGCAGAGTACACACCTGTGCAATCCCCGGCTGATCGGGTAAAACGCTCCTGCGTCGGTGCAGAGTACACACCTGTGCAATCCCCGGCTGATCGGGTAAAACGCTCCTGCGTCGGTGCAGAGTACACACCTGTGCAATCCCCGGCTGATCGGGTAAAACGCTCTTGCGTCGGTACAGAGTACACACCTGTGCAATCCCCGGCTGATCGGGTAAAACGCTCCTGCGTCGGTGCAGAGTACACACCTGTGCAATCCCCGGCTGATCGGGTAAAACGCTCCTGCGTCGGTGCAGAGTACACACCTGTGCAATCCCCGGCTGATCGGGTAAAACGCTCCTGCGTCGGTACAGAGTACACACCTGTGCAATCCCCGGCTGATTGGGTAAAACGCTCCTGTGTCGGTGCAGAGTACACACCTGTGCAATCCCCGGCTGATTGGGTAAAACGCTCCTGCGTCGGTGCAGAGTACACACCTGTGCAATCCCCGGCTGATTGGGTAAAACGCTCCTGCGTCGGTACAGAGTACACACCTGTGCAATCCCCGGCTGATTGGGTAAAACGCTCCTGTGTCGGTGCAGAGTACACACCTGTGCAATCCCCGGCTGATTGGGTAAAACGCTCCTGCGTCGGTGCAGAGTACACACCTGTGCAATCCCCGGCTGATTGGGTAAAACGCTCCTGCGTCGGTACAGAGTACACACCTGTGCAATCCCCGGCTGATTGGGTAAAACGCTCCTGCGTCGGTGCAGAGTACACACCTGTGCAATCCCCGGCTGATTGGGTAAAACGCTCCTGCGTCGGTGCAGAGTACACACCTGTGCAATCCCCGGCTGATCGGGTAAAACGCTCCTGCGTCGGTGCAGAGTACACACCTGTGCAATCCCCGGCTGATTGGGTAAAACACTCCTGCGTCGGTGCAGAGTACACACCTGTGCAATCACCGGCTGATTGGGTAAAACGCTCCTGCGTCGGTACAGAGTACACACCTGTGCAATCCCCGGCTGATTGGGTAAAACGCTCCTGCGTCGGTACAGAGTACACACCTGTGCAATCCCCGGCTGATCGGGTAAAACGCTCCTGCGTCGGTGCAGAGTACACACCTGTGCAATCCCCGGCTGATTGGGTAAAACGCTCCTGCGTCGGTACAGAGTACACACCTGTGCAATCCCCGGCTGATTGGGTAAAACGCTCCTGCGTCGGTGCAGAGTACACACCTGTGCAATCCCCGGCTGATTGGGTAAAACGCTCCTGCGTCGGTACAGAGTACACACCTGTACAATCCCCGGCTGATTGGGTAAAACGCTCCTGCGTCGGTGCAGAGTACACACCTGTGCAATCCCCGGCTGATTGGGTAAAACGCTCCTGCGTCGGTGCAGAGTACACACCTGTGCAATCCCCGGCTGATTGGGTAAAACGCTCCTGCGTCGGTGCAGAGTACACACCTGTGCAATCCCCGGCTGATTGGGTAAAACGCTCCTGCGTCGGTGCAGAGTACACACCTGTGCAATCCCCGGCTGATTGGGTAAAACGCTCCTGCGTCGGTGCAGGGTACACACCTGTGCAATCCCCGGCTGATCGGGTAAAACGCTCCTGCGTCGGTACAGAGTACACACCTGTGCAATCACCGGCTGATTGGGTAAAACGCTCCTACGTCGGTGCAGAGTACACACCTGTGCAATCCCCGGCTGATCGGGTAAAACGCTCCTACGTCGGTGCAGAGTACACACCTGTGCAATCCCCGGCTGATTGGGTAAAACGCTCCTGCGTCGGTACAGAGTACACACCTGTGCAATCCCCGGCTGATTGGGTAAAACGCTCCTGCGTCGGTGCAGAGTACACACCTGTGCAATCCCCGGCTGATTGGGTAAAACGCTCCTACGTCGGTGCAGAGTACACATCTGTGCAATCCCCGGCTGATTGGGTAAAACGCTCCTACGTCGGTGCAGAGTACACACCTGTGCAATCCCCGGCTGATTGGGTAAAACGCTCCTACGTCGGTGCAGAGTACACACCTGTGCAATCCCCGGCTGATTGGGTAAAACGCTCCTACGTCGGTGCAGAGTACACACCTGTGCAATCCCCGGCTGATTGGGTAAAACGCTCCTACGTCGGTACAGAGTACACACCTGTGCAATCCCCGGCTGATTGGGTAAAACGCTCCTGCGTCGGTACAGAGTACACACCTGTGCAATCCCCGGCTGATTGGGTAAAACGCTCCTGCGTCGGTACAGAGTACACACCTGTGCAATCCCCGGCTGATCGGGTAAAACGCTCCTACGTCGGTGCAGAGTACACACCTGTGCAATCCCCGGCTGATTGGGTAAAACGCTCCTACGTCGGTGCAGAGTACACATCTGTGCAATCCCCGGCTGATTGGGTAAAACGCTCCTACGTCGGTGCAGAGTACACACCTGTGCAATCCCCGGCTGATTGGGTAAAACGCTCCTACGTCGGTACAGAGTACACACCTGTGCAATCCCCGGCTGATTGGGTAAAACGCTCCTGCGTCGGTACAGAGTACACACCTGTGCAATCCCCGGCTGATTGGGTAAAACGCTCCTGCGTCGGTACAGAGTACACACCTGCGCAATCCCCGGCTGATCGGGTAAAACGCTCCTGCGTCGGTGCAGAGTACACACCTGTGCAATCCCCGGCTGATTGGGTAAAACGCTCCTGCGTCGGTACAGAGTACACACCTGTGCAATCCCCGGCTGATTGGGTAAAACGCTCCTGCGTCGGTACAGAGTACACACCTGCGCAATCCCCGGCTGATTGGGTAAAACGCTCCTGCGTCGGTACAGAGTACACACCTGTGCAATCCCCGGCTGATTGTGTAAAACGCTCCTGCGTCGGTGCAGAGTACACACCTGTGCAATCCCCGGCTGATTGGGTAAAACGCTCCTGCGTCGGTGCAGAGTACACACCTGTGCAATCCCCGGCTGATTGGGTAAAACGCTCCTGCGTCGGTGCAGAGTACACACCTGTGCAATCCCTGGCTGATTGGGTAAAACGCTCCTGCGTCGGTACAGAGTACACACCTGTGCAATCCCTGGCTGATTGGGTAAAACGCTCCTGCGTCGGTGCAGAGTACACACCTATATAATCAACGGCTGTTCACCTGATATCGGGAGAACTGGTCAACAATTGTATAGGTGTGTACCCAGCTTTAGATAAGGGGGTCATTCCGAGTTGATCGCTCGCTGCCGATCTTCGCAGCGCAGCGATCAGCTGAAAAAACGGCAAAACAATGCATGCGTATGCGCCGCAATGCGCACGCGTGTCGTACGGGTACAAAGAGCATCGTTGCTGTGCAATGGTTCTAGCGAAGAAACCATTCGCACAGGCGATCGCAAGGAGATTGACAGGAAGTGGGCGTTTCTGGGTGTCAACTGACCATTTTCTGGGAGTGCTTGGGAAAATGCAGGCGTGTCCGGGCGTTTGCAGGGCGGGTGTCTGACGTCAATTCCGGGACCTCCGTCGCTGGAATCATCGCGCAGGATAAGTAACTACAGGGCTGGTCTTGTTTTGCACTAAATGTTTTTGTACCACTCGGCTGCACAGGCGATCGCACACTTACAAAGCGAAAATACACTCCCCTGTGGGCGGCGACTATGCGTTTGCACGGCTGCTAAAAGTAGCTAGCGAGCGACCAACTCGGAATGAGCGCCTTTGTTTTAATTGTTCTTCATGTTATCCAGATGAGGTATAGTGGCAGAACATGTACCTATGTGACACAGGGACGTGCGGTGAGGAAAATGGCTGCGGAGGCATTGGCCAGTACCAGAGCCAGATTTACACAATTATATATGAGCTATAGAGTTCATGTAAGCACTATACACAGGTGCAGCGGTATATACAGGTGGGCATTATACACAGGTGCAGCAGTATATACATGTGAGCATTAAACACAGTTGCAGCAGTATATACATGTGGTTATTATACACAGATGCAGCGGTATGTACATGTGGGCATTATACACAGGTGCAGCGGTATATACATGTGGGCATTATACACAGGTGCAGTGGTATTTACATGTGGGCATTATACACAGGTGCAGCGGTATATACATGTGGGCATTATACACAGGTGCAGCAGCATATACATGTGGGCATTATACACAGGTGCAGCGGTATATACATGTGGGCATTATACACAGGTGCAGCGGTACATACATGTGGGCATTATTCACAGGTGCAGCGGTATATACATGTGGGCATTATACACAGGTGTAGCGGTATATACATGTGGGCATTATACACAGGTGCATCGGTATATACACGTGGACATTAAACACAGGTGCAGCAGTATATACATGTGGGCATTATACACAGGTGCAGCGGTATATACATGTAGACATTATACACAGGTGCAGCGGTATATACATGTGGGCATTATACACAGGTGTAGCGGTATACACATGTGGGCATTATACACAGGTACAGCGGTATAGACATGTGGGCATTATACACAGGTGCAGCGGTATATACATGTGGGCATTATACACAGGTGCAGCGGTATATACATGTGGGCATTATGCACAGGTGCAGCGGTATATACATGTGGGCATTATACACAGGTGCAGCGGTATATACATGTGGGCATTATACACAGGTGCAGCGGTATATACATGTGGGTATTATACACAGGTGCAGCGGTATATACATGCGGGCATTATACACAGGTGCAGCAGTAGCCCAGAAACACTCCTGTATAAATGCTAGAAGTAGTAACCAGCTCTGTATAAATGTTAATAGATCCAGCTCCTCCTCCTCCTCCGTGTGACTGCGGATTTTTAATTTCTGTGTGACCGCGGCTCCTCCTCTGTGACTGTGACTCCTCCTCCTCCTCTGTGTGACCACTGTATCATTGATCCTCCTCCTTCCCTGTGTGACCGCGGCTCCTCCTCTGTGACTGTGACTCCTCCTCCTCTGTGTGACCACGGCTCCTCCTCTGTGACTGTGACTCCTCCTCCTCTGTGTGACCACTGTATCATTGATCCTCCTCCTTCCCTGTGTGACCGCGGCTCCTCCTCTGTGACTGTGACTCCTCCTCCTCTGTGTGACCACGGCTCCTCCTCTGTGACTGTGACTCCTCCTCCTCCTCTGTGTGACCACTGTATCATTGATCCTCCTCCTTCCCTGTGTGACCGCGGCTCCTCCTCTGTGACTGTGACTCGTCCTCCACTGTGTGACCGCGGCTCCTCCTCTGTGACTGTGACTCCTCCTCCTCTGTGTGACCGCAGCTCCTCCTCTGTGACTGTGACTCCTCCTCCTCCTCTGTGTGACCACTGTATCATTGATCCTCCTCCTTCCCTGTGTGACCGCGGCTCCTCCTCTGTGACTGTGACTCCTCCTCCTCTGTGTGACCGCGGCTCCTCCTCTGTGACTGTGACTCCTCCTCCTCTGTGTGACCGCGGCTCCTCCTCTATGACTGTGACTCCTCCTCCTCTGTGTGACCGCAGCTCCTCCTCTGACTGTGACTCCTCCTCCTCCTCTGTGTGACCACTGTATCATTGATCCTCCTCCTTCCCTGTGTGACCGCGGCTCCTCCTCTGTGACTGTGACTCCTCCTCCTCTGTGTGACCGCGGCTCCTCCTCTGTGACTGTGACTCCTCCTCCTCTGTGTGACCGCAGCTCCTCCTCTGTGACTGTGACTCCTCCTCCTCCTCTGTGTGACCACTGTATCATTGATACTCCTCCTTCCCTGTGTGACCGCGGCTCCTCCTCTGTGACTGTGACTCCTCCTCCTCCTCTGTGTGACCACTGTATCATTGATCCTCCTCCTTCCCTGTGTGACCGCGGCTCCTCCTCTGTGACTGTGACTCCTCCTCCTCTGTGTTGCCGCGGCTCCTCCTCTGTGACTGTGACTCCTCCTCCTCTGTGTGACCGCGGCTCCTCCTCTGTGACTGTGACTCCTCCTCCTCTGTGTGATCACTGTATCATTGATCCTCCTCCTTCCCTGTGTGACCGCGGCTCCTCCTCTGTGACTCCTCCTCCTCTGTGTGACCGCGGCTCCTCCTCTGTGACTGTGACTCCTCCTCCTATGTGTGACCGCGGCTCCTCCTCTGTGACTGTGACTCCTCCTCCTCTGTGTGACCGCAGCTCCTCCTCTGTGACTGTGACTCCTCCTCCTCCTCTGTGTGACCACTGTATCATTGATCCTCCTCCTTCCCTGTGTGACCGCGGCTCCTCCTCTGTGACTGTGACTCCTCCTCCTCTGTGTGACCGCGGCTCCTCCTCCGTGACTGTGGCACAATGTGTAAGGGGCATTACTATAAGGAGAAATAATGACAAGGGCATAAATCAGGTTGTTTTGCCTGTGTTTTTGTTTTGCCTGTGTTGTATAAGGGGCTCTACCTGGTGTAATGTGTATAAGGGGCTCTACCTGGTGTAATGTGTATAAGGGGCTCTACCTGGTGTAATGTGTATTAGGGGTACCATTGTGCAGTGTAATGTGAATTGGTACTATTCTGTGACCACGCCCCTATTTTTTGCTATACGCATTCGGCGTGCACTAACCCTGTTTAGAATGGGGGAGGCGCCAAAGAAAACTTTCGCCCTAGTCGCCACAAGGTTTAGAATCGGTCCTGGGTCCCGCCCCCTCTTATTTCTGATTGGCACCCTCCTCTATCTATCAAAATAAGTGTCAGATAGTATGGGCGCAGGGCCGGAAGTGGTTTGTTCATATAACTTCCTCCCTTACTGGTGTTGGTATTCTTTATTTGGATAGTACCTAAGATTTGCCGTAACTAACACACTTAGACACATGCACATTTTCATGAATATTGGCATTATCTGTGATTTAGACACAGGCCTATCATGTGAATTTGGGGGACTACTATGGGGCATAACAACAGCTGTGGAGAGAGGTCTGTCTAGAATCATTGTGACAGTGGGCCCATCAAAAACTAACACAGCTCTAGTTACACCTTAGGCTGGATTATAGTATTCACAGATCTGTAAGGCTAAGGCTTTGGGCTGGGCTTACTATTAAGAGTGTGGCGTAACTTAAGGTTTGGCTGATGTTAGGTGTACGATTATGGCTTATACCCAGTTTACTATACGTAGTGCACTTTATGTTAGAGTTTGGAAAACATTAGTAGTTAGGTTGTGTCTTGGGGATAAGCAATGCTGAAAGTAGGGTGGTACGGGGTGGTACGGAGTACCATTAAGAAATATGGTGGGGCATAATTTATAAGGTGCATTTTTGTAAAATGGTGTCAATGGCAAAACTGTGTGTGGCATAATATGTAATAGGCATTATAGTGTGTGGTATAATATGTAATAGGTATTACGGTGTGTGGCATAATGTGTAATAAGCATTGCGGTGTGTGGCATAATGTGTAATAAGTATTACAGTGTGTGTCATAATGTGTAACGGTAATTATGGTGTGTGGCATAATGTGTAATGGGCATTACGGTGTGTGGCATAATGTGTAATGGGAATTACGGTGTGCGGCATAATGTGTAATGGGCATTACGGTGTGTGGCATAATGTGTAATGGGAATTACGGTGTGCGGCATAATGTGTAATGGGCATTACGGTGTGCGGCATAATGTGTAATAAGTATTACAGTGTGTGTCATAATGTGTAATGGTAATTATGGTGTGTGGCATAATGTGTAATGGGCATTACGGTGTGTGGCATAATGTGTAATGGGAATTACGGTGTGTGGTATAATGTGTAATAAGTATTACAGTGTGTGTCATAATGTGTAATGGTAATTATGGTGTGTGGCATAATGTGTAATGGGCATTACGGTGTGTGGCATAATGTGTAATGGGCATTACGGTGTGTGTCATAATGTGTAATAAGTATTACAGTGTGTGTCATAATGTGTAATGGTAATTATGGTGTGTGGCATAATGTGTAATGGCCATTACGGTGTGTGGCATAATGTGTAATGGGAATTACGGTGTGTGGCATAATGTGTAATGGGCATTACGGTGTGCGGCATAATGTGTAATGGGCATTGCGGTGTGTGGTATAATATGTAATAGGTATTACGGTGTGTGGCATAATGTGTAATAAGCATTACGGTGTGTGGCATAATGTGTAATGGGTATTACGGTGTTTGGCATAAAGTGTAGGGCATTACGGTGTGGCATAATGTGTAAGGGGCATTACGGTGTGTGGCATAACGTGGCCATGGCCCTATTGTCATGTAGCCACTCTCCTACTTTTGTGTGACCACGCCCCCTCATGACACATTACCACACCAATTTTTACTATCAGTACCACTAAGAAAACATTTCTACTTGCACCACTGGGAATAAGTATGAAGTTTGTTAGGGTTTAGCTGATTTTAGGTGTATGGTAACGTTGTGGGCTGGGCCTAGTGTTAGGGGTATGGTAACGTTCTGGGACGGGCCTAGTGTTAGGGGTATGGTAACGTTCTGGGACGGGCCTAGTGTTAGGGGTATGGTAACGTTCTGGGCTGGGCCTAGTGTTAGGTGTATGGTAACGTAGTGGGCTGGGCCTAGTGTTAGGTGTATGGTAACGTTCTGGGCTGGGCCTAGTGTTAGGTGTATGGTAACGTTCTGGGCTGGGCCTGGTGTTAGGTGTATGGTAACGTTCTGGTATGGGCCTAGTGTTAGGTGTATGGTAACGTTGTGGGATGGGCCTAGTGTTAGGGGTATGGTAACGTTCTGGGACAGGCCTAGTGTTAGGTGTATGGTAACGTTCTGGGCTGGGCCTAGTGTTAGGGGTATGGTAACGTTCTGGGCTGGGCTTAGTGTTAGGTGTATGGTAACGTTCTGGGACGGGCCTAGTGTTAGGTGTATGGTAACGTTCTGGGACGGGCCTAGTGTTAGGTGTATGGTAACGTTCTGGGATGGGCCTAGTGTTAGGTGTATTGTGGGACGGGCCTAGTGTTAGGTGTATGGTAACGTTCTGGGATGGGCCTAGTGTTAGGTGTATGGTAACGTTCTGGGCTGGGCCTAGTGTTAGGTGTATGGTAACGTTCTGGGACGGGCCTAGTGTTAGGTGTATGGTAACGTTCTGGGACGGGCCTAGTGTTAGGGGTATGGTAACGTTCTGGGCTGGGCCTAGTGTTAGGTGTATGGTAACGTTCTGGGACGGGCCTAGTGTTAGGGGTATGGTAACGTTCTGGGCTGGGTCTAGTGTTAGGTGTATGGTAACGTTCTGGCCTGGGCCTAGTGTTAGGTGTATGGTAACGTTCTGGGACGGGCCTAGTGTTAGGTGTATGGTAACGTTCTGGGACGGGCCTAGTGTTAGGTGTATGGTAACATTGTGGGACGGGCCTAGTGTTAGGTGTATGGTAACGTTCTGGGACGGGCCTAGTGTTAGGTGTATGGTAACGTTCTGGGACGGGCCTAGTGTTAGGTGTATGGTAACGTTCTGGGCTGGGCCTAGTGTTAGGTGTATGGTAACGTTCTGGGCTGGGCCTAGTATTAGGGGTATGGTAACGTTCTGGGACGGGCCTAGTGTTAGGGGTATGGTAACGTTCTGGGACGGGCCTAGTGTTAGGTGTATGGTAACGTTCTGGGACGGGCCTAGTGTTAGGTGTATGGTAACGTTCTGGGATGGGCCTAGTGTTAGGTGTATGGTAACGTTCTGGGAAGGGCCTAGTGTTAGGTGTATGGTAACGTTCTGGGATGGGCCTAGTGTTAGGTGTATGGTAACGTTCTGGGCTGGGCCTAGTGTTAGGTGTATGGTAACGTTCTGGGCTGGGCCTAGTGTTAGGTGTATGGTAACGGTCTGGGCTGGGCCTAGTGTTAGGTGTATGGTAACGTTCTGGGACGGGCCTGGTGTTAGGGGTATGGTAACGTTCTGGGCTGGGCCTAGTGTTAGGTGTATGGTAACGTTCTGGGCTGGGCCTAGTGTTAGGTGTATGGTAACGGTCTGGGCTGGGCCTAGTGTTAGGTGTATGGTAACGTTCTGGGACGGGCCTGGTGTTAGGGGTATGGTAACGTTCTGGGCTGGGCCTAGTGTTAGGTGTAAGATTAAGGCTTGGGATGCGTTACTATGTAACACTTAATGTTACAGCTATAGAGGGTAGGTTTATTGTTTTATATTTATTATAGTTTATCTTTACATTATTACCAGTAAATGGCGTGGGACCATGAGCCTAATTCAGACCTGATCGCTGTTGTGCGAATTCGCAAGGCGGGCGATTATCAATCGACTGCTCATGCATAGGAATCATAATGGGCAAGCGCAAGGCCAAACTGTGAAAGAAAGCTGCATCTTTTTTTATCGCTAGGCGTTCGCAGTTTGATTGACAGGAAGCGGCCGTAACTTTGTGGGTGGTAACTGGCGGTTTTCTGGGAGTCTCTGGAAAAGGCAGGTGTTCCCAAGCGTTTTTAGGGTGGGTGTGTGACGTCAGCTCCGGACCCGATCAGCCTGTTTGTATCGCACTGTGGCCCTCATTCCGAGTTGTTCGCTCGCTAGCTGTTTTTAGCAGCATTGCACACGCTAGGCCGCCGCCCTCTGGGAGTGTATCTTAGCTTAGCAGAATAGCGAACGAAAGGTTAGCAGTTCTGCTATTAAGTATTTCCTTGCAGTTTCTGAGTAGCTCCAGACCTACTCCTAGATTGCGATCACTGCAGACTGTTTAGTTCCTGGTTTGACGTCACAAACACGTCCTGCGTTCGGCCAGCCACTCCCCCGTTTCTCCAGCCACTCCTGCGTTTTTACCAGGCACGCCTGCGTTTTTTAGCACACTCCCGGAAAACGCTCAGTTTCCGCCCAGTAACACCCACTTTCTGTCAATCACACTACGATCACTCGAGCGATGAAAAAACGTTGCTTGAGCTTGTGTAAATCTACTAAGTTTTGTGTGAAAATACTTAGCGCATGCACATTTTTGCCGTTTTTTCACTTAATCGCTGCACTGCGAAAATCGGCAACGAGCGAACAACTCAGAATGACCACCTGTAGTAGTAAGTCCTGGGCTGCGCACACACTGCACACACTGGAAAAATAATTTGATGGTTGTGAATGGATTTACAGCTGACCGGCGTTTGCAAAACTTTTCGCACGGCGTACACAGACTTGCATGGGGCGTTTTTTCACTCTGTCTGGGCGGCGACTATGTGATCGTAGACCTCTGCAAATTCACAGAGGAGCGGTCAGGTCTGAATTACCCCCTGAATTAGGCCCCTTATCAGATGAGAACCAGGGCCTATATCCCACCCACCCCTGGATTATTAATATTATTAACCTTTATATATGTTGCCACAAGGGGTCTGCAGCGCCTTACATGGTATAAAACTGCAAACATAACAAGAAAATATCACAAATGACTTATAGGACAAAACTTTATAGAACAGAGGATAATACAACTATGAAAACATTGCCTGACATGCAGCCATAATAACCACAAAGGCAGCGACTGAGCCCAAAGGCTTACTGCCACTGCTGGTAATTGGGAGGATATAATGGTATAGGTCAGGGAAAAGAAAGGCACATGAAGGAAGAGGGCCCTGCTTGTTGGAGCTTACAATCTACAGTATATTGCAAGAGCCTCGACTGCAGATGGTGATAAGTGGTCCACATCCTTGAGAACGTCTCAGGTCATAGACAAATGCAGGTGGGTTTCAGCCTCCGCTTGACCAGCGGCGCAAATTATGACCAGAAAAGTATATAATGCTATTACCAGAGCTGCCACCACATCATGCAGCTTACCCACCTGACAATTTTTACCTTCAAAACCGTTCATAGCATCGTGTGTTTTTTTTTATAACATTTTTTATTTAATATAGTTTAAAAATAAGAATTTACTTACCGATAATTCTATTTCTCGGAGTCCGTAGTGGATGCTGGGGTTCCTGAAAGGACCAAGGGGGAATAGCGGCTCCGCAGGAGACAGGGCACAAAAAAGTAAAGCTTTAGGATCAGGTGGTGTGCACTGGCTCCTCCCCCTATGACCCTCCTCCAAGCCAGTTAGGTACTGTGCCCGGACGAGCGTACACAATAAGGGAGGAATTTTGAATCCCGGGTAAGACTCATACCAGCCACACCAATCACACCGTACAACTTGTGATCTAAACCCAGTTAACAGTATGATAACAGCGGAGCCTCTGAAAAGATGGCTCACAACAATAATAACCCGATTTTTGTAACTATGTACAAGTATTGCAGATAATCCGCACTTGGGATGGGCGCCCAGCATCCACTACGGACTCCGAGAAATAGAATTATCGGTAAGTAAATTCTTATTTTCTCTATCGTCCTAGTGGATGCTGGGGTTCCTGAAAGGACCATGGGGATTATACCAAAGCTCCCAAACGGGCGGGAGAGTGCGGATGACTCTGCAGCACCGAATGAGAGAACTCCAGGTCCTCTTTTGCCAGGATATCAAATTTGTAGAAATTTACAAACGTGTTCTCCCCTGACCACGTAGCTGCTCGGCAGAGTTGTAATGCCGAGACCTCTCGGGCAGCCGCCCAAGATGAGCCCACCTTCCTTGTGGAATGGGCCTTAACCGATTTAGACTGTGGCAGGCCTGCCTCAGAATGTGCAAGTTGAATTGTGTTACAAATCCAACGAGCAATCGACTGCTTAGAAGCAGGCGCACCCAACTTGTTGGGTGCATACAGTATAAACAGCGAGTCAGATTTTCTGACTCCAGCTGTCCTGGAACATATTTTCAGGGCCCTGACAACTTCTAGCAACTTGGAGTCCTCCAAGTCCCTAGTAGGTGCAAGGCACCACAATAAGCTGGTTCAGGTGAAACACTGACACCACCTTAGGGAGAGAACTGGGGACGAGTCCGCAGCTCTGCCCTGTCCGAATGGACAAACAAATATGGGCTTTTTTGAGAAAAAAACCACCAATTTGACACTCGCCTGGTCCAGGCCAGGGCCAAGAGCATGGTCACTTTTTATGTGAGATGCTTCAAATCCACATATTTGACTGGTTTTAAACCAATGTGATTTGAGGAATCCCAGAACTACGTTGAGATCCCACAGTGCCACTGGAGGCACAAAAAAGGGTTTTGTATATGCAATACTCCCTTGACAAACTTCTGGACTTCAGGAACTGAAGCCAATTCTTTCTGGAAGAAAATTTACAGGGCCGAATTTGAACCTTAATGGACCCCAATTTGAGGCCCATAGACACTCCTGTTTGCAGGAAATGCAGGAAACGACCGAGTTGAAATTTCTTTGTGGGGCCTTCCTGGCCTCACACCACGCAACATATTTTCGCCACACGTGGTGATAATGTTGTGCGGTCACCTCCTTTCTGGCTTTGACCAGGGTAGGAATGACCTCTTCCGGAATGCCTTTTTTCCCTTAGGATCCGGCTTTCCATCTCCATGCCGACAAACGCAGCTGCGGTAAGTTTTGGAACAGACATGGTACTTGCTGAAGCAAGTCCCTTCTTAGCGGCAGAGGCCATAAGACCTCTGTAAGCATCTCTTGAAGTTCCGGGTACCAAGTCCTCCTTGGCCAATCCGGAGCCATGAGTATAGTTCTTACTCCTCTACGTCTTATAATTCTCAGCACCTTAGGTATGAGAAGCAGAGGAGGGAACACATACACCGACTGGTACACCCACGGTGTTACCAGAACGTCCACATCTATTGCCTGAGGGTCTCTTGACCTGGCGCAATACCTGTCCCGTTTTTTGTTCAGACGGGACGCCATCATGTCCACCTTTGGTATTTCCCAACGGTTTACAATCATGTGGAAAAAACTTCTCAATGAAGTTTCCACTCTCCCGGGTGGAGGTCGTGCTGAGGAAGTCTGCTTCCCAGTTTCCATTCCCGGGATGAAAAACTGCTGACAGTGTTATCACATGATTTTCCGCCCAGCGAAAAGTCCTTGCAGTTTCTGCCATTGCCCTCCTGCTTCTTGTGTCGCCCTGTCTGTTTACGTGGGCGACTGCCGTGATGTTTTTCCCACTGGATCAATACCGGCTGACCTTGAAGCAGAGGTCTTGCTAAGCTTAGAGCATTATAAATTTACCCTTAGCTCCAGTATATTTATGTGGAGAAAAGTCTCCATACTTGATCACACTCCCTGGAAATTTTTCCCTTGTGTGACTGCTCCCCAGCCTCTCAGGCTGGGCTCCGTGGTTACCAGCATCCAATCCTGAATGCCGAATCTGCGGCCCTCTAGAAGATGAGCACTCTATAACCACCACAGGAGAGACACCCTTGTCCTTGGATATTGGGTTATCCGCTGATGCATCTGAAGATGCGATCCGGACCATTTGTCCAGCAGATCCCACTGAAAAGTTCTTACGTGAAATCTGCCGAATGGAATTGCTTCGTAGGAAGCCACCATTTTTACCAGGACCCTTGTGCAATGATGCACTGTTTTTAGGAGGTTCCTGACTTGCTCGGATAACTCCCTGGCTTTCTCTTCCGGGAGAAACACCTTTTTCTGGACTGTGTCCAGAATCATCCCTAGGCACAGCAGACGTGTCGTCGGGATCAGCTGCGATTTTGGAATATTTAGAATCCACCCGTGCTGATTGTAGCAGTATCCGAGATAGTGCTACTCCGACCTCCAACTGTTCCCTGGACTATGCCCCTATCAGGAGATCGTCCAAGTAAGGGATAATTTAGACGCCTTTTCTTCGAAGAAGAATCATCAATTCGGCCATTACCTTGGTAAAGACCCCGGGGTGCCGTGGACAATCCAAACGGCAGCGTCTGAAACTGATAGTGACAGTTCTGCACCACGAACCTGAGGTACCCTTAGTGAGAAGGGCAAATTTGGGACATAGAGGTAAGCATCCCTGATGTCCCGGGACACTATATAGTCCCCTTCTTCCTGGTTCGTTATCACTGCTCTGAGTGACTTCATCTTAATTTGAACCTTTGTAAGTGTTCAAAAAAATTTTTTTAGAATAAGTCTCACCTAGCCTTCTGGCTTCAGTACCACAATATAGTGTGGAATAATACCCCTTTTCTGTAGTAGGAGGGGTAATTTAATTGTCACCTGCTGGGAATACAGCTTGTGAATTTTTTCCCATACTACCTCCTTGTCGGAGGGAGACTTGGTAAAGCAGACTTCAGGAGCCTGCGAAGGGGAAACGTCTCGACATTCCCATCTGTACCCCCGGGATACTACTTGTAGGATCCAGGGGTCCTGTACGGTCTCAGCGCCATGCTGAGAACTTGTCAGACGCGGTGAAACGCTTCTGTTCCTGGGAATAGGCTGCCTGCTGCAGTCTTCTTCCCTTTCCTCTATCCCTGGGCAGATATGATCTTATAGGGACGAGAGGACTGAGGCTGAAAAGACGGTGTCTTTTTCTGCAGAGATGTGACTTAGGGTAAAAAACGGTGGATTTTCCAGCAGTTGCCGTGACCACCAGGTCCGATGGACCGACCCCAAACAAGTCCTCTTCCTTTATACGGCCATACTGTGCCGTTTGGAATCTGCATCACCTGACCACTGTCGTGTCCATAACATCTTCTGGCAGTTATGGACATCGCGTTTATTCATGATGCCAGAGTGCAAATATCCCTCTGTGCATCTCGCATATATAGAAATGCTCTATAGTCAATAAAATACTGTCCCTGTCAAGGGTATCAATATTTTTAGTCAGGGAATCCGACCAAGCCACCCTAGCTCTGCACATCCAGGCTGAGGCGATCGCTGGCCGCAGTATAACACCAGTATGTGTGTATATACTTTTTATTATATTTTCCAGCCTTGTCAGCTGGTCCTTGAGGACGGCCCTATCTATAGACGGTACCGCCACTTGTTTTGATAAGCGTGTGAGCGCCTTATCCACCTTAAGGGGTGTTTCCCAACGCGCCCTAACTTCTGGCGGGAAAGGGTATACCGCCCATAATTTTCTATCGGGGGGAACCCACGCATCACACACTTTATTTAATTTATCTGATTCAGGAAAAACTATGGTAGTTTTTTCACATCCCACATAATACCCTCTTTTGTGGTACTTGTAGTATCAGAAATACGTAACACCTCCTTCATTGCCTTTAACGTGTGGCCCTAATAAGGAATACGTTTGTTTATTCACCGTCGACACTGGATTCAGTGTCCCTGTCTGTGTCTGTGTCGACCGACTAAAGTAAACGGGCGTTTTAAAACCCTTGACGGTGTTTTTGAGACGTCTGGACCGTACTAATTTTTTGTCGGCCGTCTCATGTCGTCAACCGACCTTGCAGCGTGTTGACATTATCACGTAATTTCCTAAATAAGCCATCCATTCCGGTGTCGACTCCCTAGAGAGTGACATCACCATTACAGGCAATTGCTCCGCCTCCTCACCAACATCGTCCTCCTACCTGTCGACACACACGTACCGACACACAGCACACACACAGGGAATGCTCTGATAGAGGACAGGACCCACTAGCCCTTTGGAGAGACAGAGGGAGAGTTTGCCAGCACACACCAAAAACGCTATAATTATATAGGGACAACCTTATATAAGTGTTTTCCCTTATAGCATCTTAATATATATATAAGCATATCGCCAAATTAGTGCCCCCCCTCTCTGTTTTAACCCTGTTTCTGTAGTGCAGTGCAGGGGAGAGCCTGGGAGCCTTCCCTCCAGCCTTTCTGTGAGGGAAAATGGCGCTGTGTGCTGAGGAGATAGGCCCCGCCCCTTTTTCGGCGGCCTCGTCTCCCGCTCTTAACGGATTCTGGCAGGGGTTAAATATCTCCATATAGCCTCCGGAGGCTATATGTGAGGTATTTTTAGCCAAAATAGGTATTCATTTGCCTCCCAGGGCGCCCCCCTCCCAGCGCCCTGCACCCTCAGTGACTGCCGTGTGAAGTGTGCTGAGAGGAAAATGGCGCACAGCTGCAGTGCTGTGCGCTACCTTTAGAAGACTGAGGAGTCTTCTGCCGCCGATTCTGGACCTCTTCTTACTTCAGCATCTGCAAGGGGGCCGGCGGCAAGGCTCCGGTGACCATCCAGGCTGTACCTGTGATCGTCCCTCTGGAGCTGATGTCCAGTAGCCAAGAAGCCAATCCATCCTGCACGCAGGTGAGTTCACTTCTTCTCCCCTAAGTCCCTCGTTGCAGTGATCCTGTTGCCAGCAGGACTCACTGTAAAATAAAAAACCTAAGCTAAACTTTCCTAAGCAGCTCTTTAGGAGAGCCACCTAGATTGCACCCTTCTCGGCCGGGCACAAAAATCTAACTGGCTAGGAGGAGGGTCATAGGGGGAGGAGCCAGTGCACACCACCTGATCCTAAAGCTTTACTTTTTTGTGCCCTGTCTCCTGCGGAGCCGCTATTCCCCCTTGGTCCTTTCAGGAACCCCAGCATCCACTAGGACGATAGAGAAAAGTATTTTTTTTTTGAATATTCAAATATTATACCATGGAAATCTGCAGAACAGGGGCGAAGCGGTCGCATCTGCTCTGACCACGCCAGTTATGTGGTGGACACACCCAATGGCAGCAGCTTCTTCTACCAAGTTTGCTCTGTGGAACTGAGTGCTCCATCATTGCATTGGACCAGAGAGTCGGGGTTGGGTATGATATACTGACAAATGCATCCCGGCCATCAGTAAGTCGGCAGGGTGAGAAGCGCAAAGAGTCCCCTTGCGGGTTCGGTTCTATTCCCACTCTATGTCGTGGACACCCATGAGTGGGAATTGTCCCTGTTAGCTGGGATTCCGGCTGTCAGCTTTGTCAGTGATCGGGATTCCGGCGTTGGTATCCTGACTGCTGGCAATGTAACCGCATCCCGAGAGTAGCTACCAGGAAGAAGAGACAGGCACCTCACCATGAGGTGGGAGAATGTGTGCAGTTCTGTCTCTTACTGGTTCTATTACAGTATGTTAGTGAATTTATTTATTATGGGTTTCCTAAACACTTTATTTATATTAAATATATTTTATACAGCCTGTACTACAGACCATCTACAGTGCTAATTATTAATACTGTAATGTGCACTTGTATGTTCAGGGTCTGTATATATTCTTCTGCCGCTCCCCCAGATTCTGGCGATTGCTCCAATGTTCCGCAGAGTGGGAGAATGTGGATTGCATTTGGACCCCCCCCCCCCCCCCCTAGAAATCCTACATTTGCCCCTGCAGGTGTGTGCTGCATAAGTGCCCAGAGGCTTCTGCATTACACACCTGGCCCAGGTGAGGTCTGATGTAGCAGAACTTCATCTCACTGTTACTTCCATTATAGATCTCTGCCTAAAGTAAAGATGTTTGGAAAATGCCTGACACGTGTTACTGTATGATGAATGATTAGTGTAAGAGCTGGAAGTACAGGAAGAATGAAGACACGGGGGACCCGGGTCACAGGGCTGCGCTCAGCGGTGTCCTCTGCAGAGTAGACAGTAGGTGGCAGTAGTGACACTAGCAAAGCTGTTACATTGTAATTGTTATTAAACCAAGAATTGTCAAAGTGATCATTTCATAAAACCCACAAAGACAGCGACACCGGAGCATTTACACCGGCGGAGGGACGGAGAGACACAGCTTGGTACAGGAGTGCAACCGGGAGACAGAGGTACGGGAGTGCAACCGGGAGAAGCAGGTATGAGAGTGCATCCGGGAGACAGATACAGGAGTGCAGTCGGGAGACAGTTACAGGAGTACAGTTGGGAGACAGATACAGGAGTGCAGCCGGGAGACAGAGTTACAGGAGTGCAGTTGGGGAACAGAGGTACGGGAGTGCAGCCGGGAGACTGGGGTACGGGAGTGCAGTTGGGAGACAGATACAGGAGTGCAGTTGGGAGACAGAGTTACGGGAGTGCAGTTGGGAGACAGAGGTACGGGAGTGCGGTCGGGAGACAGTTACAGGAGTGCAGCCGGGAGACAGATACAGGAGTGCAGCCGGGAGACTGGGTTACGGGAGTACAGTTGGGAGTCAGATACAGGAGTGCAGCCGGGAGACAGAGGTACGGGAGTGCAGTTGGGGGACAGAGGTACAGGAGTGCAGCCGGGAGACTGGGGTACGGGAGTGCGGTCAGGAGACAGATACAGGAGTGCAGCCGGGAGACTGGGTTACGGGAGTACAGTTGGGAGTCAGATACAGGAGTGCAGCCGGGAGACAGAGGTACGGGAGTGCAGTTGGGGGAGGTACAGGAGTGCAGCCGAGAGACTGGGGTACGGGAGTGCGGTCGGGAGACAGTTACAGGAGTGCAGTTGGGGAACAGAGGTACGGGAGTGCAGCCGGGAGACTGGGGTACGGGAGTGCAGTTGGGAGACAGATACAGGAGTGCAGTCGGGAGACAGTTACAGGAGTACAGTTGGGAGACAGAGTTACGGGAGTGCAGTTGGGAGACAGAGGTACGGGAGTGCGGTCGGGAGACAGTTACAGGAGTGCAGCCGGGAGACAGATACAGGAGTGCAGCCGGGAGACACAGGAACAGGGAGATTTGGGAGCATCTCTCAAGTGAGTGGAGGTTATACTGCGCATCTCAGGAATATCAGGATTGTGTTAATGCTGCACTCAGGCGCTGATAAAAGTTTTCTCTGAGACTGGAATAATGTTACTTTTATTTTTAAATATCGGAATTGAATCGGGAATATTTTTTATATATTATTTCATTTATTTTTGTCATAATAATAGAGAAAGCTGTGTAACAGGAGCAAGGTATCTGATAATCTCAGGTGTCCGTGTAGAGGTGTCATTTATTCCGCAGGAAATAACACATTGTCACAGTACGGAATGAGCGGTTCCCTTTTGTACATTATTACTGAATGCAGCGGGAAAGGAAACATTGTATCGCTGCTTCTGTAAATATTTTGAAAAACTCTTGTCCTCAGACGTTAGTGATCTACATAAACAACCAGAACACCAGACGTCAAAATATTATATTTGGTGCACTATTTGGCAATAACATGGTAACAAACATCACACGGGGACTTTGCTGGTTTATTGGTCCCTGTGCATCATATTATCATTAATTATTATTATTATTGTTATTATTATTATCATTATCATCACTACCCTCTGTCTCTGGTGTAAACAGCACTTACCTAATCAGTTATACAGATACATGAGAAATACACAACTGCGGGGCATCGTGTCACTGTGACCTCGCACAATAATAATATAATGATACAGCAGCCATTATATAACAATTTATTGTGTACTCTGACTTTGCTAATAGATTTGTATTTCTTCTAGATAACCGCAGGAAACAGAGAGCACTTACCGCTGCCACCAACTGACAGCACCAGTGACTGCTGTGAGACAGGTATGGTACATGTGTCTCTTTTATGTGACACGCTCCTATCAGTGTCTGTTACACGTGCGGGGGATTTACATACATCTCATTGTTCATCATTCCCATTGATAATTACCAGTAATGCAACTTTTATAAGTGATTCAGGGGGCTCACGTTACCTCGCCCTCATACAGCAGGTGCCTGCCCAAATATTCACCCTCACCCCCCTATACAGCAGTCACATCAGGTCCCTACTCAAGTATTGGAGGCGCTGTAAAACAGAATGGGAAGCAACAGGATCCTGTAGGAATTTATCAACGTGAAACAAATTATTTGGGAGGATTAGGCATAAATATTGTATATATAAATAGTTTCCCATCAACCATCATCAAGCGTCATGGGGTAGATGGGATAGAGCAATGTTCTGCAGATCACTAGAGAGGTCAGTAATGTAATAATCTGCAGGATATATCACTATGTACCTGTCAGGGGGTAGATGGGATAGAGCAATGTTCTGCAGATCACTAGAGAGGTAAGTAATGTAATAATCTGCAGGATATATCACTATGTACCTGTCAGGGGGTAGATGGGACAGAGCAATGTTCTGCAGATCACTAGAGAGGTCAGTAATGTAATAATCTGCAGGATATATCACTATGTACCTGTCAGGGGGTAGATGGGATAGAGCAATGTTCTGCAGATCACTAGAGAGGTCAGTAATGTAATAATCTGCAGGATATATCACTATGTACCTGTCAGGGGGTAGATGGGATAGAGCAATGTTCTGCAGATCACTAGAGAGGTCAGTAATGTAATAATCTGCAGAATATATCACTATGTACATGTCAGGGGGTAGATGGGACAGAGTGATGTACTGCAGATCACTAGAGAGGTCAGTAATGTAATAATCTGCAGGATATATCACTGTGTATCTGTCAGGGGGTAGATGGGACAGAGCAATGTTCTGCAGATCACTAGAGAGGTCAGTAATGTAATAATCTGCAGGATATATCACTATGTACCTGTCAGGGGGTAGATGGGACAGAGCAATGTTCTGCAGATCACTAGAGAGGTCAGTAATGTAATAATCTGCAGAATACAGTATGTCACTATGTATCTGTCAGGGGTAGATGTAATGCAGAGGTATCACTTAATTTAAGTACACCCGGTGCGTCACCTGGAAAAGGGGGCAGGGCTTTCTGGAAAAATGGGCAGGGCTTCACATTCTGACCCCTGCTCTTCCGTCACTCTGGGGGTGCGGGAGGTGGGGCAGCCCCCTAGGGAGTGCCGTGGCTGCAGTGCCGGCTCCTACACAGTGTCAGGAGTCGAGTGCCGCATATAGTGTAACAGTGCAGCATATAATGTAACAGTGCATCATATAATGTAACAGTAACAGTGCAGCATATAATGTAACAGTGCAGCATATAATGTAACAGTGCAGTATATAATGTAACAGTGCATCATATAATGTAACAGTGCATCATATAATGTAACAGTGCATCATATAATGTAACAGTGCATCATATAATGTAACAGTAACAGTGCAGCATATAATGTAACAGTGCAGCATATAATGTAACAGTGCATCATATAATGTAACAGTAACAGTGCAGCATATAATGTAACAGTGCAGCATATAATGTAACAGTGCAGCATATAATGTAACAGTAACAGTGCAGCATATAATGTAACAGTGCAGCATATAATGTAACAGTGCATCATATAATGTAACAGTAACAGTGCAGCATATAATGTAACAGTGCAGCATATAATGTAACAGTGTAGCATATAATGTAACAGTGCAGCATATAATGTAACAGTGCAGCATATAATGTAACAGTAACAGTGCAGCATATAATGTAACAGTGCAGCATATAATGTAACAGTGTAGCATATAATGTAACAGTGCAGCATATAATGTAACAGTGCAGCATATAATGTAACAGTAACAGTGCAGCATATAATGTAACAGTGCAGCATATAATGTAACAGTGTAGAATATAATGTAACAGTGCAGCATATAATGTAACAGTGCAGCATATAATGTAACAGTAACAGTGCAGCATATAATGTAACAGTGCAGCATATAATGTAACAGTGTAGCATATAATGTAACAGTGCAGCATATAATGTAACAGTGCAGCATATAATGTAACAGTAACAGTGCAGCATATAATGTAACAGTGCAGCATATAATGTAACAGTGTAGCATATAATGTAACAGTGCAGCATATAATGTAACAGTGCAGCATATAATGTAACAGTAACAGTGCAGCATATAATGTAACAGTGCAGCATATAATGTAACAGTGTAGCATATAATGTAACAGTGCAGCATATAATGTAACAGTGAAGCACTCGCCGCCTGTGACTGAGCAGTAGCCGGCATTTTGTTGTCAGCCCTCGGCGGGTGACACCTGGGTGCGGGCCGCACCCCCCGCTCCTCCCTGTGACGCCACTGGTGTAATGCTCTGCAGATCAGTAATCTGCATATTAGCATGACATCTCAGGAGAAGAGTAACAGTGAGATCCTGGATTATATAACATGTATAGGTCATATATGTTCAGTTTCTGTAAGAACAAAGTCTCTGTGCAGCTGTTTAATAAATACATAAAATAATAGTGCGACACATAATATGTCCTCTCACGTTGCAGGGCCGGGACATGATCAGATTCCTCTTCCTGGCACTGATCCCGCTGGCGGTGTATCGGGATGGCTGCTTCGGGAGCGGAGCAATCACAGGACCGGAAGACCTCTCAGGTAACACTCAGGAATGTCCTCAGGGACCCACGTGATATGTGTGTCTGTCTATCTATCTATCTATCTATCTATCTATCTATCTATCTATCTATCTATCTATCTATCTATCTATCTATCTATCTAATATCTACAGTATCTATCTATCTATCTATCTATCTATCTATCTATCTATCTATCTATCTATCTATCTATCTATCTATCTATCTATCTATCTCATATCTACAGTATCTATCTATCTATACCATATCTATCTATCTATAGGCGCATTTGTATACCTGGCACTGTGGGGGGCATTTGTATACCTGGCACTGTGGGGGCTTCTGTATACCTGGCACTGTGGGGACATCTGTATACCTGGCACTGTGGGGGGCATTTGTATACATGGCACTGTGAGGGCATCTGTATACCTGGCACTGTGGGGGCATCTGTATACCTGGCACTATGGGGGGGGGGCATTTGTATACCTGGCACTGTGGGGGGGCATCTGTATACCTGGCACTGTGGGGGGGCATTTGTATACCTGGCACGGTGGGGGGGGGCATTTGTATACATGGCACGGTGAGGGGTATTTGTATACCTGGCACGGTGAGGGGCATTTGTATACCTGGCACTGTGAGGGGCATTTGTATACCTGGCACTGTGGGGGCATTTGTATACTTGGCACTGTGGGGGCATTTGTATACTTGGCACTGTGGGGGCATTTGTATACCTGGCACTGTGGGGGTAATTGTGGATCTGGCACTGCACTATTGGGGGCATATGTGTATCACGTCCCATTTTAACTGGCCACACCCATTTTTTGGGGGGAGGTGGGGGGGGGGTATGCTCAGTATACCGGCGCCGGGAGCCCGACCGCCGGCATACCGACACTTATTTTCCCTCGTGGGGGTCCACGACCCCCATAGAGGGAGAATAAAATAGTGTGGCGCGCGTAGCGCGCCACCGTGCCCGTAGCGTGGCGAGCGCAGCGAGCCCGCAAGGGGCTCATTTGCGCTCGCCACACTGTCGGTCAGCCGGCGGTCGGGCTCCCGGTGCCGGTATGCTGGGCGCCGGGAGCCCGACCGCCGGCCAGCCGTAGTGAACCCACTGTGGGGGCTTCTGTATACCTGGCACTGTGGGGACATCTGTATACCTGGCACTGTGGGGGGCATTTGTATACATGGCACTGTGGGGACATCTGTATACCTGGCCCTGTGGAGGGCATTTGTATACCTGGCACTGTGGGGGCATCTGTATACCTGGCACTGTGGGGGGGGGGCATTTGTATATCTGACACTGTGGGGGCATTTGTATACATGGCACTGTGGGGACATCTGTATACCTGGCACTGTGGGGGGCATTTGTATACTTGGCACTGTGGGGGCATCTGTATACCTGGCACTGTGGGGGCATCTGTATATCTGGCACTGTGGGGAGGGGGGGGGGGGCGCATTTGTATACCTGGCACTGTGGGGGGGCATTTGTATACCTGGCACTGTGGGGGCATCTGTATACCTGGCACTGTGAGGGGGGGGGGGGGCATTTGTATACCTGGCACTGTGGGGGGGCATTTGTATGCCTGGCACTGTGGGGGGGCATTTGTATACCTGGCACTGTGGGGGCATTTGTATACCTGGCACGGTGAGGGGCATTTGTATACCTGGCACTGTGAGGGGCATTTTTTATACCTGGCACTGTGAGGGGCATTTGTATACCTGGCACTGTGGAGGCATTTGTATACTTGGCACTGCGGGGGCATTTGTATACCTGGCACTGTGGGGGCAATTGTGGATCTGGCACTGCACTATTGGGGGCATATGTGTATCACGTCCCATTTTAACTGGCCACACCCATTTTTTTGGCACGTGCGCCTCCGGCGCGCACACACAGTACCTATAAGGGGTAGACCTACTGGGGGGGCAGGGTCATTTTTTACGTTGAGAAGTTTTGTATGGCCCCCGAAGGATTTTATAAATATCCAAATGGCCCTCGGTAGAAAAAAGGTTCCCCACCTCTGAGCTAGATAGATAGATAGATAGATAGATAGATATGAGATAAGGGCTATACACACTAGGCGATTTTTTTGACCAATATGGCCAATACAGACGATTGTGAATGATATATCGTTCACATTGTCTAGTGTGTATGGCCCTCCAATCAACGATGCGAGCACCCGCGCTCGTTGATTGCAGGTTGGCGGTCGCCCCTGCTGCATACTCAATGTGAGCAATGTCACGGCATGTATGTACGGAGCCGCGATGAGTGATGTGCACAATGTAACATGGCTCACCTCCCCTCCAGCGGCTCCTTCCCCGCTAGTGGATTCATATTTGAGCCGCTGACGGGCGCCGCTGACTGCTCAGCGTCTCCGTCCACTGCCCCACCAATGAAGTTATAAACCCACTGTGCACCAACTTAATATAAAATTAATTATAATGGGTTTAATATTTTATATATATATATATATATATATTTATTATATTGATTTCATTTTATAATAAGTTGGTGCACAGTGGGTTTATAACTTCATTGGTGGGGCAGTGGACGGAGACGCTGAGCAGTCAGCGGCGCCCGTCAGCGGCTCATCTAGGTGCGGCACTCCTAGCAGCTTGAATAAAGGATAACAGCAGGGCATGAGTGTAAACGCTTCAAAGCCTTTATTGCGGCATTGTCATCAGGTCTTTTATGCCGCAATAAAGGAATTGAAACGTTGTCTACACGCACGCCCTGCTGTTGTCCTTTATTCATGCCGCTAGCAGTGCCGCACCTTTGGACTTTATGTGATTATTAATTGTGGAGGCACCCGGCGCAGTAACGCGGTCTTAATAGGAGAGCTGGGCACTCGGGTCTGTATATATTTTATATTTATTGAACCCATTATAATGAATTTTTTATTACGTTGGTGGCACAGTGGAAATATAATTGGTGGGGCAGTGGGTGAAATAAACATCATTGGTTCCCTCTTCTACAGCCCTGCCCACACACCCAGAAATGCCTCCCCAATATTAAAATATGTGAAAAAGGTGCCAATTCCAAAGATATCTTTCATCTTTCAAATTGTTTGAAAAAGTGCTTAGTGTGTACACTCAATTTCATTGTCAGGGCTCCTGGAAGTTCAAGGGGAAATGCTCATCTATCACATTGGTCACGTCTTTTAGTGTGTATGTGCCGATAGAGAGATAGATAGAGAGATAGATAGAGAGATAGATAGATATGAGA